>NW_024884733.1:7901201-8501201 GCF_019232065.1 Centrocercus urophasianus | reverse complement strand
CCTGAGGCACCATTCACAATCTGGCCCCAAATGAGCAGTATATGTATGGTAAGCTCTCAGAAGTGCCAGGCACTTCTTTCTTGCTTACAACTGAAATCATTCTGGGATAACACTAGGCACAGTTGTTCTGAAATGAATCTTCTTGAATCACTATGTTTAACGTGCCCTTTAGAATTTACTTCCTTAAGCAGTGGCAGTGCGTCCAGAAGCACTGTGTCAGCTTTCCCTGAAAATCTACACCTCCTCCTTTGAAGGAGTGCTAGATTCTGCAAAGCGCTCAGAATTTAGCTTTGTAGCACTCAAACCTTGCACACTAAACAATGAGTTTACTTTATCTTATGTAAAGAGCATCAAATAAACATGTTCAGTCGCAGTGACTTTTCTTATCCTTTCATCACTCAATTTGAGAGGAAAAAAACAGGAGGTGCAGAAGAATTATTTGAATATTTTACCCTTGGCCCACTCCTAGTTGAACTCTCATTTGAAAATCCCTTCAATGATGATAGATTTCCTTCTCTTAGATTGATTCTCCATTTTTTGCAGTTTCATTTCTCATAGTTGTAACCTCTAAATTCTCACAGACTCGCATGACTTTGTCATGACAAATATGACTTTGTTTCAGAAAATATACCTGAACAACTACAGCTTAAAACAAAAGTGAACTGACAGCCAGGCAAGGAGCCATGCTCTGCAAAATCACTGACACTCGGGAGCAGGAATACCCAAGGCTAGAAATAAAAAAGGAGCTCCTTCTGCACATGATGATGTGGGCTCTGTAACATACTTACAGATACGAGGATATGCCTGCATTAATGTTTTAAATATACCTAACAAAATGGGGTTTTTCTGTTCTTTTATTTTTTAATACTGTGGCTCTGTCTGGAGCAAGCCAGGACTAGTGTCAGATGGGTACTGTAGCTTCATTTTGGTATCCTGAAGGAGAGTGGCTTTCTTTGTGAGAGCCCTCCATCCATTTATCAACTTTCCCCAAGTAGGTGTATTCTGTGCTGTGAATTTCTGGCACCATGTTCCTCCACACAGGCTGCTTCCCACCTAGGATGCCAGACCCATTGTCATACACTATTAGCTGTAGCCTGCAAGGCCTCCTAGTGTTTTTGCAATCTGTCAGACAATGGTGCTCATATCCAAGAGTATTGGTGCTTTTCTTTTTTTCTTTTAAGATACCAGATAACTTTACAGCAGATGTCTTTCTAACATTCAAATGCTGATTTTGTGTATAATAATGCATTCTTACAGTTGATTGCAGTCATTATGATACACAAACATAAAAAGCCTCTCGGCGAGGTATTACAGGCATAAACCAAAAAATTTACTTAGAAGGCTGGTCCGCTTACAGTAATGCTGTTGGTCATCTTCTGATAGCCCATCTCTTACCATTCAGCCTGTTCTGACATATTTTCCTCTCTGGGGTTGTCTATATGATTTAGACAGATGACTCCAAAGACAAGCATCCAGCAGGCATTACTTCTTCCTCAGTGGCTTGTCAAAAAACTGCCATTATAAAGCTAAAACTGCCCAAAAGATTTCTATAATCTTAATTCATAATCTGCATCTTTGAATTTGCAACAGTTAGGAAACCAGTCTGATCCCACTGTTTTACCCTGCACATCGCATCGCTGTGCCACAGCTCTCTGCCTCAGTTTCCCTGCCTGAAAGCTCTTCCTTTCATACACATTTACACACACACAGTAAGGCAACATAAATCATGCCAAATGTATAATGCTGATACTCAAAAAAGAAGAACAAAAAGGCAATCCAAAGATACACTGGTTGTCTTTGTTTATCCTCACGTTACAAAAAACAAATCAGCACATGCAAAAAATTCAAAGTTTATTTAAAGAGAAGTAGTTATGAAACATGGAAAGAGACATTAAAAAGAAAGTGAACTACAAGCTGAGACAAACTTTCCTGAGAGCTTTCTGTAGCATATAAAGACTTCTGAAATAGTGGAAATGACATGAAGCTACATCCTGGAACTTAGGCTTTTGAAATATATTTTTCAAGTATTGTCCTTGTAACATTTTCAGTTCACAGTCTTGTTAAGGTCCACATGCCTTGGTTATTTGCTCCTTTAAAAGAAGTGCTAAAGATATAATCTTGTCACATAACTTCCCTGACTTGACACAGAATGAGTCAGTGCTTTAAAAAGAGCAGTTTCATAGAGTAGGTAATAAGTGGGAACAAGCTGGGGACAGTGGTAGAAAACACATGGGATGGAATTCAACAGCATGGAAGAAAGGATACTTGCCATGAGTTTCATGTACTTGTTTCAAGTTTCAAGTCAGTAAACTCTGCAATGATTGTTTAAATTCAAATTCACTAAACTATCAGCCTTTTCCTTATCTCTTCTACATTCATGTAGTCTTCATCCTCTCTCTTAATCAAGAACATTATCGTTCTGGGACAAAGATGACATTTCTTGCAGATAAACATTATGGAAAAGGAAGAACCCACAAATATAATACAGGATTATTTAAGGAAAAAATGAGACCTACCTACCTACCTACTGCCTACCTAATTAGGCCCTATTAAAGGTTAAGATTGGCTGATATTTTAGGTCACGTATTCATTTGGACATTTCCAAATAACCACAGTATTCAGAAATCTCTATGACAATCATGAGACTCGAGCAGATGGCATAAGAACTAAGAAAGTAGATCTGAGCGAAAATGAGATGGACTCAAGCACTTCAATTTTATTAAGAAGATGAAAATGAGTATGATACGATACTTTCTACATAATTTCAAACACTTCTTTATAACTTCTTATTAATGGATATAATTAAAGTCAACTATTAGAGGTGCAGAAATAATGGAAATATATGTTTTTAAAGCAACAGCAAGATAAACAAAAGGCTCTTGCGCAGGAGAAACTGTGACATACAGCCAAAGAAATTCACAATAATATAAAGACAAGTAAGAGGAAAGACAGCATTGGGAATTAAATACTCTGGCATAAAGCTACTGGTTTCATCTATATTTTCTGTTTCACACCCTATTTCTATTTCACTGTAGGTCATTCTGCAATAAACATTCAAAGAGAGTTAGCATAAACTATTTTAATTATTCCAGGAAACCTCAAGGAAACATCACTGGGTCCTTAGAAACACACAAAGTATGTTTACTGCATACAGTGCAATGAAACGGCCAAAAATAACCCAAAACGGATGATGAAGGAAGAGCAGGAAAAGCTGAAATAGTTCATGCTGTGATGCTCCCAAAACACTCGGAATTCTCCAAGGATGTTAACTACAGCATTACAATGACAATAAAACAGTATCCATTTCTATTTGTCAGAGCGGGAAAAGAACTTCCACGTGTCTCAAAGAAATATCTAAATTACCCAGCAGTTAATTTATGCTTACATACGAGCTGCCAAAGCTCTAGCTTTTGTTGAAGGGCCTAATGTTGCTGATATTTCCATTTCTTTTTAAAATCAGTACAAGGATCAGCAATGTAAGTTCTAACATCACAAAAATACTCCTGTTTCCCATATCAATCTTAGGCTGGCAGATCAACTGAGGTAATGTGCTCTCCCTCCAAAGATAGGCACAAAACATTTGTGCATCCGCTTACTGCCTTACAGCACTAAGTTACTTCCTATAAATTGTAAGTTAGGAAATACTGCAAATGAAATTGTGCAACAATTATTTGGCAAGAAGCTCTATCTTCTTCTGACAAAAGATCCCCTTTGTAGTTCATGAAATTCTGTGTAAAAACACAGAGGCAATACTTAAAACTCTTCTTAGGTAAAACATGATAGCTTACCATAGCTCAGTTTATAAGGCCCATAAACGCAGAAACAAAAATCAGGGCTTCTCCTTCGGGCAGTCGTACACTGAGAAAGACACAAACTTCATGTTCAGTTTGCGGGTACAGTTGCCCCACACAAATCCACAGAGATTCATTCTGGAGGGGAGATGTTTCTGACACATTTTATCTCCTCAGCCTGCAGTTTTAGCCACACAACATCAACACTGATGCAAAGATAACGTGTTCACAAAAGTTTCTGTAAGAAAATCTACTAATTTTTAATTGTTTTCCTTTCCTTATCCTGCTGTAAAAAGAAGCATAATTTTAAGATAGAAGAAGACAGTAGACAAAGGAAGACCAGTCTGCAGTCTGCAGTCTCTGCAATCTCTCATACCAATTTTTTTCACCACTGTTCACAGAGCTCTTGATTTCTTTAATTGTTGTCTTTTAAGATCATACCTACACTTCCAGCTGTAAAGAATGTCTTTTGTGCATCACTACAGTGTTTGGACACTGAGAGTGCCAAATAGGAGTCCTGAGGAAGCCAAGCTGCAACTGAACTGCTGAATTTGGGGCGAAGTGCAATGGAGGGGGAGTTTGATCTTTTCCCTTTTGTTTGCATGAGGAACACAAGCAGAGCTAGAAAAGAGAAGTACTGAAATGAGATGGGAAGAGATTTCTCTGCTGCTTCCATAGCACTCTCTGCTCTGCTCCAAGGAGAAACAAGAAGTAGAAAAAGTGTTTTGAGATAGCCTATTTTCGATGCATGTCTCAGCTAGAGTTGTAAAGGTGAATGAGCTCAAAATGCAGGCCTTCACTGTACAGCCATTCAACCATGCAAATTCTCTGTTCACGACACATCTTACTCATTTACAAGAGTTTTATACTTCCATTAAAATTCAAATTACTTAAGGAATAAACCAGTTTGCTTTGCATGACCTTGAGTTATTAGATTGTGTAAATCTGGTTTTATAAATCATTTACACCAATTTTCAAAACCTTTTAAGAGAGCTTATTAAGTAAATGAAAACTCCAAAGGAAAAACAGAACAAAAGTGTGTCAAACACATCATATATCTTGTATCCAAACAAATACCCACTTAAATTATTTTACTGCTGATACTATTTTTATGCTGTGTTTGTCAAACACTTCGTGTATTAGAAGCAAGCTTTGCTTAACTGCATCATGAGATGCACTTAAAGCCTTTGCTGACCACTATTTTATAAAAGATCAGCAGCATTATCTTCAAGACTGCTTGCTTATAATCATTACCCTCGAATATGCTATGACTGAAATGAACATATCTGAACAGTAAAATCTCCTGCCTTCTGCTTTCTGCTTCTGCCTCAGCTTGGCCTGCAAAGCTTGGTAGCTGTCAGTCTCCCAGGCTGGTTTCACTTTCTGGTTCCTGTATGATAATTAGCAAGGCCCAGCAATGCGGCAGAGCTGCAAAGATTATAACAGAGGTCTAATGAAATCCATAACCTTTCCAGCTAAGTGAAATCCAAGCTACACCACACAAGCCACAATTTTTTTCATGGTGTCTCTGATAGATCTCTCTGAAGGACTCTCCAGAAAACATCTAAGGCGTATTAATGAAGCCCACTCCAGCTCACTGATAAGAGAACACTTTGGGAGTAAACGACTCAGAAGTGCTGATATCCACTCCTGCATCCCCCAGCCTTTGCACAGCAAAACATTTCCTGTCAGCGTATTTCTTCTCACCATCAAACTGCTTGGATTAAATGATTGGTCATTGAACATTTCAGGTTTCATTTTGTACATCAGAAGTACAAAGCTCAGTGTTACCAGCCTGGCCTTGTAACCCAAGTGCCACAGGAGCCAGTACTTTCTTGCTGGAAGTGGAAAAGAATGACAGATAATCACTGTCCAAATTCGGCAAAACTTACTCAGTTATTGGCCTCAGGTTCTTCTAAATTGATATATTGGTTTCTTAGCTCTTGTCAAGATGCATAGAATGATTAGGAGTTTGCACCAAAGCATGTCATATTAACTCCCAAGTCTCACAGGACCAATGAATCCAGTTCTGAGGTGCTGATGGAGTTGCGAAAGTATACAGAAATTTGAAGTAATGTTCAGATTTCCTGCTAAAATTACCATGAATAGCATTTAAAGGGTCATGTCTTTAAAGCTGCAGGGTCTAAAAACCAAAGGCAGGAGGAAAAAAACAAAACAAAAACAAACGAAATATCTTATCTAGCAAGAGACTTACTATCTTAGATTAGTTGCTAGAGCTTGAATGATGGGGAAAAATCTCACTAAGTGTTCCTGGGGCCCCTGACTAAAAAGAAGAAGCCTGACTTCAAGAAAGTTCACTTCTGGTTTTCTTAAAAATGAGATGTTGCCCTAAAGCTGTATGAACCTGGAATCTTACAATAATTAAATGTAAGCCAGAGAAGCTTTTAAGTAATCTACATTTTCACCTTAACAGGGAAATGGTTCATCTCCAAGCTGCATAAGAAACACTGAGCAAAAATTCTGTATTTTGTTCTGAAGCTTTCTTGAGAATACAGTGTTCTTTTTCTTCACGTTTACAGCTTACAAATAAATATTTGCATTTTGACATATCATAAATTTCAAACCCATGCCAAATAAAACAGCCATTGTTAGCTACAGTTCAGAGCTAAATACTTTCAAATACGACAGCCTCACTCCTGTGCAACATGCAGGACATACTCCATTTGTCCATAGAGAAGTTACTGCTATCAGTATAAACTTACGACTGTCCCTGGTGAGTTGAGAGGAAGAAGACAAAGTGAACTCTTCTCAGAGATGCACAGGCGAGGAACAACAAGTACCAACTGCACTGAGCACAGTTATGACAGCATATGAAGAACAAAAATTCCACAAAGATGATCAGTCAGTAGAATGCAGCATCCACATTCAGGGAGAGTGAAAACTCAGTTAGAAAAGGCCACCAACAACTAACACTGAAACAAAAAAAAACAAACACCTCTACTCTGAGCAAGGGAAACAAGCAGATTATGTTCTCAGACCATACCCACCTGAGGTTATTCTGTACAACAATATCGTGTAAATCTGAACCAGAGAGCTTTTACCAGGTGTGAGGGGAAGGCGTTGGGGAGTTCATTTATGAAGCTTAGGGAATTTCTGGTTAGTTCTTAAATGATTTCCAAAATACTTCATTTACTTTAGAGTCACCCTCCTTTTCTTAGCATCCAAAACTTTTTTTGGTTTGTTATCATGTGTGTTTTTGGGTGTTTTTTTTTTTGGTTGGTTGCATTGTTTTGTTTTGTTTTTTGTGGGTTTTGTTTGTTTGTTTGTTTTTTCCCCTTCTGCAACATCTTGCTAGGAATAGATTTCAAATAGATTTCAAACTATCAGAGCTTTGCCTTCTTATTGGGGTCCACTGTCTGACTATAAGAATTTTTTGAGTCATTAGATGTATTTGCTTGAAATACCTGATACAGAAATTGAAATGGTTCTTCAAGCAGAATTCCTAGTGAGCAGGATTTGTGACAGGGAGATTACAAGATTTACTTTTAAGAAAAAATGTGTTTAAGAGAGCCATGAACCTCCAAATGAACACCTCCTTCAAAAAGCCCCATCTCACAGCTAAAAGGGATTTTTTTCTCTGAAGTGAATGTATTTACATGAAGTGGAAAGACTTGCAAACAGTACAAGGCAATTACTGCAAACACTGCTGTAGTACTGAACGAAATATTCCCGATTTCCACTGTTTTCTCAAATAAATCAACTATTTCTTTCATCTAAACTGAAACTACAGGCCAAACCCTGTAGTTCTTAATGAAAAAAAAAAACAGTCATTTTAGAGCCCCCCTGCTGGTTTCTGCACAAAGAAAATGAATACTGCAGTGAGGTGAAGGGCACAACAGAGATTGAAAACACAGTCCATATGGAAAGAAAAACTGCATTTAAAATGCACCCAATAAACACTAAAGATCTATTATGCTGTATTTGAGCAACTTAGATTTTTACACACTGTTGTTGACATTTATATATCCGTCTGTATGTATATAAAGGCACATACATGCACCAGTATATACACACACTTCATTCCACATGGAACCATCTAGATTATAAAGCCTCCCCAGTTTTACTTTTAGGCACATCAACCAGGATCCTACACATTCCACAGTATCATTAGCTAACAGCTCCCAAAGTTGTGGTCTCTTATTGCTGCATGCCTCAAGTCAACTTTGTGAACATATTAAAACTGTATTTCAAGAAGAGAAGTCCAGAAAAGATAAAATGATGCCCCTTTCCTGGGCTCTGAGCAACCTAGTCCAGAGGAAGGTGTCCCTACTTACAGCAGGACACTTGGAACCAGATGATCTTAAAGGTTGCTTCCAATCTAAACCATTCTATGAAAAGATGCAGAAAAACAGTCGTGTCTACTTAGGTGATTCAAACTTGCAACTTTTTTTTTTAAAAAAAAAAAAAAAACTTTATTTTTAAAATCCCCTTCTGCTTTACACATAAATTCTTCTGCATCTCATATTTTATATTTCTTATTATATCTGATAGTCTTAGAGGGCTTTGGGGAGGAGGGAAGAGACCTTGAATTATTATTAGAGCAAGGAATAGGTCTGCCAGCTTTTCACCAATGTGCACATGCACACACAACCAGGTCTACACACCAACAATCATAATTTCATTGTGGATTCTTCCCTGGCCTATAGTGGTCAGTAGGAACTGGAACAGACCAACAAAAATGAAAATCACTCTTCCCACTACTGTAAGCTCAATGGTATCATTCAGCCTATGCACAATAATGTTCTATATTGTAGTCTAGTAACACTTTTCAAAATCATAAGAATGGCAAGAAGTTACACAAGGTTACCCAATATCTACCAAACATCATTCCCTTTTATCTCCTTTAACAACTGGAATATTTTTCACTTATTAAAAATCAGATTCATTTTTAAAACTACTCTAAAAAATTCTGAACTATTAATAATCAGCAGTTCCCAGTAAATTCATTACTAGCTGAATTTCATATTTCTTAAAATCATTCAACCTAACTGCAGAGTGAAAATATAAAAATCCATCTTATACATCATACCCAACACATATAAATTCTATGAAAAATGAAGGTTCTGTAACCACAGATATCAACATCGATGAAAAAAATATTACATTAGCATTTCCATAACACTTGCTGCGTAATTATCAAGTTAGCTCTGAGAAAAGCCAGCCAAAGTGATACCGTTTCCCATGGATGGTGAATTCTGAGGATGGGTATGCATCAGTAACTTTCTGTTAATAACTAGAGTTTATGAATTAGCATGCAGAGCTATAACCAATAGCAGTCCACCAAGTGCTTGCAAAATTGTGCGTGAAGATTTGGATGCACTTATTTCGTAGAAACCAAGTCCCCAATAACTAATGTTATGGCTTTTGTTTTTTCTCCTTAAGCTTCAATTTGCTCTTTTGAAGTTTTTAGGCTTTTCTTTTTTTACAGAAAAATGTAGATATTTCCTGTCTACTTTAAATGGTATTTCAAGATAAAAATATTCTGTACTTTTAGATTTCCATTTATGTATTTCTGATACCGTTAATTTATCAATAATGGTAACTTGAATAATAATACACAAAGTGCAGAGGAAGATCAAGATACCACAGACAGTGAAGCAGGAAAAAAAAAAGTCAAAGTTAATCTCTTAATCCTAGCATATGACTAAGATAACAGAACAATATAATAATCACTTCGTAGGAACAGGGAAAGATAAGGTAACATGATCTTCAAAGTCAGCATCAATTTCCAAGCAAACTCCATGCTGAAACTGTTACAAGTTCTTCCTGTTTTTATAGCAACGGTTTTAGTTTATGATGCTCCAGAGTGACTCTGCCTTTCCCCTCCAAGTCATTCAGTTCTTCAAGCATTTCAAATATTTGTTTTGAAATATTCTTTTCTGCGTGAAAGCCTCCTCAAGTGCAGAGACTATTGCCACTCACCTTCTATCAAAACTGAGCGCTAGGAATTTGTGTGATCGTTGCAGTAAACGCAAACACACCTTCCAGCTGTTTCCCAATACTCAGACTTATCTTTGCTCATATGTCAAGGCCTGCCACTCTAAGGTTTCCATGACAGAGATTATGATTTAGTAATATTACTGAAAACCACAGGCCTGAAAGCGTTTAACTCATTGTGATTCATAGGTGGAAATACAGCCTCCTCAAAACCTCTCCACTTTCCCACACGGTGCTCCTTGAGAGCTTGACCAAACTGCTGGTAGGCCAAGGAGCTAAGTTATCTTCCACCCTCCACCCAGGCTGATAGGGTTCTTTAAATTATGTTCCTGCAGAGAACTGTGAAAGTTTCCCTTGCAAAATTATTTTTCAAAGTAGTTTTCTACAGTAAACACATTTCTCTGTCAAATAACCTGTTAGAATGTTAGGAACATTTGTGAGACCAAAACCAACATGACATATCTAGTCACAGAGTTAAGTTTATTTTCATACAAGCCTTTGGGTTTGTTGGTTACAAGCTGTCTAGGGAGGAGAAAAGTTCATCCCTTTATTATTTTTTTTTCATCTGAACATTTCAAAACAGCTAAAATTTGTATAAAGGAAGTCAAAGTTACTGTAAAGCATCAGGTTTCTGAACCTCTTACCGCCAGCTCTCCTCCCACCCTGTAATTCACATACCTGTTGACACCACTTTCTACAATGCAGAGCTTTCTTTTTTCTTCAGTATCATCAGTGCCATAATAACAAGCGTTTCACAACTGCAAAACTGTAAAAAAAAAACATAAGTGAGAGAGGCTAAGAAGAAAAGACCAATATAAAAGCTATTAAAATGACAGTAAGTAATTTGCATTGCAAGAAAAATGTAGCATTTTACCTGCAACGCTTCAAAGCATAATAAAGCACACTCCTATCTTTTTCATAAGTATATAGGACAGAATATGTGCATTATGAAAAATATATCAACCTGGTGCTTTTAGAGTCAGTAGACACAACATCCAAAGAGCATGACACTGTAACAATGCAGTTATTCAGTGTAGAGGGGTGAGTGCTTTCCTTTTCTCTTCTCCAATCAATGCAGCTCACAAGAAAGTTTTATCCTTTCATCACTGGTTCTCCCTCTCCTCTTCCATTGGGGGATTCATAAAAACATGGTTGGATGAGAGATGGCTGCTGTAGCCTATCCAAAGATTGTACTGGACAGCTAGTACTGAGCAGGGAACCATTGGTACCTAAAAAAAGCACGTGCTGCTCTCTGTATTACCACAGGTTAGTTCATAAAGCTAGCACCATCTTTGTTCTGCAGGCAAGGGTGGAAAGAGATAGAAAGAAAAAGTAATTTCAGAGAGTCTCAATACTTTGGCATAAGGTGTTCATCCCTACCTATGAAAGGAAGAGAACTGAAAAGGACAGATGAACTGTTGCAGTATTTCCAATTCTATGACACAGATCTACAATCACCTCTGCTATTAAGAGGAGGAGCTCAAATGGCTTGGAAGGAACAGGTTCAGACAGAGTAAAAGCTATTACATAGTAGGCCTTTTCTGAAGAATTTCAGTGGATTTAATTTCGTTTCAAGAGGGTTTTGAGAGCCAACCTTGTGCAGTCTTTTATCAGTGGTTATCTTATCATAAGCACGAAGCTGCTGCTTTTTTTTTTTTTTAATGCATCATTTGAGGTTTTTCAAAGCAACGTATTTTCTATTGAGAGACTTCATTTAGAGCCTGTACAATGCTCTGTGAGAATAGGTTTAATTTATGCTGCTTCTGCTGTTCTCCATAGTATCAGAAAAAGAGCAATGCAAATATTCCCAATATTCTCAGACAGAGATCAAGAAAACAGCTTTCTGCTTTCGTAATAGACTAATTCTAACTAGTTCTTCAACCAAAAAAATATGTAATCCACCTTGCCCTCGTGATGACTGCAAACCACCACACCTTGGTGGTCTAAGCTTTGCTCTCTGAAGAGGTGTGCATTACCACCAATGCCCCAGTTCTCTGCAGGGCACAAAAACACTTGCTCTGGCAACTGCCCAAATCCTCCTGCTGCACAATAATTTGTTCCTCCTTGATCCTTGCGCCTTCCAGGCCAAGTCTGACCCACTGTATACTTGCCTGCAATAGCTACAGAAATACAGAGCCAGCTTCTCCACACAGGTGCCCTGGCAGAAATGTACAAGAGGCTTTTCCATAAGCAGCCCCTGCTCTAAGAGCCACCATTAAAACCATAATTCCTACCAGAAGATAACATCTCCAGCACAGCAATGCTCATTATCTTCAACCAATCTCTGGATGCCCACTATCCCACGTGAAGGACGAGTCTCAAGCAACGCTGGGACAAAAGCAAAATTTAGAGGCCAGTCCCACAGTTCCTCCGAAAAAGCATTACATGGGCCGCAACTTCTCTGGTACTGCTTTCTGCCAGCTGCATTCTCCTGTCCCAACCCTCCGGCCTCAGACAAGCCCATAAGCCATGCCTTATTCTCCCCTACCTCAGGCAGCTCAGCCTGCCAGCTCCCGTCCCCACCCTGGCAGCAGGCCCTCAGGGAGCAAGCGGCTCTGGGAGCACAGAGCTCTGTGCTGGGCAACTGGTGGCTCCTGCCTTTCACTGAGAGGGAATAATCGACGTGGTGTGGATCCACGGGAAATGGCTTCCTTCTGTGCTCGAGGCCTGACAACCCAGGTACAACACTGCTTTGCTGTGACATTTAACTAGGAGCGAATTCTGCCTTTCTGATTGCAGCTCCCATGCATTTTCTTCACAAGTTCTGCCACAGTACTTGTATCTCAGAAGATATTCCACCAAAAGGAATGCTTAAAAATGATACTTCTGGACTAGAAACAATGACTGTTTGATGCATTGTGCCAGAATCTGAAATATTCGCCAGAGCTGGCTTGCAGAAAATTATCTGATTTTTGCAGTACCAGTCCTGAAAATGTAATGGAAGAAAACCATCAGGAAGGTCTCTTAGATGCATGCCCTTACCAGTTAAAATAGCAAAATTCCTCTCTGCATTTTCTAGCAAGGAAAACATGAAATACATTGTGTTGCTCACTTTTTCTTTCTTTTTTTTTTTTTTTTTTTTTTAAACGTTCTGTACTTTCCAACATAAATCATTCAGCTACAAAAGAAAGACGTCTGTCATTGAAATTCAGGACTTGTTGAACACATTGTAACCATGCTTAGATCAGCTGAGCTCTGAAATAACTTTCAGAAGTGAAGCATTTGCAAAGAAAAGCAAAACTATTGATGAGTTTTGACCTTTTCTCCAAGCCTGGAAAGAGGACAAATGCTATACATAAAAACATATAAACATCCTCACCAGCTGAATTACTCTCTGCAAAGCAAAACTCGAACTCCTGTAAGTAGCCAAGTGAATAAAAGAAGCATTTACTGCATCAACTCTTGATGAGAATAGCCCTTCCTCCTCTAAGGTGAGGGAGTGACTGACATGCCAGACCTGCTCTCACAGCCACATGAGGAGCAAGAGACATGTAGAATAGAAATACCAGAGACATGATGTAAAGTGATGATAAATAGGCTGAAGTTAGTTTGTGTTCTTATTTCTTTGATGAAGAATATGTAAATTCTTTTTTTAATTCTTTTTAAAATTAAACTGAAAATTTGAGAAGGTATGGAATGGTGAAGAAATAGTAAAGATTTAAATCTAAATATGCAAATGTCTGCATGCCAACATATAAGTATACTAGTATTCAAGTATACGTACATTTTTCCTGCCAGGAACACTAATTCATAAGCAAGTCTTAAATAAAATGAGAAAAATCCCATCTTCTTCATGAAAGTATCAGGAAAAACATCAGGAAATGTTGTAAGAACTAGGCAATGTCTACTTTGGTCTTAAAGACAGACTGCCATCAGATCAGCGTTTTTACAGATTTTGTGCCTTACCTTTCCAAACGTTCACTTGCTTATGTAGACTAAAAAAAAAAGCCTTCTGTCCTCCTATTGTAGTATTAATATTTTCACTAGAAGGAAGGAAAGTCTTCTTATTCCCTTTATTCATTTTCAGTTTAAGCTGGTGTTGCCCAAAGCTGGAATGAAACACAATGAGATGACTAAGTACAAAATTAAAGTTCTCGTCAAAAGTCAGCAAATTGGTTAAGTATCCTTTGAGCTATATATGAAGCTGCAGCACATAAGTACAGTACAGAAGATTACAGGTTCAGCTTCACCAGGATGCAAGCAAAGCTGAATTACTTTCTTAGTGGTGTCTTTTTGCAGTTCAGTAAATGCAACTGTAAATAGCACTGAATTCTTCTGATATATTACATTTCTTTCTTCAAGTGAATGTTGAGCTGCAACATAGATGCGAGTTTTTGGTTAGCCTACACTAAGTTCAAAAATATATTTAAGTGACTCCCCACTTCCCCTCTCCTCCCAGCCTGCCTGCAGAGATGTACTGGTGGAGCTGCAAACTTCTCTTTGAAAAGGCAGCTACTAAAAAGTCATCAAGGGGATGTGGTAAGAGAAGCGGCATGCTCTGTGTGCCAAAGGGTAGGAAAAAAAATAGTAGATAGCTGCACTGGGAAAAGATGGAAGGAAGGAAGGGAAGGGAAGAAAACATCTGAAATGAAACTGCAAGCTGGGTCTGGCTGGGATGGAGTTAATCTCTTTCCAATAGCCTTCTTTGCTGCTGTGTTTGGCATCTGTGACCAAAACAGTGTTGATAACACACCCAGTGAGAGCACACTATCAGAACTTTCTCTGCTTCTCACTCTGCCCCAAGAAGGAGCAGGCTGGTGAGCAAGAAGTGAGAGAATACAGCTGGGACTGCTGGGAATAAGCCAAGGGATACCTTACACCTCATATCACAAGGCACAGAGAAATAACTCGGGAAACACTCTTTCCAAAGCAGCCGTTGCTCAGGGGCTGACTCGACATTACTCTGCTGATGGGAGGTGGTGACTGACTTGTCTTTGCAATATTTGGATTTTGCTCTTTGCTTGTTTGTTTGGTTTTCCATTTATTTCACTTCTTAAACTGTATTTAGACTCATAAATACAGTATATGGGTCTGTATTAGGCCCATGAGTTCGCTTGCTTTCACTCCTTCCATTTTCTCCCCCATGCTACTCTGGAGGAGTAACCTGGTTGGGGCTGAAAAAGGTGATAATCACAGTCACACCAATGATCAGGTTATAAATTTATCTCAAACTGCTGGTGACTAGAGTTGCCTTTTTTCTTTTTTTTTTTTTAATGTACTGTACCTGAGTTATCATATGATTAATTAAAAAATATATATATTCTTCTTCATTGGTGTCCTTGCAATTCAAGAGATTTTTAAAAGGACTAATTAAATAGCTCACACGGGCTTTCTCTGAATGCTCATCCAACTAAAGAAGCAAACATAATTACATGTATTTGGACTGCATCAGCCAAATTTAGGAAAAAACACGGGCTGATTAACAAGTAGAAGCTTAATATAGGATACAGAGGCTGCTAAGCCAGTCAGAGCTGGGTCTCTGTCAATCAACTTGGCCAGACACTATGGCAGCAAACTGCTTCTATCAGTACACTAATCTTTGTGTATCTTTGCTTACCTATTTGTTCCCATATTTGTTCAGGCTTCCAGATGAAACTTAGGCTGCTGAGGTCAACTGCACTGAAGTTAACAGAGCGAGAGCATCACTGTTAGGAACCTCTGTAGAGAGAATCCCAAATTGCAGACATAATTATAGCTTTCATACAGAATTCAAAACTATCTCTTTAAATATAGCTGTTTAACTATGAAAGAAAAGGACATAATTTTGAGAGGCATGTGATAGTTGTTGCACACAGTTTAAGTTATACACAAAGTCCTTTTGATGCTAACGCTGACAGAAGCAGCAGAACTGTGCACTATCTGTTCTTTCTCAACATGATAGCTCTTGCTCCAGTTGAAGATGTTTCATTTTCACTAGAAAAGCAGACCTCAGTGTGGTGTAAGTTATGCAGGTGTGCACAGTGCTTTCTTTTCTTTACTTAGACCTGTCTAGAGCAAAGAAACAAAAGGTGCACATGCTGATACACAAAAGCCTCTGTGCCAGCTGTCCTGCCTGACACGCTGCTATTTTAATGCTTTAGCATTGAATCAGTCACTGCTTTGAAGCCACAGCCTGAACAAAGAATGCTACTTAGTACTCATATCAGCATTACTTAGAAACAGTATTTTTAATAATTAAAAAATAAAGTTACAAAAATGTGCATGCTTAAGGAAATACAACCACACAGACAATGCATGGGAGAATTTCAGCTTGAATAGAGTTTCAGCGGAAACTCTGCCTGCTGCTGTCCTACAGAGAACAGTCTGCGCACATGCAAACCACAATAAAAGGGTGCTGCAAACACTGCTTGGTGGGAGATGTGTTGAGAAGCTGCTATATTCGCGCAAGGTAAGGATCAATCTGAGTCATAGCAAGCAGACCTTTTTCCAAGTAAAAAAATCTGAATTACCTGGGGTGAATTTACTCACTGCCACCAACCTTCCCACTGCAGACAGAAAACAGCAGCCTTCATCTAAAGTAGAAATGGCTGATTTAGAGTGTCTCTGCTGGCCAAGCTACAGCTGAGCAGGAAGGTGTCTGCAGGGTCTCTTATGCCACATAAGACTCATCATTACATAGAGCCACAGTTTTGCTTTGGGGGAGCAAGAATACCAGAACTGTGCCAATCTTCCTTTATATTAGTGAGAACAACCCGAGAAGACTCACAAAACTCTGAGTAGTGAGAGAGCTGGATGAGATGCAGAAGAGGGAAATGGAGACACCTTTGAAAGAAGCCTCTCTGCCTTCGCTCCCTCTCATAACACCTTTGCCCACATCATCAGTCATCACATCAGCTTCTCTTCTCTAATTAAATGAGTCTGGACCTGACTTGAGGGGAAAAAAAAAAAAAAAAAAAAAAAAAAAAAAAAAAAAAGAGGCCTGTGACTACAGCACAGAAAAGTTACTTATTTGTCTGGGTGATGAAGTAGGAGTCTGGTCAGTCAGTGGCTCACCCTACATTATTTTAATGAATTGTCCATGAAGTGGCATATGCATAAGGTGCCATGTCAAAATAGTCTGTCATCATCACCAGACGAGCTTCAAAATGAGTACTAGGTGGCAGTGTGCGTGGAGCCCAACAAATTGCATATAAGCATCAGTCAAAACTTCCCCCCCGGGGAGACATGCCAGTACCTACCTGCTCTGTCAGGAATGCTGTCTTCTCATCCACTTACTTGGACATACAAAAACTAACTATAGGGCAAATTACTGAGATTTTTTTTAAATTTAGAATGAGCATTAAAATATGTGAATGTGACATTTGCAGCCCAAATGGCCTGCTTTAGAAATGCATGCATTTTTGAATGATGGAAGAGCTTGGTAACCAGTTCAAAGTTGGAAATTTTTCCTATAAAAATTCTTCATATGTAACTGTTTCCTGCGAAATATTAAAATCAACAGATTTTAAATACCAGTACGCAGACCATTACTGAGGTCCACGTAACACAAATACAGTGTTGAGAACTTCTCAGAGAAACAGAAGTAGCTCACTCCTGGCTCTTTTAGTTAATTCCAGAAGCTGTGAAACAGCCTAGTTTGGTAGCAGCTTTGTTTCATTTCTTGTAGCACAGAGATTTGCTTGGCAAGACCCTTTGCCTTGAATATACTTTTGATGTCTGAGAAAAGCCTGACAACATCTCTGCTTCCCACTTAATTTTTAAGTAACTGCTGCTTTCAAGTTCTGCACCCAAGTTTCCCATCCCAAGTTAACCAGTTCTTTTCCCTAATACTTTCATTTTCCACTTCTGCTTTTCTTTGCTGGTCAGATTACTTGGAGCTGAGCTCCAGAAGCACAACGGGCTTCCCAGCATTGCAGCTTGCACATTTTCTGTACAACTGATTACCACTTCCTTTTTTATTTCTGAATAAAGCAAGCTTCAAGGATACGCATTAAAATCTTCTAAAAATAGTGCCATGTCTGTTCCCTTGCATAGAGAGCCGATCTCTGATGTCAGCACTAGAGCTGGGCAGACATCTCACGTGGTTTCTGGATGAAGGTTGTTAACAAACCATAAGGAGTACATAAGTGCTCAGACCTTCCCAGAGAGAGCCTGGGTCACAAATCAAAAAGCAAAAAACTTCCTTTTCTCAATGCTACCATCATTCAGAGCGCAGCTGAAGGCAGTAACAGGGCAAGAGGCTTCTCCCTCCATTTTCCCACAAACCTACAACCACTTGGGAAGAAAAAGCCTTCAAAACAATTTCCTCACAAAAACCAGAATGCATGAAGTGAGCAAGAAGGTCGTCACAGATCTCCATTACAAATCTTGATGTGCTCCTCTCCCGTGTAATGCATGAAGTACCTTTAAGAGCAGGATTCAATTCTGTTTTAATATATCTTGAATTCTTATTTAAAATATTCGTGCAGCAGCACACAAGTCACCTTCCCTCCACGGGGAATGGACGTGCACTACAGCCAGGCTCCCACCTGCTTGACTGCTCTGTGTGTTCATACAGCTTGAAAGGGAAATACATGGACCAGCAGCTACCTTCCCAGAGCCCACAGCCATCCAGCACAGCACTCAGCTCCCCAGGAAATCATACCTACACAGCACATGCCTATTTAACCCACAGTCCTTGATGAGCTCATTTCCTATGAACGTTTTGCTTTAAGAAAAAAAAGAAAAAAAGAGAGTCTACCTTCAGGAAGCAGTGTGAAACAGAAGCCTACAACCAATTCAACCAAAGCTATTTACGTACTGCCCAAGCCTGATTCTTTACATTCATGGGAAGTTTTATTGAAAGCAAATTTCAGGAGCCAAAATTATTTTTCTCCTTAGTTCCTCTCATCAGGTTTAACTATATTCCACTTCAACAACAGAAGATTAAAAAAAAAATACAATCACAAGCCACTTGGAGTGCTTTTCTCCTCTTTTCCCAGAGCATGAACCAGATACTTTGGTGATCCTAAGGAGGAGGGAAGTTCCTTGTAAATCTAGTTGCTGTTTCTCCAATTACACCAGCAGCCTTTTTTAGCAGAAGTAATCCGGACAGAGCAGGCTGGTTTGGTGTAATCTGGAAGGCTGTTGTAATAACTGACAGACAGAAAAAAGCACAGGGAAGGGCCTGGCAGCTGTATAAAGCTCCCTCCGAGCCCTGAGCCCTGTAGAAGTACATCAGCCTCGGCCACCAGCATGACCAGCCAGTCCCAAGGAATCCAGCAGCTTTTGCAGGCAGAAAAACGTGCCAAGGACAAGCTTGAGGAAGCCAAAAAGAGTAAGCATGTGGCCTGGTTTTACTCTCTTTTTCTACTGTAAGCTTTTCAGAAATACAGTGGCTCAAGGAAAAAAATTATTAAATCTGCACACATTGCAGATGTGCACCTATTCTTTCCTATGTACCACTTCCCTTTCACTTGCATTAGTGCCATGCCTTTACTGCAGCAGGCATTTACCCAGATGCATACTTGGCTTAAATTCTGTGCACGCATGTGCTTGTGTGTGTGTGTGTGTGTGTCTTTACATTAAACAAGGCTTTCTTTGTTATATTCATCCTGCCAGCTAGATTTATTCTTGTTTTTTCTCTATGCCAATAAGGTCATTCCTTCTTTAGGTATTTAAACTAGAAGCCTACATGCCTCTGGTGGCCATCTCCAGAGAATGAGACTCTAGACCATGTATTTTGCTTTACACACATTTTCAGTGTTCCTCTTTACTTATGAAAACAAGCACCTTGCCTTTTAATCTCAACTGGGTGTCAAAAAGTATTTGACAATAAATTGGGATAGAAATAATCAAAGCCCCAGTACAATAACAAGAACTGAGACCATTTCTTATAAGGTCTTATTACGAGCTACCAGCAAGGGATCAAACATTCTGTTTAGCATAAGCATATCTTGTATAAGTGTGCATAATCGGTATCCAAGAATAAATTCAAACCTTTATATTCTAATCAAATACAAGCAACAAAATAACAAGAAAATAAAAGCAATATCTCAACTTATAAAAAAAAGTTGAAACTTCAATAATTCCAGTAAAAGTAGTAATCATGAAAGCAAGAATACCGTTCCATCCATCATTTTCTGTATTCATCTCCTATTGATTTTAACACAAAATACTGTGGCCACAGTTTCCTGAACGTAGGTTCCAACTACATGAGTCACCAACTTGCATTGGCCATGACAGATGAATGCTATTTCACATAACAATCTTGACTTAGAAACAGGAAGCTTAATGGCATCCTGCAGCACTGAGGTAAAATGGGTGAAGATCATAGAATGGTTTGGGTTGGAAGGGGCTTTTAAGATCAGCTAGTTCCAACCCCCTGCTATAGACCAAGACACCTCCCACGAGACCAGGTTGCTCAAAGGCCCTGTGCAGCCTGCTCTTGGACATCTGCAGGGAGAGGGCGTTCCCAGCCTCTCTGGACAACCTCTTCCAGTGAAGAATGATGCCATGTGCAGCAAGATAGTGTGATAAAGGATTTTGTTTTCCAAGAAAAAATAGAAGCTAAAGAAAAATAGTCTACGTAATCTGTATATTCCCTCTACCTATCAATCAGCATCATTGTGTGATGTGCTGATTTGTACAGCAGACAAGTGGAAAAGTCTTGTCCCTTCCTTGAGCATCCAGCTGCTGCCCGCCCATGCCTTGCAGCCATGCAGAAGCAACAGCATTCTCCCATCTTCACAAAAAAAAAAAAAAAAAGGCTCACCAGAAGGGTGTTTGGGGTTGCTATTCCAAACTTGAAGTCCAGGAATAACTAGGTAGAAATTCAACCTTTCTACAGCCAGCTGAGGTGCTTTCAATGAGATTTGCTCCCCTTCTGATGCAGGGCAGAGGACATGCATGGTTCCCCAGGGCAAAAAAACTGGGTGATCTGTAAGGGCACAACCTCACATGTAGGGAATGAGTAAGGTCTGAACACCAATTGCAGACTCAGTCCTTTAGCTGTGACAGCTTGACATCACTTACATTTTTGTGTGTTTGTGTGAGGTTTTTTTTAAACAACAAAAAAAGGCAATTTGGCTTTTTCTGAAACATCCAGTTTAAAAGAAGCTCTGTAAGTTAAGAAGTCTCCAAAATAAAAAGTATCATTATAGCATTCAAGTAATGACCAAAATGAGCATCTTGCTGAGTTCAGATATAAGCCAAGCTGGGTTTACTCCATTCTGCCTACAAGTACACTCCTCTGTCAGCAACCCAGCCCCATGCACAGCACTCATGATAAACATGGGGCTTCTTCTAGATAAGCTTCCTTCCAAATCCCTCTGAGTCTGAGTTCAACCCCTGCCCATGCCTACCAGTGCTGCAGTGCTGAGGGAGGAGTTACTCAGCAGCTACAGCAAACAAGCTGTAGAAGTTTTGTTTTCAGTAAAAACAGAATACAAATATTTCATCAGTATGACTTCCTTCTCTGTAACTCATCTCCACTCTCACGCTCTTGCTGTTGCTAGCACAAATTCTCCTTGCTGTCCTTCACTTCAGGTTTTCGTGGCAATGTCACTGTGCCACTTTTACATGCCTAAGTAAACCAGGAATGGCCTAAATAACTTCAGCCAGGGACTGAAGAGGTTTTCCTACTGCCAAATCCTGTTGTGCCAAACGAGAATTATTTCAGCAGTCTTGTTCCCAGAGTGATTCAGCAGTTGAATCAACATTAATGACTGCAAAGTCTGCCTCTGAGTGAGACTAAAATACAAGGAACATCAAACAGAATTAATATATGGAAGTGCAACCAGTTAACCTGCACACACCGTTTGGAGAAGCAAGGTGAAGGTGTTCTTCCTCACCTCAGAAGCACCAGCCCTGGCCCACCTCAGACCAGCTGGGATCAGCAGCTGCTGCTCTTGGCCGGGCATCTCAAAGCTCTGGTTGAGAGCGCTGAACCCGTCCTGCCCGTGCCAAGCAGCCCTGCCCCTGCTGAACCCTAAATATGACCTCCTTGTCACTGCAAACAGTCTTTGCACAACACCATGGGTTGAGTAAACCAGATTATCCTATTTATGCTGTAAAGTGAGAAGAAGGAAAGGCCGGCTGCTCGAAGGTCACAAGTGCAAGTCATTTTCAAGGAAATGCAGTTACCAAAAGTATGCTTCTGCAAAACTGTCATGTTTACTGCTGAAACTCACATAATCAGAACAAAATGTAGAATGGACACACAGAGAATCATACATAAGCAGATAATGGCCCTGACTGTTACTGAAATACGTGCAGCTGTTTGTAATGCAAAATCTACTTGGACTACTGAAGCTCACCAATAAATACAATTACAGCCACAAAGTAAAGTAAAAGTGTAGCATCGTAGCTCTTCTTGCTCAATATCCTTTATCTCGCCTTCCATATCACATTCTTTGCCATATCATCAACTGATGTCATTTATACCTGACAATTTATTAACAGTCAATTGGTAAATACACATATGCAAGGCTGAAACCATCCAATCCATTAATTGTGAACAAAAAAGAGCTTGCTGTTCTCTATCCTTTTGTACACTGCACTGCCTTGTCTATTGTTTTTTTCCTTAAGTATAAATTGTATCCCTGAAATAACTTATAATTCTCAGAACCAAAATGTCAATTTCTGAAAACCCTTTTGGCTAAAAGAAGGGAAAATAATGTGTCATGTACACTGGATTTAACAAAACTTGGATTCCTATAGAATTTTATGTCTTAGCTTGAATTTCTAGTTTCCAATACAATGGAAGCCTGTATGAAACTTTTCAAGAAATCAAATCATGTTAAAAAAACCCACAAATATTAACATAACACTTAAGAAGAATGATATCAATTACATCCATCATGCTCACTTGGACAATACCCACAACATATTTTAACTAGCAAAAAGCTATATATACACTGATCAGCTGGTTTTACTGCATTTTATTGTAACTGCAAAATAATCTTTAAAATGAGCACTCCTAAATCCCATTTAGCAGACAAAAAACAAAGCAGAAAACGACAGAAACAGTCTTATATAAAGAAAACGTCATTAATTTTTGGCAGCTTATTCATTTGACATTTCTGTGCAGAAATTTAGCTAGAAGCCCAGATGATCTGTTTGAAAACAGAAAGATGATTTTAGCAAGTCAATTCTGGGGAAGCAAGATAACAGTGTTTAAGCAAATTAGAACATAAAATTTTCAGAAAGATTTAATTCCTACTGCCTTTCTCTTGCAAGATGTTTGAATAAATAAATAAATCACTCTGGTTGCTCCAAATTTAACCAGAGTTATTTCATTAACATTGTGGCAATACCTATAAAGAACGGTATAACCTTTCTTTATGCTACTAGTTCCTTCCCACGGATTGTGTAAGAGAATATCTAATACAGGGCTGACTTGCTACAGAAAGATGGTTAAGATTAGAGTGATTTAACATGAAGCTTGGAAGCCTGCTGATTCCCCCTCCTCCCCTCAGGTATCCAGGGCATAGTGCGAAATGGAGCCAGGACAGCTCTGCTCCATTGCTGCTCCCTGTCCTGAAGGATGAGAAAGAAGGAAGGACAAACAGGCAGCATCAGACCTGGCCCTCACTGTATGTCCCTTGGGACAAAGTTCTCCTCAAACTCAGAGCTTTCTGCACCTCACCTTTTCAATCCTGGGGTAAATCTATGAAAGACAGGTTGGCTTGCCCATCCTTCCTCTTTCTCTAGCCCACTTTCTGCATGATCTTGGCTTAATTGCTGTGCTCTGCCACCCATGAGGACATAAGGTTTAATATTAGCTCAGCTGTATGATAGAGAATCCCACCTAGGCGTCCAGTAAGACCTGGAAAAGGCAATTCCTTATTGTACATCTAAGGTAGCAGACAAGTGGTTAATAACAGACCGATTAATTAATTTTGGTTTGCCTCTAGTGAAACAGCAGGTTAAGCTCTAGTTTCTGCTTAACTTAATCAGGTGCAGCATATGCACTATCGCATATGTTGGCAGTTGCTGCTTCTGTCCACAACATTCTCGAACTAGCAGTAATTTACTCACAGCTTTTCCACTTAATTAAATAGGAAGCAGCAGGTTCCTGCTGTGCCAATCTAAAGGCAACATGGAAAAAAGAAAACAAAAAAAAAACAGTGGCTATCAGTCTCCAGTGACACCCTATGTATTGTGGTTATTCCAGTGTCAGGAACCGACATGTATGTATATATTCACTTTTTGGTTCCCCAGCTGCATTGTGAGAGGTGGATGAACTGCACTTCTATAGTTAGCCTCTCTTTCTATTGTATGCATTTTAAATGGATTCATTTATCTATCTCGTGGCCAAATATGCAACATATTTAGTACAGATGGCCCCCCAGATGGAATTTGAAATTAAAATCCCACCATTTTTGAAATAATTTAATTTACTATAGAGATCCAATTCTTCAGCTGGTAAAATTGGCAGAGCTTCATTTTAGTCACTCCCTCTGATCACAGTTCCAGAGAATCTCCTCCCAGTGCCATTTCTAAAGGAAAACCTCTATATTAAGCTGAACAGCTCTAAATTTGGAGATGAGAGGAAGAGCAATTTGAAAACAAAGTTCTCATCTGGTCCCAAATTTTGTTCTCCAGATTGATATCAGGCTTTTACATGAGTCTGTCAGTTAATGATCCCAACACTCCATAAAGTGACACAGAAGCTGAAGGTATCAGCTCCTATCAAGTAAATTCGAACTTTTGGGAATTAAAATACATCATTATTCCTCTATACAAACTATATTACTTTCATAGCAGGAGAACTCTGAGATGAGTAATAGCCTGCACAGGTGAGTACACCACTGATGAACTGAAAGGCCGTAAAGCTGTGGAGCTCCCCACCATTTTCCTTCTTGCTGTAAAACCTCACCTCTCTGTGTTACCCACAACAAGTCCGTCCATGAAATCCAACGGTTTGAGAACCAGAACTTCAAAAAGAAATCCATGTTTCAGGCAAATCTCTGCTCCTGCTCACTGTCCTGCAGATAAAGCTTCCGAAGGGGCCACCAGCTGAGCAAATACTTTACCACTGGATCGGGAATTTTGCCCAGTCAGAAACATACCAAAAACAATGGCCTTCCTCTCACATTCGGCTCTGTTGTGCCCTGCCCAGTTGACAGATTGCTACATGTCACACCTGATAAGGCTTCAGAAGCCCAGCACAGGTGCAACCAATCTGACAGAGCCACCTGGAAAAAACAGGTCTGAAATTGGAATGCACAGCTCCCCAGCTTGGTTCAGGAATGTTCTTCAGGCTTTCCAAAAAGATACTGTTTTCAGTGTACTTGTATTTGAAGATTTAAAAACAAACTAAAAGCTTTCTGAAAGTATTGATATTTCTCAGTGACATCAAGTAGGTGGCCACAGCAAATTAATGAAAGGGCATTTCATGCATCAGATTAAGCAAACATGTTCAGTTGTCCAGTTTTGCATTATCCTCATTTATGCAAGTAAACAAGGGATTTCTTATCCAGTTGAGCAAGAGTATCCTCTCCCACCCCTTACATTCTAGATGTATAGGAGAAAGAGACCAAAGAAATAAAAAAAATAAAAACAGCAAATCAGCATCAGTGTCAGCAGCTTTAAACTTAATGCATCAACTTTCAATGCAAGAGGATTGCTGCCCTATCAGTTAGGATCTGCAGAAAGTAGCATAGCAGAATCATGTCGAGATCCACAACTTTTCCAAGTTTCTACATGCAAAGCATGCACACAACGTGTAACCATGGCATTGTCATGAGATGCTCAGTACTTCCCTTGTGTAAAAACTTATCACATGCCCATCAATCCCTCCACTTTCATCCTTGACCTAACATCGCTGTGACACCCAGGCCGTGCCTTTTACCTGCTCCTGCAATAACTTACATGGGTTTCATTTCACATACCCTTAATATTTACCTAAGAACAAATTAAGCTTGTAAACACAAGCCTTCCCAAGGGGAAAAGTCTAGTTTTCACTACTGCCTAAAATGCCATTTTTAAGTTCATCATCCTATTTAAAAATAAAATGAAAGGAAGACTTCACAATAACTTCGATGTTTTCTGCACATTTGTAGAGAATACTATCAGCTTCCTTTTACTCTTAATCACCCACCTCTGCATTTAACAGATGTTCAGGAAAAAGGGTGGGGGCAAAGAGGACAGAGCCAGGAGATTGCAGCTCAGTTTGGTAATGGTTAAGATGTATCTTGCAGCACTTTGGAAATCTGCCAGCATTAAACAGAACCCAGTTGGTGTGGGATGAAGGGATCCTGGCAGCCAATCGATGCAGAAAAACCTCACAAAATAATGTCTTTTCCAATCACTGACAACTAAAATCTGTTATCTGGCTGCTGCTATTGCTGATGAAGGGAAGATAGATATTTATTTAAACACAAAGCTGTGATGAAAAAAAAAGTCATTTGTGTTATGAGAAAACGTGTAGTTGCAAAAGGACTTTTTTTGTTAGCAAACCAGCAAGATTTTCATTTTGATGTGTGCTTTTGTGCAGAGAGCTGATCTCAGAAGATAGGTATTTTCACTCTAGAAGAGCCCTACTAAATCCCTTCAGCTCTTCTACCAATTCTGTGCAGATGCCACTGATGCTCACCTTGCTCAAAACTTGGTCCAGGAAACTTCTACCCAAGTTAAATACCTCTTAAGGTGGGAGATGCACCTTTTGGGATAATGTGACGACTGTGACATAAATCTGCATTTCTTCCCTCTGTTAGGAAAGGGAAAGAGACTGAAGCAGGCCAAAGAAGAAGCCATAGCTGAGATAGACCATTACCGGTTGCAGAGGGAGAAGGAATTCAGGAACAAGCAAACGAACGTAAGTGAGACCTGTAAGGGCTTTTGCAGTAAACCAAACTGTGTCAAAGAGCAGGATGTGGACACTCATAAACTCTCCTGGCCATGCTGATTAAACACACCTGTCACACGGGCCTCACCTATGTTGTGCATATACTTCAGTTTGACTTCTTTCACAGGATTGGAATGCATTTGTACCTGATATTGTGGATTTTAACTACTGAAATTGTCCTGATTCTGTATTACAGTTCACGTTTGCCCTTTGGAAAGCATTTTCTCCCTTAAGCAACAATACTTTCAGGTTCTCCTAAAGGAGTGTTCCAGAAAGACCTCGTTTCTGCCCCGAAACTGGAAGTTGAAATAAGGTAGATGTTCCAGTTAAAAATCCCTCTTCCACTTCTGTGGAGAGATCAGCTCCCTCTGTTCCACTTGAGCTTTTTAACTGCATAGAACAGTGCATCTTTGATGAACTGAAATCATCCAAGCTTTGGAGTTTTTCTCATCTTCCTAGAAACAACTGTCTGGATATTTCCATATCTGATTTGCAGTTCGTTTCATAAATTTATGGCATCTTGCTGTCATCTCTGCCATTTTCATAATATTTCACAAACTATTCTCTTTTTGCTTGGCAACTTTCCTCATGGTTTTCTTCTTGTTTCCTTGCTGTTTGTTTTGTTCAAAGGAAAGAAAACTGTTCAAAAACAGCAACAACAAAAAAGCCAAGGAGGTCAAATAAAAACTGCCATATAAATATATTATTTCAGACATATTTCACATAATACATTTCCCAGCAGAGATCATAATTTTTAGAACATACACACCAAGTTTCCTGTATGCACTGTCAGCCTCCAGACACACTACCAGTCTGCCAGGCCAGGTGGAGTTGTCTTATACAAACAACTTCAGATTTTTACTGATCCTAACAAAGTAAAAATGCATCTAAATGTCTTAAACTTCTCAACCAAACGGAACTTCCTGGTTTAGTCTAACATACACAGCAGAGGAGAAAAAAAAACTTTGTTTTGGTGCACTCAATATTTTCATCATAAACAAAAACTCAAGCTGCAAGCAGAGGCCATTGTTCCACACCTGAGCATGTTACACAAGCAGGCCAGAGCATTTATTGCTCCTCAAATGAGAGCATGCTGTGTAAGATTACTGCAGTCCCGCTTCAAGTTCCCTGGCCCCATTATGCTGAACGTTTAGCTACCTCAGAGCAACGTCATCACGTTTAACCTGCACTAAGAAGGCAGTGAGGAGGCAACCCAAGAAGGTCTGACACCCAGCTCAGTTTGCTGGCTCGTGTATGCAGACACTAATATAATTTTTGGTCAGTCTCACTTAATGCTGTTTCTCATCTTACTGTGTGTTGCTGGACCTTACTGGGGTAATTTTTCCTGTCCCATGAGATGTTCGGCACCAGTTCAAAATGAACAATGACAAAAAAAAGGTCATGATTAATATGAGGTTAGAGTGACGAACAACAAGACTTTGTTTTCAGAAATAACAACTTTTCAAAAGAGACATACAAAATTGAAGTTCAGAACCCAAACTGGTTTTCGTAGTGCTCGTGGTGTTGCACTCAGGTCTGAGGTCACTGAACTCCGGCATTGTGAACGCTGGCTCCAAACCTGTGCTTTCAGAAACAGAGTAATGCATCAGCAACTTTGGAATGCCTCTAACATAAAACCAGCATGGGCAAAATGATGGACAGACTATAAAGGTCAGAAGAAATCACAAACTAAACTGAACATTGCCTGGATCCTGATAAGAGAACGAATTCAGAAGTGGAGTGGAAATAAAAGATGAAAAATAAGATTAAGAATCAACCATCTCAGATCAGTATTTAGCACAAACCAGGAGAGCAGGTTCCTGATTTAGAGATGCTCTTCTTATTATAATCCTCTCCTTGAGGTTTTGCAAAAATATTTAGTAGCTGGATAACATGCAACCATCTGGGATCTCTAGAAAGTTATTTTCCCCAGTGGAAAAAATCAGCTTCATAAATCTGGTTTAAGTTGTACAATCTTTCCCACATGAGACCCTTACAACTTGTCTAAAAGCTAAAATAAAATGCCAACTAAAAATAGTTACTACAGAAAATGATACTCTTTTCCCAGTGTTTACAATTGTGTCTACATCCTGTATTTCTTCCAAATCAGAAAATGTTTTACATCTGGACTGCAGACAAACTTCTTACTACGTTGCCAGGTACAGATAATTGCAAGCGTGATTTGTGCAAAAGGAGATCATAGTTCAGCTGCCTCTCCTTCTTTCAAGTACTAAGTTGGGCAGAAGTCACATGGAAAATACAACTAATGATTCCTCCTGTTTGAGGTCATCCTCTATGTACCCCTACTACCATCACAGGTTAGTCCAGCTGCTAGTCCGCCCCAGAGAACTGTGGCAGGAACAAGGAGAATATGTTATTTATTACTTTCTTACTCTGTGTGCAGAAATGTCTTCCGTTCTTCCCCGTGGAATTCTCCAGCTAAAAACAAAATCCTCTCTCAGTATCTGAAGGACTTTTCCATAAGGGAAGAATGCGAGAGATGTTGGGGCAGTGGGGGAGGAGGAACAAAGCCACGGATTTGGAACGTGTGCATCTGTTTATAACATAACCTTGCTAAAATGTTCAGCGAGTGGAGAGTCAATTAAATTCTAAGCGAACGTCCTGATATTAACTGTGCCAGAAGCTGTCTGGTACTTTGCCAGATAAGAAAATGTAACATTAAAAGACCTTGTCTGAGGCCTGTTGAGGGTTATACATCGGTAGCTGCTGAAGACATTTCAAATACTCTGAAACTCTAACAATGCAGTTTCGGGAAGGCTTTCCCATAGTTTTGCTCCTTAGCTGTGCTCGCATTCATTCTGAATGAGGCCAAATGAGGCACAGGAGTGCTGAAACTTAGTTGACTAGTCATTAAAACAGAAAATGAATAAAATGAATGGTTAAAAGACAAAACACGTACAGCATTGTTCCCACAGGGAGCTGGGAAATTTGCATTACATGGGAGATTCCTATTGCTAATGAGCATATGAAAGAGTTGCCTTTAATTCTGTTTTCATGTGTACGGTTCAACCTAGATCATACCCTTACTGTTAGAAAACAGTGTGACGTGTTTGCATTATGTTTATGCTAGACAATAAAGAGAAGTGCAATAAACACAGTCATGCATAATGTCTGCCTTGCTTAGAGGACTTTTGCTTTTTCAGGTAATGGGCTCCCAAGGTAACCTCTCCGCTCAAATAGAAGAGCAAACAACAGAAACCATCCGAAACGTCACCAGCAGCTACCAGAAGAACAAGGAGAGCATGATGAAAAAGCTTCTGAACATAACATATGATGTCAAGCCTGAAGTCCACCAGAACTTCAGATACGCAGCTTAAGATCAACTATATCTAAGGGAAGGTTGTTTGTAAAAAGTAGCCTTGTTTCTTAATAACCACAGATAGTTCCTCCTCTATTGTTTCTGAATGTGTGAGAGAAAACACTGAAGCCAGAAGCGTACAGTTCCACAAAGGTTTTGATGCGATAACAACCATGCAGAGTTTCACAACCATTTGTTGGAATAGTGTTGTTCCCTGTTGACAGCCAAGCCCCTGTCATTTGGATGGGTGCAAGTCAATAACTGCAGAAGAAATGATTATTTGACACCAGCAGCTTTTCAGTGGGAGTCTTTTTCATATCAAATGTTCTGTACTAAACAGGTTGTTGCATAATGTCTGTTTATCTCAATCTTTAGTATACTTCAAGTCACATGAAATAAAATACTACAAAAAATAAAAACAAAGCATTTCTATTTAGATTGTGACATATGTAGCAGTCAGGTTCTGGAATATAAAGGAGCAGTCCAATTTTGGAATATATAGGAGCTGCCAGTTTTTGGTGAAAAATAAGACATCAGAATAATTCTCATTTTTTTTAATCCTAATTTAAAGCAAAATATAGACATCTTGGGTAGAATTATGTTCAAAAAGCCATATTCAAGGTATCACCCTGTTATTTAAATACATCATGGGCTTTATTGTAGGGTTTTTAAGTCTGAAAAATGACAACAGCAGCAATCATTTATAAATTTGCCTACGCTCAAGGTGCACTCTAGCATGCCCATCATTACCCATACATTTACACCAAAAGCACAGGAATCCATTAGCTCAGACCATACCTCTGCTACGCTAACTAGTCCCTTATTCCACAACACGTTTGTGGAAATCCAGTCGGTCAGGGCTCACTTACTTTTACCTGAAGTGACCCTGAGTAACATTTCTCTCCACAGTGGCACAGATTTCCCTTGATATAAATTTTTCTGAAGTTAGGAAAAAACAACATGATCTGGTTGCTTTAAGTTGAAGCCCATTAAATCTGATGGCAGGCTGAGGGAACGAACTGATGGAGCTGGGAGGAGTTGGCACACACCTGCATTGTGAACCATATAAATGCTTTGTCTTCACTACAAAATTGCACTGGATTAGAAAACAAGCTTGAGAAATTGAGAAGATTAGCAAACAATTGCCACATTTTCCACTCCACGCAGACATAGACAAATCATTTCAATTTCATGGCAGCTAGTCATAGGCAATCTCTGTCCCTGGGAGGTTTACACAGCTGACATGCTGTCATGTGTAAAATGACCATAAAGCTGTAGTCAACTTAATGTCAGCAAATGTGACTCCTCAAGGCCGTGCTTGATGCTACACAATCTCACAGCCCTGACTGTTACAAGCTCCCATGCTTGATTATGTTCTCTGGAGACAGCACAAGGATAAAGGGGAATGGGAAAGAGACCAGAAATGCTACTGACATCAGCTGAAAGGCTCATTCACATAGGAGTGCTTGGAATCAAGTTGTGATGAGTTTGACTTACTGAGGGGATGAAGGAGCCCCAGTTCCAGCCCAGGAGCCCGAGTCAGTGCTGCACCCTTCTACAGGCATATGCAGCTGGAATGGCCTCAGCGCACACACCTCCAGCCTGCACTGCAGTCCCAGCACGGTGCTCAGATGTGAAGCATATGTTTTCTGTGAAATTAAATTAATATTGGAAAGTGATCATTCTGAAAGGAAATAACATAAGCCAAAACACAGCCTGAACTACACACTAAGAAAGTATCCTCCACACTAAAGGAACATCCAGTGTCAAGATGACTGGCTTAAGTTTGACCCCTTAGCAGTTACTGCCAAGTAACCTGACTTTTCTAAAATGGAAAAAGATGGTGACTGGCAAACTGATTCCAAATTTGGCTAAGCCAGTCAAAGCAGAGACAGGGGTTGAACAAAGAATTTATTTGAAAAGCTAAGGCTTTGAGGTGTGGAGTAAGTGATAGTAGGAAGCCTCAACATAATTAGGTGCAGAAATTATTCCTGTGGCAAGCAAGCAGGCACAAGATCCTGCAGTGATTCCCACATAGTGGGAGGATGTGACTAGATAGCAAAGAAATTACTTTCCTTTGATTCCTTACCCTCTTCCTACCTTACAGAATTGTACCAACATTTTGGGGGCAGAAGAAGTTATTTCTTAAATTTTTCAGTTGTGTTCTTCTCCACCTAAATGTTTGACTGCCAGTCCAACTAGCACTGTACTGCATGATCTCCCCAAGCACTTGATGTTATCAGCACTGCTCTACTTGCCCACTTCCTTTCTCCCATTCTTGTGAAAATCTCCCCCGTCACCAGCTGCTCCTCTTGTGAAGCTCTCAACCTCATTTCAGGGCTGTTCTGCACCCTTCCAGAGCTAACGGCCACATACACATCTTCTCTAAAAGACATCTTCCCATGAATGCAGCCCCCTGGCAGAAACACAAGTGGCACAGCAGAGGCCACTAGGAGCAGGAGACTTGCTGTCTGGAGGGGAAGATGCAGCTCTATGTGCACATCTCCTCCAGACCCACTCTCTGCATGCTTTATTAATGTCAACATGGCCAACTAAATTAAAAACTCATCTGAAATACAGGGAACAGACAAACAGTTAGACTACTTGAGGCTCTGTGAAGCCCAAACGAGGCTGCTCATGCCAGCCTACCCAGTCTGTTCAATGCCAACTCTTACACAGTTACACTGTGAGTGCAGCAATGACCTAGCCATACCCTCTCTACCCTCCATACCCGAGAGGGAAATTGGATCTTAAGTGCTTAAGCTTCCTGGATGTGATATTTTTGAACTGTGGCCACTATGAAGAGCTACCACTCATGAAAATGAAAATAATTCATTATGTTTAGTGGCTTGCTACTGAGAGAGAAATCTGAGCTTTGAGCACTTTGTGCATTTAAACTAAGTCCTACTTCTGGATGGGGATAGTGTGGTTGTGTTGCTGCTTGTAGCTGTGCGGAGGTAAAGGCCAAAGCAGACTTCATGTAAGTTGGCAAGAACCTTTCTTTTTTAAATGAAGAGTTGCATCAATGGAATATTGAGAAGCCAAGAAAATATCTGCAGAATTTACAAGAGCACAAATATCTTGTATGCAACATTCAAGTTTTAGAACAATGGCACGCAGTAATTCCAGTGCAAAGAAAAATAGAAGAAATGAGGTTTAATTTAAAAATACTCTTCAAAGCATTTCAAATAAATAAATAGAAAGTATAACTGGGTACTCTGTATCATCAGTGACCTACTAGGGATGACCAAAAATGACAGTATAGATCACCACTTGAGGTTTGATGCAACATCAGTTAGGTGGTGCCTGCAACACTTCCATTCTCCTCATCACTGGACCCTTCCCATGGCTTAGTGCTCCCAGTTCATCCCCCGCCCATGCACAGGGTTGTATGCTTATGCTGGGAGGTGTAACAGAGCCCAGCTGCCATCCCTAACCTGATGTCTCCCCCCCCCCCAGGAGGCCCTGCAGCTCCAAGGAGCTCCCAGCCCTTGCAGCACTCTGATGAACTCGTACCTGGCATGTACTAATGCAATTACCAAATAAAGTGGCACGATGTTAACAAATGGCACAACAGAAAGTCATAGATTGCATTCTTGCTTGGTAGTTTCTTTTTCATTAATAACTGTGAAAACAGGGTCTCAGAAAATACCTGAAGAGGTGTTGTGAAGAATTCTGTTTCTCCAACCACGTTCTTGCCATGGAAACCTGCTGCCTGCCAGCAGAGCACCATCACAGCATGCTATCATAAAGTGTAGACAGTGGGCAGCTGTAGTCTAAACCTGGTAAAGATTTTGGTGTAAGAGCAGCGATTCCAGCCTTATGCTGTTCCAGAATACACTACAGGCAAATGGCAATTAAGCAAGAAACATGAATGCTTTGTTATGCTATATTCTTCTTTGTGCATACAATACAAATACTTCACAGTGGTTTCCTCCAACTCATCGAAGGAAAAGAGGAAATGCCTACTATATAATACACAAGTGACACATATTCCTGCCAACCTCACAGTGGCCTCTTCTTCACAGATTTGATTATTCCTCATTTTATGGCAGAATAAGGCACTTCAAACTCTAAGTCTTCCCTGAGGAATGTTAACGCTTGTTAGAAGTACATGACCCAACCAGCAGTACTACAAAACACTTGGAAAATGTTACATTGGAGTACTATTAATACACTCTATTGCACTTACAGGACATGACTGCGTGTGGAAAATCTGATTACTTGCAAGCTTATTAACTTACTGAGATTCCTCATTGCTTTTAAGACAGACAGGCCGCAAAGGAGTTACCTGACTCAGGGCAATTCCTGAAAGTCTTCTCTCACCCAAACACTTTATTTACAAGCATACCAGACTCCCAACTTCTTACTGAATTTCCACACTGCTTCTAGAAATACTGCAATTTTCTCCAAAGAAAGCTAGCTTGGTTGAAGTTAAATACCATGACAGGCTATGTAGAACCCCTGTAAGAAGATCATCTTAGACTCAGTTGTCAACTGCTGTGAATCAGCACAAGTGGGGTAATACCAGTGAAGCAGCAATCAACTCATTTTTGCAGCATTTTTTCTGAGCTCTGCATCTGCATATAGCTCAGGCACTTAACAGGCATTGCTGCTCCAGAATGCCCAGAGAATTCTGCTGCTCCTTAGTAGCGTTTCTCACACTGGAACCCAGAATCAGTAAAACACCTTATTCTGGAGGGGATGGCTAGACTAACAAAGCACAAGAAAAGCAAGCATGTCCACAGTCACTACTTTTGCTGGACTAATATATGCGGCCGTTTCGACTCCCAGAACAGCAGAGCGTGCTGTCAATGAAACCGGTTACAGAGTACAACACACAACTAAAGCAAACTTCAAGTCTCAATAAAACTAACATTTTCTGAGAAAACCTGAATGTTTTGTTTTTCGTTTTTTGTTTTGTTTTTTTTTTTTTCCCAGTCAGATCAAGCTTTAAATTATGGTGTTGTATTATTTTCCAATGAGAACAACTAAGAAGCAGAACTTACCACAGAACTCAATGCAGTGCTCCTCAGGATACTGGTTGTTTCAACTGAAAAAAATGATATCACCATGGTTAATGTAACATGAACATCTGTCACAGCTTTGATCTATACAGAAATTCAATAATGCTGGAGTACAACATGGTGCTTTAAAATTGTGATTCACTTGTTTGAGATGATTTGCTCAAGCACTAAGACCAATATTTATATTCTTTGGTGGTTAAGAAAGATGTCACATTCTAGAGGAAATATGTTCCTCGCAGAACCATGTGGACTCATCAGCAAACATAGAATGCAGTCATGTTTACTAACGTGCTATTAATTACTTTGTGGGTAGTAGAGTTGCATCTCTGACCAGCTTCAGAGTGAAACTATCTTTCCTTGCAATGGTTTGCAAACATGTATCCTACACACAAACATTCCAGTTTTTCCCAAAACCTTTGGCAGCTTTTCAATTAAACTTGAGATTCATTCTCTAATATCAGCTGGAAAAAGAGGAGATTATACGTGCACTAGCCAAGGCAGCATGTAATTAAAATTCAAAGCACTAACAAAAACTGTACTTTGCTGTTTATAGGTGAGATGCAGGCATAAAGTTTAATGAGCCTCTTTGTTTTCTCACCCCCTTGCGACTTGTTCCAACTCTTAACTATTCCTTTGCCTTGTAAACCTCGGGTCCATGAGAGGTGAGGACCAGCCTGAAGGTGCATAACATAACGAGCTTGTCTGAGTTTATGTTACACTGCTTCGCTTCCGCTTTGCTGCTCTTGTGAGTCTGGAGTCTTGCAGAGTACTAACAGCAACAAAGTTCAGAAGTCATCCAATAAATTGGCACTGATACAGTTACAAATGTCTGCACAGCCAAAACATTAGTAGTACAAGCTGAAGCGTTTGCTGACCTTATAGGCTACTACTGGAGTTCAGAATTCAGTGTCTCCGTGAAAGAATTGGGAATTGAAAGAGCAGTCTTAACAGACTCACCAACTAAAGGAAGTGCACTGCAATGACATGGGTTAGCAAGGAGGTCCAGCTCTTGACTTAAAACCTCCGGCTAATGCCCTAAATAAATTGTTAGAGGTGCCCCTGCACTGCAGTAGCTTTTGCCGACCATAGTAGTACTCTGTATTTTTTTCTAATACACTCATGAGGCAGAGAAGGTCTGTTTTCCAAGAATCACACAGACGTGCTGCCATGATTAGCAGACTTGAAATCATCCCTCTGTAACCCACGATACTGAATTCATCTCAATTCCATACTGAATTCATCTCCCTTTCACAGGGTCATTCCTGAAAATCCACGTATCTACTGCACCAAAGAAGTACAGATGTCGGAGCACTATCACCAACACTCTTAAAACCATCTCATTCTATTTTAACTCATTCTGAAGGGCTAGAAACATACACTAAGTAAGATCAAACTGATCAGGCATTGTTTTTAATTAAAGGCTTGAATTTAGTAAGCCTGACCCAGACTACGAATTATGAGCCTCCTACTTCCAAGCTGTCTTCATATAAACACTGGCTGCCCATCCATAGCACAATCTGAGCCAGTTCTGAACTTGTAAATTGCTCTCTACCACCTGACTCTAACAGGCTGCACAAAGCTGAGTCTAATTGCTCAATCAGGGGTGGAAACTATCAAAATTATTTCTCAACAAACCTATAATGTATCATGTTTAATTACAGCACGTTCATTTCTAAGCATATCATTGTACTGTTGGTGGACAGACTAATCCACCGTATATACAAAGAAGGCACTCTACTGCTTTTCGACTACTGCTGTCTAATCTTAATAAAATAACAATGTCTATAAATAATCAGATGTCGGAAGTAAGGGTACTGTTCTAGTTCTGCCCTTGTCTTTTTTTATTTGATTCAGTATTTCAAGAGAGAGTGATCCAATGGCCTCCAGTTCTGACCTTTATCAAGTATTCCCGAGTTCTGCAGCTCAGCTTTTCTAATCTTAGCTTGACTCCTCTTCAGTGACCCCCCTTCTTACAGACTTCCCAATTACCTCAATATTCACAGTATTCCCTAAAGCGCTACTACACGAAACACTATTATCTCTTATCTATTTTATCTATTAACCTTAGGAACACCAGCAAGCTATTACAGGCAATCACTGTGCTTAGAGAAAGAGAACAGAAAAGGGGCTGTGCTTTAAAGCTGTATGTGAAAATAGTTTGCTGCATTTAGGCTACATTTTGAATTTCTTCTGAAGGAAAATGAACTAGATATTTCAGAAGCAGAGCCAATGCATCTCAGTTAAGCCTTTCAGCTGTTTTGCATTCAAATGAAGTACTCACATTTTTTTAAAAGATGTTTCTACTTGCTTGCATTTTTTTCACATGCTTTCTGCTACTTACTCCTCATGGAGAGCGCTTCAGAAGGCAAGTGCCACCTGGGGATAAAGATGTGCTCTAACTCAAGCCCCGTAGCCTTCCACTCAGGTTGACTGTCAGGTTTCTCAGGTTGGTGATGCTATGCATCTGCTTGGGGATGGGAAGCAGAGAAGCAGAATGCTTTACAAGAAATAGACAGTTTGAGATTGAAGGAGCAGTCAGAACAGAACAGCATGAGACACTAATAGCATGAGACAGCAGTTAAAGCTGGAGGAGAGATCTGCAGGAGCAGAGATGATCTCCGCTTGCAGAACCAGTGAATTATTTACTTTCTAGACAAAAATTTTTGGTGTCTTCTGAAAACTGAAATTCAGAAATAGTATCTGAGAAGAGAGCTGAGATCAGTCTTTCCCCCTCTCCAGTCATTTGTTTGGCTTTTTTAATTGCAGAATTGGCCTTGTGATCACATTGGGTAACAGTGTCGATTTCAGATGAAGGGGGAAATTATTTTTGTTTCACAAACAAATTCAAAGTATGAAATCTTGATCTTTCTGTTGTTACTCCTACTTTTTAAGAATGAACAAAAAATGCAATTTTCCATTTTTCCCAAAAGCTCCCAAGACTTTTGAAAACTACTTCTGATTTTGAGTGGCAGAGGAGTAAAAAGACCTTTAAGCACGAGGAGAAAGAAGAATCCGTGGGGCTCCTCTGCTCACATGAGATGAGATTTCAAAAGCACCATTCCCGTTCAATCTCCTTGAGTCACACAGCCCCAAAGTGCTCAGTATGATTCAGAGGCGCTGAAATTTCCAGGAAATAAATAGTAATAATCAAACCCAGGTATTTGGTGCTTTCCACATTTTACAGCTGTTGTGTAATCACAGAGTTAAATGTTCTCTTAAAGCTGAGCCCACAGCGAATTCTCCTCCCGACTCGATCTCAGCGCTAATTCCGTCTCTAATCAGTAGATGGCACCATGAATTCATCGTACAGGATAGAGACCAGAAAGAAGAAACATTTCATCCCACCAAAAGAGCATACACCCAATCTGACACACAAAGACCAGGAATTAAATTCGGAGGGTGCACCTTTCTCCTTATGTCACCCTTCCAAAAGAATAAAATCCATGCAGCATGCTGCGTTATGCACTGAGACACAAGCAGCAGCTGCGCCTAACGCATCCCCAGCTTGCCCTGTCACTGACCTACATTGCCTCATGACTTCCTATGAGATTAAAAACAAGAAAGATAACCTTTTCTCCATCCTCCCTAGCTCTGAACAGCAGCATCACCAGAACAGGTCTCCCCTTGGCTGGAAGAAGTCAGGAACGACCACCTGCAAGAACAGAGACCAGCAGGCAGGGCTGGAGATCCAGCCCCACCGGTTGACCTCACCTGGGACTTCTGCTCTATGGGCAAAGCCCCATTAGCTCTGATACTGCAGCATTCCGTAAGCTAACCGCAGCTTGTTGGCATCTGTAAGGTGGACTACAGAGAGGTGGAGAAAAGTTTACAAGCCACTTTCTGCCATGCAAACTGCAACACTTGTACCTGGAATTGTAGAGGCAGCCCCTACCACATTGTTCTGCAGTGCCCTTTGACTCCAAGGAGCACAACATGAGGCCAGTCATTACCACCACAGCAGTGCCTGCCTGCCAGCAAGGCAAGCTCTGATCAGAGGAGCGGCTCAGCCCACTTGGCTGCCCCCCTTCACTCCTGGCCTGGCCAAACTCACCCTAACCAGTGTCATGGGACAACTGGTTTGCCAGCAGCACTTGCCTGGCACCTCCTCATGCTCACCCCGCTGCTGTACGGCTGTCCATGCAGGTGCTCAGCATAGAGAAGCATGCACAGGAGCAAGTAAGAGACGCAAGATGTGCTCAGCCCCATCAAAAATCTACTGCCTCGAATGTGTGCCTTCCGTGCCCATACATATGAACAGTGTGAAAATCCTGTCCACCCATCTGTTACTTAAGGTTTCTCTCTTTTGCTGCCTAGTAGAACTTCTCCCTGTCTTGTTTGCAGCAGCACAAACCACATCAGTGAAATCTGTAGGATCAGTAACTAGTATGTGTGGACATCATCTAAGCACTGTAACAATAACTTCAATGCTACGGACCTCCAGCTCCATATATTCTGCTCTCAGTGAGCAGTAAGAAAAACTTGCAGCAATAGAAGCACTGCTCTGAGAAGCAATAGCTCTGCCACACGAAACACAGAAATACTGCCCACAGAGAAGAAGAGTTCAGACAACAGTCAAACCACGACATTTGAAGCGACATTTGAAGACAGAGCAAAGTAGCACAGGAGGGAAAAGAGAAGCCAGGCTCACACAGCATGGAGCCATCTGGTCTCAGGCCATGGAGGAGGTGCCATGCATCTATCCCCTTGGGGCTCACAAGCCTTTTCTCTACCTGGCCAACCCTCACTACTTTCCCAGACTACCTAGCAGACACGGCTCAGGAATTACCAGCACCATTAGCAGTAACACCATTGATTAAGCATGAGCAACACCAGCTTGGGTTTTGCCTCCAGTCAGCACTCAGCAATGGCACAGCACAAAGGCCCCGCTTGTAGGGGGAGAAGGGCTGTCTGTTGCCTGTCCCTGGAGCAAGGTGTGAGGGGGCCTGACTGAGATGGCAGCAACTGCACTGTCAGAAGCCATAGTCTCAGGAAAAAGGCAGAACAGTGGAGATTAAATTACAGCACTGAATCAAAGAATGACTCTCCCCAGAGGCTGGGACAGTCCAGGCTTCCCTGCAACACCTGCTAGGGGCACGCACGAGGGCCTGGAGCTGCCCCTGGGGAGCCCTGGCAGGCACAGGCCGAGGGGCAGCCTGCAGACACAGCTGCAGGACAGCAGGGCCCACAGCCAGGCACTGGGCTGCACGCCCGCTTCTCGGCCTGCTGTCATGGGCTGAAAAACAACCGTGTGCCCTTTGGCTGCTTAGGGCGTGACCAACCCTTTCCTCAGCCTGCTTCTCCAGCTTACACAGACTAGTAAAATTTTCTTTTTTGCATGAGAAGGAGGCAATGAGAGACATGATTCTCACCTGAGAGACACAGCCTCAGCTGCAGCCTAAGCACCTGCATAGCCATATTTTCCACAGGCAAGGACAGAGCTGAGCCAGGGAAGGCTCAGCAGTACCTCAAGCCACACAGCAAAGTTATGAAACAAAAACAACCTGCTTGAAAATCAGACTGAATTACAGCAATGTGCAACTTCTGCTCAGCTCAAACAAACAAAAACAAGGGTTAGCAATACACAGTGCAGTGACAGGGAGGAAGTGGCCACCAACAATATCAACAAATTTATGCAATCACTCACATTTGTTATCAATATGAGACTGCTTCCCTGTAGACTTTCTTCCTAATCAGGCATCTATACTATTTTCTCTCAGCTTCAAGTTGGATAAAAGCTTTTCAAAGCTAGCTGTTTAAAAGGGAAAATATTCTCTTCAACATAGCTTTGGGAAAAAGTTATTTGTGCTTCAGTGTATTAGCAATGTACCACTAGGAACTGCACTTAGCAAGAAAAGCTAGTGACCAAAATACGCATGTGGCTCCTTGTGGCTGCTGCTTCCAAAAGGGAAGCACAGGGCAGCCACCACTCTGCTGCCACCCCTGCATCCACCATGCTCCTTCCACAGCACACAGGCCTATAGCATCACTCTCTGGTTCTCAGAACTGCTGATATTCCTGATTTTATGTGCACCTGCAGCTGGCTGTTGTTTAGACAGCTTTTGTATTATTACAGGGGAGCCATGACTGAGCTTACCGTAAGCACTGCTGAGCAGCCCTTATAGAGCTAAGTATTTCTGGGAGAAATTAACTGGACATACGTAGAAATGTAATGGGTGGTTTTCTATTAGTATAATGTGGGTGGTTTTCTTGAAGAAAACAAGGCCAAATTAATCAGGTCTTCATTGCAATTTAGTGATCATCTCTGAAGATCAATAACACAAAACTCACACCTCTCTCCTTCACTCACCATTTGAAATTACACTCCTTTCGGGACTCCACAAGGCACAATGAGGAAATAAGTCAGCTGGCAGCAGATCCAAATGCGAGTGCATCCCACCATTCAGAGAAGATGGAAACAAATGTGCATACATCCAATGGTACAACAGAAATCATTATCTTCAAAGTTTGACTGGGCTGTAGCACAACCAGAGGTTGGAAATACACTCACGTGACTGAAGGAGTTATACCACAGGTGAGCCCCAGAGCCTAATGAATTCAACCTGAGAGGAAAAGACGTTTTCCAACTGTGTAACTACGGAGCTGCAGATAATCTTCAGGCTAACAAAATTCCACATTTCCTTGCAAAGAAGCATCAAACTCTGTAGATTTAACTCTGAGCTAATGTCAGTACTAACTTAGAAAATCCATAGCTGTGTAACAACAATTCAAATTCAAAACTCGGAAGTGAAGAATATTATACTGACACAGTGCACATTATCAAATATTCCATATTAAACAGATCACAAATAATTACTAGATTTGTGTTGCCTTCCACCCCCCCCCCTCAGTAGAGCTTTTCTGTTTTTGGTAATCTTTCATTAACAGGAAGGTTGAGGACCGTATGCCAATATATGCACTTGCACCATATTTCTTTAAATATGTTCCAGGAAATGCCATACTCATGAACTGCTCTGTAATGTAATCCTTCAGACTGGAGCAATTCATAAGATCTCCAGAACAAAAAAGCTTTTTTCAGCAGGTACAGTTAATCAGGAAGTGAGTACATGCCACATTAGCATCCCCTAAGGGTTTCTCATGCTCAGTGAGAGTATGGCCAGTTTGTTGTTTTGCTCAGAAAGCTGTCATAGGACAGACGTCCTCATTAGAGCTCCATTTTCACATTCTCTGAAGTTCGGAGCAGAAGCTTTGCCATCTCCCTTCCGAGACCTTTATTGGCTGCACCCCAGGACAGGCTTGAAGGAAAACACTTGGCCCTACAGTCCAAAAAGTTCACAGTGTAAGAAGCAATTCACACTAAGGATAAACCGTGAAATGCATTCTTAAAAGTGTTTTATTATCATTTTCCACTCAAGCCTTGTGCAGGAGGTAGACATCCATCTTTGACATAAGGCTCCTTGTGCCACCATCAGTGTTAGAGCTCCAGAGACCCAACTGCAAATTGGTTTCCAAGATAATTTTAAGAATGGTTTAATAATTGGAAGAGGAAATATCATCTTCAAATCAAACAGCTAAATTTCTCAACCTTAAAGGTGATGCAGCAAGATTGGCTCTAATAGCACAGAAAGAAGAACAAAATATCCTTGCACAGTGAAGCTGCACCAGTGGTCCAGCACCCACTGAAGTCACAGCTTTCTTCATGCTGACTTCATTAGGGAATGAGCCCCCAGGGGAGCCAGAACAGCGAGAGGCTGGGGCCGGTCTCCTCTCCCAGCACACCACACACAGCATCACACAATGCAGCAGGTAGTGCACAAGGTCAACAGCACCCTTGCTGCAACACATAACACCCAGCACTCCATGATAAACTCAGGCTGCCTGACAGCTCCAGCTAATTGCTCATCAGGGTGTATTGACTCAGTACCATGGGTTTATGGACGGCATTAAGCTCCCAAAAAGCAGCAGCAAAAGGATGCATTTGTCCTAAATTTGGCACTTTCTTCTTTCTGCTGGAGCAGACTACACAAGAGCAGGATGACAAGTTACATCATGTTGGCATAGAAGGCAATAGCCTCTCCAAACACAGAGCCTTGTGCCTCCCTGGAGTCTGCCAGGTGTCAGCAGAACGCCACTGAAAGAGCAGAGCTGTTCCACCAGGGCTGCACCAGTGCTGTGTGGCTACACAAGTGGAGCCTGTACAGACATTCAGAAACAGTTCATCTCAAACTGCTTTTCTAACTCCAATGAAAAGAGAATATAAATACACTCACAACATACATAAGCAAACCTAATTTGTTTACACTTAGCAGATAAAGGTTTCTTAGTGTTTTTATTAAGCCTTTTTTTTTTTTTAAACAGTATGATTATTCATTGCTCACTTGCAGCAATGCAGAATTTGTAGATCTTTTGTCATAGAAGGAAAATATTATCAAGTGACAATAGAGCAAAACTGCACTGACAAGAATGGAACAACTTTAGATTACTTGAGCAAACGACCCAGCCTCCAGGGTCTTCTATGATTTCAGACTGAAATGGACACATTGCAATCCTTATGCTGAAAGAGGACAGGTCTGATATAAAAAATACTGAAAATTACTGGTGGCTTATGCCTTTATACTAACTTTCATTTTAAAGTATATCATATGCATTTTCTTGGCCCAGTTCATTAAACACTACACCCTACCATGCCCAGTGCAGCATGTATGAAATTGAGCCTTGCAATGCTCTGTCTACGCAGCCTGCAGCACCACAAATCCAAATTTAAATTCCTGGCACAGGAAGCAAGCCAGTGCTCTGAGATGTGTGTGATTACAGGGAGCCTACACTACTCTGCTTGTCTATGGGCTATAGGATAGATTTAATCATGCGGTTACATGGCTGTGACTGAACATTAAGCCTCTGCAGCCATACTGATGAATCTCCCTACCACTGAAATATTTGCAGATCAGTTTAAGTAGCTTTGAATGCAATATAATTATTACACTGGCATAATCATAAAAGGACATAATTATTTGTGAACGACATGTAAGAAGTTAAAGACTTCTCTGTAGATGCTAATAGTAATGTATCTCTAGCTATTTTTTTCCCCTCTGTTTCACTGTAGGCTGTGGGCTAACAAACGGAACACAGACAAAACAACCATCACCTGGCTTTCACATGTTGAGTGACACCAGATAAGTCACTTCTTGTTCCCTTTGTGCCTGTTGGTAACACCAAGATTTTTTTCTGGCAAGAGAGGAAAAATGCCAGTTTCACAGTCAGTGTCTAATTTCACTGCTACACCCTGCCGTGTACCCTGCACAAATAGGTCTTCTTTTGCTCAGCATACCTGATCCTGACACTTGCAATAGGTTTGCATATTTAGAAACAACTAGCAAAACTGAGCTCTTTTCTGTGTGAATCTAACCAACGTAATTCTCCAGAGACAGGTGAGAAAGAATGAAGACACATTTGAATGAACTTCCTCTGAAGCCCCAGAGGAAGATCTCTCTTTTGTCACAACACATTACAGAGCTGCAAAGATGCACTGTGGTGGCAGGACATCTCAGATGTCCTTAGACCTTAGAACAGTATCTCAGCCTACTAGGTGAGTGGGACACGCTATCTACTATCTGGCTTAAACCTCCTTAAAACATATTTGCTGGTAGGTGTTTCTGTCTCAAAAATCGTGCTGCATATTGAAACACTCACCACCACCTAGGGAGCTGTGCTGATGCTCTGGGATGTGGTGGGCTGCTGCAGAAACCTGTTTCACAGAGCACACCCCAACCAGCCACAGGGCCCTGGGAGCCCGCATGTTTCTGGAGACTCCAACCCAGCACCTACCACAGCTCCTCACGCCTGGTAAAGACCACAGGCAGCATAAAGGCTAAGCAGATAACAGCTTGACATAAACAAAAGAAAGACTGTACCCTTTGAAACCCAGCATGCAAGTAAGGGAAAAAAAACCTAGTGCTCCCAAGGTAGTGGTGTGAGACAAATCAGTTTAAACACCAGCAATCTGCCACAAAACTTGAGGCTACACCTTAGGATGCTATTCTTCCCCTTAGGGTTTTTGAATAACAGAAAGAGTAAGTCATACTTAACAGAAAAAGTTTGTGTTCTTCTCCCCATAACTAGGACAGGCTATGTGATCCTGGAGTCCTGAAGAAGTCACTTTCTACTTCAGTTCATTGGTCAATATAACAGTCAGTGCACTCTGTATTATCATACATTTGCATTTTAACACAAGAAGTATTCTGAAATGTTGAAGCTAGCATCTCTCCCAGACACTCACAACTTAATTACATACAGGTGACACATGCTGCACACGTTCATTCTGCATAATCAAATGATCAATTCATGACCTTGCAGATACTAAAAAATACACACATCTTGTGAACAAAAAAAATCCACAGTTCATTTTTTACCTTATCGACTTTCAAAAACAGTATTCATTATTCTCACAGTATCTAAATGCACCTATGACAAGGGTTTGTCACACTGCAGTTTAAGAACCGAGGTAACTAACTTCATATCAGAGAAAGGGAACAGATTACTCATACTTACCAACCTAAATAAATATGCAGTTCTTTGAAGGCACAGAAAACAAATTGAGACGTAAAACAGTACAATGGGAAAACAGATTGCACAAAGAGATGACAAAACCATACCAGATCAGCGTGACATGGCCACCTCACTGTTGGGGTGCCTGCTTGTGCTGCTTTCTCAAAATGTATTACAACTCCAGGAGTTGCTATGTATTTATCTTCTCACTAAATCCAAGCCTATCTGAAGGTGCCAGACAAGAAAGCTGCCCTTGCAACTTAAGGCTCAGGTTTCTCTGCTGCACCAAGAGACTTTCAGCCTCACCTTGGCAAACCTGTAAAATATTATGATGGGAAGTGCGTTATTTCAGGGCATGTGGATATCACAGCACAGGCAGTCAGATAAATATCTGGAAAAGAGTCATCATCTGCAGCATCTGAACACAATTTTCCTTTAGGGTTTTTCAGCAGCTTATTTTAAACTTGCTGCTCTCTCCTTTTTTAATGTCTTGCTTAGAATCTCAGCAACAAACAGGGAGCAGCGTGGGTCATCCTGGCTGCATTTTAAGCTCCATTGCTACAAGTGGCTGTTCCAGGCATCAAGATAAGTAAGAGATGAAGGGAGGGCATCGTGCACTTTTTAGGCTTAGGTTGTCAGTGAAGCTGCTAAGCGTGACAGGTTTTTGGTTCAGGTACTAGTTTCTAGGAAACACTTTGGTAAACAACTTTGAAGTCAAAATGAAAAATTACAGCCCGAGTGCTTTTTATTTTTTGCTTTTATCCCACGTACCTTCATGACTGCACTAGTCCATTTAAATGGCAAAGCAGTGCTGAATGCAAACAGCCTCCTTCTGCAGGCTGTCTCCACAGTTCAATTACCAGTGCTTTAACAGTGCTAATTAGCATTCCTCAGAGCTAGATCTCTTTGAGTGACAGGTAACCATGGAGAGTCACAGTCCTGTAGGTGATCAGCAAGAGTCTGACTTTTCTTTTTAATTAAAAATTAGAAATGCCTTAAACAAAAATAATAATTCACTGATTTATGCTATTATCCCAGGGTTGCCAAGCTGGTGAGAATAACAATAGCGTCGTAAAAATGAAACAATCTTTAAATGAATAGACAGGGACGACAGAAAGGAGAGCGGGTTTATTATCAGCAACAAGAGAATGTACTCGTAATGATGGTACAAAATAGTAGACACTTCTCCAGAGAGTTGGCATGGAGACCAGAAGTAGGACACTTCCCTGAATGTGGGATGGGATTGCCCCACTTTATTTTAGTTTTTAATAAGATAGATAGATAAATGCTGAGTTTGTAGCACAAATAGAAATTTCACAGGGATGTGCTTTCAGAAAAACTTCACCATGAGCTACATTGAGAGATAATATTGCATCTGGTACATGTGAGAGCCAAGACTGGAAACTGAATTAGCCAGTTAATCAATTAGTGCAAATTGTTTTCAATGCAGCTATGCCATTTTCCGCCCACTAATGATCTAACTCTTTCCAGAAATGGACTCTAGCAGAAAAAAAAAAAAAAAATCTTAGTCATATATTTGAAAATTGCAGTGGGTCCAGCAGTGTTGACCCAACCTAATTGCAATATTATTCATCAACAAATAATGATGAAAATTTTAGGCTGAGCTTGCCAAAGATGGGAGGTGGGATATATGCACATCCACAATTATGAAATACCTTCCAAGACCAAGTCATCTCAACACTTCTTAATTACCTGTAGACTCTTGATGACAGCGATCGCCTGTCAGAAAATAAAGGGATGACTGAGCAAAAATTGTTTAAACAATGAGCTCAGTTGAGAAAGATAACCACTGTTTGCCAGTATAATCATGACTGTAAACTCTGAGGCATCAATTACTCCTTTAAGGAGATTGTTTAAACCTCCCCTATACATTTTTCTTTTCCACACACACACACAAAAAAGCTGAATCATTATGGCTTTGTCTATTATACATGTCTTTACATCTTTATGAAAGAACCCTTGCTAGGAAAATTCATATAGTATCTACATAGAAAGGAACTGAAGTAATTAACTGCTCCACAATAGTACTATCTTCTTTTAAAATCAGAACGGTAACCAAAAAGAGTTGATTTCTACAAATCTGTGGAGAAACATTTTCAAAAACAAATTGCAATTTATCACATCCGAGTTAGATTCTCATCTTACCATTTTTAAATGTAGAGAACTCACTAGTAACATCAGTATCTAATTTTCAGCTCATTTGCTAGATGTTTAAGCTTACAAATTGATAACAAAAAAAAAAATCTATTTATGGTTGACAGGATGGGCATGTAGCCAGGGCTCATCACTTTTTTTGTGAAGTCTATAATACAGGCAAATAAAGGGAAAAATAAAAAGATTTTTAAGAAAAGCGTCTCTGCACGGATCTGATATTATCTTTGTTTTCTACAATATTTATTACAACATCAACCAACGAGAGATGCTTTTTTTTTTTTCCAACTGCACTGACTGTCCTGAACTTGTTATTTTGGAAGGAGAAGTTCTGCAGGCAAAAGAATCAGGGAGCTGCCTTTGTGCCATCAGGAGATCGATCAGTGACCCAGTTTCTGCAAGGAAGCTTCTCAGCAGAGCTGGGATGACTGAGCTCATTCCGCCTCAGCCTGCCCTGACGGCTCTCAGTAGATGTGCTTCGATTCTACACTAGTTACCTACGTACATGTTGTTTTTGTTGCTGATGTTGAGTTTTGTTTGTTTGTTTGTTTGTTTTTTTTAAGGTCATCATCTTCTTATTACCTTCATATTTCAAGGCAATAATAAACCACAATCAATAAAATCACTCAGAATTAAAGTCTGCCTTCAAGACCATATTCCTCACCTTGTTTTCTGCTTTCCTTCATCTCTACTGCAAGCAAGAGAAAGAGATGGCTTACACAGCAATGGCACAGGAAAACAAATTCACCAGGCTCTGAAGTAGTAACACTCTTGTCCTTGTTCATGGAATTAAACTCTATTCTTACGGATCTGCTAAACTATTGCTTAGTTAAACAGAACCTGGTTTTCAGCAACTACAGAAATCACACCCCTGCCAGCAAGTTCTAAATTTGAAGATCAAAAAGCATGCAGTGTTGAGAGAAATAACTTTCTCCAAGTCTACAGAACTTTCTACAAAAGGATTTCATTATTTTAAAGAAAATTAAACATCTTCAGTATTACTGTGTCCATTAACACAGTTTCTATCCTGCTCACTTCCCTCACGTAAATAACTACATCTCAGAAAGATTAGGTTTTCAACTATTAGTTATCCTCTAATCCTCCATCCATCCTTAGTTGTCTCAAGAATACTTTGCCTGCATGTTGGCAAACTGTTAAAATATAATCGCTAAGAAGATACGATCCAGCTTTTACAGGATCAAATCCCATTCAAACAATGAAACAAGCTCCTGGATAACTCCTAGCTGAGGGATGCAGCCTGCTAACAGTGGAGCTGATAAATTCTACAAACGGCTACCAGAATTTTTCAGCCAAGTCTCCTGATAGTACAGCCTCAGTGGCTTGCCCTCTTACTGCACAGTAAGAAGCATTGCTAGCTGTAATCTCTTGATTTCTTGTTCAAAATCTTTGACAAGATCATGATTGCTCTCATCCTTCCTGAAATCAATATAAGCAATCAGACTGCCTTCAATAGAACATGTACCAAGACTTAAATCTGCTCCTTTTACCAATTCAGTGATCGATTTTGTCAGATATTTCAGTACTAGTAAATATTTATAAAATTTCAGAGTTTTATGTAAGCTATTATTTCTCCTCTTCCCTGACAGGAACCCTCTGGCTACGAAACTGAGTGGCATTTTTCTGAAACCACACTCTGCTACTTTTCTTTCAACTCTTACCTCAGTCAGCTTAAAAACACAACTAACCTCAGCCCAGACTGGTCTGTCCATTAGTCTACTTGTAGGCAGGCATCCAATTGTCAAAAAAACAACACTTCCTTTTTTTTTTTTTTCCTCCTTCTTCCATTAAGGGATGCCCAAGTCTTCACCTGCATTAGACTGTGGAGAAGGCTCCCAAAGCAGGTGCCCTCACAGGTGGCAATTCACACAGCACCCCATCCCTGCTGGAAAGCTCATTTGGCTTTCATCATTTCTTCACTGTTTTGAAACATTTACCATTTGATACAGCTCATTTTCTGAATCACAATACTGAGAGCAGTATAAATCTGCTGTTTAGAGTCCCTCTGGATGAGTGGATAATTATATAGCTGAAAACATTTCCTTCAAGATAAAAAGCAAAATGTACTGAAACATTCAATTATTTAAGTGAAAAAAATTGCTTCAGTGAAAAACAGTGCATGACAAAAAAAACTAATAGGGAGCTACACACAGGTTTGTGGTTTACCACTGTTTACACAGCATGCGATTCCGAGCAGCATCTTTCTTCCCACACGTGGGGCCATGAGCCCAGCACGCAGAGCTGCACCAGTCAGTCCCCATCCCACAGTGCTGGCTGGCTGCCACACACCAGGGCAACTCTGCCACTTGCTGAAAGCAGTTTGGCTGCTGGGATCCAAAGAGCATAACTGGTACATATACCTAGGCCCCTCAGGCTCAGCACTGAGCCATGCACCAGAATGGTCATCTCTTAACGTATGTTACACTGAGCGATACTTCCCTTAGCCTCAGGAGCATCTCAGAAGCAGATCTGCTGTGGGTGCAAAGCAATGGATTCACCTTGATCTCAACACAGATGCAACATGAGAGGCCACAAGTGAAGCGTGGCACTCTCTGTTATTCACCTTGCTGCTAAAATTCAGGTTAGGCAATCTTTGAATTCTTTGAACGGTCACAAAGGTGACCAACAGAATGGATTAATGATCCACTCTTAAGCTCCTTTGTGAACACATGCACATCAGTTGTGCTGCGTTTTAGTGGCTGTTTAAACACACAGCAGGATGAAAGGAAGCAATACAAGTTAGACGTTCACAAAATAACTTCTCTCTCTCTTTTTGAAAGAAGTTCTTGGAAAAGCTGCTCTCCTATGCAGCAGCCCTACCTAGCTCAGCTACTTCCTTAAAAGCATTACAACAGGAAATTACCATGCCACCCAACGTCTGTGCTGCATCTCAACACTCATAAGAATGGAACAGGTGTTCATAATGACAGAAAGCATATTGAGCAGTTTCCTTCAGCAGCAAAGAGTACAAAACACATGTGAAAGCCTGTAACAAGTAGGACATCCTTCTTTTTTTCTACCAAAAAAACCCAATTATTCACGAATAAATGAGAGCTTCACAAGTTCACATATGGAATACTCACACAAGTAGCTGTGTACATACCACAAGAATTTCAAGTGCACAGAGGCTAAATCTGACTTCCAGTGATGTTAAAAAGGTGTTTGCTACTTACTTCAATGGGCCATAAGTGATTTGATATTCAGGAGAATGGAACAGAATGTTTTTCTCTCTCACATACCAATGGAGCATCCTGCAAAGAAAGGATGTATTGCTTTGTTCCAGCTAAAGGGAAATAGTTAATGAGTGAATAAGCATCATCTAAATGGACAGATCCTCGCTGACTTCTCCAGGCTTCTGATCAAGCCTCAAAAGAGCAGCTATTTCTCTCCGATAAAGCAAGGAATCAATGCCGTCTCCCAGCGGTACTCTAAATAATTCAATATTTTGTCTCAGATCATTTCCTAAGACAAACGATGAGGCTGTTGTTTAAGCGGGCAATCCCCCGAAGTGACAGCCCTTGCCACACTCAGCCACATCCCACCTCCCGTGCTGCACACAGCCAGTGTCCCCACGACCCACAGGAGCCGAGGGCCCGCTTGCCCTACTCAGCACTGCATGCGGTGCGTTCCTCCCCCCGTGGGCTGAGGGACACGCAGGGACTGGGCTACATCTAAAGAAATGTCTGCACTGTGACATTTCTTTCAAGAAGCAAATTTTGTTTTTCTCTGCTTGAAATCACTCTTTTCTCCTTCTGTTTGCATGACTCATTTTGGTGGGTGCAAACAGGCAACAGCTGCAATGCTGATTGTGTTATTTACCTACAGCCAAGGGTACTCTCACTATTCTGCTATGTGGATGTTTTATAGAGCAAAACACAGCACGGAAATATCTTGTTTTTGAGTTCTTTCGTTCCGCATGAAAAACAAATTTTTAAGAATCAGAGCAGCATTACACTGAGGAAGCATCCTCCAGACCGAAGCAAAACCTTGTTCATTTTCCCTGCCATGATCAGGTGGCCTTCTGCTCATTAATCCCTGGCTACTGCACACTGGAGGTTGCTATGAGCTGCATATGGACAGCTAAAGCATGAGCTGCTGTTTTGGCACCACCCCTACATCTCAGCAGCACCCAGCCCTGCTTGTGGCCTTATTGGCTTTCAGCCACTGCAGAATACCAGGGATGCATTCTGCCCATTTGCACCAAAGGACAACAATTTGCAATAAGCCTTTTTAAGGGTAGGGGGAAGAAAATATGCTTCTTCACTCCCACCAGGCAGCTCTGCAGCCCCAGCTGCAGTTGGTGCGACTCTCCCATCCCTCTCACTTCTGATTGAGTTGCAGCCACGGGGAGCATCTCGCAGCAGCACCTCTGCTGAGTGCAGACATGGCAGTTCCAGCACAGCCGCTCCCTTCCATTCCCAGTACAGCCTCATCTTTCCTCATTATCTATGCAGAAATACTCACCAATATCAAACACGCTCCTATTTCCAGGAGGCAGGCACAAGCAGGTCTCCCACCTTTGTTTGCTGCCTTTCCCCTGAGCAGCATTATGGAGATCATCACCTCCTAAGAGTAGGCAGAACCTCGTGTGCCAGTCCCAAGACCTTCTCTTGCTCCTCCACAAATCCTAGAGATCTCCCTACAAAGAGCAGGGCCCGACTCCCACCGGCAGCTAGTCCCCAAGGGCAGAAAGCACATGGCTCAGCACTACCACAGACAGACAAAGGTCTTTTCTTCCATTCAAGTATTTCAGCATTTGAGATTATATTTGCTAAACTGAGCTGATACTCAGACAAAAAGACTCAGAATATTTCTGACTTTTCCTTGCCAAAAAGTGCTCTTTGGTTTTCGAAAGGTATCAGAACATTCAGGAATGAGGAAAGTTGAAGACAAACAATAACAGCCAACACCAACCAGAAACTTAGTCTGAGAAAAAATTATCACTAGAAAGATGACATGCCAGGAATTTCCATTGTTACTTTTGCATAATGGTCAACTGAATCACCTGCATTTCTGGACAAGGCTCCCCACAAGGCAGTGGCACACCGCTAGCTTTGTCATTGCTTCCTGCAAGAACTCTCCCAAACCTTCCAGCTCCAATTCCTCCTCCCAAGCCAATTTTTCATTAAACAATGTATCACACTACCAAGGGGTATTTGGCAAAGTACCACCTTTAGCACCGACAGGACAAAAAAGATAAATCACTCTGATTTGCTGCATATATCTATGAAGATGACTTAATATTTAACATCACTCACTTGAATGGCCATAACAATGCTTCAGGAGTTCACTCTACAACTAAAGCAACAATGTGAATTCCTTGTTTTAATTAGCATTACATTAATTTATTGTAATAGAAATGCTCAGATCCCACAGGGAGCACACTTACCAGGGATGACATCGCATACAGCTCTCAGCCTCATCACCCCCAGGCTGGGGGATGCTCAGCAGCCGGGTGCTTCTCCCCGAGCCAGCCCCACACAGGCACTCACAGTGCTGCCCATGCCAGTGCAGCTCTGCCATCGGGTCCCACGCAGGCAGGAGCCGTGCACGGGTCCTTCCTTGGATTACATGCTTGCTGTTGCTGCCTCCATAACTTTTCAGAAGCTGGAGGAGCCTTTGCAATTTAATTGGTGCTGACACCTTTTGAAGCAATGCCCGGAGGCACAAGGTCATTGTCTGCTCTTCCCTGCCTTTCTGGGGCTGCCTGCATTCGGCTGCCCTGCAGCCCGCCGTGCTGCGCTGGCCCCTGCACTCTACATTCATGTTTGTGCTTGTACCGCATCCCCTTACAAGGACCCTTGTTAAACGCCCAGCAGGCAGCACTGAATAGAGATTTTGACTATCTGGGATTTGAAGGCCTCTAGCAATAACAGAGAAAGCCCTGAGCACACAAAAGTATCCCAGTAGCAGTGGGGCGTTAACGTAATCACGCATTTATACCACGGGACCTCAGGACCATGCTCCTCACTGTTGATTCACCAGCTATTAAGTGCTGGTAATTAGGTGGTTTCCCGTGACTTCTCTTTCCTGGGATTCACCAGTTATTCTCTTCCATATGTCCCTTTTTCCCAGAGCAGTTCTATATCCTCTCACGTGCAACAAGCTGGGCAGATGGCACCATGTGCCAGGTTCAGAGCAGCCAAAGCCCAATCAAGGCAAGTGAAAAGGTTTGGCATGGCATTCCTGGAGCTGCCTGGGAAACCTGGATTTCATAAATCTGTTGGGCTCCCCTGGCCACATGATGGCAATCGCACTTCTCCAGGCTCAGCCCCTAAGCACACTCGTAGGGAAAACGGATGGAATCACGTATTCATCCAGCACAGGAGGCAGCCACTGTCAGCACTATGGAACCATCTCCCACAGTCAACCACAAGAATCACCCAAGTATGGAACATAAAGAGCATTCTTCATGCTGACAAAGCCACGCTCAGCATGAATAAAGGTCTCACCTTTCTTAATGCACTTCAAAATCCTTTTTCCATCATCCCAAATGCTTTTCCTCTGGCACAGCAGATGGATCTTCCTGGAAGTACTTCAAAGTCAAACAACGTGGGGAAAACAAGCCTTCAGGCACACTGCTGAGGCCAGGCTGGCCTGGGTACAGACACGGCAGAGTTACACAGAAACTACCATTGATGACAGGTATGTTGTTCCAGTGAGCTTAATGCAAATAATGCCCAGAAGAGCTTTCAGCCAGAACAAGTTCTTGCAGCACAGCAGGCTGTGCCAGGCTTCCTTTCAGATGGCATAGAAAAAGATCACCTGCAGAATAGGAATATCCTGGGGCTCCACCAGGGGTAACAATTTGCTGCACTAAGTTGCTGGCCATCAGCTGAAAACAGCCAGAGAGGTGTCTACAGTTGCCTGAAAGATCCCTGCAGCCGAACTAAGAGAACACGTTGGAGCAGAACCCTGCCTGTCTTTCGTTTTCAACATCTTCCACACATGGAGCCAGCAGGAGCAGATAGCAAGTAACAGAAAAATAAAGCTACTCTAGACCAACAGCTCTATCATGCAAGTTCAGTTCAAGCTGTTCCTTGCAATGATGAGGCTAAAATTAAGACCCTACACTCATGGAGGCAAGGACATTGCAGAGTTCATTACAAAGTTGAATACTAGGTTCCAACTGCCCTTGTGCCCTTTCATTTAGCAGCCTTCAGTAAAAGTTTTCTTCCATCATTGCACCCAGAGTTGGATCCATGCAAACTTTCGATATCATATCAGTATCTGAAGGGGGCTGCAAGAAGGAACGGGACAGACTCTTTAGCAGAGTATGTTGTGATAGGGCACACTGAAGTGGTTTCAAACCACAAGAGAGATTTACACTAGGTATCAGGAATAAGTTTCTCTACATTAAGAGCGGTGAGGCACCAGAAGGGGTTGCTCAGAGAGGTGGGAGATACCCAAGGTCAGGCTGGATGAGTGCCTGACAGAGTCAAAAGTGTCCCCGTTCACTGCAGGGAAATTAAACTAGATGATATAAGGATCCCTTCCCAACTCAAACTATTCTATGATATGTAGGAAAAGTTCTATTCCAGAAGCAAAATGGTCGTTTAAAGTATCTGCTGTTTCTTTAATTAATTAGCACAAAGCACCAGAACTGCTCCCACTGCTAGAAATGTGTTCTCACCTGAACACGATGCTCATCTGAAAATAAAAGGACATGGAGAAAAAAAAAGCAGTTGTATTTCAGAAATTTTCACTATCTTCTTTCTGCAAATTATTTTATTACTGTCATTATTAATTTTAATTCTGCTGCCTTTTCTCTGAGATGGGAAGAGCACACACTATTTAAGGACTTCTACACCCAGGATTTGCTCAGCTGAAAGATGCTTCTATCCCTCCTTCCTCTGACACGCATTACTTGGGAGCTCTCATGCACAGAGAAAGATACTACCCTTCCCCCCCCTTGCCCAGCTCCAGGGAGCAAAAAAGACTGGACCTGTTCTCTTCAGCAGCCAGCAAGGACAGATTATCTTTAGGTACAACCCACATCCAACATAGCACAAATGTTTCCCCAACATCTGCTACTCTTGCCTGTATCCCAGGGGCTAAATAGTTGTGCAAGATATGGTCATTTTAGGGAGACCAGGACTAAAGAAGTAAAATTAAACATTTTGGTGTATTTATAATACAGCTTAACTCTTGCCTGGGTCGGATTTACATCTGTCCCCATTGTCTTCTAGGAATTCACCTCTGATTTACAGTACAGTGAAGATGAAACCATCCATGTGAGGCTAATTATCAAAAGAGCAATGCTGATCCAGGCGTCAGAGCAGGGGATTAAAAATCCCCCAGCTGATTGGCCACATTTCAAAATCCTTTCCTCTCTGTACCCCACATTTGCTTTGTATTAAAGCACAAAATAAATAATAAAAAAATAATGCCATGTTTACTCAGCGCACAAGGTAGCTGTAAAATTTAATTAGTCACTGTAACTTAGCCTGCTGAGATTTTTAAATGAAAGCTCCATAAAAATGCAAAGTTTCCTACAAAGAAAGCCCCTCAGAACTGCCCAACTTCCTGCTTTTGTATTGTTCGTTATGGGATCAATGGCTGGACACTGCCTGCAGTTCTGATTCAGCAAATTACTTGGAAATACTTCAGCCAATGGACACCGAAGCATGCACCGATATGGCTGACTTGGGACAAACTTAAACTGGTGCCCTAAAGACTGTCTGCTTCTGTATTTCTCACCCCCTTTCCAAGCAAGTCCAAACTACCAAGCAACCCATCCTTTCCCATTCTCAGATTTCCAATTGCAGCTCTAGTCAGTCAAACAAAGCACCAGCCCTACTTAGCCATACTGCATTTCATGAGCACCCTCACAGATGCAAGCGGGTAGGCCTACGTTAATGGAAACAATCATCACAGCAAGGATTGCTGCTCTTGAACACACAAGATTCCCGCGCTCAGAGCAGCATGGGATGTGCCCCAGGGTGCAACACATGAATGCACACGGCGACGCAAAACTGTGCGCTGTATCTCAAGCAAGCACTTCTTTTGTCTTCTGAGTAACTTTGTTTCATTGTACGAAGCTGTACTGTCACAAGCCGATAATCCCCACAGATCCCACTCCTTTTAAATCAGATGAGCTAGATGAGAGCAAATACCCTCTTTGTCCTAAATTATAACCTTAAATAAAGATTGAGGACATAGGGTTGGGATGAGCACAGAACTACCTCACTACGCGCACATTTTACTCCTCCAATCTCAACACAAACACCCACTGCTTAATTTGTCAGTTACAGGGCAAAGAAGACAAGGAAGAGAGCCCTCAGTGAGGCACAATAGCAGGGGTAGGTTTCTGTGGATCAACTGCCAGCCACGACGCCGCGTCCTTTGGCTGGTAGGCATGAAGGACCACACGCCCTCCTCATCACCTGATGGACTGGGAACCTCGTGAGGGACTCAGAGTGCAAGAGATGGAGTAGTGCATGCTTTCATCTTTCTCTTTTACAATCCTTCTCTCCCCGTTTACGTATGACGTTTTACAGATTGAGCTTTGTTACAAACTGTTAGCCCAAGGCAGTGGATTTGGTAAGTGAGATTTAATGGAAAGACAGAGCACAAGAAAGTGTGAACAACTGAAACTACATGTGATATTAGTGGTTTGTTGTTGAAGGGATTTCTGTTTGGACTGTAGATCAGACAGTTGCCTTGATGTACTGCAATGAAAATCAGCACCCAATGTGCCTGGAGACAAACCACTGAACTGTCAAAAAACACTTTTTTCTTTTTATCTCCCAGAATGTGAAATGAAAAGTCCCCACTCGCCCACCACATGAAAAACACAGCTCTGCAATCACAGTGCTGTGCAGTACTGCACTACAGAAAATAACACAACTCCCCCCATAAGCACCAATGTGAGTCATCTCCGTATCCAATTGTACAGATATATAGTCACACTTCTTGACACTGCAGAGCCTACTGCAAGCAATCCCATCTCTGCTAATGACCAAGAGTCACAGAAGTACCCATTTGGATTGACCAGCTGTCAACCTACAGCAATTCTACTGAATTCTATTTTTATTCTGCATTTTCTTCCATGCAGTAGAGAAGAACAAGGCATTTTCTAAGTATATTGTGATCTGTATGTGATCGATTTGCTTAGCTGTGCTGAAGCATCCACTGGTGTCCATGTAAGCTCCCTGCCCACTGGTACCCACACATTCACTCCAGCTGAGGGCAGGGACTGGGGCTTGCATAGCACGCCATGATCTGGAAACGATATGATGCTTGTCCTGCTTACAGTGCTCATCTTTGGCAGAGCTTGTGCATGCAAATTGTGCAACGACTTCTCAGAAACCAACGAAACTGTTCATTTAAGCAGCATAAAACAATCTACAAGTGCCAAGAATTTCTCTAGTCTCCTAACTAGTTACAGCTCTTAACCACCGAGATGAGGAGACTGGAGCAATGGAAATGTCTTCAAAAATCCACACAGAGAATACAGAAAGGAGAGCTGGGGACATTCAGAAACAGTCAATCTCTTTGATGGCATGCCAGTCTCACTCAAATGCTTCAGTTTGAATGAAGATGAGCAGTCATGCAATGCTATGAGACCCCGCATGGCACTTGTTCCATTTTACTTCCAACACGCCAACGTGGGAACCACTGTGTTGCAATTAGTTTTGCAGGCAAATCATGAACTGCATTAGATGACTGACTAGTCTTGCAGGAGTTCTACAGCTGAACAAAATTAAAAATACTACCTACAACTTGTTAACGTAGCTCTTTTTGTCCCTTTAATTGTGAGAGGACTAGCTGTGAGGCTTGCTTCCTGTCAAATAAATTCTTTTCCACTCAGAGGCAAACCCAACTGTGTACCGGGAGAGCCTTGGAATGGAAACAGCTGAGGAACAGAAGTCCCAGTTGTGAGGAGCTGAGGACTTAAGCCAAATGGAAATGTTGTTTTCCTTATTAAATTAATCAGTTTACAAAATACAAGATTATAGAAGGAAAGCTGAGTTCTCCTTGTTAAATATTTACCATTAAATCTCTGCAGGGATTCCTACCATAAGTCCGATCCTGGCTGGAACTGAAGAATTAGAGAATTACAGTGAGATATTTCCTGCACCACAGTACATGCAATGCCTCCAGGGAGGGACAGAAATCTCTGCCCTGAAGACAGCATTAAAGATGGAAGTGCCTTCTCTCTCTCTCTCTCTCTCTCTCTCTCTCTCTTTGAGTAGGTTCCTCTTCACCTCTACTTCATTGATTTTTATTAAATTACTTCACATGAAAACTGAAGTTCTTAGGGCAACGTTTTCAAAGATATTAAACTGAATTTGAATACACAACTTGATTTTTAAACTTACAGGCTACTTTTAATGTGCTTAAAAGTCCATTTCAGCTTCTGCTAAAATTGCTTTTTTGCAAGCCTTTTTAGGCCATTTGTAGAACTATTTCATATTTTGTCTCCCCATGTTTTTAATGACACAAAAATTCAGAATGAACTAAAGCAAGGCTTCTAAGGTCCTTAAAGCAGATAGAAGGGAACACACAAATAAAAATCACAATCACATTTGAGTAGAAAAGTATTTGAAAAAATATGTTATAATTAATCCAGTATCCAAAATGGCAGTTGTCAAACACTTAGGAGATGACTGAAAGATGGACAACTCCGTAAGGATTCTCCATAAGGATTTGCCAGATTTGAGGCAACCTGACAAGCTCAACAGTAGGCAACTAGGGTATTCACTTGGTCCACAACATACCTTTCTACTCTAGCTCAAGCAAAACACCACACCATTAGAACACTGTCACATCACTTTCCTGCTCAAAGCAAGAACTCATGGACCAGCTGCATTCTTCCAGGGCAGCAGCAAAGAGAAAGAACCAAAACAAAAGGGCACTGGTGAAGACAACAGAGGAGGACTACAAAATCCAACAGCTCGGCTGACAAATTGTATGTCACGCTGTGTTCAGTAGGCTGATACTCTGAGCAGTCTGGGTCACCCAAAGCAAGTGTTTAATCTTTTTTATTTCTACAGGAAAATAATGTAAAGAAGGAACAAGTGTCTGAGGAGGCCAACAGGAAGCCAGAGAGGATGACTAATGTTTTGGTTACTGCCACAGGTCGCTCTGGTAACCACGGTGGATTCCAGGAATGCCTTCACACACAGTTCTTGCACATTAACAAAGCTTAAACTTGTAGCATGTTTAGGTTTCATATAGTTCTAGCATGTTTAGGTTTCATATAGTTCAGGCACACCTCTTTGTAAATAGGCCGTGTCACTTTTAGTAGAAATACTTGTTCTCAAAACAAGTCGAAATAAGGCTGTTAGCATGACTTCAAACACAAAAATAAAGCCTTCCCATCATTCCAGTAAATAGAGAATTTCTGTGGCTGACAGACCTCACAGTGCAGTCCCCAAAACTATGTCCAAGCATTGCAGTCCTAGAACACGGACGTAGGTGGGAAGGGGTTTGGGGCCCCAAAGGTTTTAAGTGCGTTAAAAGCTTTTTCACAGCTAGTTTTAGATGACCCTGTTTCCATCTAGTCAAGGTTTCTACCCAACACAGAGTGAAATAATGCATTCAAAAGTGGCTCCCACACAAAAGCAGTATTAAACTTTAGAGTTGGTGGGGTTCACTGAAAGCAGGAGGTTGTAGCATCAGGAACCTAAGCAGTCATCTTTTTTTTTTTTTTTTCTTCTCCCAAGGTTGCCTTGCCTGCAGCACACTCTGCTTTCCTCCAGTCACCTAAGCACTGAAGTACTCAGACAACCCTGAAGTACTGTACACAAGGCAAGCATAAAAACTGGTGTAGGACTTGACCCACCGCCACCAACCTGACTTTTAATCTGGTGCCTGATACCATTCCAGGGACCAGGCAGAGTTCATTTCTGTTAATTAATAAGACAGCATCAGCAGGAGGAAAGAGGTACTCAGTGATCTTATGGTTCTCTTCATTACTGTGGTGCTACACACAGAAAGATTAGGGTCAGAACAGCATCAGAATCTAATTTCTGACCTTCAATTTAAGACATGCAATGGCCACTTTTTCTCCTCTATCTCTCCATCATTTCAAGCCAGAGCTGTCTGTTCTTGCTGCTTGACTGGTGCTACACGGAGTGAACAGAAATTCCTAATGAGCAAAGCCCATGTGCAGAATAACTTCAACTGCCTGGCCTAGACCCTTGGATGTGGGAAATGCAACAGGAGCGCCCTTAAAGAGCATCAAAGGTTCATTCTACCAAAGCAAGGATAAAGCATGCTGAAAAATAAGCACTCGCTAAACTTATTTTAACAAGCAGAAGATATCAGACTTTGCACCATCAGTCCCGAATCTTTCACAAGCACTTGGAGGCGTAGCAGGAAAATGAAGCCCCAACTCAAACTTCCAGAATTAACCACTCAATTTGCATGGCAATCCAACGATAGACATTTATCAACATTTCTTAGGGAAAGCACGATGATATAATGGAGAATCGATCACTGTTGAAAGTAAAACAGAAGGGCAAAATAAAAGGCCTCCACCTGCTTTTAATTTGAGCCCACACCACAAGGGAGAAGTTAAAACTCATAGGTATATATGCTCCTTTGAAAGGCTAGGTTTGTGCCTGAACAAAAGAAAGTGGCTTTTCACTTACCTCCTACGGTATCAAAGAGCCCATTAAAAACCAGTAAAATATTATGAAGCTTTTTCCCTTTGTGAGAAAGTGCAATTAATATCCTTCAGCAGATGATTATTGATTTTTATAAAGCAATTTACAGGCTTCTAAAGTCATGATTATTCAACCCTCTGGGTGCCAGAAAGGAAGAGTTTTCAGAAATAAGGATCACATGCTCATTTCCACATCAGCACGGCCAGAATTTACAGACTTCTGATTTTTTTTTTGCCCCCAGGATATTTTTTGTTATTGTTGATGCTGCAGTGCTCCAGCACAGGATTAACCCTTTTATTCCCTCCCACTTGAGTCAGATTTTTTTTGTGACCTGTTCTTGAAGTATATCGCCTGTCAGATATTCTTCCTCTACTGGCGGCTGGCGGGTTGGATGCTCAGCAGAGTAGACTGCGTGTCAGAAAATCAGCAGCTGCTCATATATCACACTGGTCATTAGTAGAGGATCATTCTGGACCTTTGCCCACAGCACCTTGCTATGGCAAGAGAAGGGCTATAAAACCCTAGGCCCTGTCAGCTGTTGTCATTTAGGTGAGAATTTATCAGGTCTCAGAGTGCCCTCTGACTGGATTATTATGAATAATGAATGAAGCTTTATGCCACACTGAGGCGTTAATAAGACTGGGATGACTGGGAGAAATTCAGTACAGCATCATAGCGGTAACTTTCTGAGAGCAAGAACACAGCTGGTGGGCTCACTGGGTTTAGCTTATGGTGGATACTGCCACTGAAATGAGGAGCTCATTTAATTATTAAGCAAGCAGCACAATGCTCCTGGTGTAGCCGATGGCTGGTATTACTGACCCGCTCATGGAGAGCCTTCAACTAAAGGTTTTCGACCCTCTAACCAAATTCATTCTGCTTTTAAGTAGCTGAATTAGCAACAGCCCCCCAAACACAAATGCTAATCTTCATAATTATATTTAACCCACCTCGAAAAAAAGAATTTAACAATAATTCTCTAAAATCTCCTAGCACAGAAGAAGTCTATCCTGTTGGTGGTACTCCGGGGACATTAATCAGGATTACTGATGTTCATCCTTACACTTCCTCAGTCCATTCAATACTTACCCCTACAGCACAAAAAATGAGAAGGAAGGAGACAAAAAGGCAGCCACCGACCTAACGAGGGGAAAAAGAAGGCAAAAAAAGGCAGATGCACAGCAGAGACGATCGGCAATAATCACCCTCCCGGTGCAGCAGTTCCAGCTGCACTCCAGAGGACCGAGACCACCGAGCAGACAAGCATTCAAGGCTGTCATTTATCTTGGTACCAGGATTGCAAGGAAAATGGTTTTATAGGGCAAGACATACTTTTACAGACTCTTTATTATCTTAGGTGCATAGTATCATTAAAACATTACGACTATCTCGTATTACCACGTCCTCAGCAAAAGTGGCACAGTCTGTTTCAAACAAAGATGTTGTCTCATAACTAATTTTCTTTTAGTTTTTTTTGCCTTTGATCTGGCATGCAGCCTCCAGGAAATCCTTGCTAATGCTGGGCAGGTCCCACTTCTTCTGAGCAGCCTCCGAGAGGAGCATGTAACACATGAGGAGCGCACTGGCTAATTACTCAGGCAGCTCTAAGGCTTGGCCTAACTCTGATACCAACTTCTCAATTACATGTTTTTGTACAATCAAACCACCACTGCTAAATTATGAGCAGACAGAAACTTACTCTTTTTAGAAGAAAAAAGCTTTTGGCAGGGGCTGGATGCAGAAAACACTTTGCTGATAAAGGTCACTTTTCAGTTCAACAGCACAAGCAGAAGTGGAGAGAGTAAGGGTGGCACAAGCCATGGCTCCCAGCAGGCTGAGAGCCAGGCACTGAGCTGCTGGGCAGCTCCCACACACAGCGAGTGTCACAACCAACGTGGGCACGTGCTCACAGCAGCACCTCCACCTGACATACAGCCACAGTAGGCAGCACTGGAAGCTCCTGCTCCAACAGATCTGTCAACGCCACCATCCTAGATGTTAATCCTAATGCTAAACTTTTAAATATGGGCATAGTACAGCAGCCCTCCAAACAAATATTGGGTAAATTCAAAAGCCTTAGCTTGTCCTAGCTTAATCCTTTGAAAAGTGTTGCTCTTCCTGCTTCTTGGCCTTAGTTTTTTGGATCTGACCCTCAGAAAACTTGCTTATCAACACAGTATTCAAAATGTTAATTTGTTTACTTAAATTAAATTTGACCAAAATTTAAAGAAATAAGCCCACCCCAGATAATAAGGCTACCTGGATCCTTGCATATAATACAGCCTTTTTCCCATATTTATGCCAGTTTTTTTCCAAAAACAAAAATACAAAGATGACAACTCTAATTTCTTTAGCACATATATCTAAAAAATGTAATATATTTCCTTCTCATTTTTTATGGCTAGCAATCTCTTCTTCTAACAAAGCCTCACGTCATCTCAAACTATAAAACTGCACTGTGCAACTCCTAGTGAAAGACTCCTATAGATTTTTCCTTTCACTAGATTTTAAATACTGACCATTAACATAACTCACCATATATTTAAAGGATTCAAATGTCTTTACATTTGTCCTGCTTCAATCTACGCCTGATACTTGCATTCCATCACTTTTGTTAGCTGTAGGGAATTTACAGGCAGCAGCATATCCACGACTGTCTTTTTTTCAGAATTGAAGGCCTCTTCACTGATCAGCCCTTCTCACAATGAGTCAAAGAATGTAAATAATTTATGTTTGATTTCACATTGGTAAAATAAACTCTGAAAAGCTTAGAAAGCTGGGAATCAGAAAAACTGAGTTTTCACTCGTTTTTCATTCAATTACCTCTGACTTCAGATGATTTTCATAGAGGCAGGAAAATTTCTCTGTTCACACCACTTCTTAGAAAGCCTCCACTTTTGTTAAGAACAGACACAGTCCTGAGCAATGAGAGTGGGAGTAAAAAGCAAAGCTTCCACTCTTATTGCAAACTGAATCACCAAAGCCAGGGTTTGGGTCTTTCTACATATATACATATATATTCATTTTTTAATTAATTAATTTTTTAAACAGGGCCTGTAGGAGTCAGCACAACAACAGGAACCAGGCACTCACCTTGTTTCAGTTTCCTGTGTCACACTGTCCTTCTGGAGCTGGGCTGTTTGTCACGCTGATGGTTGACAACACCTCATTTCCACAGAAGTGTGCTGCGGGCTTCCCTATTCCTCTTCCTCATTCCCTATTACTGCCTCATCTGGCCCAGCTTCCCCACATGAAGCCCAGGCACAGTGAGCACTGCTCGGCCCATCTCAGACACACGGTGAGGTGCTGATGGCTACCACAGGGTTTGGTTTGACCAAGGTCTTTGCTTTGAGACCTGAGTTACAGCAGCATCCTACAGTTCTCCAGCCTTGCACCTTCCTCTGTCCCCCTCACCTTCCAAGCCGTCCTTCTTCCCCACAGCTTCATCTGTCTTCTACAGCAAATTCCATTCATGGATTCTACTTCATTCCACTGAAACTATGCTTACAAGGCAGGCCTGCAAACATCCTGGGCACCATTGCTGACTGCACAGCACGGGTGGGCATCAGAGGCCCCACAGAGAACATAAACACCTGCATCACCCTCCGCTTCCCAGCTTTCTAAAGAAGCGGCACTTTGGATACCAAGCATTTGCTTGGAGCTCACTTATAAATCCTGGAACATCTTAAGTTGGAAGGGAACCACAAAGATCAGAAACTCCAACCCCTGGCTCCACACGGCACCACCCAAAATTCAAACCCAACATCTGAGAGCGGTGACCAGACGACCCTTGAACTCTGGCACTTGGGGCCATGCCTGCTGGTACAGGACCTTTCCCTGACCCTCCTGACACAGCTCCATTCCCTCAGGCCCAGTCACTGTCACAGAGCAGAGCTCAGCACTGCCCCTCCCCTCCCTGTGAGGAGCCGCAGCCGCCATGAGGCCTCCCCTCAGCTCCCCTGCTCTGGGCTGAGCAAACCCAGGAGCCTCAGCTGCTCCTCACACACCTTGTCCTCCAGAGCATTCTCCATCTTTACAGCCCCCCTTTGGACATTCTGAAATAGCTTTATGTTCTTACACTGTTGTACTCACACTGCACCAAGTGCTTGAGGCGAGGCTGCACAGTGCAGAGCAGAGCGGGAAAACCCCTTCCTTCACCCTGCAGCAGTGCTGAGCCTGGTGCTCTCCAGGACACAGCTGGCATCTGCTCTAGTTAAACTTCACATGGTTGGTACGGCCACTCTTATCCATTGAAATCTCTCTGCAAGGTTTCTCTTTCCCAGAGGGAGTCAGCAGCTCCTCCCAATTTACTATCATACACAAGCTTACTTAGAATAACTTCACTAAATACATGAAAACTGAGTTACTCAAAGCACTCAGGCGCTCCCTGCCCACATGAGCAGTGCGCTGTGCAGAGTTCCTACCTAGGAGCAATCTCCCTTTGTCCTCGTGTGCCACCACTAGAATGGATCCAATACCTCCGAGAAAACAGCCGGCCCCCAGCTCATAGCTCACACACACATGCTGGGACACCTCTCCTTAGGAATAAGAGTGCCTGCGAGCACCCAGGACAACTGATCCAGCCAGGACCCACCATCCCTTTGGCAGGTAACTTCCACCAGTGACAACAAGGCAGATTCAGGACACAAAGCTTCCTGCCGTGCCCAGTGCCTTACAGCAGAGGCTTTGCAGCTGTTTCTGGCAGGAGGGCTCAGCACTGCTCCACATGCAGGAGCTCTATGGCTCTCCCTGGACCAAGAGAGTAACAGAGATCAAGTTTAGCTGAGTTCTTCCCACTGCACACAGTGCTTTCAGGGCCTCAAAGCAGAAAGCACAATTATAAACTCTCATCCCAGAAGAAAAACATACTGCTGCAGCTCCACTGCAGTAGAAGAGGTCAAAGTCAGCACTTACTACATTTTTTGGCCGTTAGGAACTTTACTTTCTCCTGTTTGCTGGAGCTATTTCCTTAGTACATCTAGATTTTGTGAATGCAAATTCTTGTGCACTCTGCTGTTGGGCACGCTTCAGCCTGTGCTAGGAATGAAGCTGCAGGCAGCCACGCTCACATCTCCCATTTTAGAACGGAGGGCTGTTCTGGCAGGGAGAAAGCACCACATTTTTTAACTTTGAGGCTGTGTGATACAGAAGCACTGATGTAACAGCCCTTTAATTGTAATTGAGCTAACAAATACATCTAAAAATACTAACACTAGCTAACCAGCTTTATTTTATTATCAGCAATAATGAGCAGCAACCCGTTCATTTTAAAACCTGAGGTATACACAGTGAAGTTAATAAGAACCCAGAGTTAATTAAAATAACAGTTAGAGCATCTTATCGATTTTCAGCTTCCTCCAGCTATTTTTTCTCTGCAGTAATTTTGTTGCACATACCGTAGTGATCTCACAGCTTCTAAGGAGAGCGATCATTTCCATTTAAAAGCTGAATTTATTTTACTATGATTGAGCAAAACATGCTGCTTTAACTATCTCTCTGGTTTATTACTATTTTACATCTCATTTATTTCATTTATGCTATTTTCTAAAGCTCGAAAACATTTTTCAAGCTTAAAATTTCTCCAAACTTGCATTAGGAGAGTCCAGGATAGATGGAAGAAAGGAATAGTCTTAACCAGCCTATATTTTGTATGCGCTAATTCAAGGTTCTGTTCTGGAATTTTTTTTTTTTTTTCCTAAATTTATTTCCAACTACTTTTGTCTTCCTTGTGGGACCTTTGAAACACTATATTGCTACTTTTCATGTTTTTTATTTGCCCTCTGGAACAATAAAGGCTCAAAGGTTCATAAATATGCATCCTGTAAATGTATTATGCTGACAAAGTGTTGCTCAGATAGCTGCTCTTGCCTTTAGGGAATGAATAAGTTTACAGCATGCTTAAACAACAGCATAAGGGAAAGACAGTGAGAGGGAGAGCTGTGTCAGCGTGTGGGCTGAAAATGGAACAAAAGAGATATCCCAAATGCACAGAGAGCACAGAAAACAAAGTTCGATAAGAAACCCACCTCGTGCTGTGGAGCAAGGTGCAGCGGGGGGCTGAAGGTATCAGTACTGCTTTGAAGGGGTATCACAGATTTTTTTCCAGGAAGACTAGCAGCCAAGTTATCATAAAGTACCCACTTGTGTTTGCTAATTTTGGCGTGTGAGTTCAGGCTAACTCCTTTGTTCCTCGCCTGGAACAGGGCAGGGGTCCATGTCAGGGTTAATTCTCTTCCCACCAGACGCAGACCTAACTCTGCTTCATTCACCTCTGGCTTGCTGGAAGTTTAAGGCTTACGCTCATCAATATGGATGCTCTTGGTAGAAAGAAAACACTTACCAATGAAAAATATCACTTAAACACACCTCCAAATTGGCATATTGATTAGCATTGCTACGATAGTAAGTTTTGACAGGTAAGTTTTGCGAATGGCTGAATTAGAAAGGATAAGCAATACACTTAGATGTGAAATAAAAGTCACTAACAACCCTTCCATCACATTCTTAATATCAGACATTTCTTAAATGCTGGGAGTTCACATTCAGGTTTAGGAACAGGGGCAGCAGGGAGACATCACAAATAGCAAAATGTCACTTGCAGTGCTACACACCAAGCTGCCATAAATCTAGAGACAGAAACATTTCCCAGTGATGCTTCTCAATCCTGAACAGCCAACACACAGTCAACAGAGTTCAACTTACACCCATCTCCATTTGACAGCATGCATAGAGACAAGCTATGTCTCTGCTCTTCACAGGATGGTAACTTCTGCAGTTATATCTGCACTTACAGCTAAACAAACACACCAGTATCACGAGGCTACAGGTGGTCTCCTAGACCTACAGCTCTTATGTCCCTGTGTTTTTGTACAGGTAAAATCCTCACTGATGAAGTAGCCAACTAGTTAGGATTTCTGATTTCCTCATAATCTTTGAGCTTCTGGCTTGATGTCTTTTCAACAAACATATTTTCCTGCTCTACCATGCAGCCTTGTGCCTGGTTCTTTTTTTGGCAGTGTTTTGGGATCGTCTGTCATGTGCGTCAATAGGGCTGCAAAAATTATTCTTTGTGGCCTGAGATTGTTCTCAAACTAATTATGTCCTTCAAAGCCTTGGTCTCCTTCATTCATTTTACTCTTCCACTCTATACTGCACCTCTGTTAGGCCAGGAGAAATATCGAAAGCTTCTCAATATTTCTTTCCTACAACCTTTACATTTTTATTTTGTTTTCTCTGCTCAACCATGAACAACAACCATTTCCAACGTAAGATTTAGGCGGCTGCTTTTAGTTATGTAAACATTTAATGATGCTCTCAACTGTTAAGCATTAACACTGCGTTACACAATTCTCAAAAACATTCCTAATTCAGTCAAAATCCAGCCAGAAAGTCCTTCGTTAATTGTGTAATATTAAGAAAACCACGTACGTCTAATGTGAAGTTGTTCCCTCCACAGAAGCCAGGGTTCTGCAAAATTTAAAATCAAGCTATGCACCACCAAAACCATCATGAATACTGCTGCCCAGTGCTCAGCAAAACCTCAGGCTGCAAAGCAGGTTTTGGTGTTTGAAAACCCAGCACTCAAATGCACCCTCAGACACCCCTAGCACTCATCCAACACTCCTCTGATACACATGTAAAGTTAGAAACACAACCACCACAACAAAAGGTTTCCCTTATCTTTACAGTTGTTTTTTCTGCTCTGTTCACCAGGATTGTTTCCATCCTGATTTTTCTTTGCTGACACTTGCGTAAATTTTCCGTTTTCCTTAGTTAAAATGAACAAGTTTGCCATTTTTGATGTACTACACCTAAAACTGAAATGACGGCCCGGTACTTCGCAACCCTTTTCAGGCAGTGCTTTGGATTTCACGTACCACAGCCCCATAACCAACAGCCAGCCTGCAGAATGCTGAATAAAAACAGCATTCTCCTTGCTTAAGGGTAGAGCAACCATTCTCCTACTAAAGCAGGGCCAGTGAGTTTTCTTAAAAGTTTATCCTGAAGTAATTAAAGGATAAACTTGCAAAATATAATAGCATATGTCCAGAATAAGTTTGGGAAAAATAACATATGAAAAATCCCACTAGATAATATTAAAAGAGCTTTAATCTATGTTCTCAGAGCAAACCCCAACACCCATTCAACTGGCAAATTAACTTAGTAACTCCTACATGCTCTTGTGTAAATGAGTGTGATCCAGCAGGAGCCGAGCAGTTTCACACCACAGCATGTGCTTTGCTCCCCCTGGAATGGGGCTGACTGCAAATGAAGGATGAACTGAAGTCTTTCCACTAGTTCATTTATGCCCACCGCTTGTAAAAAAATCTTCCCAATATGGACAGGGCTAGATTTTACATTAAAGTCATATAGAAAAAATCCTTGTCAATCAAACTAGTATGAGGGAAGGGGAAATGTAATAACTTGTCTGGCAGCCAGGTTGCATTCAACAGCAGAAGAAAGGGAAGAGTCCTAGAACTAGGAGGGAGAAAAGAAGCAGGCTCTGGGGCTATTCAAGCCAGAGACAGACATACTGTGAGGGTTTCCAACAGAAAGATAACAGAACAAGACAGGGGATACAGATGCACATGCATTCTGCGTCTCTCCTATAGATCTAACTTAATAAAGCACAATTGATGATCATTTTTTCTTTTTTTTTTTTTTTTTTTTTTTTTAAATCTATTATTAGGTTTTTCAAGTGTGCAAGTGTTTCTTAATCAAAAGAACAGTTCCATACAGCTCTTGACATCAAAGGACAGCTTTTCCAAAGCTATTACAGTATCAAAGTAATATTCTGTGCAGAATCTAAGGTGAACCACTGGAATAATCCTTCTGGGATAGAGATAAAAAATGCTGCATTCAATGTTGCCCAGAAGCATCCAAAGCAATCTATCAAAAAGGCCATAAAAATATTGGGCCACACTTACTTGATGCATGTACTTGCCACTGCTATTATTTTCCTCCATTTTCCCTTTGTCTGCTTAGCCACTAATCTTGCCTTTGTCTGAAAGTTCCCGCTACATATATGAAAGTAACAGCACTGATTAGCAACTCACAGGAGGAAATGACCTCTGATGTGCTTCAAATCCATAAACCTTTTATATAGTTGAATCATATTATGAAGGAAAAAAAAAGGTGTTGCGGCAAAAACAGCAGTGTAGCAGTAGCACTAAGGTGAGACTGCCTGATATTAGCAATCCTTTTCATCTGCCCTTAACAGATTTTCAGTATGCTCAAGTCAGCTATTACTAACTTCTCTTCTGCTTATACTACGTGCACTTAATAGTAAACCTTACTTAACTGGAGGAGTTAGTTTGATCATTTTGCTAAGCTTGGTCAGCCGCCCCACCACCAACTTAACCACCCGCAGTGCGATGCGCAGACTTCTCCCTTCCACAGAAGTGAAATGCTGCTTTACTTGCACAACAGATGAGCGGTTTGGTTTCAGGGCAGTTGAGCAAAACTTGGGCTGGGGGAGCAGAGAGGAGGTAAAGAGCAGTAAAGAGAGGTTAGCAAGCACTTGCATCTGATAACAGCTCCCTGAACTTAACATCTGGGAACATTTTCATCCTTTGCAAACTTGTAAAACGTTATGGTATTTTAGACAGTGGGAGTTCATTTCCAAAAGAAATTTTAACAGTACAAAGAGACCACAAAATCCATTCCTCACTGGTACGTGGGGTTCTCTAATGCTTAATTCCTAGTTTATTTCAATATTACCTTAGTGGTTCTCCATTTATTTGCTTACAATATTTTGAGAATATTTTAAACATCAAATTTTAGCAGGCTGAGTACACACATATGGAAAGGCTGTATCTTACAAATCCTCACAATTAAGGGATAAATTTGGGCAGTTGTTGGGAAGACACTGATGAGAAATGTTTTCCTTGACTGCCTAATGAGACCAGCATGAGAAGCAGAAAAAACTTCCCTGTGTGTGCCCAAGCCTGCTATCGAAACACGTCTAGGAAAAACATCTCACAGAGGAAGATGCAGTGCTTGCTGTTCCCACCCACAGGACCCTGGCTGGTGGTACAAGGGGGCTGCAGCATTCCCACTCAAGGAAGGCAGCAGGGGGGCTGGCAGCCTATGGGGTGGGACGCTGTGCTGTGGTGCCTTCCAAGCATCCAGGACAACTAAGCTGGAGCACTGCATGCTTCCTCCTCCTTCTCTAGCAGGACAGCTCAAGCTGCATTGAAAAACGTTAAATGAGACCAGCAAAGGTTTGCAGCAGTAAGCAAGCAGTAAGAAATTCCAGCATGGGCAATATACAAGCAGCTGAGCCACAAAGACCAACACATTGACTGTGTTGTGAAAACTCTTTGTAACCAAGCTTCACTTAAAAACACAAATGGAAAAATACCCGTATTTTTTTTTTATACATTCATACATTACTGCATGAAGGCTGTCCACGATCTGGGCAATTAACAGCTGCTCCTGCTGCAAAGGACTATTTTTAAAAAGCAGTGTTAGCGATCAGATAAGTATACCTCTGTGACTGCTAGCCTTGCTAACACTGTTCCAAAGCCTAAAACAACCACATGATCACATGGAAAAATGCAACCCAAACCTGCTGCGACCCGCTTCTTAAAAGTGGGCATGATACTGCCTTTCTTCCAGTCACCAAGGTCATCACCTGACTGCCATGATTTTTCAAATCTCACTGAGAGCAGCTTGGCAATCACATCAGCCAAAATCATGGAAAATACTGCTTTCTTATCCAACTTCACTTTGTTCCCAAATTTATGAGTTAATTGCAGAAAGATATACCTGTAGAAAGACTTTCAACATTAAGCTTCTACATCAGATAAAGCAAATTCCAAAATACAAGAGTCAGCCTGCAGAGTTAACACTGCAGAGGCCATCTGGAAGACATGGATCCTGCTCTATCTCAAGATCCCAACTTAGCATGCTTCATCCAAGTGTGAAGCAGAAGAGCAGCTCATCATCTGAGCAGCTCACAGGACGAGAACAAGCTGCAAGGGAGCTTCTGAGCCAGCTAGGTGAGCTAGGCTATTCCACCACATAACTTCAGGAAAAAAAAAAATACAGTAGTCCAGGGGAATAAATTGCTAAGGATTTGTTATCATGCAGTTCTAGAGGGATCAAAAATTGAGAAACTTATTCATTAATAGCTCTCTTTAAATCCATGCACAAGCATTTGTGCTTTTGAACAATATGAACTAAGTTATCCCTGTGCTTGAAACTAAGTACTGGAATCATATTGTGTAATCAAAAAAACAAGCCATCTAGGAAACCATTCTGAACTGAGCTGTTCTTTGTAGAAATACATACGCTTATTTACTTTGCATTTACTAGAGGCCACAGCACTAATCATCATCTGCATGCGTAGTGCCTCATATTTCATTCAAGAAAGCAATCAATCTTAAGTAACACATGGAATTATTTATCACAGGTAAAATGTTTCAGCCATAATACTCACAATACTTCAAATACAGCGTAGATTAAATAGTAAGAGAAACCAAACAGCTCTGGGGAGAAGACAGAAGGAAGCAGTTACAGGAAGAGATTTCTATCCTATGGAAAATGCCATTTTGCCTCCTGTATATTTGAGAGACTCATGTATTCTCTTATTTCCTCTGCTTCACTTGTCTACACGATGACAAGTGATGCCCAACTACTTTGGCATATCATATTGCTTTGTGTCATTCCACCACCTGCCAATGCCAGTGGCCCATCAAGCCTGAGAAATCAAAAGAAGCCATTTCTGGAAACTGGGGAGGAGAAAAAAAGGAAATAGAAAATTAGAAAGTCATTTTGTATTAGTGAATAGATGGAGAAATATTGACCTGTAAAAGTAAGCAAGATTGAGCAAGTATAAATCTCATATGCAGATTCAAGAATTTAAAGGCATTTCAGCGTATGTGTATTAAATGTCTATGTGGAAGATTATATCTACGTAAGAATAAATATGATTCTGCAAAACACTGTTGTTCTTCACCCTGTTGTCTTGTGTTTTGGAAAAAAAGCAGAAGAAACAACACATTTTAATAAGCAGACGTTACAAAAGCAAGCCGTTATCTTTGCTGGCAACAATAAAAAGAAGTGTCTCAAAATTAAAAAAAAAAAAAAAAAAAAGGAATAAAATCTATGCTTGGGTCCCCATTTGTTCTTCAGGGTTAGCCCTGAATCATAGAGAAATATACCTTATATAACCGTAGAAAAACTGTTCTATAGTCCACATCTATCAACAAAATTTCCCTTCAGAAAAAAGAAAAATATTTGCTTTGTTCTGCAGTGAATATTAATGGACAAAATACTGACAGCAAGTGCACCAGTACTCGCCACATGACAACAACTGCTGCAAAAGGTGCTATCCACTGGGTAGCTCTTCTGTAACTTGCAATGCTGTACAAGTATTCTTCCTCCTGATGCTGAGCCCTAATAGGTATCTCCACCCAGACAAATATTTCCACTCCATGTCCTGCATACCATGGCTCTCAATTTCCTTGATAGCTTTCAGGTGCATGCTATGTTTTGTAATGCACTCTTCATGGCCCAGATCAGTAACAAAAAACCCACTTGTGACCGAGGCTCCCAGTTCAACTTCTGTGGAACTGGGACTGTAACTCAGTAGTTCTCGATGTTGCCAGACGCTCAGAATGGAAAGGGATTGTCACGTCTCACTGGGAGGTGAAGAGAAATCACGAAAGCCATCTCATCCTCAAGTTGCAGCAGAAGCACACAAGCACATGAGAAAAAAGCAGAAAATTACTAGGAGACCAAGTACAAGGTTACCAAGCCAGATGCTGTGAAAAGGGCATAACACTGAAAGGAAAGCTTGTCAAAGCGAAGAAAAAGCACAGGAAAAAAAAAAAAAAAATCACAGAATGGAGCAGAGCCACGAGGCAAAAGGCAGAAATGAAAGTTGAGCACGGTGTGAAATGCAGAATCCCACAGAAATTGGGGACACTAAAAAAAACAAAAAACCCCAGAAGCACTGTAGGAACTGGCTATGCTCCAGAAACAGCAGAAACCAAAGCTACAAATACATAAGAGGAGGGCAGAATCTGCAGGGTTTGCATGCTGCTCCAAAGTAGCTGGACTCCTCTATGACTCCTGCTCACTTACACAATTTATTGTGAAGCACTACATCTGGGAACACCTGCCTGGTGTACAATGGAAATGCTTATCACATAAGTTGCACAGAAAAATAAAACGGAAACAAAATTAAGCAGGTCTGCATACCGAGAGCTGTTAAGGTAGAAAATGTTCACATTCCTCCACAAGGAATTAAAAACAGGCTTAAAAACAGCTTTCAAGCATTTTTTTCGCATCTCTGGTTTAAGAGCATCTACAATATCCATATCCAAACATTAAATGCTGAACGCGTGTGAATCATCAGATCATCTACTGTGTCTAAATATGGGCATCCATAGGATCCAATAAAACAGATACCCTACCTCACCTACCTTTAGGACTTTTAGCTGTTTTAGAAACATAGAGTCACTGCAGTGATACAAGTAATTTTTCTCCTCTTCCCTTTCTGAACTGTCAGGATAACATTTGTTCAACAGAAGTATGTTTGCATGCTGCTCCAAAGTAGGCCAAAAGCTTACAAGAAGTGTTTGAGTCCAAAGTAATAACTTCTTATGGCTCTTAACAGAGTTCTTGTTCAAAGTTCTTGCACAAGTGGGTAATGCAGCCACTAATTAACTCCTACAAAGATGACCCCATGCTTCTGCTGTCACTACTGGCCTCAGCAACACCACTAACCCTGTGCACTGCTACAGCTTATATTAGTAAACTGCAGCTTTAAGAAAAGAACATTTCAATTAAGGCTTATCTTATGAAAAAATCCCAACATAAGAAAAAAAAATATAAATGTACATAAAAAACACCTACAGTGCTTTACTCTGCAAATAACAGAACAGTGACCTGTGAGCTGGTGCACAGCTGACAGAGCCCCCATGATGGCACTTCCACATTCAATATGCTTTGGCTGCCGACTTGTGTGTCAGGCAAAAATTGTCCTTGGCACACACTGCTCAGCCAGATGACCACAGCTCTCCAAAACTGCTCATTCAGGAGTCAGTATCCTAGTAGCCAAACAGTAAGACCAACACTACAGGACAGACCTACACACCCATTGTACCTTGAAGTATCTGCAAGGAGTGAGCTCAGAAATACTACCTGCATCCATCTGTAAACTAACCACAGTGGATCCAATTAGCACAATGTTAGTTTGTGTTACAGTTTGATTCTGTACGTTTGTTTGTTGTTTTTTTTTTTTTTTTTTTATAAATATTTCAACAGAAAATAGCCCCAAGACTAGAACATTTTTATTACATGGCAATTACATAAAATGGTCTGCAAAGAGGCACGTACATGCTTCCAACTCACATCCTTCAGCAGAGCAAAAACAATTCCAATACTACTCTACAGCAGTGTACACTCATCGCAAGGTACACAAACATTATATTAAGGGAATCATGCCTCTCCAAGGACATTTTCATGGATTAAATGTCAGGAATGAAATATCGCATTTCAACTTTGTTAGGACCTTAAAGAATGAATATGAAGACAAATATTGAGAGGTCTGAAGAAAACAATCGATTCCATTTAATTTCAACTCTGAGGCACTTAATGCAGTCAAACAAAGAATTTGTACTTTAGTTTCTTATTAGATAAAACTAAGAAGTTACTTTAAGAAATAACATTGACCGTATTTTGAGTCTATGAGAATGGCAGAACTTATGGCTTAAAAGGAAGAAATGTTTTAAGATGGCATCTTCAAAACAGAAATTTCAGTTCCAGTACTGTATAATAAAATTCAGTTATAACATACCATTCTTTTCAGAGTTCTATAGATAGTCAGAACTGACCAGTCAGCAAGAACCAAGATGGGGAGAAGTCCAAGAAAAGCCCACAAAGCAGGCAGAAGCTATGCACCTGGAAGGTGCTCTACTGCAGGCAAACCACTGCCACAGTTCAGCACACCACGAAGGCTCTTCTATTAGATGATGGACTATACACCATACAGACAATGTTCTCATATAGATGTGCCATTTTGGTACAGTGAGATTCTGATCAGGATTATGGCATTTGATCTCCATTCTATTAATCAATTCTGATCACATCCAATTCAAAATTCTCACAGAAAAGAAATATAAATCATTAATGCAAAATACACACGAAGTTCCCATATCACACAGTACTAGAATATCTAAACTGTCTTTATGAAAGCTTACATAAGTTTTCAGATTCATCAATGCTATTAAGGAGAACATACAAGCCAAGACTGACAACAACAACAAAATGGGAAGAATTTCAAAAGAACTTGTTTCATTTTGTGGATATTAACTGAACGTCACCTGTTCCTGTCCATCTAAAACTATCATCACCAACCAGTGCAGGTCCAGAGAGACAAGAAGAATTTTCATTAAAAATATAATTCCACAAATACATTGCTTAGAATCCTAAGCATTTCATTATTAAAAACAAAAACAAAAAAAAACATTTAGAAAAACATTATGGCTCAAACCAACCCTCTGTGACATGACTGCTTTCCAAATAATGCACACTGCTGGAGTTTCACAAGGCTTGTCTGGAATGCCTCGCTGTGAGGGACATCCAAACGCTGCAGCAACAGAAAGCCAATGACAGAGATGGGTCACCTGCATGACCCTTAGCCCTCATAGCACGAACTGACAACTTGCATTGAACTGCCCACTGCTTCTGAAAACTCCAGGCAAATGGGTCATTTCTTCCAAGTGGTTATCCTCAGAGAGAAGTAAGCAATGGGGGAGGAAATGCTGTGGCCCAGAGGCCCTGTGCAGGCTGGTTGATCAATGGGCAGTGTCAGCAGGCTTCCATTTAATGATGCTCAAACTAGCACCAGCCGTGCTAACAGCCATGCTTACCACTGATACCCACACACAGGAAACAGCATTCTGGAAAGACCAAATAATTGCCTTATTTTTGCAGTATAAGGATTTTATTTACTTACTTATTTATTTTAAGGTGTAAGCCTTACATTTCATGTACGTAAAGATCAGTCCTTAGATTTTAACCATGAGAACATGAACACATTCACAACAGCACAATGCAGCAGTCAGGAACAGCAAGTACATCTGGGTCACTACTGTAACTTACAAAGCCCTTCTATAAAGGAGCATGCAGCACTTTGCAAGCCTTGCTACTACATATACACAAATGTATATAAAATTATCATTTTACATTAGGGGGTTTTAAGTATATTTTTAAATGAAGAAGTTTTTGGTAAACTAACAGGGAAACATCATACATTCAAGCTCCTATTTAATTCATCCATTTATCTATGTAGAACTAAAAAGACAAGCAACAAAAGCAACTAATTATCGCTTTACTTGATGTAAATTTTTTTTAAATCTCCAGTGCTGGTTTCCAAAAACTTATCTTGCTTTCCTCTATATTTAAAGACTATTTCCACACTCATCAGATGAGTATTCAAAAGTGGGACACAGCACAGTTGTAAGTACAGTTCCAGTGAAGATGATAAAGTAATTGGCAATACATGAGAGAGTGTTCTTTCTCCATCTTTTCTACTTCTGTAAGCAAGCAAAAAAATTCTCAAAAAGAGCAACAAAAAAAAATAACACAGGAAAGTACAGAAACAGGACAGATTTTGTAGGTATGTCCTATGTCTACAATTATACCATGACTGAGCTATTTAAGTCATCCTAAAATCAAACTAGCCCTGAATTGGAACACCTGGACATAGAAAACAAACACTTGGACTACAGAAAACAAACAACCTTTCATTGTTAATCAAATTACCAAATTGCTATTTAATCAACTGCCCATGCAAACTACCTACAAAAACCCCCATCTGAGGAAAGGTTTCTCAGTCATTCTACATTTTAGCCTCTCTTAAAAACCTGCTCCAAATAAAGGACAAGCAGCCATCCCTTGAACTCTTAACTGTGTTAAGAGTGGGCTGTAGCTGGAGACTTTCATATTTCCAAAGTCTACTGCTATGGCACAGCACATAACACTAGAAAGCTCACTGCAGTGTGAATGCTTTAAGAGCCCTTTCTCCCTGAAAGCCCATTAAAACTGATCATCAGAAAGCTGTCTTGTACCTGTCTAGCAGAGCTTCTGCCCTGGAAGAAACTCCCACCAGCCACAAGTGGAACCCTTACAGCTGCAACAGCAGGGTCTTCCTGACTTCTACAATAGACTTGGAATCCAGTTTCCTCCTCTCCAATGAGAGAAAGCACAGAAGGAACTATTTTAATCCTTCTGATAGATCACAGTATAGAAAAATTATGCTCTAATTTAACTGTGTTAGAATAAGCAAACAAAGAAGTATTATTGCTATGAATACATAATGAATACTGCATAATTATATATCCTTAAAAGATACTCTTCCATAAGAGTAAAGGTCTGAAACATTTGCAATTCCTTTATTTTTTAAGCTTTTGAACCACACCAAGTCACCACAAATAACTGAACATCAGCTGAAGTTCCACCGCAGCCAACTTGACATACACAGAAATGCATGCTGACAAGGTCCCTCTAACTCTCTTCTATCTCACAACCAGAGGTTCTGACCTACACGGCTCATGCAGGCAAGCAGAGGGGCACATACAGCTTCACCTCAGACCAGTACCTGCCTGGAAGCAAATGCTGCACAGTGGATGCTGGGATAACACCTCCTGTCCATCCACCTCTGCTGCACGGCTGTGGAATAAGGTAAGAAAAGAACCCCAGCTGCCAGACAGCTGTGACGCTCCACTATCAAGTCAACTAGTCCATACCTTGTTAAGTAAAAGCTCCAGTACAAACGTGACACACAGACACTACCTCCACCCCATAAATCTATCTTTTTTTAAAGATTATCTCCTAAGATCAAGAAGGAATTATTGTTTTAAGGAAATTATCTCATTAAGAGTGATTTTTCCTGTCAAATTTATAAGCATACATCATACTTTTCATTTGCTTCCAAGAAATTTGTTGTCAGAAGTTTCAAGCGTTGCTATCCCATTGAACACCTGGGAAAATATGCCAAAACTCCCCTGAAAACCACCCTTCACCCACCCCAAAGTCATTCCAGCCCCAAATCTCAGATTTGATCCATCTCTTCAGGCAAGTTTCCAACCAGCACCTAAGGATAGAGAAGTAGAGTCCCCATAATCAATAATTATTCAGATGCACGTTGACTTCTTTCTTTCTACCAGTGGTCAGTTACCTCTCCTGAGGGATGCTCCAGAAGACAGAAACACCAAGTTACACCCAGGATCTTGAATCCCCTGCTTCACCAAGATGGGCAGAACAATACTCTGTTGGGAAACATCTAGCAGGTTTAGAAATTAAGCACTGATGGCATCTAAGTAGTAAATGTCACAGAACATTCAAATTTTTACTGCCTCAAATTTTTATTTACACTCCAGTAAAATGAATACAGTGTACATGTCATGCAGGATACATATTAACTACACACACATTTGTTAGCCATCTGAGAAAATGAAATACCACTGAATGAAATGAAGCAATTTGTTTCAGTATTTGACTTACCTGTTTTATAGTACAAATAACATTTGAAGAATAGTATGAGAACAAACAGCCAAGATCTGAAACTGAGAAGTGTGACAAACTCAGGAAAACGACGCTTATGGTGAGGCTAGATAAGCTTTTGGCACGTGGCTCAGAGAAGCTACACAATCTCCATCTCTGGACATTTACAACCCACCTCCCAAGTGGTTGGGAGGTTTTAAAGACCTTAATGGCTGAAGCCCAAAGCCCTGTTCCAAACTCAGCAATGATCCTACTCTTAGCAGGAGGCTGGACTAGGGACCTCTCCCTCGTACCACAACAGTGAAACTGTAAGGAAGGACTCAATGTACCTAATTTCTTATGGTTTTATTTCCACACATCAAAAGATTTCTATCACACAAAAATGGTAAGGCCTCCACACATTACTAAAGCAGTTGTAAAAGAACAAATTCAACACTAGTATGACATTACACAAACTGGCAACAAAAAAGAAACAAGAACTCAACACACACTATAAAAGAACCTGCTTTTTGCCAACCAGAAACTGATCCTCTCTAAGTAAAGAATTACTATGGTGCAAATAAGTAGTTACTACATAGGTTGTTTCAAAAGTAATGCCTCCTATTTACTTCCATGGACATAATAGATACGAAGAGCACGATGATACTATCTGATAGAGGGGCCATGTTTTCCACGTAGAGGAATTCAGTGACACATCTTTGATTCATACGCACTTTCATGTCAGACGCCATTTTGCCCCACTGCTGTCACACAGCAACAAAATATCACAGAAAACCGCAGGGAAGTTTCAGCCATACCACCAACACCCACAACACAGAACAGCAACTAAGAGAAACCCCTGTAAGAGAGGGACAGCGTCGAAGAGGAGCACTACACCATACACTCATACACTGCACCCAGCCAGTGAAGCTTGAAGTACATTCTTACTTTAAAAACAAAGGTAAATGCACTGCAACCAGGCTGCTGTAACACAAGAGAATAACTGTTAGCTGTACGTGCAGAAATAGAACAAGATAGAGTTACATAAGGTTCAGAAATGAAAGACAAAACCTGCAACTGAAGTGGTAGAAAACAAAATCATGGCCCAAACTTAAGAACCTTTGAGGTTCCAGCTCTGAAGTTGTAAAACAGGATCAAATTTGCAAAACTGAACTGCCATAAAAACACAAAACAGTTGGTAATGACACAGATTCCTTCTTCAGCACATGAAACAGCTAAAGGCCAAGGACCACTGTTTACTCTTGACAATTTTGATACTTCGAAGGGAGGAACAGAAGTCCAAAATGACACGGAAGTTACAATGGTAAAGATAAAAAGACAGTGAAGAGAGGTGGAATCTGGTACTGCTGACTTGAGAGACATATGACCAGCAGACATATCAGAGAGAGAAAGACTGTGTCTGAGAAGATAGAAATGCAAATAAAATCATCAGGGACGTTGGAAAATGTCTAGAGGGAGTTTGGAATAAAAATTAGATCTTTGAATCAACAGGTTAAAAACTGGCCAAAGAGTCAAGAAATCATCCAGGGATTAAATTGTGAGAGAACCTAACTGGGGAAGGGGGCACTGGATCTTTGGGACACTTGAATCACAGGGCAAAACAAAAGACATGAAAACAAAAACAGAGAGAGGACATTCAGGTACATAAAATAAGGGGATGCTACATGGGGAACAAAGGAAAAAAATATTAAACAGAGAAGTAGTTGAGGGGAGCCACACTTCAAGATGAGAGCAGAAGAAATTTGGTTGCTAGTGAAGGAGTCATTCATGAAAGTCGATCAAGAAAAGAGTAAATGAAAAGAGCTAAAGAAATTAAAGGGACAAACTCTCACAGGTGAGAGGCAGAGGCCTGGTTCAGAAACAGATTCTAAGAAAGCAGAACAACTTGGGGAAGAAGAAAAACAAACACATAAAACCTAAAATGAAAAGCAAACCTGGAAGCAAACTCACCAAGAAAAAAAAAGACGTGACCCAAGTGGTTAAAAAGTCCATTTGGAAGGAGAATTAGAACAGGTAAGGGAGAGCTCAGACCAAAGCTTTGTTGTGCTGACACTCTTCAGCAATATTCAGGAAAACAAGAATGGAAATTAAGAAATAACATGAAAAGATGTCTAGGGAAGGTATTAGAGACAGGGCATTGCGAGAAGCAACCAAAGAAACCACATACAGAGAAGCAGACAGAGATGAAAATAAAGACCAGTGAGTCAAAAGAGGTAAGGCCACTGAAGGAAGGAAGCAGCTGAGAAAAGTAAGAGTCAGAAAGGTTAATAGACTGGAGATCCCAAAAGGAGTGAGTGACAGGGTAAAGGAGAGATAAAGACAGATATGCTGAAAGAGAGCAGGTAGTGATCAGAGAAAAGGAATTTAAAAATGAGAGATAATAAAGCACACAGTATTTAGTAAAGATGAGGTCATGGGAATGATGAAGGCTGTGAAAACATCTGTCTAAAACAAGAAATCAAAGTGGCAGCTAGAAAAACTGAATGAAGAACAATGGAGCTAAGTAGTGATCAAAACAAAAAAAAACAACAGTGAGCTTGCCTATGGTTACAGATAAAATTTGAAAAGGCAAGAATGGGTGGAATTTAGCAAAGTCACAAAGAAAAAACGGAACTATTGGCCATTTGGAAAAAAAGAACTTCAAGTTTGAAAGAGAGAAGAAGAGACAACAGAGAAGATGAAGCAGAGGCAATGAATGAATACGAAAATCAAGAACAAAAACCTGAGGAACAAGACTTGGGGAAAGGAGTGAAGACTGGAAAAAATCCTTTAAAATCGCTATTTGAGTCACATTTGGCAATTAAGTAACACATCACTGGGTATGACCAGCACCTGCATTTCCCCCCTTCAGTGATCTCAGCAGGAAAATTTAGTTATTCATCCAGACCAAACCAAAGATCAGAACCCAGAAGATCAGCACTGTCACTGGCTATTAGCTGATACGGGGACGTGGCAGGATTGGAAAAACATCAGATTGCCAAAATGGTATTAAAATGATGGGGGGGGGGGGGGGGGGAAGCTATTTCAACTCTGCTATTCAGCACCTATACTTCCAGACTGAATTATCCCTCCACAAAACAGGAGCTGAAGGCCCTTGTTGTCTTCCTCTCACATAAACCTCCGGTTTCTAAAAGCACAAATACCTGACACAGCAATTGCCATTGGCATTCAAATTCAGCCATTAAGATTCTGTTCTCGCTGGCTAACAGCCAAGACAGAGACCGAGCGGATGGTTTGTTGAAAGCAAACATCACTGCACTTTTGGGTCCCATTCAGAGATAGCTGAGAACCACTGGCAACAGAAGCCCCTTTCCATTTCCAAGACTCTGTCAACAATTTCACTCTTTATGGCTGTCTTAATCGTGTGCATGAATAAAACACTAGCCTGCTCAGACACATCTAATGCTGTATTTCATCTTCCTGTATATTGGCATGTTTTTAAAGTTTCAGCTCATTACAAGAAGAACACATACTTCTACTGCCTGCTCATACAACGAGTAACTGGATCACTGAAGTTGAAGAGAACTGGGAAAAATACGTTAAGTCTGTCCTACCAAAACAAAGACATAAAAAAAAAAAAAAAGCACAGCACATGATTTATAGATACCTTACTGATTCCCACTTATTCATTGTGAGCAAACAAATTCACTAAAAATTACTGAAATTCCATAAAAAAAAAATAATGCTCTCTAAACAGGAGCTGACAGGAGCTCAAAAAAGCTGGCATCACAAATAGGAGCTCTTCCTTATTCTTAGCCCTTCTAGGTATTTCCATATTGTTTCAGAGTAATTTTAGATAAAAGCACAGTTTATAATTCATTATGAAAAGATCTTCTGCAGTGTTTCTAGATGCAATTTTTGACAAATGGTATGACAAAGTTTTTGAATGCACCTTCTACCATTACAATTCTAGAACACTCACCTATAATTAAATACTGGAAACAGTGAACTGCAAGACCAGCAGCAACTACTGTAGCATATCTGTAATAAGAAAAGTGGGAAAAATATCACAGAAGCACTGTTATTTTTACACTATAATTGATATCTCTATGCTTTATTTTTATTAGGCTACTGCACAGCAGGGGAGCTTTCAAGATAGTAGATGAGATTTTAATGCAATGTCATTCAAAGCACAAAGTTCAGTCATGAAACACATTAATACTGTAGTAGTACTGAAATAAAAGGGGGTGTAAGTCAGACCATTCTCCTTAGAAATATAACAGGTTCATTTTAAAGAAAACAAACATGTAATGGCATAGTTTTAAATAAATAGTGCCAAACCTCACCAACAACAAAGGATAAAAAATAGAATGACATTTCTATAACAGGAAACATTTTATAAAATGTACAGTACACATGGAATTATTACAAGATTGTTTTCATACATTACTAGGTGCTTATGGGATGGATTCTAGAACCTCAGTTACACCAGCAATTCTGTTAACCCATACAGACTTCTCAAATACAAACCTCGGTACCCGAGTCATTTGTACCATTTATTCTACAGTTTTAAAAACAGAAACAACTACTTCGTTTACTCAGCACAAAATTTAATCAGCAATACAAAAAATCCACACCCACACCAATGAAACATTTGCTAACTTTTAACTCATCGTTTCTTTACTCCGCATATCCTTCCAGAAAATGAAAAAAAAAAATAATCTATCATTGGTTACTTTCAGGCAAAGTAATAATACTTGATGCATGATATGAGATGCAGATAGCCTGATTGAGTTGGTTTTTTGTCAGTGACTTTGCAATATTCTAGCCCATTTCAGAGAACGACTGGAATACTTGTGCATCTTAAAAACTAATCGCAGCAGTCAAGCAAGTACTGTGCTGCCTTTGTCAATACAAACCATTTCACTCTGACATCTGAACTAGAATATAACCATCATTTGTTTAAAACACAGTTATCAGATAATACACAAATGGAAATACAGAGGTTTTTAAACACAAACCAAGGTTTCTGAAACACTTTCTTCCTGTACATTGTTCCACTGGAGTCCTACAAGACTGAATCAAGTAAATATGGCAGCAAGAAGGAAAATTAAAGACTTGTCCTACCAAGTTTGGAAATTAAAACAACAACAGAAATACAATGTACTAAGATGAAGACGTGGCACACACTGTTTAAAAACTCCTACATTTTAGCATACAGAATTTCCACAGTATTTCTAATTTAAAAAAAAACAAAACAAAACAAAACAAAACAAAAACAAAAAAACCAACCACCTACTCTAAGCACAGCTGACCTAACTCCAGATTTCCCACATTTGGATATTCTTTGGGCATTACATCTAATAAAACGCTGCACAGAGAAAAAAAACAACAGAACAAAAAGTGTAGGGAACTGACTACATCTAGGAACTGTGTTGTGTGGATATATGTATTGCTATTTTCTCTAAACTAACTTCTTTTTACCCACATAACAAAAAGGTTTAACTGTCAGTAGCAACTTCTTAGCAATCTCATTGGTAAGAACTCTGTTTTGACAGTTGTGTATTCTCAAAGTGTTTAGTCTTGATATTCAAGAAATTTGAGACCTATCTCTATTTTTGAACTCCCTTTTTCCTTTAACAATGAAAACATTATTAAGCACACCAGAGAGGTTTTAACACAATACTGTGAATCTCCTTTCAAATAATGAAGTACTTTGCATCAATAATTATTTCCGAAATAAGTGGCAACTTTCTTTGAAACATAAATGCTAAAATTTACTTTTGCTAAATATAAAGCTACTTCTTAGGATACGATATACAAAATCTGATATCTGTGAAGAATATATTGTGCTTTAGTACACAGCTATATATTTTCCAAAAAGATTTTGGTATTTTAAAAGCATTTTTAAATACAGTATTGGAAGGTCAAATTATTTTAAATACAAAAGTCTACAAACAGTGACATTTACAGGAATAGAAACTGGTAACTTAAAGATCGCATCTTTTAATCAGATCTTCTAATACATGTTAGCCTCAAAAGAACACTATCCGCTACAAGCAGCATCTGCATGGTTTTAACACTCAGCTATGCACACTCACATTGCCCCAGGGCTGTGCTGTACAAGGCTATTGAAAATGATCAAACTGCAGAATCAACACCTTAAATTCTCCCATAAAACCTCCAACAGACATTTTATGTGCATTATGACAGAATAGCAAAATGAAAAGGGACGTTAAAACAATTTCAGTGTATGGTTTTTTTCCACTAACTATTTTTGCGTCACGTTTGGCAAGCACAGAACTAATCATGTCATCTGTCTACTCACGTGCTGAGAACTGCAAACTATAATTCGGTATAAAATACAGTAACCTTCTATAATAATTATACCCCTTTAGAACTAAGATTAAAATAAACATAACTGTGCAGATTCATATTTCCTATAAATTACTAAAAAGGTGAGAGATTCAGACATTTTGCTTATACATAAGCCTAATATCTGTATCCTGTGCAAAAGTGCAACCGTGTTTTAGAACTGAGGCCCAACTGAACCCATTCATTGGTAAAGAAAACATCCTTGAACTCACTTAATGTGGAAAACAGCAGCTCTCAGTATCTTTTGAAGTTATGCTTTACATATTTAAATCTGTTAAAACTGCAAGTTGGTAAAAAGTAAAAAATAAAATAAAACATTGACGTTCGTATATAAATGGGTTTACAAAGCACAACAGTAAGCTTCAAATAATTACATTTCTGTAATGCAAAGAGGTGGGATGATTTATTTAAAATACTTGAACATTTCTGATCTTCGGGATCTGATGTCTGTTTAGCTGCTCGCAGTGTGTGCATGCATACGTTTCGCTACATCATAGACATAGGTTATGTCTGGTCGCTTCTCCGGATCCGGGTTGATGCACATATTAACTAATTGTCGCAGCTAGGAGAGGAAAATAACATGTAAGAAAGCCAACAATCCTGCCACGTAGTATTTACGCATTCTCAAATTCAAATTGAAAAGACTGGCAACAATTAGCCCAGCACAGCAACTCTGTATGAACACACTCAGCACTCTCTCTCAACACATACTGCACACAGTTTCATGCAAGCATGTATGCAAAACTCAATTCATTTTTTTTTAAACATCTTATACTATTGCCAGAAAAAAATATGAACATAAAAAGTAATGAGGAGACCTAAGCTCAAATTCTTCCAACATATAACTTCAAATGTTCATGTAACTTCATTATACATCATTTAAATGGCAAGCCCTAATAAAGCCGGTGAAGACTTCTTAATTTAAAACGTCCACTTTTGACTCAGTATAATTCTGAACTTAAAAATCAAAGTAGGGAAAGTATTTTGAGGAAATATCACATTATGTTGGCCTCGGAAACATGATGCTGAAGTAAATAACGTTTGGACTAAGTCCTGGTTTTTATTTGTAGGGCTAAGTTGTTAATTCTTCTTTATAGGAAGAAACAATTAATATGTTCACAGAAGCATTCTTAGGTGTGATTACTGAGAAAGCCTAGTTCCTGCAACTAACAGAGTGACCTCATCACCATGATTATTCAAAGGCAACACAGACAAGCATATTCAAATGTGCCATCAGAGAGTTCCCTTCCTGCTTTGTATAAAAAGATCAAGAAGGATTTTAAATTCTAATTATACTCTCAGTTTTTCTGAAGATGAATTTCAATGCACTAGAGTAGGAAGTCCTGAAGTTGAAGGAAGAAACATTACATACAACTATTTACAACTTTGTTTGCAGAAATTGCAAACAGCACACATTGTACAGGTTCCTCCACAATTAATAATACAAAAACTGTCACTAAAACACTCTGCTTCTTTAGTGAAGTGAAATTAATACTTATATATGAGATGATGAATTCTGAAGACAGCGATCAGATTGCAGATTTTACTTTAATATTTCTCCTTTTGATGGATGGCCAGATCCAGAAACAGACCTGCTATTTGAACCTCAAATATGTTAAGTTTATCTGACTAACGGATTTTAAAAGCTACCACATTCCTTCTGGCAGGCAATAAATAGAAATATCATCACTGACAGGAAAAATTATTAGTCCATAGTAACGCCCAATTATTTGGGGAATAGAACACTGGAAATTATGAACTACCATAAAAAATAATTGCCAAAATGTAATAGAAGAAGTACAATAAGCTCCTGGAGAAGCAGCAGCTGGGTGACAGTTACCAGCAGACACAGTATATTAGCAGAGCAACAGCTTGCTGTGCAACAGCTCATACAGCCTACATGACAAACAGGAAACACTTAACAACATCCAAAAACCCCAATCCTGAAATTAGCACCAAATATGTAAACATTTTAGAAAGAAAATATAAATGTAATTTATCTGGGGAATACAACATCGAATCTTGTACATATACATGTATCTTTATCTGTGAAGAGTTCCATCTGTTCAGTAGAACTGCATAGAGTAAATAAAGTCTTAGTAAAAGATTGTGAAGGACTGACACCTATAAAGCTATCATTAGAGGAATAACAGGATTCTCTCTTTTACCAGTAAATTGGCTGAAGGTAGAACAATACAAGTAGATCCTCCAATAAATTAATGTGCAAAAAGCTTGAGAAGTTGTATTTAGCTTCACTAGTCCACTTCAAGTTTTTTAATTGCTGGCCTACGATAACTGATTTTGTTTTCTAAACTGATCTTTTCCATTTTAAAAAATATTAAAACTAGTAAATAATTTGAGTCTGAAATTAAGTCATTAAACAGGATGCCTTCCTTTAGAGTTGCTTTGTTACTTCTGTTATAGAGCTTCAAAAGACAGCCATAGAGATTCAACGGTTACAAAGACACGAGCAAAATGGCATCATTGCATTAGGAAAGGCTTTCATACCCTATTCATCTTTGTAAGCACACCTAAAGAGCCATCTTCATGATGCCTTGACTGCAACTTGTGATTTACTAACCCTAACCAAAGTGATCATATAGCTACTGCTGTCCAGATGCAAGAAAAGGTTTATGAGAATGTTATTAACAAGAGACAGCCGTGAATCTGTTTATTTAGAAATGCTTTTCTCAACACAGTACAAGAGATGAGCTCTATCAGTGGGTAACAACCCCTTGCAATTATATCACAGTCAAATAAATGGCAGTCATCAATGTGGCTGTAAGTCTTACTACTTAAATGCTGCTCATTGCTAACACTGCTAAATCTCTTTCTCCCTCCCCTCCCCAGAATTTCAGTTGTAAGAGAGCATAGCAGAAAATAGTTACACATGGAGATAGCCTTTCACAACTGAAAATGGGCTCCTGCTGGCTGCTAATGCTTGGCCATAGTATTACTTCTTAACTACCTACATGAGTAACTATCTGAATGAACCTGAGATCACTTGTCAGCCTCTCTAGTGCTAATGAAATTCTCATGAAGCAGAAAAGCATGACAGTACCACAGGAAGAGGCACTGGGGTTCTCAAGTCAGACTACCACTACAGACAGAGTAATTTTTTTTAGTATTAACTAGCACAAACTGGCCAACAGGCAGAACAGACTTACGACTGAGCTGGAAGGAGCTCTTGTTGCATCCCCACATCCCCAAGCTGCAAACTTCTTTGGCTGCTTACTGTTCTTAACCTCCTCTGTGCACTTAGCACAATGACTGTGTTTAGCCTGGAGCTTAGCCTGACACTGGAGCAGTGGGATACACTTTCTTTAACTTTAGCAGGTTTTTCAGCTATGAAATAAACAATTATCGCTCAAGTCAGGAGAAGGGGAGGGGGGAACACTAAGTACTGTGACAGGCAAGTACTTGGCATTGTCACGCAACTGAGAAAGAAAACTTTTCGTATAAGAACTCTTGGATGACTAAAATAATAATAATAAACTCACCAACCTTACTCTGAATAGGAGACCTTCCTGAAACTCAGTGTTGGAAGGAATGCTGGCAACCCACACAGTAATTCTAGACCAGGGGCCTGGCTATGGACTTGTGAGGAAAAGCACCTCAGAGGGAAGACTGAAAGACTTCACCCACCATAAAAAGCAATGGAATGCTAATATTGGCTGACAGGATTTTATGAGTATTGACTGGGGGCGGCAAGGGAGCCCCAGCTTTCAACTCCCTACAGTAAAACATATTTCTGTAAATACTGCTTACCCTGAACATCAGGGTTTCTTAAGGAATATTCAAGAACGGTGATACATGAAGTTGTTAAAACATTCAAAAATCTTGGATAATAACTCTTATTGCTCAACAAAGTCTGTGAAAACACTAGGATTTCTAATCAAAAATTTATCTCATTAAAATTTACTTACGTTTACCCCAAAAAGCAATTGCCTAATACTTTGTAATGTGTTTACATCCTACATCACAGGGTACAGCCATGAATGCTCAATAGAAGTGTTCTTTCAGAAAATTCTTCATTATTGAATATGTGAATATTATATAGATAGATAGATATAGAATATAGATTATAGAAGCTCCTGAACATTACTGCTCAGAATGTGCCCCCAGTTTGCTTAAAGAGTAGATCCCTAGCTTCCCAGTACAGATCATTTACGAGAGTAAAACTATTCAATAGACAATGCTTGCTCATTCCTTTCCTTTTAACTGTTTGTGCTAATAAAGCATTTTTCAGAAAAGACTTTTCTTCTTTTTAATTATACCTGGTGCAGTAACTAGCAAACCTACATGGGTTTTTTTGCATACACTGTAGATAATGCAAGTTTTCACAGTGGAACAAAAGAAATGCACTCAGTGCCATCTCTATAGCTCAGTTGATTACTTTTTTTAAGTTACTATTTCCACATCTATTACAGCTCTGAATCTCTCATTATATTTTAAAGTCGCTGGTGAATTTTATAACTACCTGGTTTACTCAAAGCATAGAAGTAAACGCCTGCTTTCAAATGAAGAAAATATAACCTGTGCTTTGCATCTGCTTCCAACACTGAAAGCTACACAGAGGTAAGCAAAAGGTGGAACCTCTTTCCCTGTCCCAACTCCAAGACCTTCTATCTGGGCCAGGCTTTGATATCTGCCCCTTGGCTGGAAATCCGCATATCCAACTTCACACTTAGCTGCAGTGAAGTAGCCCCGCAGGCAGGCCAACTTCAACGAACCACTAGTGGTATCATCATTAAAATCCTGCTGAAGGTCACCATGGAAACCGCCTGCTGAGGTTTCACTGCTGCACTCGGCATCTCCTAATCAGCTACCATGTGAAATGCAAATGCAGACAGTCTGAAAATTAGTCAAGAAGAATAGAGGATGAGGATGCAGATATGTGAAATATTCATGCGCTTCATGGAAAAAGGAAGACAGCATGAATGACACAACAAAGAACGGCCCCTGACATTCTTGCTATCATTTTGCATTATTGTTCACACCCTACTGTATTTCTAGGCCTCCAGTTCTCGAGTTAGTTATAAGAACTGCCATATCTATGGTCTACAATAAATAGTAATTAAGAATGGCCAAGGTAAAATGACTAACTGGTAAACTCACAAAGAGGTTTATTGCACATATTACACAATAGATCAAAATCACCATCCTTCACAAAGTCATGGAATTATCTTTGTAAGTCCAGTTTTTGTTTCCGTAAACAGGAAAAATTGTCACTGTAAATACAACACAAAACACTGGGCAGTTATCTTTTATTAATAGTCCAATCACTGTCTTTGAAAGCAAAAAATTCAAGGTTCAGAATTACAATCCCTATTCTGCAAGTGAAAATGCACAAAACCTTCTGTTTATTGGAAGGTATTTCAGTGCTGGTTTTTATTTGCGTTTTCCAAGTAACCTTTAATTCACATAGACTGAATTCAATTAGAATTTGTTACTAATATGCATCCTTTGCTTTACAGCTTCTATCAGTTCACCCTGTTCCTTTTAAAAGTGGGAAAGTTATTTCAAAACTAGCACGTTAGATCATTAACAAGCAAACATTTATGTTTTTTACTCTTGTTACTTTAAGAAAAATATTTAGTTTCTTTTCATTTTATTGCTTTAAAAAAAAGAGGAAGTATGCCCCTTAAATGCATTAATGACAGTAAAGAACTGCTATGCATCAACTTAAAACATACCCCGCTGTGATATGCAGTTATATTATGCCTTGCTACATTTCTCTGAAATTTACTGTTAGTGCCCACCCTTTCTTGTAAAAGACCTGCCATTCAATTGTATCAAACAGTACTTCGTAGTTGTATAATGCAGATAAATGGGAACTAAATTCATTTTTACTAGTGAGCTAGATTGTATCGATTTTAATGTATGCCTCTAGAGAAACAAAGTCAGTGCACTGATTGCCCAGCGTAAACGTGTATGGTTGTGCTTTTAGAAAAGCATAATACATACATAAGACTCAATCCCACTATGACGTGTAGTACATATCATTGTGTATTTCCTTTTGAGTAAAGAAGCTCAATGAAATTAAGAAGCTAACAGGATGAAGTTTCCACCTTTAATCCCCCCAAAATTTTACACCATTTCAGGGAAATGTTTTGACAGAAACACTTGAGCAAGTTCAACGAGCAAACACTTACAGGCGTCGTCTGCAAATAACATAAAACTACACAAGTTCATCACTACATTGGAAGCGTGCCAGCACTAAAATGAGCCTATGAAAAGGAAATTACTTACTTCTTCTGAATAGTGATCTGAAGGGAGAGGTGGATAGTCACACTGCTCTATCTTCTTGCACAGCGAGTACAAGTTCATTTTATCACCATAAAAGGGACTTTGCAGTGCAGCCATCTGTTTAAGGAAAATGTAGAGTTTTCTTTTGTGTTTTTAAGTGCACTTTTTGCCATAAAACCTGCAACACTAGCAAATCAAAAGCAAATTTTAATCAATTCCTGTCACAGAGCTAAAATCAGAAGTTCCTTAACTATCAACGTAACCAGTCCACATACTTCCTCTGTGCTGTGCCTATCACAATCCTAATATTACAGTGCTTTAATTGTATACTGTAGCGACTGTATCAATAACGTATGTGGAAAAATTGGGTAATTCCACCTACCGCTGTCAGATAGGAAAGGCTTTGCACCACAGAAGGGGGACTTTCTTCTTTTGGAAGAAAACTTATCAATTATTAGAAAAACATTATCTGATCTAAAGCAATACTGCCTGGTAAGAATGCTGGATAACAATAGCAGGTTTTGCAGCATCCCACAGCTAGACCTGGGTAAAGTGCTGCAGGGCTCTGGTATTGTTTTGTGGGGTGGTTTTTCTTAATTAAAAGAGCTAACAAAGGTTACAAAAATACCCTCATAATTCAATTTGTTATTCCACATCATTTCAAAAATTAATATTGCCACCCAAAACATCATTAGAGGTACAGAACGGACATCCATAGCTGTATTTTACAACTGTAATAGAAGAATGTAGGAATAGCTACTGGAGAACGCCTACACAAACAACCATCTTCTAAGCAGTATTAGTAAGCCTATGCTTGACTTCCAGACAACGTTAAAACTTGACATTTAAGGTGGAAACCAATGCTATGGCTAGCAGGATTACAAATCTTAAAATTCATTTAAAAACTCTCCATTCTGTTCAAAGCCTTCCAAGGCTTTGAACCGCAGCAGCACGAATGTTGCTTTGAGCACAGCGCTGCCCCAAAGTCAGTCACCCTTTTCTACATGTGCTAATAAGTTTGATTTTGGAAGGACAATGTGTACATTCCCCAGACAGGCAGAGTGTGTGTGAAACACGCTAGTCCATGCTGTGCTACTCAGTGAGCTTCAGCAGGGACAGGACAAGCTGAAAATGGCTCTCATCTGTCTTCTGGTCTTCCATATATCAGCTTAACTCTTTCATGTCTAAGCACCAATATCGCCGGGAAATACACGTGAAAAAAACGCCCGAATTCTCTAACCTTTGCCTGGTATCTAATAAAACATCTCACGAGTAGTTTAGTACTTCTTCATACAAACTTCAAGTAAGAATAAATCGTATTAAAGCTCCCCAAGCGAACACAATGCTAACAGTTCAATTCTATGCTCCGCCCAAACATTTTATAACCGTATTACCAAAACGCTGTTAATTTTGGGATTTACATGCTATTGTCTCTTACCTTAAAAAGAATGTTAAAAATGCAAGCTAAAGACCAAAAAAAGAAAGGAAAGAAAAGAAAAAAGAAAAGAAAAATCAACTGCAGGGTCTGTATGCATGCAGAAATTCTAAATAAATGCACAGATACTCATTTTTGTACTCTAGGTGTTCATTAAAAAGTACTTTTGTTTGAATGCTGCAGAGTGTTAAAAAAAATTCTGAATGTCCCCTAAGGAGTTAAAACAGGAATACTATATTTTCATGCATCTCCTGCTTTGACAGATGAAAAATGTCAACTGTCCTGTTTTTATTTTCAAGCTTTTGCACTATTCATCTGGTTCATTAGTGCATCTCGCTGCTGCCCCTGACAGCTGCTCGCCCTCTCCTCCCAGCAGCTGAATTTTTCAGGCTAATTTGATCCTCCACACTGAGACGATCGCTAGAATGATTGACTTGCTCCCTGACCTCCAGGGTCTGACTTTCCTGATTAGTATTCTGGGGGTGTCTGAGGGACGAAAGCCCACTGTCTGTCTTCAGGGCTGGTGGCAGCTCTCTCTCCTCTCTTTTTTTTTTCCTCCCTCTTTTTTTCTTTCTTTTTTTTTTTTTTGAACTGTAAGCCACCAACCTACAACCCTGTAAGGATGCAATTGCTACGCTGAACAATAAAAGGAAATGTGTAAAACCTACTTTTCCATGTAAAGGTCCATGTAGCAAAAGCACAGCATCTTGATTTTAATTAGTAAAGTCTACTTTGTTGCATATCAATTAAAACTCCAGTGGTAGTGTTTTTGAGGTTTCAAAACTACCAGGGGCTCTAAAATTCAGTCTAAAATATACTTTTTTGTGCTCCCACAGCTAGCACTGAATAACATACTGTTATGTGGGTTAGAAATAATGCTTTTTAAAAAAAAAAATTATATGTTCTAGCAAATTAGCCTAATCTCAAGTGAAAACTTAAATGAAGAGAGTTTATCAGCAATTAAGCATTTATTCAGGTGATAAACATGCCACAGCTTTTCTCCAATTAAGCTAGAGAAAATACAGAGCACATAGCAAAATGAACAGAATGTGTTAAAACGCAAGCAGTAGATAAAACATGCATTGCAAAAAGAAACTGGTAATATACATCCTATGTATTGGACCATGCGTGACTGAAGAACCTTAAGCAACTTCTTTTAAATAATAAAAAATTTAGCATATATTGAGATTAGTATACCTGAATTTCAAAATTACACCTCAGTGATAAACATCAAAAAAAATAAATAAAATATGGGGTATTGCAGAACTAAACAGGATAAACATATCCCCAAAAATTTTAAAAACATAATAAAGATCTGTAGTATGAGACACTGCCATATATTATAATTACACAACACGTATCAATAGGAATTCTAATTGTTCTATTCTTAAAGAAAAAAAAGTACCACGTCAACTTAAACGCCACCCTGATGAAACATCAAAAAATATGAACAGAAAGGCATTTGAAATGTTGAACTAGCAAATAAAATTAAGATATTTAGTTATTTTGAAATTATTCTCTAGATCAAAGAACAAATTCATTTTTACATAGGTTTTTAACATGGTCTATCCAGCATCAAATAAAAAACCTCGGAAAAATAAAAAGAAATTTCAGAAAACGAGTACTGATTTCTGTCCAGCAGTTCCACAAAATTTCATGGAATGTAGAAGAAAATAATAACCCTAAAACATGCTTATCATATGTAATTTATTCCCTGAGATTTTCACTTCCTTCTAGATTAGAACAAAAACAACGTTGAAACCACTGAGGGGAAAAACCTGTAGCAATACTTAAAAATCCTCATTCAATTCTGTGCTACCTTTAGTCTTCCTACTTGTGCAAGTGTATAAAGTGGAACATGAAAATGGCAGTTGCACAGTCAGTGCTGGGGAACCTGAACACAGAATTATGTACCTGATTTTAACTCACCAGTACTTGGGCAAGTGTGACACTTAACTCTCGCAGATCGTCCCAGAGATCTACAGGCAACAGCCACACACGGATCTGAAAACTCTTCAGGACTGCAGTATGGCTATTCGCCCTTCTGATCAACAAATGATACGCAAGTACTCTGAAGACGTAGTTGCCTTAGAAGCCTACCAGTTCTTCACACTTTCCTCTATTTGCATTTGCCCTATATATTGATTTCCCCAGAAGGTAACGAATATAACACCATTTATAATTATGGAAGCATCACCCACCAACCCCAACTGTGTTAGTGGAGGAATTACCCCATACTTCTGGTTTAGCTATATGGGAAGAAGTAGTTAGGAAAAAAACACTGATTTTTGCACAGCAAAAGTAACTCCAAAGTTAAGTCAAGTTAGCAGATATAACTATAGTAAGTAGCCCACGTGATTTTTCATTTCTTTACTTAGGTTTCAAATCATTAAAAAAAAAAATTACATGTTAGCTTTCAAAAGCATTAGTCGCATAGTTAAGTCAATCCCACTATTATTCAGAGCATTATTACTCAGACCATAAAATCCACACAGCCCACTGAAAGCATCTAAAAGAATTTTTACATCTGCTTGTCGTTATTCACTTCTTAACCCTTCAGTTATACCCAAAGAAATGGCTAAAAAAAATCTTTGTAGCAAGCCCAGCCAAAGGACAGTCTCTAATAATACACAAATCTACTATTTCATATGTAGAAGTTACCATAAGAATTTCATTATTAAGGCAGATATTTAAGAGCTGACAAACATCTTTTCTAGAATACTATATACTTTTCTCAGCAGCAAAAAAATAGATCTTATAACAGCATTCAGTATACTGGGGAAGGGTGCAGGGGGGAAAGTCTTATTACATCACTCTATTATCAATATTACCTCATACAGCAGGCAGCCCAGAGACCAGATGTCAGATTTGAAGTTGTAACCATTTTCATGTATTCTCTCCGGAGACATATAATAAGGTGTACCAACTGCAATAAAAACCACAAGTATTTTTGAATAAAAATTTGCTATACAACAGTAAATGGTTTTCCTGATTGAGAAAGTAGGGTTTTTTTTTTAAATTATCTTGCATAGTTTTCATTTTAGTACACGTGCAATTTCAGCTCATAATTACAACTCTTCAGTTGGTGGAAATATCCACAAATTAGACTGGAATTTCATCCAGTGGAGCTTTACTTTCACTACAGATATCTAATTCTCAGAAATGTTCAGTTGCAGAATACTTACAAGTTATACCTTTAAAGAAGCATGAAAAGTTTCCAGAGTGAGGATTTTCTCCCAGGAAGATGCATAGTACACACACCTCCCTGCCTCGCTCCCCTTGAACCCATTGGCGCTGGCTAGAAATGAGAGCAGCTAGAAATTCTCTTCCGTGGGCTTCGATATTTTTTTTTTTTCCTTTGGAGAATATATAAACCAGAAAAGGCTGCTTTTGAAACTACTAAGCACAGCTTAACTTGAATATCTGAAACCGAGCCCTGAAATCCAGACATCCAGCATCCCAAAGAGAAAGGCTGGAAAACCTGGGGGCCAGCAGAAGCCAAGGGGCTGAGGAGCAACTTGGCCACCTGCCACAGATGCATGCTCTGCAAGGCATTTCCATCTTCCCAGCCCGTGGCTGCCCTGGCATAATCCTGCCTCAGAGCTGCAGGCCGCAGGGGCACATGGGCTGCTCCTGAAAAGCAGCGTTTCCTTGCTCTGTCTCAGAGCACATCTCCATTAGATGCTCCAGGACAGCTCTCCCCCTGCTTTTTATTAGCACCTACCCAGCTGTGCCACAAGCTACCTGAAAAACAGAAATGGTGACAAATGTTTCAATTCTCAAAAAAAAAAAACACCTCAAAATATGAGCTTTGGTTTCTTATGTAACAGATCAGTACAAAAATAATTTTTAAGAAGTTGTGACAAATTACCTGGGTGGCAGCTTTCATGCACGGTCTCTAAACATTCTCCCTACATCCATCTCCAAAAAACAAACTACTCTCCAAAAGCAAAAAGAATACAGCTACAAAGGTTTTAATCTTCTGTGGAATATTTCCATAGGCACCAAATCTTGATGTTGAAATCCAAGTGAACTCGGTACAAATTGACCTTATTTCCCAATTTACCACCTGGCAACACAGCCAGCAATTAACATCAACACTCTTACTGCAACCTACAGAAACAAATGCTATAACCTTGCACTGTTCTATTTAACACACATCAGGAGGATTCCAATCTTTACAAGTTTCTGAATTAGCCTCATCTAGTCAGAATTTAACTCAAGGTGAATGACATGTAATGAATCTGTAATAGTTCGAAATCCGAATGATCTGACTAGAGCTTTAATCAGACTAATAACTATATTCTAATCATTTCCAAAAGATCACGGTTTTGACAACACATCCTACTGTTTATAAAGGCTGACATCTCAAAGCATACTACACTTTCTCAGGGCAAACAGAGCAGGAAAACTAAAAAGTAAACAAACAACTTCCCCAGCTCAGCCTGGGAAATGCAAAGCCATCTTCCCACAGCCCTGCCCACTGCTGCTGGAAAGCTGCAACTTCAACTGACACCCCTCATAGCGCACTGGTGAAAGAGTCACTGAGAACTGACCTTGCAGCACAAAGGCAGGGACAGAGCTCATGCACTGCACCCTAGTGCTGACTTGGCTCCATAAACCTTCACAAGTAGAGGATGCAAGTCCCAGGAGAGCAGGTGTATCGCAGCCTCAAGTTCTGTGTTGGCGAGGCCGTGCTGCACAGCTGCTGGCTGAGACCAAGGGACATCAAGAGCTTAAAACAAGGAAGAGTGGGGAATGGCAACTCAAACTGATGGAGTGCTGCAAAACCATCCACTCTCGGGGGATTCTGGCATTTATCTACAGGCAAACAGCCTAGAGAGATGGCACTCTCCCACTGAAAGAACAGCCATTGGGATGGATGGTTTTCAACACTAATATAGCTTCAGAGCTTCTAAAAGCAAAACAAAGCACTCAGCTATTCCAACGTATCAGCATTGGGAGTTTAAGAGATGTTTAATGACAGCTACCTTTAAACTGGAAACTAATTAAATCACATTTGGCTTGATACAGCTTTCACAGCTTTGCAGTCTGTACTGTACTCCTCCCTGGAAACCTTGCTTTTCCTCCTCCAGGGACTTGTAAGCCTGGGAACCTTTGAAAATTTTTTGCTGCATTCTGCACCTATTAATTAATGCACAATTTAGTGCATTCAGACGCTTTCCTGGCAGAATTCCTCTAATAAAGAACAAATGTAACAGTAATCTGGCTCCTAACTGGTTACAGAAGTAGTGCCTTCCTTGCGCTGAGCCATCAGCCAGGAACTGGCAGTGAGTAATGTGCCAGAAAGAGGCTTCACACGATCCACAGGGGGCAGCTGAAAACACGAAGGTTTGAAGGTTCAGAGCTTACCAAAAGCAAAGGTAATTTTAACCAGTAGCTCTGGGAAGCCTGCTGATACATTAGGGGTCTGATCTGACTGTGAAAGATTGATGATAGTGAAAAGGCTGAACAAATGCTATCATTTTACAGCGTTTAGCCTAGTGTAACACCTTAACTGCAACACAACCTGAAGCCCCCAATGACCAACAAGTGAAAGGAATAGAAATCACAGTTACGTAGCCACTGAAACCACAAAAACAACCTGAAGATCTAGACATCATTACTACTTGTAAACTGTTTTGAAGAGAACACGGCACAAAAGATTCATTACTCTGACAGTCAGGAATTACTGAAGGCATTACAATGCCTCAGAACAGCAAGCAATCTGAGTACGAAGTGCAAGCGACCGCTTCATTTCATTACATGCTATTTTTCCTTCCTCAATCATTGTTGTGGGTTGTTCTTTTTCCTGTTAAGTAAAATACAGTATTACTATACAGTAAAGATGTAATTTTCTTCAGTGATCTGAAGAAACAAGTGGGATCACAGGCAGAAAAAGAAGAGGTAACACATTAAGGTGCCGATGCTTCTAAAAAAGAAACCTGCAAACTTTAATACTGTGTTTACTGCATTTCTGCATCTCGAATAAACTACAGGTTTTAAATGTCATCTTGAAAATGACCAGATGAACTGCTTCCTCAGACCCTGCTGCTCCCTGCCTTTAAAGATGCTGCTGATCTCAAGAAATGTTTCTTGATGTAAGCCTACTGTTATCGAGATGGGGGATGTAACAGAAACAGCGGTTATGAGGGACAAGGAAGCTGGAGCAATCAGAGGCAAATAAACATTTATGAACAAGGGAGTTATGACAAACAGCCTATCACCTGCATGAATGCTTGATTCTAACATCTCAGTTAAAGGAGACTGTGTTCACTTGAAAAATAAATGCGTTGAGGAGGTGAAGCAAATACAGCAACTGGCTCCAAATACTATCAAACTTTTTTTTAACTGGGAGAAAAATCTGTCCAGCACATGCTAATATTATTTATACAATGCAATGTAACAGCTGATTCAGAAGATGTTCACTAGATAAGCTCCATTGTCCTTAATAATGAAATTTTGCTCATTGGAGAACATATCTGAGTTCAGGAAGGGGGCTGAAAACCACAAGAGTTACTGCAGTGATTTGACAGAACTGCAAAACAAGACTTCAGTTGAATGGACGGAAAAAAACTAATTTCAGTAATCAAAACATAAATAAAACATAATAAACAAAACTTCATGTCCTGGAAGTCACAGGCATTTTATAATACATTCTTTTTCTTTCTTCTTTAAAAATAGATAAAGTAGGCTTTTAAATCACAGAATTACAAGGTTGGAAATGACCTGCAAGATCATCTAGTCCAACCACCCTCCCATTCCTATTAGTACCACAAGCTACTAAACCAGATCTCAGAGCTCCTCATCCAGGCACCTCTTGAACACTACCAGGGATGGCGACTCCACCACCTCCTTGGGCAGGCAAAGTGCACTTAAAGCTCTTTTTCAACCACAGATATGAGGTCTAAAGTAGCACACTCATCCAAAGCAGTTTTGCAACCTAGCCTATATTATGCAAATAATCCAACTATAGAAATCATTACTGGATTATTTTATAGTGCAGAACTACAACATCACAACAACTCATCTTCAGCTTTCAGATTACAGTAGGAGACCTCAGGTTTTTGTACATAAAATAGGGGCTGTTTTAATACAGCTTCTTAATGTGATGCTTCAGCTGGAGATGTCCCCTGCTAGTGCTCCTGCACAAAGATGGTGCAAGTTGTCAGAACAGTGTGGCTTAGAATATGAAAGTGAGCTTCACAGCTAAATGGTGCTGCATGCCACCACCTCAGTAGGCTTTGACCACTCTGCTGAGTTAGAGGTCCACACCTAAGAACAGTTCCTAATATTTTTACAAGGCGGTTGGTCTGTTGTTGCTTTTTATTCCCAATATCTTGCATGAGTTTACAATTAAATTTCTCATACCACGTAAGGGCTGATCCTAAAGTAATGCCTCCTCTTTTATTCCATTGGCTCATGTTGGTGGCATGGCAACAGAGGTCAGATCTTCTCACCAATGTTCCATTACATGCTGTTGCAGTATGTAAAATGGTGCCCGACATGGAAGCAAAGGTGTGCCGCTGAATTCTACACAGGGAACCCATCAGCATTCACTGACATTTACTGAACATGTCTGGAGACCAAGCAGGATGTGACAGCAGTGAGGCAAGGGGTGGTGAGTTTCAACAGCGGGACAGCCATAAATATGAACTACTTTCAGAACAACCTACATAGTTCTATGCTATTGACACAGGTACTATAGAAATGACAAGTTGCCAAGCCACTGATCGTCATTTTCAGCGACGTTAAGAGGATTACACATCTGTCTCTCTGCCCTGCAAGAAGGTATTCACATCATGGCAGTAGTGACAGCATACTGTGCAGTCATCTAACACTATCACACCAGAGAACTGATTCTTTTTTTTTTCCCTATAAAGTGAACCACTGAAATATGGACTATTTTTAGATCCACGGAATGCTTAACAAAATTAAAAGCTACATTTTCCAAGTAATTCCATAAACTGCCCTGAGGATTGCCGTTTCAAAGGGCATAAGGCCCGGCATTCAGCCACAAAAGAAACCCACAACAAAAACCCACAATCATGGAGAAAGGTATAAGGACACGACTTACTGTACATTTCTTTCTTACTTGGATTCTCTTCCTGACACTACTTTCCATGTAACGATTTCTGAAGCTAAGGAACTTGTCAAGCTCATAACAAATCAACAATACTAAACGTCTTCATTTCCTCAGCATTTTCATAGGAAAGATTTTTATTATTTTTATTATTAATAAGGTACGCACAAGCCATAACAGACTGCTTTGGTAGGCTGTACAGAAAGAGTTAAGAACACTGACAAACACTGTCCAGTTCAGGTTTTATTTTTTCCTCATCTGAATCAAATAGATTATCAGCAAGTATTTTAATTAACCAGTATTATTCATAATTAGCAGTGAGAAGCTGAAGCTAATGAAAATTTTAGTACATTTCTTTATTTTTGAAAGCCCGAATCTAGTTTGCTACTGAAATTTTTATAAAGCCAGTAAACAAGTATGAAGTGCTACACATGTTTGTAATTCACTATTTTCTGTGCACCAAAGGTTTATGGAACTGTAAAAAGATGCAGCTTCGGAAGACATTTCAGGAAAACCAGCATCAGAAACTGCATGAGAAAATAATTTGAAAGAACAGTCTCTCTAAGTGACATTATAAATCATTGCGACTGTATCCATTGTAACCTAAGTCACAGCTCAACAAAACCTTTCTTCTAGGCTGAATTCTTATACTGGCTCATAATTAGGGGGAAAATGGGAAAAGAGATGAGGAAAAGGTAAATATAATAGTTCCTCTACCAAGAGGCAGAACACAACATTAGGAAACAATGGCTTTTGTTGTTGTTTGCTTGTTTCTCCCAGCTCCCTCCCTATATGAATGGATCCTGTATTCATAAGAGATGAATTTTAAGATATTTGGGTGGTTTCAGATTGTTTTTTTTTTTTTTTTTTTTTTTAAAAAACCTCTCTTCTTTGCAACCGCTCCCCTGCAACAGGCCAAAATAAGCCATGGTTGAAGCAGATGGCTCCTCCTGAACTTCCTGACTTCTACCTCAGAACAGGTCTACACTCCTAACCTCACGCTGAATTCTACCTCAATTAGGATTTTCAGGTGCCTGCAAAATGCACTACAAGAGCAGCTCCCTCTTCATGCTGCTCTTAATGCCCTTGTTTCATTAACAGGCAGTAGAAGGAGCCCAACTATGACAAATAAGAACTGCAGCCAGTGACAGCCACCAACCTGTCATAGTAGCACAAACAGCAGCAGCACTTTCTCCATCATGCATTGTGCCACAGATTCACCTAAGATCTTTAGTGTTGGATCTGAACTTTTATGTGAAACCCAAACACATTTCCTGCCTAGGCTCGAGACTTCTTCTCTGCCTCTTTACCTCTTCTCCAGTTAATGCAAGATGGCACATTTGTTAAAGCTTCACTTCAGACCTATTCAGACCTTGTTTGAACTACAACAATATCGGAACAGACCATGCAGAGAAAAACTGGAAGGCATAAAGGCATGCCCAAAGACCTCCTGGAAGATGGGCAAGTAGGAAAAACCTTTTTTTAAAAATTCCTTTCTAAAACAACTATGGTTGTTAGCATAAGCATCACCTGCATCTCAGATGTGGTACAAACATGGTGAACATCAATCCTCTTTTTTCCGTATTGTATTGGTAACTTGGACTAGTTGAATATTGCTCAATTAAAAGATAAAAATAAATATGGTACATTTTAACTAAAGAAATAGTATTTCATAGTCTAATTAGAATGATCAGCATCTGAACAAACAATTTTTTGTGGGGCCTCTGATGGACTTAAAACGGAGACTGCAATTATTAACTAAAGTTTAAGAAAGCCAAGAACAGATATCTGCCTCATCATGCACTTTCGTGAAACAAAAATAACCAAAAGCCTCATCACTGAATAATCACCTCCATTTGTTAAAAAAAAATCTCATTGAGCTGCATCTGATTTGATTTTACCTATCTGTATTCCACTGCTGATAAGGTCTTCTGTCTGCCTCCATGTCTTTTAAAATGATCAGGAAACAATTATAGACATTACCACCCATAGCGCTGCTCTTCCTGCGTCTGGAAGTTCATTTCACACCCTCTGCAGTCAGTGTCCAAGGTTGAATTCAGCAATCATTAAGCAAGCAGTGCAGGGACAAAAAGCTAAAGATGCTACAAAACTACATAAGCAGACTGTAAACATTAAACCTAAAAAGATGCTGCTACTCCAGAAGAGAACAGGATCTTAAATTAAGGAAACCTCTTCGATTCCATCACTTGTTCATTCACTGTATTTAAAGCATCTGTCAAAGATTTCTTTCTCGGAAGCCACTCCAGACCCCAAATGCTCTCATACGTTATTTGAAAGATACAACAACTTCAATTAAATTTTTGCTTGGAAAATATACTGGAGTGTTTGTTTGAGGGTTTTTGCGTGTGTGTGTGTATGTGTGTGTGTGTGTGTGTATGTGTGTGTGTGTGTGTGTGTGTGTATGTGTGTGTGTATGTGTATGTGTATGTGTAAGCTTACCTAAAGAATGAGCAGCTGTGGTTTTCGAACTGAAAAATCGGCCAAGTCCAAGATCTCCAAGCTTTACTACTCCTGTAGCTGTAATGAACACATTAGCTGGCTTTATATCTGAAATAAATAAATTCAAATAGAACTTTAACACTATGAAGTAGCAGAAAAAGCTATCGCTCTATTGATAATAAGCTGAATGACATCTTTCAGTATAGACAACACTATTTGACAGCGCTGCTCAGAAAAATTGAATCTCTTATTCCCAGTTTCACAATAATCATTTTAGTTGTCCAAACAGCACGCAAGCAAAACATTTAAGAAAATAAAAAATATTAAAATCCAAAACTAAAAAACAATAACACAACTCACCCGATAAACACAGAAACATACATGAGTAAGTTGTGTTAACTTTATTCAATGAACTCCATTAGAACCATAAAAACTCTCATTTTGATCAAAATCACAGAAGAAAATGTTTCCATGAACATTTTTTTTGTCACTTTCGCCAGATTATCTGCAGCAGCAAGATGTTATTTAACCGAACAAAGGAACTCACTGATACTCTTTAACAGCCAACATTAACAATAAATTAAAAAAAATAAAAAGATATACTCTGGAGAATGTTTATTTGAATTCTTCAGTGGAATTGGGCTAATCAAGTAGAAACAAAGAAAAATAATGATGTATTCCCCAGACAGTTTGGTTTTTTTGTTTTTTACAAGCAATATTCTCTTTAAGTTTTCATCTAATCCTCTAGAGACAAGAGCAAAGATTTTTATTTTTTTTTTAACTAAACTACCACCCTGCCAGCCTTCTAAATAAGCCCCATGCTTGTTTGGCAAGTGTCCTTAGCTCTTACCAAGCTCATAGGCACAACACACTGCAGCTCACAACTTAAAATCATGGAAGAGTGAGGATATTGCAGTTTGCATAAGATACAGGTGTAGTTAAAGTGACTGTTAATAACCCTTCAAATGCCAGCACTCCAAGTTTCTAAAGCGGTAAAGTTCTCAGATTTAGAAAGGAAGACAAGAAATTTTGTTAAACTCCCTGACTTAATTTTCAGGACTCTAAGCCATGCTGGGCAAAACAGGTCAATAAAGACATCAGCTCGAGTTTAAAACATTTCTGGTTTTGATGTATAATTATCTATAGATTTGCAAGAAAATCTAGAGGTAGTATTTCAGTTTAAAGAAACTCTTATTTTGAGCTGAAATAAACTCAAGTGAACTATTTTAGTCATAAAAGCATTAGAGAAAGATAGCTGTAACTTACAGAAAGAATCTACAGCTTTACATCCCCCCTCTAAAATTTGCACTTGCAGATACCCATAGAAATGCACAGGGAAGAACAGAAGAACCACAAGGGAAAGCCATCTGGTGAAGGAGGTCCTGTGCATCTAAGTTCATCTTGCTAAAAGGTACAGCAACTCTGGCTGCAAGTGACGCAGCTCAGCAGTGATAGAAGGACAGGGCTTTTAGGCAGCTATCTGCATCCCAGGAGAAGGAAGACATCAAGTAAGGACATATAATTTCACCTCAAGTCCATACACAGCTTGTATGTCACAAACAGAAGGACTTCCAAGGCAAATTAAAAAAAAAAAAAAAAAAAAAAAAAAGTACATCTGAGAACCCACTATACTACAATTTGTTTTCTTTGACTTGGACTTAGAAAGCAAAATGAAGACAACATACGGAGGAGACAGACAGCCATCCAGAGGCTTACAATGGGTAAAAGTGATTAAGAACCTGACAGGGATAACTGACAACTAGGAGCTGCTGGGACACACTACTTGACACAGAGACCACAAAGATCAGAGAGGAGCAGAGAAGAGGGGGAAAATGCTATTTGAGAATGCAGGTAAGTATACTTAGGAGAGAACTGGCAAACAGAGGACAGACAACATGAGCCAGCAAAATGAACTGAGCAAGAGAAGAGGCAGCAGCAGCAAGGTTTCCATTAGTTACAGAACTAGCACCGATTTTGAACGCTGAGTATCACAAGCTGCTGCTGCAAACAAATGCCCACCACAGCCAAGGAAACGCATGACTTCTGCCACACTTGGCTGTTCCTTACAAAACATTACAAAAACATACATTGTGTCAGCTGCTGCGGATGATTCCACTGTGATTTTATTCAGTGTAACTTGCATAGAACCAGCTTAATTCCCCACACTGTAAAAGGCTTAGTTAAGACAAATCTTTGATCCTGTATTACCTCTATGCATAACACGACGAGAATGCATATGTTCCAACGCACTGCAAAGCTGGACAAAGTACTTCCAAACAGTTCTTTCAGGAATCAACCTCTTCTGTTTCTTAAAATGCTTAAAGAAAAAAAGATAGCGAATATCAGAATTTCAGATTGCATAAAGCAGCTGAACAAACAAAAGTATAAAATCCTTTATCTAAAAATCAAGTACAAAAGCAATTTAAAAGGTTTACTGAAAGATTTTTCCCTCAGTATTAAAGCATCTTTCATCGGTCTACACATTTAGAATCAGTAAACACATATAACCATAACTGCCATCAGCAGAATGGAACTGCTGCTCCCCCAGCCCTCCACATTAAGGACCAGTTAATAACAGGATTTGTGTGGCATGCAACAATTCTCAACGCAGAATGAAATGCGACCAGAACAGCCCAGCACTGAGTAAGTGACCACAGAACAAAGGTCTGATATAAAGGGAGGTGCACAGAACCTCCTGAATGAAATACTTCCTCACACCAACTTCCATGTCTCTGTCTTCCAAACGGCAGAAAAATAACGGTGGCACACAATCACAGAAAGATCACATTAGAGCAAATGAGGTTATCTAGTGCCGAAATAGAAAGGAGTACCAATCATTTCTGAAAATTCCACTGCAATCCAACTCTTGTTCAAATATTTCCCATCCCTTATGGGCCACCATCGCCAGTAATTGGTAACAGTTCAACAGCCCACTAGAACTTACAGGAAGTGCAATTATGCTCTGCCACACACATCTTCAGATATAATGCTCAGCAACTGAAGTAATACAGACCTCCAAAAACGCCTACTGAAAACCTGCAATTCAGACAGCACTACCTCATGTAAGTTTGGTCATTGTAATTTCTGCAGCTAAAGGTGAGAAGATTGGTAAACTGTTGCTCGCTTTGTCATTTTTTCAACAGAATCCTTATTCTAACAGATTGTATGCAGACAAAGAAAATATACAAACAGCATTAGTTAACTTACACGGAAATAAAAACACTCACATGTACTTTAATAGCTTGTATACACACATGTCACAATCACACACACCCTAAGTTGATACGACAAACATTTATTACCCTGGGAAAATAAAAATATTTTCATATACAATGTTAAAGTGTGCCACTGAGAAGTTGACAGCCGCATCTGCACATTACGGAGACGGGCACGAGTACAAGAAAAGCGTTTCTAAAGTAGCTGTTGTAAAATGCATCAGTCGTACAAAGGATCACAACATTTCACCAAAGTGGTGCTAGTTACAGGGATTATTTCAAAATGCATTTTCATTTAAATGAGGCAAAGAATATAAATCACTTGTTTAAATATAATTTTCTCAGTCTTGGACTGAATCCAAACAAACCCTGTGTATCTGTTCTCCCCATTGCAGGATTTGCATATCAGAAGATTGTTTGATGTCAACAGGAAGATGGAGACCAGGTTTCTTTTCATTTACAAACACGTACACAATACATGTAAGTGTATGCACATGAAAGCAAAGTTCCTTGATTTAAAATGCATTCTGAAATTACCATAATTATTATAACTAGTTATTTCATTTTAACATTCCCATTTTATTTATTTATTTTAACTGAAACCTAAGTAAAAGCAGTGATGAAACACCACTCACAACATGACTGAAACAAAAAGATCTTCCATTATGGATTTCTCTATCTATGTACTTAAAAAAAAAGAAAAAGAAATACACTGATGGCTTTCAGGACAAGCAGCTGTACTCAGCCACCAACTGTAATGCTGTAGCTGACTGTACACCAAATCACCTGCTTCCATTCCCACAGTGCTGATGTGCAGTAAGTTGTTAAGATGCAGTCTCATCCTACAAAAGAGCTTAAAATCCTGTACAATTGTAATATCTTCTCTTTCTGAAAGCACCAATAATAATTTGTTAGCCCTGTAGATTGAGTCTTTACCGATATAAGATACCAGCACTGTTGAACAAGAAGAAAAAGGCATTTTCACTTGCATATATTGAAAAATAAAATCGTGCCTTTAAGATAAGCTGACTGAACACTGGTGAAAAGACTCCACTACGAAGAACATACATTTTACAAAACTAGCAACTGAAACACATTGTATAGCTCCAGGAAACAGAGCTGGGAAAAAGGATCTCACTGTTGCTTGGAAGTTCACCTTCTAACAAGGAACATAAATCAATGAAATATGTGGTCAAATTTAAATGTATTTACACCAAACAGCATAATGAAATTTATTGCGTGTGCTATCTGTAATCTAAGTAAGATCCTTTGCTCTCCTTTATTTAGTAAACAGTATGAAATGATAAACAGTTCTAACAGTTCTGTGCTCGGCCATTCTGTATAGGGAAGTCAAAAATACAGAAGACACATCAGCAAAAGATCAACATCCTTCACTGCAGCTGAGCACAGCAGCACCACAGGCAGTTTACTATTGAAACTAGCTTACTGCCCAGTGCTGTCATTTCCTAAGTCTAAGGTCCAAATATGCAAATAAGCCTCAACTTTTCCCTTCTCAGCACACACACTGCTGTTACCCGCCCAAATTTCACCTCAGTAGAAAACACCCTGCCTGACACAAAGCCTTCAAGAAGCGCTCTTACCAGCAACAGTCTACAGGCTGTTCTGTGTTGTACCTAAGGTTCAGAGGGCAGCCCTGCTGCCTCTCCAACCACACCTTACAGGGTGTAGCACAAATTAAGTAAAAAAACACAACCTAAAACCTTTGAGGTGAAAGAACTTTCTCAATATAGCAGAGACAGCAAAAAAGAGAACCACTGGTGCACGTGCACCAAAACCCTGGGCTCTGCTGCAAGCATCTGTTTTACCTGGTCAATAGAGAGCAAAGGCACACTCAGGCAGCAGACTGCCCCCCCAGTAAGAATTTCTCATCTCAAAAGCTATAGCCCACATCTATACATTTGAGAACAGAATCACACGGAACTACTTACAAGGTTTCTCAGAACGTTTGTAGAGATAAACCCACAATTCAGTCATTTCATAAAACAGGATTATTTTTTTCTGGTCATAGATTTATTACTCAAATACCTTAAAAGAGCTTTAACGTAGGCATTTACATCTGGAGATTCTTCAGTCACATTCCCATGCCACTCCACCCCACTTTCTCCCTTTTTTATTTCTTTATTTAAAAAAAAAAAAAAAAAAAAAAAAGTCTTACTGAGCAGTTTCATCATGGGAAAAATGGAACTCTCTAGGTTTTCCCTAACAAACTGCTAAAAGCAAAAAAAGGAATACTCCCAAATGTTTCCAGCTAAATATAGCTACCTTGCACATAAACAGCATATGCCATTCAGTTTCTTGGAGACAAAGAAAAAAATCAAGCAAAGCATAGAAGGGGAATAAAAGTTTAGAGTCAGTACAAAAGCATGGAAGTATATTATACTGAGTTTCTAAAGACGATCCTATAAAGGTCATATTCCAAAAGCTAAAGTAACAGCAACTAGCAAACGGTCTTATCTAGGCTCAGTGAGAGCAGTTCAGAGAATAAACACTTACGAAAGTGTGCTCAACTGCGCTTCGTTTTTGTAAGAAAATTAAGAATTTCCTGCAGATGAACAAAGACAAGTGAGAACAGATGACTTCAACATAAGTGCAGATTTCAGGTATGCTTCGATATCAGTAGCCATACTTCAGAAGAAGTATTCAGTTCTGATGTTAGTGTGTCAAAGAATTTTAAAGGCGCGATTTAGGTTGCTTCAGACCTCACTAAACAGGAGGGTTTAAGAACCCAATTAGACTGAATTAGAAAGCAAGAGGCTTGTGAACATGTCTTGTAAAAAGACAATAAACTGATCGTGTGAACAGTTTTCGTCAAGTCAATGTTAAAAAGTGTTCTGCCCCTAAATTATGTGAAACTAGTCTCCAAGACCATTCACTGCTCTTCTGCTGGGCATGCTCTAGGCAACTTCTGCTCGCGATTCCTCAAGATTCTCTTAAAGTGCAGAATCATCTAGGTTGGAAAAGACCTTCAAGATCATCACATCCAGCCACCAACCTGACTCCACAAGTGCCATCACTAAACCATGTGCTTTAGTGTCACATCGACAGATCTCTTAAATACCTCCAGGAACGGCAACTCCACTGCTTTATTGGTGCTAACGCTTGAACATCCTCTCCATGAAGAATTTCTTTCTCACACCCAATCGAAGCCTCCCCTGTTGCAACTTGCGACTATTTTCTCGTACCCTGTCATTTGTCATTTGAGAAAAGGGACTAACACTCTTCTTGCTGCAACCTGCTGCCACGTAGCTGTAGGCAATGATTAGGCCTCCCCTAGCCCCAGTTCTCTCAGCAGCTCCTAATCTTTGTTTTCTAGTCCCTTTGCCAGTTTCTGGACACATTTGTGCACTAGCACTCCGAGGCACTGAGTAATATGATTTAGTGGGCATGGTGGTGATAGGCTGATGGTTTAATTACATGATCTCAGTGGTCTTTTCCAATCTTAATTAGCCTATATTTTAGCATCTCAATATCCTTCTTGTAGTGAGGGACCCAAACATGAACATCACATTCAAGGTGCAGTCCTCACCTGTGCCACACACAAGGGGACAATCACTTCCCTAGGCTTGCTGGCCCCACTAGTTCTGATGCAGGCCAGGATGTCATCGGCCTTTTTGGCCACCTGGGCACACTGTCAGCTCCTGTAGAACAGTGGAAGTGGCAGGCTGGGCAGCTGAGATAGGTAATCCCACAAGTACGGGCAGGAGTCTCACTGTGTAAATACAACAGACAAATCAGAACTGGCTAGGGTAGCTGTGTCACAATAGAAGGGTGAAGATTGATTCAAACATCTACGTGCTTCTGAGAGACTCATGTTTCTAGAAATGGAGTTTCTACCTCAGTTATTTTCTATTTAAAAGGTCATATGGTTCTAGCAGGAAAGCGGTGTTCCAAAAGCCACTTTCAGCTCTGTTCACCAGAATGCCAGACTAGACAGGTCCTTCCTCTCAAAGAAATAACAATATCAAAAACGAAAACCCACACAATTGAGATAGAAACAACTTCTCAAACACATTCTCCTTTCAAACACAGCTAAAAACGAGGACAAGAACTTAAAAAAAACAACAAATCTAGCACAAAAAAAGCACATGTCAAAATTCAGGTGTTTCCACTTCTACTGTATATTTTTATGCTAATCATCTATTAATTGGACTGCTAATATGATTCCTGATTAAATTCCCTTGTGAGTTTGGACAAAAACCACTACAAACCCATATTTGTACTCATCCAATCCTTTCCAAGGATTCATTTCATGTTTCCTTATAGTCTATCTATAATCACTGTGCTCTACCTAATATTATTGCTCACGCAAACAAAAAAACCCCAAGAAGCTGCAGCATTCAGAGATAAAGATCACCTACAGTAAGCAGGTCTACTTGCAGAGCCACTAAAATAAATTTCCAGTACTGAATCACTTTCATAGTCTCTGCAGTTACTGCTGAGCAGGGCTTCTCGAAACACGTACCTACATGTTTAAATCCAGCAGTATTTGTTTACGTACATTTCTCCCCAGTAAAAACCCTTGGGAAAACTGTTACTGCACGAAGAAGTGAAATTTGTGTTTGAATCATTATCTCTACCTCCTAATAAAAAGCAGTGGCGTTACACAGTAAATACAAAGGTTTCCTTTTTTCTTCATTCTACTACAATTACAGCAGACAAGTCTGAAATCTTTCCATGCTCAGCAAGTTACACAAACACTGACACTGCAAGTTTTGCAAATGAACTCAGTGAAAACCTAAAAAAAAAAAAAAAAAAAAAAAAGAAAAAGTCTTAAAGTATTGCTCGCAGGGCATCTCAAACAGGAAGAACACTAAAATCTATTTAGTTACCACCTTTCAATTCTCCCTTCTCTCTTAAGAAAAGTCAGGGAGACATGCAATTCTGATAGATAACAGTGGGCAAAGGCGGAGATGAAACATCCCTAGCACTTCTGCTCCAGTCAGACCTACCTGAACAGCTTCATGCCATTTGACACCCAGTTAACTTTTTATTGATGACTGATACTATCACACTCCTTGAGAAAACCACCAGCATACACAACAGCTTCAGACGTGTGCTGTGAAGGGGACTGTTGCTAAGACAGAACAGTGCTGGTAGTCTCACCAGTTTAGCAGAAAATCTGCCCAATTACTGTCCCAGCGCAGACACTGACAGCAGCTCTCCCTGTGCAGCACACACTACAGGTTACATGAAGGTGGCAAGCTGCTGCTCCCCTTCCTGCTAACTGAGCACCTGCCAGACCACCCCATAATACACACGCATGTGGAGCAGGAGCTTACCAGAAACAGACTTCCTACCTCAGCAGGGCTCTGCTTTTTTTTTTTTTCTTCTCTATATTTTAATAGTATTTTGAAAAACGAATGCACAGAAGTACAAAAAAAGAAAAACCAAAGAACTTTAACTCCATGTTAAAGAACATGGAGAAAATAATACATGAATATTTGAGGCTTTTCTCAATGACATAATTCCAGGAGAATGCTAATCTGTTCTCTACCATAAAACAAAAGCATGTGCTAAACAGAAATACTACAACCTGCAGTCACTTCTTAAAACTGCTGTTTGCCAATCTTAATAAATCAGTATGGTGAAAAAGAAGTACAGAAACATGCAAAAAAGAACAACTTACAGAAATACTATGTCCAATTCATGATGTCAGGCATTTGGAAATAAACACACCACCCAAAAAATTAAAGCCAATATACTTTCTCCCTCTCAAGAACATTTGCAGTTACCAGTTTTTGTGCTGTTTGGTTTTTAACCATTATTTCAGAAGACCGTTTTCTTGTTCATTCACGATACTCAGTTCATAAGCAAGTTCAACACATCTGCAGGCTTTATTTAGTGCGTCATTCAAACTCTGTTGTTGAGAAAAAAAGCTTCCTGCTATACAACCTTGGTGCATCAAAGTAATACAACAAACTTTGTGAAAGTTATCTTCACATACGGCCTTAAAAATGATCGCAGAATCATAGAATGGCCTGCGTTGAAAAAGGAGTACAATGATCATCGAGTTCCAACCCCCCTGCTGTGTGCAGGGTCGCCAACCACCAGACCAGGCAGCCCAGAGCCACATCCAGCCTGGCCTGGAAGATGATAAGATGGTAGCATCTCTATTTTACTGATTAGAATAGGAAGAAACGAATCAAGATCAAAAGTGTTAATTACTTTTAGCACCAATCTTAAGCACCTACTTTTTGACATACTTTACACAACAGCTCAACTTCAAAGCAGTTTCTGCTCAGATCAGATGGAGCTGAGAACATTCAGTACTTATACAAAACAAACCCCAATTCTACCTTGATTATCAGAAATACAGAACAAGCAATTACAGTTCCCATCACAAAAGCAGCTCAAGCAGTTTATACAGTATCCCTTATGAACAGCAGCACCAGAGGCCAAGAGAAAGAACTGCCTCTGGAAAGCATTCAACTGTATTAACCACAAAACTTCTGTTTTCCTTGAATTCCCTGACTTGGAAACTACCACTGTAGCACAGGAGGCCGCACACAGAACTCATTACAGCACACACTACACACAACCACAATTCTCTCTAACAGTAGCTGCATCTGTAACGCTGAATAGTGGTGCATCAAGGAAAAGCTAAACCTGTAAATTGCTGGAGCATAAAATATAGGTCATATTGTTTTCTAGCTTTGATTATTTGATTTTGCAGATTCCATGATGCTTCCTTAGGTTATATGCAATGCCCTCGATTTAAAATAAAAACAAAAAACACAAAAACAACAAAAAAGCAGGCTCTTCATCACACAGCAGCTCACCAGAGTTGGCACTTTTACAGCCACAGCTAGTGTAGGAGCTGACCAAGCAACTCGCACAGCAAATATCACCCCTCAGCAGGGAACAGCTGGGCACCACCAGCAAACATTTACATTTGCCAGCAGTAGCAGAACAGCCACGCTCCTCACCTGAAGGCCCATTCTGCTCCCCAGGTGGCAGTGCAGAGCAGGCTCCCCATGCCCCCATTACATTTGGACTACCTGTAACCCCTGCACAACCTGCCACTTCTCCACATCCCTCTCAGATCTGTCTCTTCATTTCTATCTCTTCATCCCATTTTCTCTGCTGTACGCAATCACTGCCCATTCCCAGCCAGGCAACTTACCCCAGCCAGGCTGTCTGTCTGCTGACAACTTGTTTGTATCCCCAGGGTCTTTGCCCAGCCTGTCCTACTCTCTGGAAACACGCTACTCCTTCACTCAGCTGACTGGGTTCAACTCCAGAGTCCCATTTTTCCCAGTACATCACTCTCACTCCCACTGACATACTCAACAGTATCTCCCTAATGCCTTGTGCCATCATAACTGCCCAGTCTGCCTTTTCCCAAGAACTGCTCACCAGCTGCTCCCAGTTCACTTGCCTTCCCCAGTCTCAGTCTTAGTTGCTCTCTCCACTTCAGGAGAATTTGGTTGCTTTCCCAACCAACTCTCCTCTCCACCTGGTCTTTTGCCTTTCCCACGTTCAGCTCAAATTACTTTATGTTAGAAAGAATAAGTACTCTCTGAGAAATAGTGCAGTTTTAGCCTGTCCAGAACATCTGGAAAAAAGCTATTTCTGGCAAAGCAATTTCATTTCAGTCACCCATGCTATAGGTTGAAGCATTCATTCACTCAGGTGGTACGCAATGCTGTCAGCACTAGGAGATGCAAGAGGTCTGTGCAGCTCTCCATGGAGGGACATCACCACCTTGGCTGCTGTGACCCAGCATTTCTGCAAAGCACATACAAACTCTTCTGTAAGAATTGAATTCAGGTGAGTTTTCACGGCCATTGTGGTAAGAAAAACCCACTTCTCAAGTTTTACATCTGATTCAATTCACAAGGGGCTACAGCATTTCAGACAAAATGCTTACTAGATTTTAAAACAAATAAACATCACATCTGGGCAGAATCATGGATTTTTCCTTAGTCTTCAACTAAATCACACTTTCTGGAAACACAGTCAGCTGGCATGGAACATTTTGGTATGAACTTGTTTTTGATTTGTCAGAACGAAACATGTTCACACACAGCTGGGTGGGCAGCACAATGCTGCAGCTGGAGCACTGCCACCCAAACAACACTGAAAACAGCACTGTTGTCCCACCAGCCTGCCAAACACAGAGGCCAACCATCTCCTACAACTGCTGCAACTGCCAATCAATACTCTGTATAAACAAGCAACAGCCAACCCATCTAGTCAGTTAGTAGCTGACAGTCTCCTGAGACACTAGGTCGTGCCCTGGGCAGAGGTAACAGCTGATCTGCTTTGTTCTGACCCTGCATCACTTCCTTCCACAACTGCTATCCCAGCTTTACACTCCCCTAAATCCTCCAATTAGCACAGCAAAGAGATTTATCACTTCTGCAATTAAGAAAAAAAAAAAAAATAAAAAATAAAAAATAAAAATAAAAAAAAAAAAAAAAATCAACTTATCACTAGCATGTGCTATCAGCATTCCCCATCACCTCACCCTGGTAACCACACACCATACAGCATTCATGGTTGCAGTCATGGGGATTTGCAGCAGCTTCACGTCAGCAACATCAGCACTCTGGGCTGACAGAGCTGTCCGTGACTGAAGCAGCAATTCTGCTCCTCTTGAAATGAAAGCTGGCCCATAATGCTGTAGAAGCAAAGTAACAGACCAGCTCTGCTCTGAATTGTACCAAAAAGCCTGAGGTACGCCCTTAACACTGCAAATAAGTTCCAAAACAGTTCATTCCCGATATATTTTGGCATGGGGAGAGGTGGAAAGGTGTGCATCCCAGGAGAGAACCTGCCTGATGCAATTTCACATAGCAAAGACCAAAATAACCGGAACAGGTGAAACGTCAAAATGATAATCAGCAAGACAAATAAAAAAGTCTAAACACAGATGAAGCTACGGCAACTCCACAAGCAGCAATTCAGACGTGCTACCTATGACTGTCACTGTTTTGATTGTCCTATTAAATATATAAATGCACACACACACATTTGGTCAAGGACAAAGAACACGCTGCCTCCAACTACAGAAACCTGAGAAATCAGTATGGAGCTCATACTGTTTTAAAGAACTTTATTATGTTTTAAAATATTTGTTTATTTTATTTAGATAGCAATGTTTATTTTCTTTAAATGTTACGCGGAAAAAAATACAACTGAATAATGGGTGAAGCGCACAGGTGACATTCGGTAGAATTCCGTTTCTTTCTATTTCTTAAGAAAGCTGCTAATGTTTTCAGCTTTTTAGATGAAAGCTTTCATGCTTGTTCCCAAAACATGATTAACTTCCTGAAGATCAGAATGATATATTCAGTTACAAGTTCGCTTTTTTTTTTTTTTTCCTGGAGCACTAACATTTTTGCCAGAAAATAGCTAAAAATATCTACAAAAGGGAAGCAGAGCTGAAAGTTCTTTACTTAAATTCTAAATAAAATATCCTAATTATTCTTCAATATTGTTCAAGTGCTATCATTTTAGCATCATCAGCACAGACTTTGCTCCCCAGTTCTGGTTACGTTTTTCTTTATTTTCTACTGATATATTCTGATACTGATCCATTCTGATATATTTCCTTGGCTAATGCCATTAGGTTCATTTATTTTTTTTTAATGGTATTTTCCTTATCCAATATATAGCAGCTGTTTTTTTAGTGGTTTCAAATTTATTTTTTCTTAAGTCCACAGTTTCGCCACCACAAAACAACCCTGTCACTGTGCTGTGCAGTCACTAACAGAACAGGAGATCAAGCCCCAAAGCTGCCTTACAACTTATTTTATACCACAACAAGAGGTGATGTTACATGGTAATAACAGGACTGTGACTACCCTTAACTCTGGGAGCAGTGTTATCTTAAGATTGCCACACTCCCCAGTAGAGATCACAGGCACTGACAGTCAGTAGATTGCAAGGAAGTGGAAGCAGACACAGCAGTTACTAATTACTTACTTTTAAAATCTTCAGTGCAACGCTATCCAGCAGTCAATCTTACAGACACAGAAGATCGGGACTTCTTCCTCCTTTCACCCTGCCTACACAAGGCTTGCTCAGCTTAGAGCTGTGTAAGTTTCAGTGCAATACCAATGCTAAGACAAACAACTGTTTCCCAAACTGACAGGGTTTGATTTTCTTCCCGTGTTACTAACATGACATGTTCAAGAATGTGGCCATTAAAAACTAAGATAAAAAAAACTCTCACTTTTGGACTTTCTACTTTTGAGAAGAGAGGCTGTACAGAAATGCATCTGTGTGAAAATGAGAGCAGGGTGATAAAGCGAAGCTCTTACTGAATTCCTGGATTAAATCGGAGTGGGGGGAGGAGGTAGAGGGAGAAAAGCGAATGTTCATGTGATGTTCCTTATTTCATGATGAGATTTGTAAATGCCAATGCAGAGGTGTTTTTTTTCCCTCCTCCATACATCAAATTCTATGAATTCTATTAGAATCCATTATTGGTCCCCAGTATGAATGCATCAAGTGATTTTCCTCAGTTGTCTACTCAATGGGGACAAAGAGAGTATTATTTACAGGTAACAAGAGGGACAGTACAAAAGCTGGACTGGGAGGACTTAGTTCATTAAGGGAAGAACTAAAGAATTCATTAAGGTGCCCTTGAGCCACCACAGCTTTGCAAGCATTCTCTGATGTGCCAATAATGTAGTAACAAATACCCAAGTAAACCAGTTAAGTAGTTTTCCTCATGTTAACACTAGTTTCAGTGTCATTCAAGCCACGGTCATTTACAATTATAAAAAACATGTTCCACCCCTGTTTCTACAAATCACACAGCAGCCAAATACCCAAACATTCCTCTGGGGTGCCTCTACATCCTCTTGCAAACTTAGAGCAGCAGTCTAGCAATACTGGAAACCGAAGCACGGCTTGCTTGCTTAATAACACAACATATTTACTTTAGTAACATGACAGGCAGACATTATGCTAGAAAGTTTTCCACATCATTACCTATTATTTATTTCTCGGGCAATTTTTACAATATTTTGTTCAAAAGACATTGTAACTGAAGCCCCCACACTTACATTGATATCATCCAGTCTACCAATTCATTTTCTCCATAAGCAATATGAAGACTGAGCGCATTGTGACACCTCATACATATTTAATAATTGCCTGATAGGTTGTCATTAACATCAAACAGCAATCTAAGTTTGCTACATTAAACATGATCCTTGTGTTAAGAGGACAATCACAAACTGCCTCCAAGATCGAGCCGGTATGAAATACCCACTGACTTGGACAAGGGGTAATGAGGCCAACTGCACCGGAGGAGACATTATTCACACACTGGATTTAAACAAAAAAAAAAAAAAATAAATAAAGTGAAGGGGGAGAAAAAGCTTCAATGGGTCATAAGACCAGACATGCCATAAGGCAATCTCTCATGGAATACTCATATTAATAACTGTTGTGTCAAAACTGAACACTCAAAAGACAGACAAACCTGCCTTTATGTTTTATGAAATGTAACCCCACAAAATTAATAATTCATGAGACAAAGAAAAATATCAGATTCGTATACATATGAATACATATATATATATATATATATATATATAAAAACAGAATACTGTCTACCTGTTTAGAACCAAATTTTGACTGTCCCACTGTACAGCTATCAATCTAGAAGACAACACTCTTCCAGAGTTCACAGAAAAAGAAATCAGCATGTAAGTCATTAAGAAAGAAAATAACATTCTCCCTTCATGTAGGTTCTCAATGAAACAGGAGAACACTGCCGTGTACCCAGATGTTGCTGAGAGAGTAGTAACTGACTGCTGTTATTCGTTCCCAGTGTTACGCTGTGTTGACAACAATAATGTTGGTATACTTTCTTGTGTGTGCACCAAGGGAACACAGTAAAACTCAGACTCAAAGGAAAAAGGGTAGGGAAGCAGGGGAGATGATTTTCAGATGACAATCAGATAAAAAAAGCTGGTTAAAACTTAATGTAAGTTTCAGCACATGAAGTTCAAACAACTTGGATAAACATTCTCAATCAGCCAGTGCTTAAGTAGAACAGAATAAAGCACTTAACCCATAATCCACAGCCACTACACATGATTTCAAGCAAATCATGAAATACATTTTCAAAACATTCGTTAGTCTCAAGATAAGTATTTAAGACCTAGAAAATGATGTGGCCATTTCCATTTCAATCATTATTTTATTTGCTGAAGTGATTGGCAGTCAGAGCTGAAGATAAAGAAGAAACTACTTACTCCTTTTGACACCAGCCTTTTCTGCTTTCACGGCCATTATGAAGTATAGAAAAATGCAACTGTGCCAGAAATCAGGAAAGGCATCAAAAGGTACTGCTCAGAAAGGTGGTGACAGTGCTTTTCTTAAGGTTTTTCCTCTCCCCAGCTATAAGTGAAGTCTAGTTACCTGCACTTACATTGTGAGCAGTAGTGTTAAAAAAAAACATACTTCCAAGCAAATCAATATAGGGTATGCACAAAAAAAAAAAAAAAAAAACAAAGGTCAGAATAACACTCCACTTTTCTCCACATTTCCTGCTATTTTAACCACATTCAACCCAGCAATGATCAGACAAAGAACAACCAAAGAAGTTCAGTATTAGTAAATTTTAGTAATTAAAAAAAAAAAGTTAATTCCTACCTTTATCATTCTTGAGAGATCCCCAGCATCAGCTAATTCCAACACTATGTTCAGTTCGTTGTCTTCAATGAATGATGCATAGTACTTAATTACATTTGGATGATTCAGTTGCTAAGAAAGCAGATTTATAACACACATCTTAGTGCCATGTCTTATCTCTTATGAATCTAACATTCTTATTTAGGAAAAAAAAAAAAAAAGACACCTAAAATTTACTACAGTAAGACATTTGTGCTTATAAGAAGCATTGACTGATAGGCACTTTGCAAGAACATGCAAGACTGCAAGAACATTGTGGCCATTTTAGGTTGACGTCACACTGAAAGAAAACAACTTCTTTAATTGCATCTATGCAACAGCATTGCTAAAGCCATCTGAAACAGTCATTTTTTAAAAATCACTATGCACAAAACACTTATCTAGAATATTGTAATTTTAACAATGTCTACTTGAAAAGCTACATCATTTTCTTGGATTCACTTCTCAATGTTAACTCTCAAAGCAATTAAAGATTCCTGAAGTGAGACTTATAAAAGCTCTACGTAAGTAGCAGTGGACACTTTCAAATATATCTGTGGGAAAAAAAAAAATGTACTTCAATGATAGCTGCAATTTTTTATTATTTTAAAACTAATCTTTTACCTTTAGAAGATCTATTTCTTTGATGCAGTCAGCACGGGCTTTGGCATCCATTAAATCAAATATCTGTGCATAAGAGATGAGATAAATTCATCAACTGATTAAATAGGACACTGAGTGATTTTTTTCTTTTTTCTTTTTTTTTTTTTTTTTTAAACTCACAGCATCTGCACAGCAGCTCAAGTTACGCGCTCCATACATGACAAAAGGTAATACTGCAATCAGAAATACTCCTAATGCTCTCTGCGCAGTTGTTAACATCGCACTCCCCAAGTACTGATTTGCTGCTCTACCAATTCTTGCAGCCCCACTGTAGGAAACAGGTACATTGAAAGTACAAGTTTCCTGCCAGCTTAGCTGCCACCTCTACTCATCTGTTCAAATACATGGAAATAATTCAGCACCTATCCTTCAAGTCAGTTCTAATCCAGATGTCAGCTTCCTCTCCCATACCTCCCACACTATTATCAGAAACTGATTCTTTCTAAGGTTGAGCTAGCCCTTCTTCCCTAGTCGCTTGCTACAGCCTTCTGTCTCCATTTTAAAGACAGCATACACTTCTGTTCCCTCAGGATCAAAACTTCACTGTCACCTCTGATTCCTTCTCTTCCATTTCTTGCCCTTCAGCAAAGGAAGAAGTGATTTGAGTTCTGTAATTTGTTTACTACAGCGCTTTTTTCTAAACCGTTATCTGTCACCTTGACTCTTACAGCCTTTTACAGTTCAGCATCTCTGTTCTTCATTTTTTTCCCCACCTCCCATCTGCTTCAAATCACTCTGCAATCAATCTCATCTTTACTGAACAGTAAATTGTGAACAAAACTGAACAAAAATTTAAATTAACTTAACTGTGCAAGAGGTAATTTTTTTCCTGGCCATTAAGAATCCTTATGCACATTCTAGTGCTTACATTTGACATAAGCTCCTTCTATCTTCACACCTGAAAACTTCCATGTACACAACTCACAACTAATCCCAGATACAAAGACACAGACTAACAGTCCTTTGAGTACACAACACCCACACAAAAGCGCTACTGAAATGCCAAACCTGGAGATGGAAAAGAAGAAACGGGAGAGAAGGAAAGAAAACTACCAAGTGAGAAAGCGAATAAAAAAAATCTCACAACTACTTGTATACTGACACCAGGACAGTGGGTAATATACTGAGCTGCATGTAACAAGAGCTCCTCCTCAAGGAGGAGGTTCTGGAGGCCATAACAGAAACAGCAGGGTAAGTCACAAGAAAGCAATGCTAACACTAAGAAATAAAGCAACTTCAGATGTAACAGGAAAGAGTACTGTATATGAAGCTATAGGTACAAGTATTAGAAGATAAATAACACATGGAAAAGACAACAGAGTTTACTTATTAAGGTCAGGATCACATCTAGCCAAAGAGATGAAATCGTCTGCATCTGCTATAGATCGCAACTCTGAATAAAAAAACATCACCTTTTAATCATTTTGAAATACGCCAACAATCCTACCATTTGCTACAGTCGTGAAGGACTGTAATAACTTTCCTAGGAAGCTTGTAAATACTAGAGAAACATGTGACCCTCTAGTGACCCTCATTTACAGTGGGTCACTGGGAAGGCATGAGATCATAAATGGCTTTCCCAGCAAACTAAAAGACTAGCGAAAGGAAAAATGCACACATCTCTCCTCAAAACAATCCATTAAAGCATACTGGGTAGCAGGGGATGTAAAAGAGGATCAGTACAGGTGCATGTCTTGAAGTTCCACATGGAGCACTGGAACAGGCTGCCAAGGGCAGTTGTGGAATCTCCTTCTCTGGAGTTATTCAAGACTTGCCTGGACGCCTACCTCTGCGACCTGGTTTAGGGAATCTACTTTGGCACGGGGGTTGGTCTCGATGATCTCTAGAGGTCCCTTCCAACCCCTACAATTCTGTGATTCTGTTGGCTAAGTTCTAGATACTGAGTTAAGAACATGTCTTAAGAACGATGGAGGGATCCAGATGTGGGCATGGAGAACTCCAACACACTGGGGAGCCCTAATCAAAGCTGCAAACAGAATTTGGGACTGAAAACTGTACACAAGATCTACTCATAATGCTTAGAGGAATTATTCAAAGCACAATTTCAAAATTGAAAACCCAAAGATTGTCACTGTGTGAAGAAAAAGAAAGAAAAAAGGTAGTCTGCATCCACTAATGACTCTCTCAAGAAAACTCAATTCCTCACTCAATTCCTTATCTGACATTTCTGCTCCTTTTACCATGAGCGTGCTTCATAAACTCTTTTCAGGGTGCAGAGTATTTCTAAGCAATCAAGCATCAATACTCTCTACTAAGTTTGCTTTGGAAACACACACTTCAATTTACTGTTCATGAATGTAGGATAACCAGCTCTTTGCCAAACCTCTGCATGTTGCTATTCAACATTCCAAGCCCAGACATAACCCCAAAGGACTATAAGAATCACCTTCTAGAAATGCAGAAATCCGACTGCAAAGATATTAACTTCCTCCAATGAAAAGACTAAGAACAAAAACTAAGCAAACAAACAAACAAAAAAACAACCACCATGAGCCAGGTTAGCTCAAGAGAAGCTTCATGTGAGCACAACAAAAACCCTCTGCACTTCAACATCAGAAGGTAATTCAGCACTGAAGAACATCTCACGCCAGAAAACAGAAGCCCCAGTGAAAGAGGTTAAAAGCTTCAGAACATCCTTTCAAGCACAAGTCAAAAATAACATGAGGCACCTGGTAGGAATCAGAGCACCTGTTCTACAGGAATTGCAGGAGACAGATTACCACACAGGTATCACTTCTCTCAGCTCTAACTTATTTTCTCTCTTTTAGCTATAGCAGCACATACCCAGCAGGTAAGTGACTGGTCTTCCCTGTACCTGCACTGTTACAGCCAGGTGACAGATTTGCACAACAAAGATCTAACAAAATTAAAGTGATTAATCTTTGGGACCATCAAAAAACATTAATGACAGGCAGCCTGGAAGCATCCAGCATAGTGGAGACGTGCTGAGGAGGAAGGAACTGTCAGCCATCCTCCTCCTCCCAGCAAGGAGCTCTGGGCACTTGTGGTGGAAGTCTCTGAGGAGGTTTGCACAGGACTGCTGGGAGCCAGCAGTAATTACTGTAGTAATTACGCAGTGCTCACACATGCAGTCTAGCTGGTCAGTAATAAATCCTGCTGCATCCTGATTAGATTATCAGGGCATTTGTTAGGCTAACAATAAATACTAGCTCTTGACTTCACTGACAACATCAGCATTAGCATAACTAAGGCTATAGGTGCCAAACGGCACAAAGTGTAACCACAACGGTAGATGGAATTTGTATTATTTTAACCTCATTTTCATTTTCAAGGACTATGGTAAGATTAACATTTCTACAAAGTAACTAAATGTTTGCTGTGGAAAACCTATTAAATACAACTTCTGCATATCAATATTTTTCCAATGCATCAGTTTTCACAAAGCATCATCAAAATGTCATTATGACAAGGGCTGTACCCTATTTAGCAATTCCTGAAAGCACTCCAGCAAACAGAGGTGGAGCAATGCGAGAGGACCTCTTCAAGCCCTCACCAAAACTGTTCCTTCCACATTCTAGAAGCATCAGCAGTAAGCGCTGTCAGGAGATCCCAGTACTTACAGAACCACTCGTGATCTATTTTAAGGCACAGAACACAAACTGTTCCCTAGGCAGATGTGTAAACTAAACAAGGCGGCTGCAATACGTGCAATCAGCTTCCTGAGTCCACTTCTTGCATGCAGGCTGACATACGCACCTACTGCTGCTCAAAGCTCTGTGCGAGGAGAAGGTTTCACAACAGCCACAAGAGAAAACATCAAGCCTTAGCTTCTAAGTGCAGACTGTATTTGCTCGATCACCAACTACCAATTTAACTCAACTTCTCAAGTAAAAATGAATGTGTCAGTGTCAATTTCAAATAGCACCACTTTCAAAACACGATAAGATGGGAGCCTACTTCACCCCCCCGCTCTAGAAGAGGAATGCTTGCTCCTTCATCACTTCTGCAAGAAATCCTCTCCAGTACTAAGAAAGGGATTTTTAGCCTCACTGTTTAAATGACTACTTAACCCATTTGTATCAAGTTTGATTTACAATAGAAATACTTTAAAAGTATTTCTAAAGCAAAACACAAACATCTCTGCTGCAACATAAACCTACAGACAAACAAGCAAAATAAAGACTCAAATGCACATAAATATTAAGAGAGAATACTGAACAGCAACAACGAGCATTACAGTATTTTGCCACTGCTGTGCTGAGACAATAGTGCTCCATAAAGTGTGAAATTACAAGTGCTTTCCTAAGATTAATTATCTCTAATTCAGGCCTGGAGTAGCAATCCACTGACAACGCACAATCAATAATGAATGTTAGGCGCTGGATAAAAGGATGCATTGTTTACACCTCTAATATAGAGGTCTCCAATTTTTTGAATGAAAGGGAAGAGAAGGAGGAACAGCATAGGCAGAAACGTGACGAATCTGCAATTCTGTTGAAACTCAGTTTCAGGAGATATTCTGAGTAGCTAAAGTTTATTTTTAAAAATACCACATTGAGCAAATATAACCTTACAGTCACTGCCCAGACACTTACATTCTTAAAATATACTATTTTAAGCAGTTTATATTTAAGTTCATGCTAGTTTCACAGTTCACATCCCCATACAGCAAAACCAACTGTTCATCCACAGACCTGCCTGTATCGTAATGTACTGACCAATCACCAAGAGAACTGATATGCCATTCTAAGGACAGAGACTTAGTCAAACAGCAAAGAAAGGGGGAGACTAGCAAAGGTTTACAGACACACAGACCCTTCCAATAGGGCTGAAATAGCTGGAGCATCTTACTAAGACCAATACCACTGAGAAGGATTGTCAAAAAAGTTAGTCCAGCCTAACACCCTTGAAGGAAAAGATGGTATGTCAAGCAGTAGGGAAAATCTAAGTGGAAAAGGTAACCATTTTAACTGATCAAGATCTTATCCTGTGGGACAAAGACTGCGTTTATAATGTGCCATAGAACCCATCATCTCCTCGCTGACTCCCATTTTTGGCATTCTGTAGCATTCTAAAATTTCATTTCCAGCCTTGGCTCTTGAGTATTTTTTGTAGGCTCCTGGCTAGAATGAAGACAAAAAGATCAGAGATGCTAAAGCAAGTATAACTGTAGAACACCGCCTGTAGAACATCATCTGTAAATCACTGATAGCTGAGTAGGTTTTGTCCTTCAAGAACAAGATTTCTTCCAGAACCTAGCAGTTGCTTCCTTCCCTAAGGGACAGCTGGAGTTCTTACTGCCCACAATGTAGCTGTGATGATTCTCTGGTCAGGATTATTTACAGTAGTAGTAAACACATGCTGCTTCCCCATCAGGCGTGGCCCGTTCAGTCCACTTCAAACATCAGGCTGGAAAGTTACCAAGAAGCTCTTCAAATTTAGACTGTTGCATTCAAAACCTTCCATGTGGCTGATCTTCACCAATTTCTGTTCGGTTCAAAGTATTACTTCAACATTAAAGAAAGTGAAGCAATAAAGATTTGTCTTGTAATTCTAGTTTTACTTTGGTAATACTTCAACAGCATCTCAAAAACAGGGATCCACTGAAAAAGACAGAACCAGATTACTACATAAACCATCTCCTAATTATGAAGAGGCCAAGAACACACCAAAAAATGAAACAAAAAACAGTACAACCAGAAGAAAACACAACATTTTGTTGTCTTTTTAAGTTAATAGAAAGCAATTGCAAGTTCAACAGTTTTCACACTGCTACAGAATCAGCTGAAAACCAAACCAAGAATACTATTACTCCGTAGCATCTGGACTCAGAAGCAACAACGATTTCAGTGAGAGTGGTTTCTGTCACCATCTGCTTGTCCTTTCTCCCACAGCACGTTACCACCGCATGCTTCTGCACACAGAGTTCTACGAATATCCGTTTCATAGATTAACATTTATATAACATTAGTATAACATTTATCAACATTGTGCATATTGCAGCCAAATAAAATTTCAATAGCAGAAAATAAACATTCTTGTTGGAAAGCTTCATTAAAAACAAATAAATAATAATCAAAATTGGCAGTCTTATTGGAACAAATAGCATCCTGAGATCCAGTAACTCTAAGGCTAAGTCTAAGTTAGAGAAGAGTTTGTGGGCAAAGACAAACAGAGAACCACAGAAAGGGATTAACTATAGACTCAGCCTTGCCAGGAAAATGAAGCAGGGTTGGAGGTGCAAGACTTGCAAAAGTCAGAAATGCAGGCCCGCAGTACTTAAGATGTGAGATGAAAAAGGAAGAAGAATGGCAAAAGTAGAAGAAAGCCCAGATCTCCATCTGGTTTTTGTTTGTTTGCTTTTCTAAACACAAAGTTAAAGGATTTAAGAGATATTGTCTCAATGGGGGAAAGTGGAAAAACCAAGCACAGGTCTAAAATACAGAGAAACAGAGTATGTCTCTCCTGATGAAAATAAGTTCTACTTTTCCCACTTGGTCTATACTAAGCTTTCATTAATGAAACACCAAAGTGGTGTTTTAATTTTAAATAAGTGACTGAAATTTAAAGCATCATCATCATAGAGTAGACTGAGAGGAAATCCTCTAAAAAGCAATCACTTCTCACTAGAACTATTAAAAACACATTTCATAACGAATTGACAGCGATTACCTAAAATAGCATTTCTAGGAAAATCTTAAGGAAAGCCACAGAAGCAGAGTAACAAGTTGGTCTCCTGTCCAAATAGAACCCCTTTACATACCAACTACACAAGCCAACACAGCCATGCCAAACGATCAGTGACACATCTGACCTATCACCAAACATTTGAACTGCTGGTAACAATTCAAGATACGGTTAATATTTATTTTGCTTCCCCCTACGGGATACCTAAATCACACCTTCCATTCAAATAACTGTCTTCTACATGGACCCAGCCCTCATATGGAAAGTGATTTTACAGATCACATGGCATCAGCCCTCCTGCTGTGCACTATTCAGGAACATTCACAGGATGCAGTTTGAAGGAAGCACAGTTTACATTGGATGCTTATAACTCTAGGATGAAGCCCTTGGAAAGAGCTGCAACACTTGACTCATTCCTTACTAGCCACCAATTCTACTTTTAGATATTTATTAGATGGTTTCTATAGCAGAGAAGCTACAAAGGTTGCGCTGAAAGTAATGCCTTCTGTTCTATTGTGTTGGCCCATGCAATAAGAGGCAGCTAGCGGTGGGATTGCAATAGATGCCAAACCTTCCCACCAATACTGTTCACTTTCATTGCCATGTGACAGAAGGCAGCAGATGGAACGTCTCACAATGGCGTCTGACATGGAAGTGCATATGAAACAGAGGTCTGTCACCAAATTCCTCCACATGGGAAAAACTGCACCCATTGATGTTTATCGATGCTAGTTGACCATTTCACGGAGACCAAACAGTGGATGCAGCAAAGTGAGGTGGTGGATGGTGTGCTTCAGAAGCAGGGCATAGCATGCATGCTCTTGATCATCACCAGTGAAAACACACAGATTGTAGTGGTGACCGTATTGAAAGGAATGTTTTGTAGCTGAGAATTAGCTCTATCAAGTAGTATAAGTGTGCTCTCTCTCATCATTTCCATGTAAACTGATAGCAGGCATTACTTTCAGAGCAATCTACATAGTTCAGTCATCACCTAGGTAAGGACAGCACGATGTCTTCTTCATAGACAATTATTTATTTTTTTTCTGACACGAAAATTCAGCTTTATACACTAACTTGAAATATCATTAATAGTACACACTATAATGTCTCTGTATTCTTAATGCAAACATTGTTACAAAAATTTCATAGTTAACAGTGAAAGGCTAGATTTTATGACTGTCTTCAAGCACCATGGCATTCACATCCTCCTTAATTGACATGCTTTTCAAGTCACATTTGACCTTTTCGGTTTCTCATGCACTGAAAATGAAGGAAGAATTAGCCTAATGTTTTAAGACTGTTGATCAAAGTTCTTAGAATGTATTTCAGCTTTTGAAGTGGTATATATCTGGCAGTTTTCCCAGAAGGGGGAAACAAGCCTTTTTTTTTCCCCCCCCCTCTAAATGACCGCTCATTCTCACCCTGCGTCACAGTTCTGCAAAGCAGAAGAAATCATGGGAATGGAACAGAGAGTCAAGATATGGCAGAGAAATTTACAGCATACGCAACAGCACAGCAAAATAAAAACTATTACATTCCAAAAAGCACTAGAAAATGGTCTCTGAAACCTGACACACGTTGTTTGGCAATAAATTAATGTAACTAAATGTCCTTTGGGACGATCGCAACCCTCCCTCAAGTAATAAGCTTGATATCTCTCAAGAGATCAGTACTGCAATGACAATTTAAGTTTCAATTTCAAAATTACACAAATTGCCAAAGAATTTTTAAAGAAAACCCAGTAGAGTATTTTTAAGGGGAACAGTTTTAGAATAAAGATCAATAAGCCACTCCAAACAAAACACATTAGAAATAATACTTAACCCTCAGATCAAGCTATCTTTCATTTGCACAACAATAAAAAAAGCAAGACTTTTTCCACTTAAATCATCACATAAAAGTTGTTACTTTTTAAAAAAAATAACTATCCACCAAGAACAAACTATCAGGCCTCCTAGTGCCTTATGCTAAGACTTACGTGTTCATCATGTTTCCTGGCATCAGTAACTTTATCAGTTTGCTGCTCTTCCGTCCTTTCCAACAGAACTGCTGTTGCACTACTGTTTAAGCATTTAATCATGGAAACATTTGGGCCCTTAAGAACACACAAATTCTGACCAATGTAATTCACTCAACTCCAATGTGCAGTTGCATTTATTTATTAACTACGGTCCTGAACATCGATGTATTATTCATGAAAAGATTAATTTAAAGTCAGCTGTGTCCTGCAGTCTGAAGGAAGCACTGAGCTATGTCTTGAAGCACAGTTTCCGGTTCATTTATGTTCTATGTAATACTCAAGTCTTTTGAAACAAGAATTCATTTCAATTATGACAAGGTTGACTACGTATACACCTTGTTTGATTTAAGCACTTTTGGAGCATGATTGCTACCTGAAAATGACTTTCAAACAGCACCAGCTCTCAGCAACACTGAATCACGTTTTCAGTCTGCATAGTTCTGTATTGAGTCTTGTCATAAAATTTGAAAGCTCTTGATTTCTTATCTAGATTCTTCTAGTATCTAGAAGTTAAGCATTTAGAAATTCATTAACGTCACAACCAAACAACGTACGCCTTTCAAATTTAACTGTATACTTTTGAGTACCTATAAATCACTGCGAGGCTTACACTTGACGTGTACTAAAAGTAAAGCAATCCTTACCTGAACCTTCTTCAGTGCTACTGGTACCCCATCCAACAGGCAGGTTGCTCTGTAAACTTCACTGAACTGGCCACGGCCAATCTTTTTCTCTATTCGGAAATTGGCAAGTGTATTATAGCCCATGTCAGGTCGCAAGGCTTTCTAGAACAAACATTACAAAGAAGTTAGCATCACTTGCAGAAACAGATACTAGCTACACAGAGATCCCAATCCTCAAAAACACACAGCTCTAAGTGTTGTATTTAATTCAGTAAGACAGGGGGGTTGGAGATTCATGATCCTTGAGGTCCCTTCCAACCCTGGCCATTCTGTGATTCTGTAATCACAGAAGGTGTAAAGAGCTGTTTGAAAATATACAGTTTGAATAATTAAATTTGCTTTATTCTATTATATTAGAACCTAAACTGTTTAAAGTAATAATACATTCTATGATACGTTCTTTCTAATGAAAGCATTCATTACTATTTTCTTTGACGAGAATTTAAAAGTGTTGCAATATATTTAAACAGGTAATAGAAGCAATAAGGGATCAGTTTGCATAACAGGATACTTATGCAGACACTTATGTAACTACACAATATGTTTTTATAGATACTTCTGTTGCTCCAGAAGTCAAAATATTAGGGCTCCTGTTTTGACAAAAGTGGTGTAGCATAACTGCACAAATGCACTCTACAACAAAAGACCTAGCTTAATGAGGTCTTTGTAGTGCTTTTAGGGAAAACATCGAAAGTTGCACACTGCTAAGATTTAAAATTCTCTACATAGAGCTGTAAGCTAGTGTTAAAACAGGCTTTATTTGAAAAGTATTGTGCACCTCCCATTTGAATCGGGAGTCGCAGCCTCTGTCTGCACAGTAACTTGACAAATATTAGCGTGAACCACTGAGGCAGTGTGACAACCGCATGCTGAGAGCAAAGTCTCACTAATGTGTTTTGGCATGCAGGTTTGTAATCACACATTTACATATGCAATGACCTACATTTGCATGTCAGATCACACACTGTCTTGCTTTATTAAGACCGGGCACCTCCCTGTGCTTGGCGGCCAGAGTGGCGAGAGAGGGCCAGAGGGCCGTGTTTTTTGGCAGTTGAGGGATGAACTGCCACCAAGGATTAGGCTGATATGGCCTGAGCATTAGACACTTCATTAGAGGTAATCTGTTTAACAGTGGGCAGTGTATGTAAACTTCACAGCCCATTTGCGGCACCTTTTCCCCCCCATGGCCTTTCTTCAAAGGGCAGCGTGGCTGAGTGACAGCTTGTCTCATCTGCTCCCTTGTCCTGTCATACAATTTAGATGTGGAGAGCTGACATGAGAAGCAACATAGCTGCACATCTCCAACCACCACTGGGTCTCGCCTGTCCGCAGTGCAATTTGTAGAGAAATGAGCCTGTGCAGGAGGAAGACTTCTTTCAGTCTGAGACCATAACAGAGCAGATTATGCACACTTCACTAATGATCACATTACATTTTATTCACTGAGTAAATCTGGGGACGCTTGGAATATCTCAACTCCCATGCAAGAGATAATCTGTCTTACAACATCAAAATAATCTATGAGTTGCTTCCTCATCTCCAGTTTGTTTTCTAAACTTAAGCCAATCAGTGTACTAAAACTGCAAGAATATTTTCTTCTGTTTTGAGTACTCTTACGTACATTTAATTTCTCAGCTATAACCTTGAGCATGGAAATAGCAGCAAGTAGGGAGAATATCAGTTTAAAATTTTCTGCTAGAAAGAATTAAGCGAAACAGGGTTATACACTAATTACTCAAGGCCCCGAGAGCTCATTTGTAGGACAAATAATTGAAGACAACCTTAAGCAGAGACTTTAGCACTCAGACCTGTTTCAGCCTCAGAAAAGCACCAGCACACACTTTTGCCAGCAAGGCAAAGCGTACCTGGGTAAAGGCCGCGGTAACGCAAGGATTCACTTAACTTCTGACACTATGCTAGACAGGAGCTCTCAAAGATGTGCAATATGGTATTTTTTCAAACTTGTGCACTTGTGTGCAATTGCCATCTCAATGATTCAAAAGCATCTAACTACCCATAAAGTATCACTGAACTCCAGTAGTGAGCAAGGGAGGCAGACAATAAAATAGATGTCAAAAATCCAAGACTACTGAAAAAAACAGTGAAGTCTTTATTCACCAACTCTCACATCGTACAGCGCGCCCAGTGAACAACCCACACCAGCTCCTCTGGTGTGCAAGCCTCTGCAAGAGGTTCTCAACATCCTTCAGAGAAGAGGAAGCTCAGGTGAGACCTTACTGGTCTCAACAACTCCTTGAAAGGAGGCTGTGGCAAGGTAGGGGGTGGCCTCTTCTCCAAGATAACAGCAAGATGGGAAAATGGCCTTAAATAATGCCAGGGGAGGTTCAGGTTGGATATTATGAAAAACTTTGCTTAAAGAGCAATTGGACACTGGAATGGGCTGCCCAGGGAGGCGGTGGAGGTGTTGAAGAAATGTTTGGATGCTGTATTAAGGGACATGGTTTAGTGGACAATATAGGCAGTAGGTGGATGATTGGACCATATGATCTTAGAAGTCTTTTCCAACCTTAATCATGATCCTGTGACTATTACAAGCTCCTCAACACTGCTCCATTTCTGTGTGTGGCAGAGCACTACAGCAAGACAAAGACTGATCTGGACTGAACAATAAATAAACAAATTCTATAAGACTTCCTATTATTTGCAGATTCAGCTTAAATGCAAAAAATTTCATCGCAGCAATTCAAATATTCCAATGATCAAGTAAGAGGGAAACTATTTCACGTAGACCAATTACACTCCTTGTAACAATAAAACTGAAAAGCTATTTTACTAGCATGAATTCCTAAACTGAATTTCTAGGTGAGAGCAGTATTTCCAAAGAGAACCAGTCCTCAAAAATGCATTTTCACAGGAATATCTGTAGTCATAGGGTAACTTGTGTACTTCACTGGCTATAATCTATGCTGTTAACGAGAACTACAAACATGGGCTTCAGCTTCAGAAAAAAAAAAAACAGTACAGCTTTTATTTTTGAATTGTTGCCACAGTAAATAGTGTAAGTTTCACCACCACAGGTTCTTGCAGTCTCGTACAAACATCTCCTAAAACTGTCAAACAGCAATATCCCAGTAATGTATGTCAACAGATCAGCTTTATCCTTCCTTCTACCAACAAATATTCCAAGACTACATTTCTTACACATCTTCTTTCTAATAGAACTACATCTGCTGAGAATTTCTCCTGCCCGGTTTCAATAGGGAAAGGCATTAATTCACATCACTGGGAGATGTAAGAAAAGCAAGTTGAAGATATATCTGAAGTAAGTAAAGTAATTCAGTCCTCGTTTTGAAGCATGGAGTGTTTGACACTTAATCACCTCCCAGCAAAACTACTGCCTTTACCTTTCCCTCATTCTCCCACTCCATGGTAGTGGAGTGGTAATGCAGTAAAAGAAAAAAAAGTTTTCTATCAAACACAGGACTATCAACTGTATTTCAAGATCACCAAAATTACATTATACCTCTTCAAACCTTCCTTCCCTCTCCGCAAGGAATAATGTTTTCTAATTTCTCTATATAAGAACTGCTAGCCTCTGTTCTTGAGTAACTGTTCAGAAAAAAAAAAAAAAAGATACCTGTGGCTGAAATGGCGGAGCTGTGGGCCCCTGCATGCCTTGTGACTGCTCATCCATTCTATCAGGCAAAAGTGTCCTTTAAGGCCTGAAAAGAGAAACATAAACAGTCATTACACTGTAATCCAATTATGCTGTAATTTACAAACAACAAAGCCAGCAGTAAAATTGAAGAACTAATATTCTCATTAGCATTCTTTAGTTTACCAACATCTAACTACTCCAGTTCTGCAGTTTGGAGAAGGAAGTTTACTTGTCTTCAGCTGTTCTATAAAACATATGTGAACACACTGGACAGGCTCCAAACACTTGGAAGACCAGAGCCATGCAAAGGCCCTGTCTGATGGAAGCTGCAACTCATCACTCTTCAGAGGCACCAGGCCCTTGTCAAACTACAAACACCTGAGGCCAGCAGCTCAGACCTCTAGGAAGAGTAGGAGATAGCAGACCAGCAGAAGAGTTACAACTGCACACATGCTATTTAAGCTCTATTAATTCATCCACAGATTTTACATGGTAGGCAAGCAGAGGCAGGGAAGCAGGTGCAGCATCCAGCTTTACTGGTGCCTACGAGGAGCATCATGCTCTCTCTGCTCAGAAGAACACAATCACAGAATACAACAGAAACCTCACCAGCAGCCTTGAACACAAGCAATGGAATCAAGTCTTACAAAAGGAAGCCCCTCAACAACTGTTTCAACACACACAAACACAAAGCACTGCTGTCTGCCACTTGATCAAACCTGGCAAGGCTTCCAGATTAATGAGAGAGACATCTGACTGCAAAACTATTCCAGCTTTTTGGTGTCCAACTGATTTACTTCCTGTTTCCAATCCTGGAAGTTCATTGCTGGTAACTCTTAAATCTTTACCACCAGGAAAATTCCTACGATAATTTTAATCAGATAAATCTGTATACTTCAAACACTGCAAGCATGCCTTCCTGCACACAGAGTTATTAATGTCCCACAAACCTTATTCTACAACTATCACACAAGATTTTCACCTAGCATTAAACTGAAGTTCAGCATGAAAGCATGCAAGCTACTATCTCCTTTAAAACACAGACACAAAATAAATCTTCCCAGTAATTCCTTTTGACACTATTATAAGAGTGAAATAGCTCCCAAGAGAAAACAGGGAACCTTAGACAAAGTTTTTTAAAGCTCATTGCAAAACATTTAAGAAATCCTAACAAACCACTCATGTTCACAGCAACATCACTCTTACAGCATCACCCTGTTCACGCAGCTAATGGATCAAGTCATCACCGAGCAGCTTTGCAAAGTTTCTTGCCACACCGCAGCAGTGAGCTGAGCAGCAGGCAGGACACACACAGCCAATCACTATTTGTCCTCTCTCCCATCAAAGCAGGCATCCCACCCATCTCAGTACCACTACCCACTCCCAGCAATCAGGGCTCACAGCAGCTTCCTCTTTGTATTCATAGTACTTCTTCATCAAGGATACAGTTTGGGGCTTTGGTTTCCCTATTAGCTGTAATTAATACAAAGATAAAAGAAATCCAAAGAAGCAATTTCAGGCAGGTCAGCAGAAAACGTGTGATCAAACTGATGCAGGAGGCAAAATAAACAAAGTAGAAATGGGAAGATTTCTAAAAATAATAGAGAGGAGACAAAAAAAGAAAACAGCTGGTGGACAGATGCTGCACAACTCTGCAACTTGCAACTTCCCAGCCAGCTGCAGGATGCCAGCGCTGACAGCCTCCTCCAGGCTCCACCACATCCCCTGGCAGCCTCCCTGCCACGGTGACACAACCACGCTGAAAAACTTACTTAGCACAAGACTGCACCTCACTGCTTGCTTTTACAATGAAATAAAGAACTGAAAAGATAACAAACGTGTTCTATCACAGTAAGCAAGGAAGACATATTAACTTCTGAGGTTTTTTGTTGCTTTTGTAGAGGAAAGGCAGAGATCAGTGATTCATGCCCATATACGGAAGTCCTTCTACATTTTTATTTTTATTTTTTGACTGCATGACCGATTTGCATTTTAGAGTAATTTGGCATTTTGATCACACAAAATGGTAAGGGTGCAAAACTCATCTCTTGTACCATTTCTCAATGCAGGCAAGAATTGGATTTTGCTGCTTGAAGACTGTTTTCACAGAGAGGCATGCCTTTCACCTTGACGATCAACCCACAACAGAGTAATACTTATTTGTATTTAAATTACAGATGATAATTTCTATTTTTCCAAAGATGTTTTTTCATGTTATAATTTACTAGTGAAATGATGCTTGAAAATGCTGCCAAGTAGTTAGCACTCAAAACTAAAACACTAATGCAAGCATTTAAACATAACAACATTCTCTTCTTGAAGCATGTCCCATGAGGATCTCCCTCTGCAAATCTACCACCTCCATACACAGTGGCTCCCGGAAAACCACCAACAGATGAAGTGAGAGGCAAAGCAGTTACACCACCAGCACCCAAAAAACCAAATCTGACTAATATTTCCAGATGTGCTTACGCTAATCATGCAGGAGTAAATGCCTCCCCGTCTTCACCACATGACTTATAAAGATGTATTCAATTAAAGAGTCTTCATCACCCTCAGAAGAGCAGGCCAGGGGTGACAGAGCACTGCTGAATGTCATGCAGTGCAATGAAGAGGGGAATGGTGTGCAGTGCAATAGACAAATACCCACAATCAGGAAAGCTGATTCAGACTGAACTGATGTAAATACGGGAAAACAACATAGGCAAGACCAAGAGGGAGACTGAAAATTTCCATTTTAATAAATACTCCAGAGTTCCTGAGAAATTAAACAAAACTGCAGGCAAATAATAGCTGGTGTAGCAGGAAGGCACACATACAGCCTCACCTTCTGCTTCAGCAGTACATGTCTTATGCTGTATGGCACAGCTACTCTTCCAGTTGGTGTGCCCTAGCCTCTAACTAAAGGTGAGACTACCAACGACTCTTAAAGAAACCAAAGCAGACAGCCTGCCCCTCTGCACCAACCACAGTTCTCTGCTACATCACACTGGAGGATTTTTTTTAATTCACACTTGTAAAAAAGAAAAAGCTATCTGGGAAAAACGTGAAATCCTTGCAACTTTTTTCTTCACCACAACTAAGTCTTTACAAACAGGGAGAAGTTATCTCAGGAGACCAAGTGCTACACACCACCTAATTGCATGAAATGTGCCTTTTCAAATGCTATTTTCATAGCTCAAAGTCCATAAAAAATTGAAATGTATTTGCCAGAATTCAGACACTAACGTCCTTGTCTTAACAGATGGCAGCACTACAACACAAAAATACACCACATTCCTGTAGAAAACATCACCATCAGCCATAGCAATACGTGGCTTCCATTACTACATGCTACAGACCATGATTTTTCAGTTTTGGACTTACCTGGAGACATTCAGTAATTGATGTCAAAGAATAAACAACATCTACACTTGAAAAATATAAATATACTTCAGTCAAAAGATTAATGAGTGTGGAAAATGTTAGTCATAGATTTAAGTACTCCACGTAACTGCTAACACGGCAGCACAAATTTACACTGCTCACAACGTGCTGGTCAGGTACAGTTAGTTCAGTTTCTTTTCAAAAAGGATGCCATGTCCTTTGCTTAACTCTGGATTGCACTGTCAATCAAGGCAGGTATTTTTTAGGGGTTTTTTTGTTGTTGTTGTTGTTTTGGGTTTTTTTGGTTTTGTTTTTTGTTGTTGTTGTTGTTTTGGTTTTTTTGTTTTTTAATAATAAGTTCCCTTAGTTTTACTCATTGTTCGGTTTTGTTTGCTTGTTTTTCTAAAGGATGATTGCTTCTGGAGGGCCGAGGTCCATTTAACATCATATATACACTCTACTTTTAGATCCGGAAGTTGGAGTCCTCTGCATCTAGTAAGCACTTCAAATGGCAAACCTTAGTGTCCTAAACTGGTCAGCCCGGTTGAAACCAAAGAACAGCACTCTGGAAACAATGGCTGTAGATTTCCAAACAGCTGCACCTTGCTGGGCCAGCCACACAGGCACGCCTTCCTCAGCACCCACCTACTGCTGACAGCATCAGAGGACACAGTGCAGCAGCACACAGGCAGTACTCTCACAAGCTGCTCTTAGGACGCTGATGTGTCCCAAGCCCTCATGTCCTTGTTCCACCTCCAAAAGGCATAAGAAAACACCCTGGCAGTTTACCTAAAGGTCTGCTTTCTTACTTCAGATTGGGTGAGGTTTTGTTTGTTTTTTCCCTCCCTCTCCTCCAAATAGTGAACTGGAAGATGAAACCTAATGTGTTAACATACATTTCAAGAAGTTATTCAACCACCTCCATACCACCGGGATTCTAAGAATCATAATTAATATGGGTCTATTTAACGTGAAATGCAGGAGATCTTAATGAATTTTCTAGTGTCTTTTCATTAAATTATTCTTAACATAGGTCAAGAAAATGAAATTCAGTTATATATACACATGCTACTACACTATCCACTCACAGAGTTGCACGGTCAGCTTTAAAAAAGCATTAAAAATTATTAAATATACTGGAACCCTTGAAACGCTTAAAAAAAAAAAAAAAAAAAAAAAAAAAGGAAAAAAGCCAATCAATGCTGCTCCACTGCAGCTGGTTATGCTTGAGGCTTACAAACAGAGCACAATCAAAAAAGTATCTCCTGTTTCCTGCTCGAACACTACTGGACAGCAGCCAAGGCTCGCAAGACTTGCACAGGGCAGCTGATGCCAGGCTCACACAGAACTTAACAACCCCGAGCCAAACTGAAAGCTCAGGCTGTGATGCTGGAACAAGAAGTTTCAGCATTAGCTCGGGCACCAGAAGAACAAGGTGTGATGGCACTGAACAGCAGAGAGGGGGCTGCACTCCCACAGCCAGAGCTGGGGACTGGAAGGTGGGCATGTGCTCACAGTACAGAAGGACCATTCAACTGCACTGAGGACTCTGCACTTCCTCTTGTAAAGACCAAAATACACAAACATTGCCTGTAACATGGGTTTTCATATACTCATATTTGCAATAAACTCATTAGGCTTCTGGACAAATTTATGCTCAGACAGCTTCAGTAAACAGCAAATTTTCCAAGGCTGACAGTGTAACATACAAACAGTGACACTGCACGCATCCATTGCTAACTAATTCTCCCTAGGACCTTTTTCATATGTTCCTACTTCCCTAGGAAGCATCTGAAAGATTAGAAGCATTTACAACAAGTACAATACTAAATAATTAGCAATAAACAGTTCTACCATCACCCACTCCTCTTTTCCAGGTCCTTTGCTCTGCCCAGCTCAAACTCACTGTACTTTTCACTGGTTTGCTACTATTAACAGAGTACGACAAACATACAGTCTGCAACATGCATATTCTATGCTTATCATTTATTTAATGGCTTACAGATTATTTGAACTACTCATTCACTTGATGAATAAATATTTGACCACACCAATTTCTTTTTTTGCTAAGTTGGATATAAGTATTAATAAAGCAAAATGCATTTAAGTTGACACTCATTCAAACTCTGCCAAGAAGATCAAGGCCTTAATCAGCAAGGACTAAAGTCAACTCCACACTGGAAGAGCAAGTTAATCATGAGCACAGGGGGAGCCTGTAATTTACCCCAACTAACGTACATTATATACATGAACACACAGAGACACACATTATGCATATGCATCATAACATAAATACACACGCATACACTTCTATCCATAATCATTTATAAATTATGCGTATAGACATACAGAATGATTACTATTACTAGCTAATGGTCGTTAAAATGAAACATTTGTTTCACAACATAAAAAATGTCTACAGTGTGACAAAACCATATTCCTTGGTAAATTCTCTGCAAAAGCATCAGTATCAGAAGAAAAACTGTGACCTCTTAAGTGGTAAATACGATTGAATATAGATGTATATATACACGCAGGATTACCTTACAAAGTACTTCTGAAAGAGTTATATTTTCAATATACTATCAACTGAGCTCTCCCCGTAGGATGGCAGCTCTGTGAGGACAAACTTGAAAGTGGAGGACAAAACTAATTATCAGCATTTGTTAAGTTAGAAGTACTTATTAATTATCTACCTATGTGGAAGGAACTATTCTTTATTTTTACTTAAGGCAATCAACAAAATGAATTTGGGCTTAAATATTTCGTTCCTTACGAGCTGCCCATTCCAAGCTCTACAGAAGCAGTCAAACATGCACAGTTGAGCTGGGTTAAGTGCTGGTTTTAGCAACAGCAATTTTAGCAGAAGCCAGCATACACAAATTATCTTTTTAATTACTTAAAAATAAAAATAAAAAAAAAATCAACAAATACAGTAAGTGATCACATACAGTTCTATCATCCATCCATCCACCCAGATTCATCAGGCACTCTTGTTTCTAACCCTGAAAGCACAGGTTCCAGCCACTGTTGTTGCCCAGCCCCCAGGAGCTCCCTGTCAGTAGCCAGAAGAAAGGCCACACCTCACAGGCCCATCTCTCTTCCTCTCCCCCCACTGGCACAATGTAACAAGGATTTTCTTTTCTCCTCCCTCTCCTTGCCAGTTGTGTCAGGCAGGCAGATTCCTTATCTTCCCAGCTGCTCCCAAAGGGAGCACTGCACTGACTCGCCCTTTTTCCAACTGTTGGCTATCTCATGACAACCGACTGAGGATGAGCCTCCATTTTCACTCGGTCTCTGTTCACCCACCAAGAAATCCAACTGCCATTTCCTCATATGGAGTAGCCAGTTACAAAGAAATACTTCATTGCCTTCAAATGTTTTCCCTGTGATGCAATCTCAATTCATACACGGCCCTTGACCACACCACTACCAGCAGAACAGGCCCTTGGCACACACAGGGACAGCAGCCATCCCTGGGGCACCTCCCTCCCTCCCCTCAGCCACACACGCCAGGCCCTGCTCCCTGCCCTGGGAGGAACCAGTGTTCCTTTACTGGACCAGCCACAAACCAACCCTGTCAGGCAACTCCATTTTTTCTCCAGATCAGTTCTTCAAATCTTTCCCCTTGTAGACACAAGGACGGAATTGTGATAGCAGAAAAGAGACGGGAAGATGCAGCTGGGGACAGAGCAGCCCTAACTTACATCAGTTAAACCTCTGGTCAAATTACTCCTCAAGCACAAAGCCAATCTAACAGCTCACAAGCACTTAAGGTCTTCCTTTCTTTTGCACACGATCCTGCTTAGCCATCCTGACCACCCCAGAACGTTTGCTGAGCTGGTTCAGCCCCAAATGCAGCCAGGCCCACGCTCCACAAGCAACACACGCTGAACGAGGCACAGGGGAGGCTGCCAGAGCCTTCGGTCTGCTGAGCAAGAGCAGAGATAGGAAACAAGGGAGAGATCAGAGGGAAATGAACATCTTCCTTCTGGCAACAGTGAGTAACTGCATTAGCTCACATTTCATTTTAGTTCAGCCTTAGGTACAGATGATAAAAAGTATCAAATGATTTAAAAAAACAAAACAAACAAACAAAAAAAAACCACACATAATAACAGGAAGGCAGCCGACACAGAGAGAACACAAGTTATTCAGTAGAAAGCCAAGAGTTTTGTCTGCAAAATACCATGCAGGTATGCAGGAGCAGGAAACAAAACATATGGTAACAAGTCCAACTGAAAAAAAAAAAAAAAAAAAAAAAAAAAAAAAAAAAACAACCACAAGATTTTCAGAGAAAGGAAGTTAAGATGTGATTGGAAACCCTTAAAACCTAACCCTCCCCAGGCCAACACATGGGCAGGGTGATGAGATGCCCTTTCTCTTTAAAACATAACTTCAGTACACAATTTAAAACCTAAGCTACCTCCAAGACGATGAAATGAAGCAGCACACAGAATGGGAGCAGGAATACCAGCCAGACTCAAGAAGTTTTTCAGGATCCTCTCACACCGCCTCCTACTCCACAGCTCCCACAGCTGCAGTGACTGGTGTGAGATCCCCAGGCCCAGAAGCAGAGCACCAGCAGCCAGACACTTCACCTCTGCAGGACAATGCAAAGCTTCACAGCTGTTTCTGTATCTTACATTTAACCTCCGCCAGCAAAAATCTGCAAGATCCATTGCTGCTTCTGGAGTCTCCTCCATGACTAATTGTTTGTGCAGTGCGGTGTACACAGGCTGCTCGCAGCTCCTGCTCCCGAGCCCCGGTTGTGTCCACGAACCTCACAAGCAGCCCACACACCTAACACAGAGTTCTGAATTCCACTCACGGCAAGTATTGGAAATTCACTGCTGTGAAGACAACTCCTTTTTTGGATCTGTTTTCAGATGAGGAAGAAAAGGGTACAGAAGAAGGGCCTCTACAGGCCAAACGCTATGCCTTTTCAAACTGCAAGCTTCTACTTCCTTATTATAGATTGAACATGAAGTTTACCTGTGATATTTTTGCCTTCCAGTTTTCAAGGAATCAATAGCTTTGCGACAGAGGATTAAAATGAACTGAAAAGGACCAGACCATCAACAGTGTAGCAGCTGGCTCCGCTTCTCCCAAAGACAAACATCTCAGCCACATGCTGAACTTCCAAGGCAATGTAAAGCAATTAATCTCGTCCAGCTACTAAATATAACAGTAATAACTGTGTTATAAATCATCCCAAGCAGATTAAAGCAAAGAGCCTTGAATGTAAGTTCCCAAATGCCACATGAATTAAATAGTCTATTTGAATTGGTACCTATAATCAGCAGTGAGAAGTCACTGGTATCAGAGAGCTAAACTATGCACAGTAAGATTCAAACATGCATACTATTTTCCTACAAGTTCTTCTTTTCAGAATCTTGTGTTTTTTTTTCTAACAAACTCCCATACGTAAGCACATGTGTTCTGCCTGCCCCATAGGCAATAATGGCACTTGAAATACACTGCTTTCTAACTTCAGAAACGGAAGCTGAATTGCACTTACGTTTCAGACACACATGGGATTATCTTTAACAGAAAAGGTACATATTCTAGCAGTATTGCTTCTGTTCTGCTTTTTAGACAGCCTGACAAAAACAATCCTTTCAGTAGTTTCTTAAGAAGGCAACGGAGAGTGATGCTGTACTGCACTGCAAGGCTGAAGTACTTCCTACGTGGCCAGCAGGGTTCAAACCAAGATAAATACAGGAAATGAGTGCTCTAAAGGCTGCCCCCATCACCACTTTGGAATTCCAACATTATTTTCATCTCTGGTGTACACTGTATACAACACAGCTGAACTGAACAATTTTTCTTGAACTTAATCACCGATAAACTCCTATGACTATTCACAGCATTAACCTTTGCAAGGATATCTCCCCTCCTTGTCAGTTCTAAGCACTACTTCCTGGGAATCAGAAGGGACCTCCGGATAAGCTGCAAATAATGAACATTAGAAGTTACTACAGGTCACCTTTTCCCCAAAAAATTACCAAGATCAGGAGAATTCAACCATTCAGCACAGATGTTTGGAAGACTGTCAATCTTCCAAAGACAACAAGGGACCGATGGTGGTGTGTCCAAATGCAGCAGAAACAAAGAAAAAGAACTGCTTACCTTTGAAAGGCCTCAGGTAGGCACAGATCTGTAGCAAGAGGTGCCCTTCCCTCCACTGCCAGCCCTTAAATGATGTCTGGGAATGAGTAGATCCTGGCTCCAACCCTTCCAAGTCACCCAGGTACACTGCATGCACCTGAGCTCCCTTGGGTTGGCCCTGCCTTCCCACCAGGTGCTCAATCACCATCTCAGGCCATGACTTAGCATTTCCACTACAGCGATACAACCAAATGCAGAACTAATGTGAAGGCAAGATCCTATACTCAGTCTATTAAATATGCATTTTTCACATGCATGGGCAAACTGCCTCCCCAGAGCATCTCCATGAACAAATACAGCAGGCTAACTACATTCAGCTCAACTTTGGCACAATAAAAGGAAAATACAGGTGTACCTCAGGCTCTGACAATTCAGAGGATACCACATGTTATAGCAAAACCACCGACTGACTTCATGTACTCTTTTTTGACTGTCTTAGGATAAATCTTTCACATGAGTTTCTCATATACTCATATGTCTTCAGCTAAACAACTCTAAAATTGTACTTATTCTTCCTTCTTTGGAAGGAATTTCCACTACAGTCATGAGACTCCATTTGCCTATTTCTTGTAGACCCTGGAAGGCACAACAGTAAGTCAATCAAAAACAGATTTTCAGTGGACTAAAGTTCCTTTTTTTATTTTACATCCATTTTTTTATTTTAATTTTTATGTTGAATACAAGGTATCTACCATAAAAGCAGTATCTCTATCCTTCCACTGAAAGTCTCTGAGCATGCTTTGAAAATCCATCTACCCAAACATCAGATACTTCTAAATAAAACATCCTGAATACTTTGAAATTAAAGAACTTGCAAGTGTGCTTTTGTGTTATTTCCTTCCAGTATCAAATATATATCACTGCAGGGCTTTAAATTCTTACTTTAAAGCTGCTTGATGATACTTGCAAACTTCCCTCTTTCCACAACAAAAAAAAACAATTTACCCTTCTTTTCTCCTGTTTTCTAGAGCACATGAACTAATCAGAGCATTCTACTGCATTTCATCCCTCTCGCAGCAGCACGAGTCAAAAGCTTTAAATGCAGACACCTCTATAGTACTGCAACTCTAAGCTGTTTCCAAAGCAGCAACAAATGGAACATGTTTTAAAATTTCAGTCTTACAATTTAGTGGAGTTGCAAATATCCACATGACATCTATCTCACTGAAGTGCCTCCCTTATGGAGCAATACGTTGTCCACTGTAACTTCAGACTAGTCACATAACTACGTATAGGAAAGACATCCAGTCAATGAAGTTACTACGCATGCATGACCTGAAAAATAACGCTACCATTCAATCTGAGAAAACAGTGCTGTGACAGTTACGTCGTGCAAGGCAGAATTGATGCCTCTCATGAAACGCAAAGCAAAAGCTCAAGTTCCAAAGAAGAGCATCTATTTTGAAGGGACAGTCTGTACAGACACAAGCCAAAACTCGGAACAGGTGCATGCAGAACCAAAATCGGGCACTGTGCAAGGTAAACACGAAGCCACGGGGAAAAGATATTTACCGATCTAATTTTTATTATTATTATTTTATACTGACAGAGGATGCCCCGCTCCCAGCGCTTTTCAGCAGGCCTGCTTCTCCTGGTCTCACACAGCCACGCCGCCCACGCCCGGCAGCCTCAGCACAGCGCAGCCAACCCAAGGCGGAGCCGGCAGGCCGAGAGCAGCACAGCACCTGCGCCGGACACGGCCCGCAGCCAGGCGAGAGGAGCCAGGCGAGAGGAGCCAGGCGAGAGGGGACGGGCAACCGCAAGGAAACGCCGAGAGACACCACGAGCGGCTGCTCCTTCCGCGACACTACCCGAGGAGTCCAGCCCGAGGCGCCCCGCCTGGGGCCGCACCGCCCCCGCCTCTCCCCGGCTCCCGAGTAACCCGGGAGCCGCTGCGGGACCTCGGCCCACCACGACCCCAGGGAGCCGCTTCCTCAAGAGCCGCCGCGACGCCCCTCGCCGCCCCGCAGGCGCCGACTGAACGAAGGCAGCCCCGGGCCGGTTACTGCCCGCCACCATCCCACCCCCGCCCGCAGAAAGTTTCTCTCCCCGGCCCACACCGCTCCCTCCCCTTACGACGGAGGGAGCGGCAGCCGCGCCGCCCAACAGCGCCGCGAGAACGAGCCCCACCGACCAATACGAGGCGGCGAGAGGCGGGACCCCGCGGTACGCCCGCGCGACTCAGCGGGGGGAGCGCCTCCAGGCGGGCGGGCGGGCTCAGCCCCGCGCCTCTCGCCCCGGCCCCGCGGCGCCCCGCTCACCGGGAACCCGCCACTGCCTTCGTCTGCTCCCGGCGCGGGGCGGGCCTCACCTCTTCCGGCCTCTCGGCAGCCGGAGCCGGGCCGCGGCTCGCGGCAGGCGCCTAGCGGGGCTGCTGGCCGCCGGCTCGGACGCCCGCTGCGGCCCCGACCTCCTCTCCGCCCCCCGCCGCTCCTGCCGGGCCCGTAAACATCCCGGCATCCCCGAGGATGGAGGCGGGGCGGCCGCCGGGCTCCGCCTCGCCCCGCCGCCCCCCTGCCGCCCGTGGCCGTAGGGCGCCCGGCGGCGGCTCGGCGGGGCGGGCGGCGGTTTCCGTCGGGCGCCTCACGGCCGGCCGGGCGGCTCTGCACCGCCGGCACTGGTGCGGTGCGGTGCGGTGCGGCTCGGCCCGGCTCAGCGGTAACGGGCTCGCGAAGGTTCTGAGGCACGGAGCGCTCGGACCTCGGTGGGCAGCGGCGCTGAAGGCACGGCGCTCGCCCGGCAAAGCCGCGCAGCAGAACAGCATCAGTAGGAGCGCAGGCCTGTCTAATCAGGGCGCTGGTTCTGCGATCAGCCAGCAGCACCCGCCGGAAGCCTCGGCCCAGGCTGCTTTGGCGCACAATGGAAAGAGTACAAATTATACCGCACGATTTCTCAAGGAAGGTTACACGGCACTGTGATCAAATAGCTTCTTCCTAAGGTGAAGAAACCGTATGTAAAGGACAACTGTTTTTGTTTAAGTTGTACTGTATCGAAGTCTCTTGCAGAACAAGTAAGGTATGGGCCAGTGTGTCTGGAAAAAGTCCATTCACCTCTCTGCAAAAGTACAGCCTGCTTGTGAGGTGGACCTCAGCCCTGAGACAGCTGTGGGGTGTGCGGGGATAGAAACTCTCACAGTTAAAAAATACATTTTTCTTTGCTGTCTCATTTCACTGATGTTAATACATTTGTTAATGATCCTGCACATTTCCTCTTTATCATAGCAGTATGTCATCTGATGCTTTATCCACGTGGGTTTTTTGTTTTGTTTGAGCAAGATGTTATTTTTATATCCACTGCACTTACATTTTTAATCCTCAATTTTCTCCATTTGTTATGTCACTGTAGCCACTGTTACTGCATTTCTACACCGTTCAGCTGCCTGAACCCAAACACTGTTTTAGCCTGATACTGCCAACTGTTGCATCTTCTTCTCTTTCCTGTATTCTAGCCTCATTTGGTTATAAAATGTCTACTTCCATTTTCTTTTTGGTGCTTTGAGAACCCAAAGACTTAAAGCTGAATATGCTGCTTCAGTGAGCCAAACATCATCATGGACATCAAAAAGAGCCTTACAAAAAAAAAAAAAAAAGGGGGGGGGGGGCGTTAATAAAATACTGCACTTATTTTAAATAAAATACAAATTTAAAATTTGCAGGGTGACAAACCTGCCATGTGCTATCAAAGTCAGTCTTCAGGCCTGTGCTGTACAAAGCTTTACTTGTAAAGGGATGTTTTCCTTTGCTTTTCAGTGCACATTTTCACTTTAATAAACCCATCTAACATTCCTGGTAATGGAGCGTTGCCATCGTACAGAGTCAGAAAGGCAGAAAAGGCTCTGGAAGATTGACTAGCCTAAGGGGTTGTTAAGGAGCAGGCTCATCTCTGGTGATTCTCTTGGAGGCTGCAGGGGACACTGACTAACCAGCTAGCAAAGGCTTAGAGAAAACAGATGAAGACATTGGAATTAGGGATCTGAGAGGAAGAGCACAGCTGTTAGGTTAAGCCTTACCAGCTGCTGGAGGTGTGGCAAATGCTCCACACCTGGAATCAAGCAGGCCAGAGGCAGAAGGAAGGAGTTTAGCATACAACTCCCTATACTGGTGCTAGTTGATAAGTTTGGTCCCTGCAGTTTGCCTTAGGTAATGTTTGTGGAGATAAAGGGCTCTCATAGGACTGGTATTTTATTGGTATGTTAGTACCATCTTGTTCCGCCTATTTTTTAATTATCCTTAGGTTAAAATTGCAAGTTAAGTGCACTGGTTTTGCATACTGAGGAAAAAGATCACTAAATAAGAGAGAATTGTAGAGATGGCAGAGAAGGATCCTGCGAATTACAGAATGATCATAAATAACCATATTTTCCCTAGTTACCATACTACATGTGAGTTCTACAATATATATGGGAGAGTTATAGATGCCCCTCACTAATTCTAATTTGGGAGTTAATTTTGATCTTCCTTAACAGTCTGCAAGAAATGATATTGTAGCAATGCACATTCATAATTTACTGTTGAATTCGGTAGAGAAATATGTAACAATGTTGAACAGTTGGTAACTGCAGATTCTCATTTACAGATGCTTCCTAAGCTCTACTGGCAGATGTCACTGTCACTGATGCTGCGCTTCACCAGCCTCAGTATTGTTAATTAGTTAATCAACTTAAGAAAGCTCCATGAGTCTTTTTCTGGTCACTGAAATCCAATGGTATATATAAAAACTATAAACATGGCTACCATTCAGGGTATTATCTAAAATACCACATGATCATAAAAGGTATTATTTGCAATGGCAGTGTTGTGTGTTATTATCATTGAACCAGAAACGGTGGTCTTTGCCAGGATTTTGTTACCAGACTCAAAAGCAGTTAGAGACTTTTAGGCAATGACATTTAAGTCAAGCAAGGACTCAAACATTTAAACCTGCTCCCCAGGTGATTCCTTATGTGCTTCCTGCTACTCCTATTATCTAGGACTCCCTCCATCTAGCTTCCTGAGATGTTCATTAACAGCATAAACTTTAGACTCAAGAAAAATACAGATTTCAAAACTTTAACAATTTCAGGCAAAAGAGCTCACTAGGGCAGAAAAGCTGGGAATAGATGTCGTTGGGGTCACAGATGTAAGAGGTAACATAACAGCTCAATGGTTAACAATTCTTCAGGTTCTTCAAATCAATAAACCAGAGGAAATTAATCAAAAGGAGCAACTGTTCACTCTAAAACCTTGAAGCCTGAATTTTCAGACTTAAAGTTTCCCTCTGTCCTGGTTCTTTGTTACTAATGGTAAAAAAGCTCATGTATCTACCTTTTTTGTGGCAGGGAAATTAGAAAGGTGTGATGGCCAGAGTGAAGAGAGATCAGTTCTCTCTGGGCTTGATAAATATTGCCATAGGATATTACGCCAATTTTAAATTCAATTCATTAGAGAAGCTCAGAGACCTCTTGGTTTGAATGAAGTAGGGCAGAAGGCTTCTGTATCAAAGAAGCATTCTAGAATCTTGATCACAATACATTCAAATTCAACACCTTTGTAGAAGTGAAAGGGAACAAATAAATTTACCGTAGGAACAGTGAACTTTGAAAAGATGGCTGCAAGACGTCAAGTAAGCTTGTCAGAAGCAAATTAAAAGTAAGAGCCAAAGGGGAAAGTGACCTGCGTTAGGATTGCTGAGCCTATCAACTGTGTCTATCAACTATCGAAGCTTCTGGAAGGAACGGCTGAAGACCAGTGGAGCTCTGCAGGAGAGTAACGGATAGTAGTAAAAAAGCACTCTTAAAATGTTGTGTTCAGATGAGGGAAACAGAAAGTAGCAAAAGCTCTGGCAATCTAAACGTAAAACTGTAAAAAGCAGGCCAAAAGCATTTCAAGGAAAATGTTGGTAATGGTATAAAAAGTAATTGTGAAACCTCTTCCAAAAACATCAGAAGCAGGAAACCTGCTGTGGTAGATGTTGTGAGGCCAAGTTTGTGATTTAAAGACAAAGTTTTAACCAAGATAAGGCCAGAAAAAAAAACCTGGTGGCTTCAGAAAGTCTCATGAGACATTCCTGCTGGGGAGCCTGTCACACCACACAGACATGCTGAAGCTTTTGGAAGGGTGAGGAATGGGGAAAGGGTGAGAAAACACAAGATGACCGAGTTTGCCAGTGATAAAAAATTGTACAGGAGGTAATGTAGAAATGCAGGTACTTCAGAGAACTATGGACACAATCACTTAATGCTTTTTGCTCCAAATCCTTTAAGCATTTGGACAATACTGAGGAGGATTGAATTGCTTTTAACTGTTTTTTCCAAAGATGATTCTGCTCATCATTTTGAGGAGATGAACTCCATTCTAATGCAAATAGTTATTCCTTTTCATTTACCCATTACAGTTTTTAAAACATAGGATGATGGAACATGCAGTTATAAATCTAAAACGTGGAGGCTGACAACTCAGGTTTAAGGGCCATCAAAGAGCTCTGGACACTTAACAGTATTGCTGTGCAGGGCTGTATAAACAAGTGTGAGAAATACTGAGTTTAAGGAACCTAAAGCTGTGGTGAAATTTCGCTTAGTAAGGAAATAGTGTTGTGAGCAAACAAAACACCTAAATTCTCCTGCTTTGCACACACACACCAAATTATTGTTTTAAATTTTAAATGAACTAATTTGAAAGATTTTAGTCCTTCTTTCATTTAGGATCCCAAGACATTATTAATGCAGTGTGCTGTTTCTGATTTCTCCATAATTGTCACATGCAGAAAACTTTTGCCACACAGACAGTACATGCTCTAAAAGGAACAGTGAACTGAACCTTATTCTACTTTCAGATTGAGAACTACCCAAAATAGCATCTAAAATACTTCCATCCAGTTTAAAAAAAAAAAATTCACAAAATATTTTTGTGAAATATCACAAAAATAAAGCACTGATATATGAGATTCAAACAACGAAGCCAAAAGAGTACTTTTTTTAAGCAGGTCCTGGCGAGAATAGCAAGGCCTGACAGGGAGCCTAAATAACTCTTACTTGGAATATCTGTTCCTGTTTAGAAATAATCATTGTGTCCTCTAATGCATCAAGCTACTGTTGTTTAGTGGTTGTTTTTTTTTCCTTGTGTTTTGAATCTCACAAGATTGTTGGTCTCAGGAATTCTGTGGCAATGACAACATCGTATTTCCCTTTAGGTATGTTTTTTACCTTGGAAATGAATTGATTGCCCTGCTCTGAATGCCAGAGCCTGGCTGCTTTGACTTCTTGCAGCAGCACAAATTACCTAACTCATGTCCGGCAGCAGCCCTATGTGCATGAAGCTCTTTCACTGAAAACCAGAAACTTGTGTTATTCATATAAAAGGAACTCTTACAGAAGTTGTTAAGCCTTACAACTTTCAAATAACTGTTATGTCTGTTTGTATGAGGCAGTAGTGTTTACGATATGACACAGGATTAGAAACTGTCCCAAAGTCTATAAACATGCACTTGCCAATAAAAACTATAAACAATACACTTGGTGTCACCAAGGCCCAGATTCTTAGTGTAAGTCAGTGTGGCTGCTCTGACTTTGGTGAAGTCACACTGATTTATGCAGTGGAAGAGTTGGGCCTTGGCTGTTGGATCCAGGAATGTTCTTTTAACCAGAAAAGAAAAAAAAAAAATCACCTAAGTTTGTCCTTTCTTTCACTAAGTCATAGATTTCGCAAAATGTGTTCTGCTTGAGTCATTATTACCATGAAGTTATAGTAAATTATTAATGAAAATCCAGATCTGCAACATTTTATGCCAAATAAAATAAATACCCGAGTGCTGAATCACATTAGCTTCGTTGGTGTCTAAACATTAAGACGCTGTGTCCAGAGAATGCACTGACACCTCAACCTTAACTTTTGTTGCTCCTCCCACCCGACTAAATTCTTAGGTACATCAGCCATCCTCACCATTGTACACCTCAATGTCAAAGCCCTGAGGAGTTCATGGAAGATATTTATGAAAATGATAGTACAGGTAAAATTTAGAACAAGCTCTGTAAAACATATGGTATTTCCCAGTGGAAAATGATTGATAGGATAATGCATTTCCTGGTTGGTTAACATACAAGTAAATCATGAAGCCACTGACCTCATGGAAGCTTTGCTGTTCTCCTCAGGGAGGTCACAACGTCATCCCAAATGTCCACCTGTAAAGCTGGCAAAATCAGACTGATGTCAATGAGTTTGGTTTAGGGCTGTTCTTCTTTGGCTTTTTTATCTCATCAGATAATATAGTCAGCAAGTGATAGGGGTATTGCTATTTAAAAAGCAGAGTGGGTTATAAAGGAGAATATTCAGACTTACTGCTAACCACTGCATCATGCCTGGTGATACAGCTGGACAGCTATTCAAAATACATATTGAGATCTTCTTTCTTACTGGAATTGAACAAAATTTACACCTTTGGAAAAGACAGCCTAAGGTTTGTAATTACTTAAACACCATTTAATTTTCATATTTAGTACCAATGCAAGATAAAAAGATTTCCATTTCTCTTGCAGGCTCTTTCCCCAGGAACTAATATAAATCTTTGCAAGTGTTCTGAACTGCAGCGTTACTTGATAAGCTTTCTTCAAGTAGCTTTATTCAGTCTTTCCATACAAGCTTGATCAAGTTTCCTATTTCAGCTAGAAATAAAATGGAGAGAAAACAGCATTAGTTCTCCTAGCATCCTTCCTCTCAGCCTTTGTCACAACTAGTTAGAGTGTAATTCTACCAAACAGGAGTTGTCTCTCACCATGTCTTTGCACTTTGCCTAGTGGAATGGAGCCCACGCCTGCGCTGCAAAGTAAATGAATAATAATTTATGATGATGCTGGAAGGGTGTTGACAGAAGCAGAGCTAAAGGCACTAGTGGGGAATAACCACATTTATAGCAAAAATAACTATTGTCAGTCAAAAAAGCAAACTTAAGCTCCAGTGTTTAATCCTTATTAGCCAGAACTCCCAGTGGAAAGGACATGATTTTCTATAGTATTTTTTTTTTAGAATAGGGACTAGAGATTTTTCCCACCAACTTCAGTAGTCTTTGAGCCAGATTTAGAAGAAAAAATCCACATAACAAGTGAAATAAATATTGCTGGCATTTTACAATAAAATGTAAGTGCATTTTATAGGTGGCTAGCAGCTTGTAATTACCCTTAGTAAAACTAATCCTTTCCCTGTGCTTATTAAAATGTTTCATGTTTCAACAAGCCGTGAAAAGGACTCGCTACCAATCTTTAACGCGCAGTGAAGCTGAGAAACATCCACCAGAGTCACAGTTCCCAGTGCCAGTCCTGCTTCCGTGCCTGCCGTTGGAATTCAAAGCCTCCAAGGGAATTAAAACTAACATATTAGTTCCTAATTAAATCCAAAAGGGGTGTGAAATGTAACCAAATAACTTTATGGTATTTCTTGGGAATACACTCTCAGGAGAATAAGGAAGGAAAAGTGGCTTTCATTAATAATTTTCCCTCTTCTAACACACAGAAAATATCTAATGTTCTCTTGACCCCCTTTTCATTTCTTCAAGGGGAGCATTTGACTCTTCAATCTTCCTGTTACAAATGTATTTTAAAAGTTGCTGCAGGTTTGTAATAATTCAGTAGGATAAGGAAGTACAGTCATCACTATTGCAGTCCTTTTTTCTTCAATTAGTATTTCTAATCACATTAGACGTGTTTTCAGTATCCAGAGAGGATGCCTGATCCCTACAGCTATCGTGAACCATTAGCTTTAATTAAAATTTACAAGTCTAATGTTGTTACATCTGCTAAAAGCATTAACTGCCATGTTAATTACCAAAATGTTAATGTTGCGTTAAAATATGAATGTTCCCTTTTGACAGTTCATCTGTGGCTTAATTATTTATTTTTGATAGAACATGTCCTAAAAAAAGGAAAAGGCATAAAAGCGGGTTGAAATAACAAGACGTAATGGGATAACTACATCTAAATGGAGAACTTAATACTTCAGAATACCAACTGTCAGCAGAAAATCAGCTGTATCTTTGCTAAGTGTCTCAAATAAATACATAGCACTCACGTCACGTCTGGGATATTATAGATAATCTGTGAGGTGTAAAACTTTAATCCCTGTAGTGAGCACCATCATCCTTGCAGCCCTACAATAGAAGCTTCCCCAAAACAGAATTTTACATCAAAAAGTTACGGAACCGCTGAAGTTTCCACATAGAACTTTTTTCCAAAATATTCATCCATTTACAAAAGGAATTGTGTAGAATCCAGTCCCAAAGTTGCTGTATTCCCTCTACCAAGAAATCCGGATCACAGTGTAAGACTTCTAAAATTATTGTACTTAACAGATAACGCAAAACACTTGCAATGATTCATCTAAAGAAAAGTAAAACTGTCACTTGCTATATTTCATGGTAAGTTACTCCTCTACCGTAATATTCTCACAGACATACCTTGTCACTGAAATGAATAAATGAGAAAATCCTGTCAAACTGGGGTACTGATACTCTTTAGAATCTTTATCAGTGACACAGGTGATGAGATCAAGTGCACCCTCAGCAAGTTTGCAGGTGACACCAAGCTGTGTGGTACAGCTGACGCCACAGAAGGAAGGGATGTCATCCAGAGGGAGCAGGACAGACTCAAAAAAGAGGCACATGAAAACCTAATGAGGTTCATCAAGGCCAACTGCAAGGTGTTGCACTTGGGTTGGGGCAATCCCAGGTATGTGTGCAGACTGGGAGGAGAAGGCCCTGAGAGCAGCCCTGTTCAGAGGGACCTGGGGGTCCTGGTGGGTGAAAAGCTGAACATGAGCCAGCAGCGTGCTCTTGCAGCCCAGAAGGCCAACTATAACCTGGGCTGCATCAACAGGTTAGATGTTAGGAAAGAATTCTTCACTTAGGTGATGGTGCTGAGAATGCAGTATTTCAAATTATTACCCATTATTAACAGGTTTGATGTTTTTTCTCAGTTTTGGGCTTTTTGTTTGTTTTGCTGTTTTGTTTTAAACAGCAGAAACTAGATATAAAGTTCCTTCTCATAACATGAAAAGGCCAGATTTGGGTAGATCACTGCAAGTTCTCAGTGGATTGCTGGCTGGAAGGACAGCAAGTGTGGAGTCACCTCCCTTGCTTCCTCCCAGCTAGCCCTTTTCTAATGCCTTACAATTACATTTCTAATGTAATGGATTTTCTCAGCTGTACGGGGAAATCAGTAGCTTCACCCACAGAACAAGAGTTTTCTTGAAATATAACTGGAGCTCTTCCTTTAAGAGGTAGGCATTGTATCATTATTACTGGCTTCTCAGAGAAGTTGCACTCAGTTATCTTTTTTTCAAGCTGTCATGTAGGAAAGCTTACAGTGTTTGGAGAACTTCCTTGCTGTCCCCTTGCAGGACCATGGAAGCTATCAAGCAGACAGCAGGAATCTGTTCTCCAGCCACTGTCCCAACAGTAACAACAAAAAAAGACATTCAAGCTCTGAACAGCATTTTTTCCAAGATGGCTCTTCGGGTTACATTTTTTATTTATTCCTAAAGATTCTTCAGGGTCCAAAGTGATTGTAGAACAGCTGACTGGTCCTCAAAGGACTCCTTTTCTGCACATCTCTGCAACTGAAACACTGCCCGGCCCTCTTGCACCTGCTGCAGTTCTGCCCCACGAGGGGAGCTCTGCAATCACCTGTTGGTCTTTCTTTGCATCTTTAATTTTGTTTTCCCCTCAGAGCCAGGGGAGTGTGACCAGGTTGATAGCACTACTTTGCACAAGGCTCAGTCAGTACCAGACCCAAGCTATGGCAGATTATGTTCCCAGAGGTGTGAGTCATATGGCACTGACATAAAGCAGGACTAAACATAGGAGTTACTCTGATTCCAAGGCTTTTGAAAACACTAGTTCAAACAGGAAATATTCCCAGTTAAAAATAATAGTTGTTATTTTGAAGGATTGTATGTTTGGAAGAAAATTCTTTCTAATAGTCTGCCAGAAGGCAACCCATCTCCTGGGCTTTATTTGCTTGTATAGATTACACTGCCTGCAGCAATACTTCTTAAAGTCAAGTTTACAGAAACTTCTGTTTCTCTTGGGGAGATGAATACCTTCCCAAGCTCATTATCTGGGAGCAATCAAACACCCCAGAAGAGACAACATATTTCAAACAATTGATTTGCAATTAATCTGATATTAACTGCTGTCTTGCAGGGCTCTAACAAAATACTTATTGCCAAGTTATGCATTTCTACCAGTCTTTGGACTGGAATTCCACCCCTCTTTTTGAAGTCTTCCAGTTCTTAACACATTTGAAAACTCCTTAACTTCTTTTTTTCCCCTAAGGAAAAACTGGAAACAGTTTTTATTTGGTTGCTTGTCATTATAAAGCAGAATGTGAAGGACTGCTGTAAAACCATGGAAACACCAGGCCAACAAGGAGCTGCCCTGCTCATCTCTGCAGTAATCATAAATCCTCCTTATGAAATGGAAGTTAATCACACAGTATGATGCCCAGTAGTAGCTCCAGCACAAGTGTTGCCTTTTCTCAGGCATTCTGGTTAAGGCAACTCAGGATTATTTTCAGGGATGTAGCATTAAAAAGCAGTGTCTGTACCCAGCAGGTTCCGATTTCTCAGGAAGTACACATCCTCTAAAAATTAGTAATATTTTGTTTAATAACAAAACCAACCTTAAAATTTGCAAGTGCCCTTTCTGTACTTTTCTTTTTTTTTTAACTGTGCATATACAGCTAGTTAAATGATAACTGAAGGATTTCTCTTGCTCCCTGCAGCTCCCTTTGGGTGGAGGATGCTTGTTAGAATGTGCTTTAATAGTGGCAACCAGCGTAGTGCACCATCCACCAAAAAAAAAAAAAAAAAAAAAAGTTACTGAACTGTAAAAGCAGTGGGGTTTTAGTAATAGTTAATTAAAAGGCCAATGTAAAGGCATTATTTTATGGTCTCTTTCCAGATATGTTCACAAGAGTTTTTCCATCAGACAAAAACATCAAAAGGCAAGCTGCACGGTTTTGCTGGGCATAACTTTTTGATAAACGTTTCTGAAAAGCAATGACAGCTTCAGCAATAAACCTTTCTTTGACCTTTCTTGTGAACATGCACACATTGTTGAATAAACACACTGCAAAGCACTGCACTCATAATTACAATGGAATTCATAAAATCTGTTACAAAATCACTTACTGTAAATCTAGATTTATTTTAATGAGAGCAAGACTGACTGACACACCGATTTGCCTACAAAGAAGTTCCACTTGATGGGTATGTTCATTCGTAGCACTGAGGACCTGATTTACATACCAGTGCACAATCCACATGTTTGATTTGGGCACAGGATTTATATCCCTTCCAGAAGAGTACCTGTCTGTTCATTATTGAGTATAGAGTATACATTCATTGAGTGTATTTATGTATCCTGTATGCATGTATGTATCTGCTTACATACTTGTGTACAATATCCTATGTGTAATTGTAATTAGCACAGCAGGTCAATCAATACTGAAAACAAAACTAAATAACTAACATTAAAGTTAATGGGAATTTTCATTCATTTCTGTAGACCAGTGTTTCCCCTAAAAATTTGATTGTTACCTGGCACCACATTTCCTGTCCTAATTACTTATTCTTGTGCAATTACTTGAAGTAATGTTCTAGTGACACAAGCAGTGACACTGGACATTTAGCAGAAGTCTTCCATCATTCCCCAGATCTAAAGTTCATGCAAATCCATTGTAATTCTCAACTCTTGCAGTAACATAGCATCACCTGCACAAGTCAGTGCCTTATTGTTTAGTGAACAAATCTTTTAGATCTTAAATCTTTGTTCTCCAGATCATAAGCACTTAAATGCTTACAGCATCTCCTTATCTGCTCTACAATTCACAGCTCCTAAAGGCTAATGTGCAGGAATCATTTCATTTTTTGCCTGAGGAGTATTAATCACTCCTCTATAAGTCTTATACTCACTGCATTCCAAAATACTTTTTATTATCTCAAGGATTCCCATGAGCTATTTCATTCTCAAAAATTTAAGTATTTAATATTATTGCCCTATGCTATGTTAGAGTATGTACTTGCATTAATTATTTCTTCCAGATATAGATGATTTAAGGTCACAGACTGCTACATATTCTGTACTTCATTTCTGGAGTTCCCAGAGCAGGCAATCCTGCAAGGACTTATAGTAGCTTCAGTGCTTCACATAAGAAAATAACCCTACGTCCCATTTTAAAACTTAATGTTGTTTTGTGTATTTTACAGGATACCAAAGTACCTGCAGCATAGTGACAAAGTAGCCAACCACATGATAGAAACAGCAGACGGGAACACAGGTCATATGCAATTATGACAATCTCTTACAGCGGGATTTAATGATAACATAGAAGCTGGATACTCTTTTAAAGAGTCACACACATCTGTACATGTATAATCTGCATGTCATTTACTGATGACAGGATTAGAGTAGCACAATGCTGCTACGCTTGCACTGCTATTAGATGAGCCTGGGCACACCAACTTATTACAAATCATAGGCAGATTTTTAGGACATGTGTTACTAAACATTCTAATTAAACATTCAAAACGCACCATCCTTGGCTATATGAACTTCACTCCTATGGATGGGCAAAAATATTCAAGACCCAACACTAAAAGCCTTATGTTTGTTTCTTTTTTTAACCTTACAAGTCTCCCATTGCTTGGATTTGTTGTTCTAATCAGAGGAAAGTAGATACCTCCAGAGGGTTTTCCTTTATGAGGGAAAAAGTGGATCCACAGTTTTATTCCAGATATTTCCACAGACTGCTTTATGAGGCATAATACTGCAGTTGAAAATGGATTTGGAGGCTTCCAGTCCACACTCCTTAATAAAATATTTATGAATGGAATCTTCACTCCACAATATCTAATTCACATTAAACCAACAGTGACTTTCCTACTCCTCTTGCCACTCGCTTGCCTTTTTTTCCCCTAGTAAAAGTCATTTCAATTAGACCCAAGCAGCAGAATGAAATGCGTATAGGTAGACTGACTATCCCCTGCTGTTCACTAATGACAATGTTCACAAAGCATGTTGTTCTTCTTTAACACCTTATTCCATCTGATTTCCTATAGGCTGACAATTAAGTACTCTGAAAAACCTTGGTCTCCAAAGATAATTGTAGCCTATTCACTTACTAAATATGGCTCTAAATACGTGGACCAAACCTTAATTATACAAACATCAAAGAATAGAACTCCAAAGAAACCAAACAAGGTACATTAATCTGCCCAGAAAAAAAAATATTCTCTATTGTCAGTATTTCACACAAGTGAGGACAAATAGCTGCCAATTCAGAAAAAGTAAAAATCTGTTGTTCATTTTTTTCTTATGAAAACATGGCTTGGCATCAGCATCACTGCTGCTTTATTATTTTCTATATCTGCTCCCTCCCCTATCATTCCTTACTAACTATAACCAGACTGCATCATAAAAATCTGTCTAATTCCTCATTCCTGTTGAAACTGGGAAAACAGGTCAGATTTTTTTACTAGATCTAAAAGATGCCCTCTTCCCCAGTACTATGTTTTGCAACAGTTCAAAACAAAAGTAGTTCAAAACAATTGAAGTATGGAAGAATTGGCCTTGTTTTCAGCTTGCACGTTCTCCTGCAACAATAAATTTAAAGAAAGACAATTTGGCACTGAAAATCTGATTTTCCTGACTTGGTCCTGATTGTCAGTGAAAAGGACAGTGTACACAGCCTTTAATAATGTGTTTTATGCAAGCATGACAGAATAAAATTGTTTTCTCAAATATCTTTTAATTATTTCCCCACACAAACTACAGTTCACCGCTTATTTTCTCCCTAAAAAGAATACATGAAAACTCTTAGTTCTATTGAACAAACACTCAGTAAAAGGGGATACGACTCAGTAGTCTGGCATGGGAGGTATAAACACCAAGAACACCCATAAAATCTTGAGGAGCCTTGGTGGCTGCTATTACCTGAGGAGGAAAAGGGCTTCAGTTTGTCCCTTGGTTACAGAATGGCAGTCACCCAACACAATGATGCAGCACAGGAAGTCGTAAGGTAGCCTGAATGCATGGGGAACAGCGCATTCAGAGGTGGTAGCAATAGCCTTTAATAAGTTAATGCAGCCTCAGGTGGAATATTGCAAGCTATTCCTTGTCATCCACTTTCAAGGAGGATTCATTGACCTAGATCAGAGACCACCAGTGTTACTAGGTGAGTGAATGCTTGGATGAAAGGGAGCAGCAAAAGTAAAAAATACATAAAATATCTAAGTACGTGTATGGGTTCCTGTCGCAAGACTTAAGTCTGGAAATCAAAAATGAGTAGGACTCTACTTCGAGTAATGGCATCATAAATTAAGAATTTAAAATACAGGCGTTGTGAAGGCTTTTAAAGCAACTGTGTGCTGTGATGCCATTCGGTCACTGATCCCAGATTCAGTGGCTCTTATGAACTTCAGTACTCAAACTCCCTCCGTTTAGCAGACCCTTAACAGAACCAGACTGAAATCCACTACTATAATCCTATATCAGCCTTACAGTTAATTAATCTTAGCAGTAATTAGAATGGCCATCAATAGTAGTAGGCTGCTCCTGCGACACAGGCCAAACTTCATAGTGCTTCACAAAAACCCACTCACCTGATAGGATGATACTCAAGACAAGAAAATAACAGGAGAGTTTATGATGAGAAGTGGTTATTAAATCATCTTTCTTAGCCTATATAACAAAGCAAATCAGAATGAGTTTCTTCCTCACAGACTGCTGGCTCTGAACTCCCTCTCCTGAACCCTTGCCACTGCCTTAATAAATCCCAGAGACCATTGGGAGCAAGGTTTGGAAGCACTTCAGCAGATGAATCGCTTGCTAAAAATTGAAACCTCTGTTTGAAGAACATTCGCGCCAATCTGACTCACGGAAGGACTGGAATCAGAGCCCCATTCTCTTTCCTGGACTCAGTTCAAATAGAGAAAAGTTGGAGAGAAAAGGTTTCGTGGTTGGGGTACAAATCAACAGAACATGTGTGGAACATTGGTATGCATCTGCACAGATACAAGAAAAGAATTAACATTCATTCGAAGCTTCTTCTACTTTCTGACAGGTAATGATTGTTAATGGGACTGACATTTCCTCTGTACAATCAAAACATATTCTTCAAAACCTATTGCATAATTAACATTACTTACACACATTTCACATCAAATAACATCAAATTAGAAAGACTTATGAGGCTAGAGAACAGCATCCTGAAAACATCTCATCCAGGTGTTACAAGTGACTGCTAATAACATGCCCAGGAGCACACTGGCTTGTGTTTCTCAGACAGAGAGGTCCTCTCTCTGCTCCACCACTGCCAACAGAGAAAGGCTGCACACATGAGGAGAGGAGTTACAGGGACATATCCTTTCTTCTTTCTGTCCTTTTGCCCAACAGAAATATTGAGTGTGCACAGAGAAAACACATTGCTGTGTTGGCCATCCATGGATGGCAGGAGGGGCAGGAGGGGCAGGAGCAGGGTTCATCCACATTACTTTTAAATAAAAAGCTCCATCACTTGGTGATCATTACAACATGAGACAATGAGCCTCAGCCTTCTTGGCAAACCCAAAGGGATGTGCACAGCTCTGAGGCTTGGAAGCAGGAGGCTGCCATCAAATAGTTGCTGGTATGCTAAATAAAAAAGATCTAAATACAAAAATGAACCTTCCTCTTCTTGGAAACTTTGATGTTTCCAAACATCGATTCTGAATTAAACAAGGAAAAAAATAAAAGCAAGCTGAAAATACACTGTAGCGCCAAGCTTTTTTATGATTTTTTAATGCTCTGATGACAGATATATGAAAATGAGTGCAAACTGCACAGAAGAAAAAATAAAGCCTCAGTACAGAATTTGCATAGACAAAGAAGAAAGTATAATTTCATAGCACTGACGACAGCATAAGCACAGAATAACCTTCAGGAAAATTATTTTTGCAAAACACCAACATGTTTCACATGCTTCAGATTCTAATATGTCATTGTTAAATCAAAGAGCATTTTTTTATTTTTTTTCAAGCACATAGAAATGTTAAGGAACGTGAAGCAAGTTATAACAGTATCAGCAAGGCTTGTAAAAAATATTAAATCACTTGTTTGTGTTATTTCTCGTTATCAAGCCAACAGATGAAATAGCCTATAGATTTCCACCACAGTACACAGCAATGCACAAAACAGGCTAATTGAATCTTGCATTAAGTTTTAAGTGTGCTTATACCTAAATGTTTCAGATTATCCCTTTGTGAGGATCTCTGCGGATGGGTAGTATGCAGTCCTATCTTCTACAGTATCTGAGCAAGTCTTAATGTCACTTCATTCCATCTTTGATTCCTCTTCTAATTTCACATTCCAAACATCAAAAAGCTTGAACTAAGTTTCTGGAGCTTTGCATGCTCACAGGTTTTTAGTACTGAGGGCTTTTATACAGGATATTATTCGAGACTTGCTATAACATGTGAACCATGCAGGGATCTCAAGAACAGAAACACTGTTAGGAAACTATTTAGGATTTAAAATACTGCATTTACACTGCATAGAAATGGATCTTGACGCAAGTTTTTATTTGGATATCTGCAATTGCATAGAAATTAAAGTCATTTTTGAACTTGATCAAAATATTGCAATATTTTTCACATACATCAAATAGTTTTAAATAAGCTGCACATCATCCAGCTAGCAGCTGGGGCAGCATACTGTCACCAGCCATCGTGTATCCATACACTGTTAGGAGCACCATAATGAAAAAAATACAGTGTTCAGAATTGAACATTACAATTATATAGAAGATTGATCTCACGGAGTGAAGTTGCCATGTCTTACATTAGTGGAGCCACATCTTCCTTGTTTTTAGGTTTGCAGTGCAAACACACACCCTGTTCTCACCTGCCTTACTATATTCTCTTTCGAGTCTTCTCTATGGAGTGCTTTCCCTGCAGTACCATAGCACATAGCAATACATTACTAGGCTGCCTCTGCTCTGAGTTGACAATATTTGGAAGTGTTCTTAGTTACGTTAGCTAACATGGGTAGAATCCGTGAAGATAAGCAGTGATATGAAGCTCACATGCAAGCAGCTTAGACTTCCTAAGTGGGCCACAGCCAACTGAGAAATAAGCAGTTTGTTGGGGTGTGTATGATAAAAGAAAAGAAAATACCACTTCTGTTGATACAAAGTCCCTACTTCTCTCATTTCCTTCCTGCTCCACAGTAGCTATACTTTGTTCCATAGGAGTTTCTCTGTTCACCTTTTATTTAGCACCAGAATTAGGGAATTTGGTATCCCTTAGAACATCCTGCAACATGTCACTGAGCAGCTACATTGCCTATTTCAGACCCACTGCCTGATGCATGCAGGGAAGTCTTGCTTTCCTTATATTTTATAAATTCTGCTTAATTTACCTAATCAGATCCAACCTGTGCAATCCCATTGAAAATCCAGAAATGATTTTTGATAATCATGCAAGTGGGTTGATGGTTAACAGAAGCAGAAGACAAAAGAGTGGTTTTCCTTGCTCTCCAAGCAAGGAAACCTCCATTAAGTTGTTACACCATGTTTTTTTTTTTTTTTTTTTTTTTTAAGTCATGCTTTTTAGACTGCAATATTCTTTGATGGCTATTATGTTGCTATGGCAACCGGGAGTACTTCTTGTGGACCACTGTGCAAGGAACTACACACAACCAAAATGGTCCTTGCTGTAAATTTAGAAAATACTGAAAAGGAGATGAGTAATTGGAAGAAAAAAGACAGATTATTGATCCACAGGATAGTACACAATATCACTCTATCAGACTAATAACTGACAGATGTATTGTAGATATCACAGTGAAGGAGAGATTTGAGGAAGGATGGAGCCTAAGGGCACAAAAGGGATTGTTTGAGTATGTTAGCTGGTGTCTGAACATGCATGTAGGGTTGTCAGAAGGCAGGAACTGCCATTTTTTAGTCATTAGCAAGATTGGTAGGGTTGAACAATTTGCTAAAACCTGTGGCTAGTGCTGAATATTTGTGCCGTCCCTGACACTTCATCACTGGTTGCATTTTCGCAATTCCTTAACAACGCTACTTCCTTAGGAACTATTTTTTATAACTTTGCATCACTACGATCAAAACATCAGAAAGACTCCTACCAGACACCGATTCACATGTTTGGCATTACATTTACCTGATTGCAGGTCTAGAATTTGGGTGTATTACTTTTGCACTTCAATGGTTGTCACTGCTTTCCTGAATATAAATTTCAGACTACAAAAAATCTGTCATTAAATTTTCAGATGTGCTTGGATTATTAAGTTTCAAAACCAAGCAGGAAGCAAATTAAGTGCTTCAAAAAAAAAAAAAAAAAAAAAAAAAAAAACCTATATCTGTCAGATTCAGAATTGTCAAATGCGTTGCTAAAGACACTGTTTTTGCCATTTTCCTGTTTGCCTTTAATAACTTCTTTGAATAATGTTCAACTACATTTTCGTTCCTTGCTTTGTTTTTTTCTGAGAGACAAATTAATCTTTTATCTTGAATTTATGGGCACAAATCAAACAAATCTGTGCAAGCATGATACAGAGAGGAGGTTCTCAGCATTCCACAGCTGAACCCAGCAAGTGACAACTCACTACTTTTCTTGTGCTTCAGTATAATTTAGATACCTGTTCTGTAATTTTTGGCCCTATCCTATTACTGTGTGGAGAGTAGCCACACTCTCTGTATTTTTTCTCAAACTTGTGTTAGAATAGCTGCCTCCCTAATCTGTACTGTTATTTTAAATATGATTTCTCAGAAGTAAATATGACAGAAGCAATGGTAAGAGAAAACCCATTTTCAAGCAGGCTTGTTGAGATTCTTGTGGCTGATCAACCTTACTGTCTTCCATTTTCTTTGAATATCAGCAATATAATCAACCTCTGCTAACAGGTGATCCATACTCATTTATCAGTTCATTGTTTATAGCCAGAATATGGTGGAATTTTTATTATCAAATACATTTCAGAATTGAAAGCACAAAGGCTGAAAATTGTCTTCCTGAAGAAAGCTGATCACATTCTCCCAGCTGTCATGAGTTCCTGATACTGACTCCAGCTAGAAGACATCAAGTCAGAACCACTCTTGCAGGCGGAGCACAGATGTTTTGCAGCAATGCCATTAGCAATATTATCAAGTCTGTTTTTGTGTTTAGCAAATATGAATACTAGTATTTCAAAAGGGAAAAGCAATATATCTTCTACTACAAAAACATTCAATTCAGGGATGCAGTGAGGAATACACAAACCAAGTTGCGAAGTAGACCAAGAGGATTAATTTACAATTCTCAGACAACTTCTACGTGACTTCCACCAGAGCACTGTTGATAAATGCAGTTTTCATGAAATGTCTTAAACTCCTGCACAATCCTACCCAGTAGAAAGGCCTCAATAAAAGCTTCAGCTGAAGAACTGCAGGGTAGAACATCTGGATGAGGAGGTCCTACATTTACTAGTTTCACTTTAAGAGGGGCATTTACATTAACCACGAAAGTCTCCTCAACTCTGGTCCTTTCAAATACTTGTACTCCCTATCATTGTATATGAAATGCACAATTTCAGAGGTTGCTTATTGTTCTGGGACATTAGTGATTTATTTGTCAAATAAGAAAAAGTTTCAGTTCAGAATATATAACAGGAATAAAACAGAACAGATCTCCCACAAAACAGAGGATATGCTGAATCTTTCAAAAGAAAAAAAATAAGTAACCCAGCAGCAAAATCTCCTCCTTAGCAAAAGGCTTAAGCATACTTCTATGGCACTGATTTGTCTGCTTATCCCCTGGCACTTTACAAGATACCAGTGATGGATTGCTGGTATTTCAGTGTCTGATTGCTCCTTCAGCTTCACAGTACACACACTAAGTGCAAAGTACTTGTTTCCTTCAGGTTCTTAGATTCTAATGTTTTCTCACTACCTGGTACCCTAATGATACTCATGATCTCTTCCCATAACTAGCTACCAGTTTTTAGTATGTCACTAATAATCAATCCTCTCTCATTATTCCACCCACCCTGTTTTAAGTTTATCATATTGCAGAACATGAGAGTTCCTAAAATGTAACTCTGGATAACAAACTAAAATAAACACCAAAAAAGCTACATCTATTCATTTACATGTAATTAACAGGCTGCTTCTGTCACAGGAAATGATTACATGATATCCTACAGTGCTGAGAATTATCCAACCAAGCTTGCTGTTAGTGCAAGAACTTGAAAGTGATGGAAGCAGTTCGTAAGTAAAGTAGGGGTAACACAGGAAATAAGGAAAGTTCAAAGAATTGTGCAACGTGATCAGAATCATGAGAAAGAGAAACATTTTTAGCAGCTCCTTGGACAGATGTAAGAAAGGCAGAATTTCAACAAGTATTTGCATAATCAAGGGATTTAACTGCAAGTTTCAGTTTTGTCAAAGAATAAAAATTTCAGTTAGTTGAGAAAAGATGTGCAAGACTCGTCCATCACTGAGGTCTAGCATAGGAACACTGAGACAGTGATTGCTGTGTAATGGTTAATGACAGGCCAAAGGTTAATTTTTCTAGTCATTGAAAAATGGAGAGAAGAACAGTATGATGAAAATACTAAGGGCTTGATTTTAGCCACCTGACACAAACTAAAATCCTAACAACCGTAAGATTGTGTTAGAAAAGGCTAATGCTTTAGTTTGGCTGAAGGGATAGAGCTACAGAGTTGAAAGATATATCCACACATCACCTGCATAGCAGCTGTCCTTAGAACACAGGTCCCCAGTCACAAAAAGAGCGGAGAAAGAACAAAACCATTGAGGCTAGGTAGAACAAGTTTTAGGAGGAGCACCTACCAGTTTCAGAAACATTAACCACCATGAGATTCTGCTTGAATAAAGACCAGCAAATGCATTTTAGTTACGGGTAAGTTACAGAAGTGTACTGGAGAGGAAGCAGGATGAGACAAGAATCGTGTTCACATCTTCTCTTATAAGATAAAAAAACCCAAACACTTAGTATCCTTCCATATAAGATAATCATTCTCACTGACTGTCTCTCAGCTTCCTTAGTCTCATGACATTATATTGGTGCTTGAGGACCCAAGACTGATTATTGTTCAGTCCTACGATTTGAGAGCATTCATAATGAGCCGCAAAGCCCAACACTTAACATAGACCTATTTTCAGTGGAAGCACAGATGTGACAACTAAATGTGCTCTAAGACTTTTATTACAGGTTTTAATTTCTAATACTCTTCATGAGCTCATTTGCAGGTCTAGACCTATAATGCTTTGTTAGCTTGAACAGCTGTGTTTTTATGACTGGACTAGATCTGAATGAAAGTTTAAAGCTTGTGTGTAGTTATTGTATATGTCCAATTAATCTTCACTCTGCTAGAAAACGCCCCCCAACCCCTCTTTTGCTACCTCACAGTTCCCATGCTTGCTTTGGACTGCAGACCTGGCTCACACTTCAAGTTAACAAGGTTGAGGTACTGCACTAATAATCCCTAACATGTTTAAACAGATGTTTATAGCTGCTGGGGAGCATAAGCTCTTGTTTTAATTCATGAAGTTACTTGTTAAACTTGAGTAAGATATGTGGTTTCTGGTGATAAAGTATGATATTTGCTACATTTGATTGCTGGTATAAAAATGCCAACACCTGAAATGTCTCAAACTATTCAAAATGAATGACTGGCACACATAAATAGGATTAAAACATTCATAGGAATACAGCAGAATCTTGTTCATGTTACATGTCCAAAAAAAGAGATCAGGACTTTGTGCCAGGTACTATACATGTTAGAACAAGGCATTTTCCCCAGCAATGGGCTAATAGTGCACAGCCAAAGACTCCTTCCATTAAAAGGCAATAACTGAAACCTGGGCAGTCTACTTGTCTCATGCCACAGCTGATTGCAGACAGTACAGATCTGGGTGTATTCCAGGCCATTTCATCTTTCTGACACTCTGCCACACTTGGAACAGTATTCCCATTGTTCTTGAGCACACAGTTTATGTCAATAGACTTTAGGTTTTAGATTCGTATCTTCGCTGCCCAATGCATACTTATATTGATGTTCAAAGGTTGCATGCTTGAAGCAGACCACTATCTGCTGATCAATCACAGCACAGTTGCCATAGTTGACATAGGGCAGCAGACTAGCACATATGCATTTCCCCATCAAATGATTTCTGTAAGATCACATCAGTATTCTTGAAATCTCATTACAAGTATTTGAGATACATATCAAATCAGAGCAAAGCATCAGAAAGGAATGTATACCAAAGATAGAAAGCATGTAACAATTAATTTTCTGATAATTTGTCAGGGTAGATATATGAAAAAAATCCAACATTGGATTTGTAAAACCCGTATGAAGTTGTTTATTCAAAAAAGACCAATAAAAGAGTTCATTAACTCATTTGATTCATCAAATTGCTCTGCAGATGGCAATAACATTTATTTTCTATTTAAAGAGTGTCTCGCCTCATCATAATACTGCACGCTCCAACTTAACCAGAAACTTGGCAAGGAGAAAATGCTGTACTAGCACCAAGTAATCCCATATGAAATCCTGTCTCCCATCTTTCTTGCTTTTGCTATGCCAGAAATATTTTTAAAAGACCACAAAGTAGACTTGTCATATTTTACTATGAAACATTCACTCACTTTGGACACGTGTGCCTGGAGACTACAGCAGCTGGCTCAGCCCAAGCAGCAGAACTTAGAGCTGCAGCAGTGGTTGCAGCTCTGCCCACCAGCAGTCACTGGCAGGTGGGATGTTTGCAGTACGTGTGTTCCTGCAGTGCCACAGGAACTCAGATGTGTTCCACACCTCCGGATACAACTGCTTCTAAAGAATGTGATGGCCAGTGGACAGCAGACCCAGGGGACATCAAGGAGCTGTGGATGAGCAAACAGCCCAAAAGAAAGATGAACTGCTTCAGCGCAAAGATGAGGCTGCCCCTTCCTGGAAGCTCCTCTAAGCAGAACTGCAGGCAACCCTGAACCACTCACAGGTAACACTTAGGGTCTACAGGTTTGCTTCTTTTGCTTCCCAGCTGCCTTCCCAGGGGTGAGCAGTTAGCAAAGGTAGGCTTTTTGTATGTGCTTACATGCTGTCCCTGTGGCAGCAAATTCAGAACAATCATCCTTCCACAGTGTTTTAGCAAATCTGCAACTCCAGCTCTATTGCCATTGCTTCGAGCCAAAAAAGGAACTACCTTAACTTTTTGTGAAGCTCTCACTTCACATAAACAGCCACTACACAAACATTTTCACAGTAAAATGTAATGGCCATTCAACATGCCTTCCCAAGATTCAAAATACATGCTGCTGCTGGGAACAAACCCCCCTGTGGAACAGAGCACAGGGGCTGAGAGGTTTGAAAAGAGACAAACATGCTCAGAATGGAGTTCAGTACATTTTCCCCTTCACGAGGAAGGATCCTGAGGATAGCAGCCCAGATAATACACCATTTTTATAATGCACTAAAGCCTTACTTCACATGAGCACTGGGTGCCAGCACTCAGCAGCTCTCCTTGACCTGGCTTCTCTTCTAATTCAGTTGCTAAACAAATGCAAAATGACAATTCTGAACACAAAACTGAGATTACAGATGAAATTATTCCTTTGTTTAAGGTCTAGATGATAATAATTCCACCTCGTTTAAAATATCTTGAGAGATCATAGAAGCTTACGCCTGAGGCAGCAAAGAATAACAAAACTAAACACGATTCCTTCCTGTAAGGGTACTGGTGTAGTGCACCAGCAATGCATCCCTGGGACTGTTTGTCATCAAAAATACATGCAAGAGCAAGTCCCCTGCTTGACTATACACAGCAATTTAACATCACCTCTTCCCAGCAGTGACACAATCATAAACAGATTATCAAGTCCTGCGGTGTGATCAACAACAGATGTAAAATTAAGAGCTGACACCTTTAGCAGGTAGCTGAGCCTTACGGATCTTCTGCCAAACTTAATTTTCACTTTCAAAAACCTTCCATACAACTCTTCTTAAACAGATATCACAAAATTCTCTTTTCTATTCCTACCGTTAGTACTTGCGTTCTGTAAAAGTAGTATTCAGAAGTTGTTTCGGTTAGAATAATTTGCCTTTCATACACCCTTGCCTTTGTTTCATTCTGTGCAGAACAATAGATCCATGAAACAGGTCGCCTTCATTTGTAGTCACAGCCTGATTTACAGCTCACAACATGAACTAAGCCAAACACTTAAAACAGCAAATGAAATTTTGTAACCGCCCTTTTCAGGAGATATATCAGGAACAAAGACACACCCTAAAAGAACATTAAGGTCAAAAACCAGTAGCACAAGAAAGTGCAAAAGCAAAAATCACATCTAAGGCATATCTGGTAGTAAAAGACATGTCACAGTGACTTAGTCCCCAGCTATTACCCCGGTAGCCTTACCAGGCTATTAACACAGAGAGGATGCTGCATGCAGTTCTTTCTCTTGGAGAAGCTCATTTGGTTTCACATTTCTGAATGATGAGAAAAGTAGGCTGAGCAGGAATTTAAACTGTCTCAACCGCAATGCTAGGCAGGCAAATATAAATCTGTACCAAACAAATGCCCATCTAATCACTTTTCTTATGAAATAATACCAATCTAACAAAGCAAGAGGGATCGTGCATGGCAGTAAGGGTGCCTGTCAGCCCTTAAAGGCTTGTGCGTTGCAGGACATCTCAGAATACTTTGGAAGAATGACTGCTCTTTCTCCACCAGTACCAAGTTTTTAAATTGGTTCTTATATTCTGAAGACAACTTCATCCCCCAAGTTTAGAAGCAAACAGGGCTCAAATATTCTTTGTAATTCCATTTCTTCCAAAATAGACACGGTGGGTAATGCACCTATTACACTGTGATGGCTAACTCTTGTGGCATAGGGTACCAATGAATGCATCTATTCCCTTTGGGTATAATTATATTTCATAAGCCACATCCTGGAGTTGCTGGTATAGATCCTCTTCAGATAAGTGTTTCTCTATCTTCCATGGGTTACAGCTGTATTTCTGCATTTTCTGAATTTTTGTATTTTTGGAAAAAAAAAACAAACAGGTATAGTATGACTGACAAGCATTGATGTGAGGATTTAGTTGTGCTATGTCAAGCTTCAAGTTTAGAGTTCAATCTAACCACGACATTGAAATATGACCCATCTTCCAAAACAAATTTCTTATCCTAAGATTCTTTGCAGAATTTATACTTGACAGCTAAGTCTGTTAAAAACATATCTGTTCATTAAATTCTCTGTGGGGAGTAGAGTGCAAACCCATGTAAATCTCAATTGAATGTTAGAAACAAAGGTGGTACAATACCATATCTGTGTGTTTCATTGAAGATGTTTAGTAGCTCCAGTATTAGAATAAACTTTTTTTTTTTAATAGCTGAAATAGCCTAATCACAAGCAGAGGAAAAATTAAGGAAGGGCCAGAGAAAAGACAACAAAGTGAACAGTAATAAGATTGACTCCAAAATGACAGGAACATTGAGCCCTAGGCATCATTGTGGCCAAAACTTGACAGATAAGTTTTCATAATTGCATTGTTTGGAACACATAAGGTAAAATAGGTTTTTACCTTAAAGGGAAAACATCTGGCAGGGTTGCAGATGAATTCTATCTTGAAGTCACCTTCTCTCTCAATAACACTGAATTTCCACACCACTGTATGGCCAAGAAACAAGTAACAGAGCCATGCTGACAGCACAATCATGTCAACCACATAAACCTATTATGCTACTTGGCTTTTTTTTCTTTAAAAAAAAAAAAAAACAGCATTTACTTTTCTTGTATTTTCTTCATATCTTCATAGATTGTTTAAATTGCTTTTTACTTTATATGGGAAAACTACTCTATAGGATTACTTGCTTGGGATCCTGTATTTAAATGTATTCTTCCTTGAAAATTTCTCTTTGTAATCTTGTTCCAGCCACTCCTCTGTACACACCTTTATACACCAATTTTGAACCTTGAAAATTCCTTAGATTTAACTGCAATTGAAGACTGTTCATGAAGTGGGCCATCAAGTCCAATGAATCCATAGATCATTTATATTAAAAAAAAAAAATCAGAAACTGAAAACAAAACTGAGTTCCTTTGTAAGGAAAAATACAGTGGTGTTATAAAGTACAGTCAGTGAAGTACCATAGCAGATCTAAAGGTTATAAAATCAACCATTATAAAAAGGTGGCGATAACTATAGGCAAGTAGGAGAGAATATTGGAATGAAAAGGTGCTAATCCTTTTTAATATGCTTGGAACAAAAACTGGGAATTGCAATTAATGAATAAAACAGAATTGAGGGGAAAGGGGGAAGGCATAGCCATAAAAATCTCTTAACATGAGTTTGTCATTTCCTCTAGTGAATGATGGGGACCCAGACAAAAAGTGTTAGGTTTGATCTGTTTTGCTATACTTTTCCTTTGCAAAAACAAAAACAGAAATCTTGCTGACAGATTCAGGGCACACTTCACAGCAGTTGAAAGTGGTGACTGCTCTACTACTATTCCTTCCCATTCTGTTCTATTCACTTATGACTTCCATGACCTCTGTCTACACCTCCCAAAAACAATTCCAGTACACCTCACACAGGAAGGCAGTCCTAAACAAACTTATTTCCAGTTATTAAATAGCAGATAATCTAAAGCTCTCTCTTTTTTTAAACTGTTTTTCTGTACATTTATATGCTTTATCTGTTTGCTACTTATTTTCTTTTTCAATTAACCATTTTTTGTGTCACCTTCCACTCATCTCTAAGAAGTACTATACCCCAGTTACTCAAAATACTTTGGTAAGTCATAGCAGAAAGCTGCCACTAACCTTCAATCTTTCTGAGACATTTTACTCAGCGGGACTGAAATCATCTGTGCTTCTTCATTCATTAACAATTACATGCAATGGCTGCCTACTAAGAATTATGCAGTGGTTTCCCTTCTCCAACCAGAGGCCTTAAAGTCAGTCCCAGAAATCTCCGTTTGCATTATAGAATTGTTCTCTGAAAAAGTACTTCCAATTCTCATCACTATTAGTTGCCATATTTCAACTGTTTCGTATCCTTTAGATGACAATAGACTCAGTTCACATTTCCAAAAGTCAGAACTACAAAATGCCTATATTTGGTAGAAAAGCATTACCAAACAGAATGAATCACAGATAAAAATGAAGTCAACTAATTGAGTTACTACTTCATTATCTTTGGGTCATCCCAATTGTGATGGAAAAGAACATACTGATTCCAGATCTCATGATCTGCCAGTGGCTTTTATTTTTAATTCTCAAATTCTGTGCAGCATAAAGAAACAGCATGCTTCATAGCTGATCTGCACATAAGGAGCTCTGTTCACTGAAGCAATGTATATGCAGACTGCCTTCTTTCAAGAAGCTTGAATACATTTAACTAGAAGTTTAAAAAACAGTAGAAAAATCACTTAATTCTTTTGCACAGAATAAATTTATGCCAAGACTTGCACAGAACACTTCAAAGTCTTTTTAAAAACTCTCTCTCAGCACACTGAGAAAGGCTTCTCGTTTGAATGATCGATTTACTTCCACATTAGGGTATCAAGCAATGTGCTCTCCAGACTTGCTGTCTGGTACTAACGAGATTGAACAACTTAGTTTGCACCCCCAGGGCTGGAAACTTAACCACACTGAGGTTTTGGCCCACTTCCCTCAGTTTGTTATGATGGAGATGCAGCAGTCTGTCCTTCCTTCCCTCCCTCCATCTACCCCTAGCTGTTGCAGACCTTGCTACCTCCCATGCACAGGAGAAGTACAAGTCATTGATTCTGTGAAAAATAAGCCAAAGCTGTCATCATACAAAGGCAAGAGATGACCTGAGCTCTATGGAAACTCCAGGGCTGAACTGCAAAAAAGTCTCATACCATTTCCTGTAAAGCAGCAGGAAACAAAGCCACCCACCACCCCTGTCTGGCTGCTTCAACACTGTGTGCTGTGCTCTGGTGCCCGAGTGGGTCCAGTCCCCACAGCTGGGAACAACAGAAGGTGCAGTCACAAAGTGCTTCCATATGTTAATAATAACAGAGTAGCACTTCATCTTCCGTAAGTTGCTACCACAGCTTCTTGTCAAAAAAACTTTTTCTGTTTCACAAAATTTGAGTGCTTGGGCTGAACTGGGTAAGAAGCACAATTTCAGTTGTCTGCCTCATGACATCTGTATTCATTGCCTGGCAGAAAACAGAATCTTAAATCTTGCTAATTATGTGTAAATGCTGTAAAAACGGATTGACGAATAGATGCCTCCCTCATGGAGAAGGCAGCCTGTGTATCTCAGTGTTTTAATTCCTACAAATCAGGTATTTACAGGCTGTTAATTCACACTCCTAAGTTTCTTATACCTTCACTCATATTCATAATGGGTAAGAGTCTTCTTTAAGTACACTAGCATTTTACCATCAGTAAACCATAACATTACAGCCACAACATCTGCTTCCTGCAAAAAGCTCTAAAACAGCTACATAGCACACATCTAATTCCAGGACTGCTACATAGTACACAACATTTAATAAAGGACCCTTACATATATTTCAGGTTTTTTACTTAATAATTCATCAAGTTTTGTATTAAGCTCAAAATTTAGTGCTCAAAACATGCTTCCTCTCCATCTAAGTCAGACCAGAGTTAACAGTTTACTGATTTGGAGAGAATAGAATGCTTCTAAATTTTATTAAAAACCACAGAAGCATGTCTTATTTATAGTGGGAAGACTTACCTCTAGAAATGTTTTCTCTTCTTAACTACTTATTTAATTCTATCTTCTGCCTGCATCAGGCAGGAATAAAACAGAATGAGAGCAAGAATTTGGTCCAGTGAGCTTCAGTATCAGAGTAATTAGACAGATCAACACTATTGGAAAGCCATTACAACAGATTTGCAATGACAAAAGGACCAATACAGTCGAAAGGAGCTACAAAGGAAAAGAAGAAGATTGCTCACCTGCATCAGAAGAGTCCAAGCCTGCAGGAGAACACTTCACCAAAGAGGAAACTCCAAAAAAAATCCTTCCCCTGTAGCAGTCAACCCTTAAATGAGCTCTAAGAGAGGCACAGCCAGTCTCCACTCCTTGCAGTCACACAGCTGAATTGCCTTCACCTGTGCTCCCAGAGCTGATGGGGGTCCTTTCCCCAGGTGCTCAATCAGTGCTTCAGCCCATGACTCAACAGTTACCATGCAAGTGTCATGCCTTAAAAGAACAAACAAATGAGAAGAAATAGATTTTGAAGTTCATCATGCGTAACCATTGGTGAGAATTTGGCCCACTGCTTTACCACCTATTTTACCATCTATTTGCTTCTGGCAATTGTATACGTCAGTGACTAAAGCATATTTCCAGACTATTTATATGATGTGTATGTTTTTATAATGTTATAATATGACTCAAAAATATGTGATAAATTGAAGGATTGAGGCTCTCCCCTCTTCCCTCCCCCACCTTGTCTGATTCTTGTCGTCCCGGTCGTTATCTTCTTATTTCTGAGATTTTTCTCTCTCCACCGAGCTCTTGGAAATTTCATAGCTGCTGGATAGATGCTATTGCCATATGACATGTTCAACCTTTAAAGCAAATAATTTACTTTGAAAGTTGAACACTGTTAGAGTGATTAATTAGAGTGTTTACCACCAAGTTCTTCAAGCCTAAAATTGCTGTCATACTCTAAAACATGCAAGTGTAATAAAATTATGCTTATTTGCAAGGTCTCTAAAATGGACGGTATGGTTTTTCTGGCTTCTCATTCCTGTAGAAGCCTGTATGGATGGGTAGTTTGCAAAATAGCGCTCTCTGCTTTTATCTGACAGCTGCATTTGAAACAAGTAACAGATATCCACTGCATTGTTACCTGCCACTCCTATTTGTGTTTCTGTGGACAAGAATATCAGATCGGCAAACTCTGGTGGCCAAGCCACACAGGCAGGAAAGAAGCAAGCCAGACAGGGTAAGAAGTGTTCCCCAAGCCCCAGAGCAGGGAAGTGGCACCAAAGCAGCAGCCCTTCTGTTCCAAGACAGCTTGAGTCCATGTGGAGGGGGACACCAGATGAAAGGAAAACAGCATTCAAACAGCTGTTTTCTCCTGGCTGTGACAGTGCTACCCAAAACAATATAAACAGCTTTAGTTTACCAGTTTGAAAAGGGCTGAAAAAATGTAGAACGCTGTGGCTCCACAAGATGTGCTGCAGTGAAAAGATGCATTCAGTCAGATCTAGTCTTGGGGAGATCATTTCCTCTGCTGGAGGCCCAAAGCCCCTCCATCACTTATCCATATGAGCAGAGCTCTACTGCAGCACCAGAACGAGTAGACCAATAATACCAAAACTAGATCATAAGAATGAGCCATGCCAGAGCACTCTTCTCTCTCAAGCATCCTTTTTCCTTTAGGAATTTTATTACCATTTTTTCTGTTAATCAAGTTAGACACCACCAGCCCTCTCCTAACCAATTTCAAGCATCATACAAAAAAAGAATGTTTTGCTGCCTCAAGTATTTTCATTACAGAAGAGATAGGGAGAAAAAAAGCAATGCCTTAGAAATTGCAACCAAGACCGGGCTTTTTAATCTCATTTTTTTCTTTAAGATCAAGTCACAACTCTTGCCTCTCAACTGAAAAGGCCTTTCTGTTAACAGTGTTTTGTGATTGAATTTGATAGTAAGTTTTTAAGTCATTTATCTTGGCACCAGGCGTGGCTCTGAGCCTTAGAAACTAGTAGGCAGCTAACATCTACTGTTGGTGCTGTGACAATTTGAGATAAAAGCAGGAGAGACTTGCAGTTTTTCCGAGCTAGAACAGCTATGTTCCACTGTCAAAATAAAATAAAATTACAAAGTAAAATAATTGGTGTGATACATATTCTTGCAGCATATTTAAATAGCTACTAAGTACTTTTTAGCAGTTTGTACTTTATGTAATATCTAGAGTAGCAAAACAATGTTCTAGCTGAACATTGTTCCATATGATTTGATTTCTACCTCCCGGTAAAGCTTCTGGATAGGTTTGGGGTTCAAAATCTCTTCTGAAATGAAGAAAGCAGTCATTGCCTCCAACTATAAACGCTCTATTACTTCTATGGTATTTAGGACACTGAAAGAAAAGAGCCCATAGAAAAGGGCCAGGGTTTTTTAATGTCAGCGCAAGAGAATGTCATCATTTGTTTCACTTCAAATCTTTGAAAAATGAAGAATAGCCAACATTATCTCAATTATATATACCTTAAAAAAAAAAGGAAAATTATTCTGTAGTTTCTCTAAAATTATGTAAATATTGTGCAAGAATCACAAGTAAACTAACATATAAACAGCAGAGCAAGTTTCTATCTAACTTTGGCTTACTAATGATATTTACTTTGAGAAGATCCAACAAGGGTTAGTTTTGTGTCATAAGTATGCAGCCAATAAGCATCCGGGCAGGCAGCTAAACCAGGCATGATAAGATTTCAGGCCCGAAAAATGCAAAATCCAACATGTAACTTCACAAACTCACCAGTTAATTTCCCTAAAAATTAAATGCTGTTGATAATCACAAAAAGTGATTTACAACCAATTTCTGATCCATCTGTTGCACTGAACTGTAATCGCCTAAACAAAGGTGGATGCTGCTTTTTTTCTGACTAGAACTAGCATCTCGAAATGTCACTGTAATTCTTGTCACAGTCATCTTTCATTTAACATCAGATGAACTACTAAAGTCTCCCAGGCAATAGTTTAGAACTGCCTACAGTACTCTTCTTTGATTTTGTCTCTTTTACTACTGCTTAAAAAGACTCTTGGTTTTGTTTCTCCTGACCTCACACAAAACTTTTGTAGTATTTTTTGCAAGTTCAATATCAAAGTCTTTCTTCAGGAAAAAAGAAGGAGGCTGAATTTGGACCTTCACATTGCCAAAGAAACAACAACATAGCAGCAAGACACAGGCACTGTCAAAGCATTTAAAGTTGGAATTCTTCAGAGACCTTTGTAAGAGCGAGAACAGAAAAATAACTTGATGTTACTGCACCTTGTGGGACTTCATTTTTGTTTTAAAACAGAAAACATTGTTCCTGAAGAAACAGCATATTGATTTGTATAATCTCTGAGTTATCAATCACTCTTTTATCAATTGAAAGTGAATGGTATACTTTTGGTGTCAGGGAAGCCTTCAGAGAAATATATCTTCTGAGAGACTGCAGGCATCAAAACTTATTTGTAAAATGTTTTGTCAAGAAACACGGGGCATGTTAGTAGGAACTAGTTCCAGTTTTCTGCCAGGACTACAAAACATGCGGCCATCCTAAACTGCACTAAACAAAGATTTTGAAAGATACACGGGGCAACTGCATCAGACCGTCTCATAGTGATAGGGAAAAAAAGTACTGCAGAAGTCAAACTGCAAGAAAACAACTAAGAAAGCCTTCAGTATAGACGGTATTGATCAAAGGGAACGAGGCAGAGAACTGTTTTTCAGATTTCTGACTACAAGGGAGGGAGGCATTCTAAGCCAAAAGTAGTTCTTTCTTGAAGCAGAACAGTTGATTCAACACTTGAATCAAGATCAGAATTTATTTTTGTAACTCTGCCTCTCAAGACCCAAAATCTATAGTCTAGACAGTAAGTTTTGTTCCACTGTTGTTCATTATGACAGATTGTTCCCATATTTCTTTTCAGCTCTGCATTGAAGCATGTGAAATCAACAGAAAAATACTTACTATGTCCACAGCATGCACCTTTCTGAAAATGAATAACCAAAGTATCACCTGAGGTACTGTCCTCGTGTTAATTTAGATTTGTACCCTCCTCAGAAAGGACTTAGGCTTCAGTACTTGGTTTGTAGTTGTCTCACCCTCTAGTGGTAGAGACGCCTTAGTTCTCACGGAGTAAGAAATGGGAGATTTTTTTTCCTTCAAGCTGACTGTGCTCAATTGCCTAATTACAGCACAGAACATAGAAATTGGTTTGTTGTTTTTTTTTTTTATAGAGCTGCAGATCGTTGTCTTGTAAGTGTCCATCACTTCTAACAGAGTAATATAAAATGTGCTGTCCTGCAGGCACTGGGATGATTAAAAAGGTGTTAATGAAGGGTAGCTGTGTGCTCAGATGTACTTCTTCCGTTATGAGAATGACTGCTATTCAAACTTTCCTAGGCAACCACCATTAGTGGTAATATTATGCCACTGCCCAAAGGGTCTAATAGAAAGAGACGCTCTGCTTTCCTCTAAAAACTCAAATTCCTTATCGAATTATCATTTAATAACAGGAGGCAATATTTTATTTGGATCCTCCGGTAAATAAAGCACATTTTTAATGAAAATAGAATGTTGGCCAGATATCTGATGAAAATTTAATGTATTCTATCCTGCTTTTGAAAAAAATAAAAGAAACACCACAATTTTTGATAGCTTTAGCTCCCAGAGTAATTGATCTGGAGCTTTACAGGATTAGATCCTTTTAAAAGAATGGATTAAATCCTGACGGATTTCTGTTGGAAATAGTTTTTAATGTTATTTTTATGTGAATGGTCAGACTGAAAGTAAACTGAGAAGACTTTGCTTTTTTCGAAGAAAATAAGAGACATTGCCAATATTTAGTTACAAGCAGCCACTGACAGAATGGGAACTCTGGAGATGAGTCATCGTTTCACAGTTAGTTCCAAGCATAATTTATTCTATTAAGAATCATAGAATTATTAAGGTTAGAAAAAAAGCAGTTCCGCCATCAACTCATCACCACCATGCCCACTGAGCTGTGTCCACCAGTGCCATATTTAGAATTTCCTTGGATGCCTCCAGGGACAGTGGCTCCCCCACCTCCCTGTGCAGCCTGTTCCAGTGCCTAACTACTCCTTCCGAGAATAAATGTTTCCTAATATCCAACCTGAACTCCATGAGGCCACTACCTCTCATCCTATCACCTGGGAAAAGAGGCCAATCCCCACTTCGCTACCACGTCTTTTCAGGGAGTTGTAGAGAGTGATAAGGTCTCCCCTGAGCCTGTTCTCCATACTGAAAGATCTCAGTGCCCTCATCAAGAATGTCTTTTGTCTATTTTGCTCCAGCTCAGGAGAGCCAAGAGTCCCATCACCAGTGCTCCATTCAATAAACCTCGGCAAGAGAGCAGTGTGTGGCTAACATAAGAGCTCCGCCAGTAGCAAAGGCTACTCAGCAGCTCGTTGCAGTGCAGACTGAAAATGGAACATTAGATGTTAGGATAGGAAATCTGAGCATACTTCTCAAATCAAACATCCATATGCCAAGATGAAGATGGTAACATCCTGTTAAATCTGAACCAGAAATTGGCAAGCATACTGGTTTCAAAGAGGTACTGCTTAATCAAAAGCTTAGATTACAGAAACGAGAGATCTTCAGTAAAAACTGAAAGCTTATCAAGTTTGCATAAAGTTGTCTAGAAGCAGATCAAAGAGGGAGCACTAGCTCTAGAAAGGTTCACAAGCAGAAACTAAGTCCCTACAGAAATGTGCCCAACAAAGATATTAATGAATAAGTCTTCCTTTGGGAAATTATAAATATCTGTTTGCCTGTTGGTTTAGGCAGCATAAACGTCTGGAATCATATTTCCTTAATTAACAAGTATGTCATTGACACATTTTGCTAGCAGTCACCTGTCTGTGATGTCACTGTGGTGCAGCACAGTCACCATAGTGATGTTTCTGAATGTCCCAGTCCTCTCTTTGCTCTCCACACCACGGGAGCCACATGCTTCATCCTGCTGATGGCAGGACAAACCTCATAGTCTGGAGAAACACGGACAGAAATTCCTGAGTGAAGAATTGATCATTAAATTAATCATTAAATAATTAAACATTAAAATGGAGATATCTTTATCAGAAACACCAAGTGTTTCTGTTTCGGACATTAACTCGGCAGCCTCAGCTTTTTCTGTCCTTCAAGTACATGGTAAAGCAGATGCTCAGGATGCTGCCTTAGGATCTATAAAAGCAGAAAACACTTCTCAACGTTCATGTGAAGAAGCTTCCTCAAACAGACTACCTCTTAATCTCCCTGAAAAGTGCTCTGGCAAAGCCAATGACTTTGCATCCTTCTCCTTTCTGAAAAAACTCTGGGAAATTGTTGAAAGCAAGTACTTTCAGTCCATTTCGTGGGCTGATGATGGAAACTCTATAGTGATCGAGGAAACACTCTTCAAAAGGGAAGTGCTGGCAAGGAGAGGATGTCTGCAAATTTTCAGCATTGGCAGCATGAAAACTTTCATTCGTCAACTTCATCTTCACGGATTCTTCATTATGGAAGGAGATTTGCCAAGATCTGCTTCACGTGCTAAATTCCAAGCAGACGAAGCAGCAGTTTCCACTTCTAGCAAGGTACATAGTCCGCCTGGGATCCCCCTACCCATGAAATACTCTTGGGACTAGTGGGATTGGGGATTGGTGGTCACTCAGTATAAATAAGATGCCTGAAAGTTGGTGGTATTTGGGTTTCTAAACCCACTGTTATGCTTTTGAAAATATTACATTTCTCTGCTGCTCTCAAATGGCAAGAGTTTAAGCAAGGGTGGTTACTACAATGGCTGCTCTGAAAGTAATGTCTCCCATTGAATTAGGTTGCCCCGTAGTGTCAGAAGTGGGTTTACATCGTATGGCAGTAGAGGATGAACCTCCCACCCTGATATTCCATTCAACTTTCTTGTTATGTGACACGTAACAGTAGACGGGCAGTCTGACAAAATGGCATCTGACATGGTCACTGAGTTCTTAAAGGCTGAAAAAATGGTTCCCCTTGACATTCATGGACACTTGCTCAACTTTTATGGAGACCAAACGCTGGATGTCAGCACAGCGTGTTGGTGGATGGTATGTTTCAGCAGTAGCAACAGAGACATGAATGAAGGCCTGGTTCTGGACAGCTGTGCAGATCTCTCCAAGCGTGGCACTCAGGCTCTTGTTCATCTCAGGAAAAAAATACACCGATAATGGTGGTGGCTGTGTTGAAAGAGTGTTTTGTAGCTGAGAATTTATTCTATCAAATAGTTTTATTGTGCTTTATATCTGTTGTGGTTTCCAATGAAATAAACAGGAGGCATTAATTTCAGAGACCTTGTACTTAACAGAACTGTACCATAACATTTTATTCACAGGTATTCATGTCTAAAATGCCCCTGAGAGTCCTCTCTGCTTGTTTCTGGGATTCTAATTACCAGTTATTGTGTCTTTGTCTTTTCCAATCTTGAAATGGTGGTGAGTAAATTTTCCCCTTTGCATTTTGTAGTTTCTCTACTATTACAACCCCTATTTCAAGAGAGATTATCCCCATCTGCTAAGAAGATTCAAGCGTAGTACTGGTATAAAAAAGAGAGCATCAGGTGCATTCTTGATGAACCTGGATTTGAAGGAGGGCCACCTGAGCAGAAGCCCTCTGAAGAAAAAAGCAGGCCCTGCTGCGTCAGTGGGCACTGAGCTCCCTGGTAGCATCCACAATGCTGTTCTTGCTTCATCTGCTGCTTCTCTGTATCACACTGTGTCTTCTATACCAAACGGCCCTTTTCTACCAGGGCTGGGACCGGATACTGGAGCTGCAGGTGATGGGGTTGGACGTCAACACAATTTATTCTTCAGAAAGTATAGATGCTAAGTATCAAGTGAATATAGCAGTTCCAAAAATAAATTTTCTGAATATTTTCCAGTTGTCCTGTCCTGTTACTTCAGTTTGACAGTTACTCTCCCTGTGCCCAAGGACGGGGGCATGTCTTCAGGCAGTTTTCATTTCTCTGATCCTTTTAAAACAACCATTGTTATCCCTGCCCTCTAGGTTTTAGAAGACCTGCTAAATGCTATGCAGGCACTGTTTGAAGCAAGTCTGTTCCAAGGAATGACGCAAGCACAGGGCATGCCAGTGGGCAGCTGGAGCTGTCTGAAATGCTTGATCCCCTTCCTTCTCTGCCCTTCCTCTCTGAGTAGATGCCATAATGGCACAGGGACAGGAGGCCTCTGATGAGCCATTCAGCTTGTGAGGGTCCCTGGTGGTCACTGAGGTAAATTTAGCTACCTATGAGCAACACGTGCCTGGCACTGCCCTTCTGCTTACCAATCTGACCTCAGTGAGATTCTTGCAAATGAGTGGCTTCCAGCTGTGGGCAGCTTTTTGGTGCAAACATTCGTTTAATCCTGCTCCAACATAAGAGAGGTGAGCACTGATACCACACAGATGGGTGCTTTAGAAATATCAATAAAAAAAAATAATTAACCAAGGGCATTTGAGCTGCTTGTGTCAAAACTTCCAACATTCAGAACGCCAGTCATCATGATTCTGGCTGACTTAAACTATACAAGAGTTAGCCTGTAGCCAAACTAATCCTTGCTTTGCATTCTGCAGAGCCCCATTGATGAGCACAACCAAGCATGGCCATAGACCAAGACAGTTGAGCAACTGCTAATCAAATGAGCCAGAGGCCTTTGGCCATATTTTAGAGGAGGATGTATAAAGTACAGAACCACAGGAAGCAGTAGCTTACTTGCCAGTGTGCTAGCACATTTGCTAAAGCTGTTGTTTTACTATTCTTAAAAAGCTCTTAAAAAATCTTAATTCTTACTTGCGTGGTGATGCTGATATTCAGATACAGTTCTACTATGTCACATGAGAATGCATTTTTTCTTTTTTTTTTTTTTTTTATTAAGTATAGATAATTGTGCATTGTTATAATAGTCCATATTCCCCACTACCATGCTCCATTTCCTTTGTTCTTTGGAACTCGGACTGACCTTGGCCAATTGGACTTCTTTCTTCACACCAGTACATGATAAATATTTCTGAAGATAAAATACAGAAAACTACAGCATTTTTATACATCCTGAAATTCTGCTGGCAAATGAGAACTCTTTCTAGTGGAGGAAATAAAAGTTTGCATCTATCACAGCTATAGGACTGTGAAGCATCCATAAGAAGCTTGACGTTTTTTATGGCTGCTCCAGACGCCCACGTCAGAACAACTAAGCAGGAATTGGAACAATGTGAAGAATCACTAAATCTAGAGAGCCCACATTGTAGACTTAGGAGGCGATATGGATTTAACAGCCCATGCAGCACATGATGCCAACACTACTATTTTAATTCCAAGTATTCTGTAGCATGTATACAGCTATCATCCAGGTCTTCAGAAACACTTCTGGAGAAAGCAAGCCTTCAGAGCATAACTGAAGGTCACAGAACCCAAGTTTAGGCTCTTACTGAATCTCTGACTTCGAAGCCAGAGTCTAACCTATTACCACACAGCTGGATGCAGTCGTTTCTGGCTATGTCTGAAATTGTGCAGCCACGTTGTCACACCATGTGATCTAGGGTGCAAATTCTGCCTTAGGTAAAACTAGTTCACTTAACCTACTGCCCTACTTGCTGAATACTTTCTCAATTTTCCTGTGTAGTTTAAAAGTGTCTAATAAAAATGTTTTACTTAATGTTTCCTCATATATAAGTCTCAAAGCTTAGATAATGGGAACCAGATGACAATAGCACATACAAGCGAACTCATTTTGTAGATACGAAGTAGCTTTCGGAAAAGTGATTGAATTCTTGTGAGTGGGATGGGTTTAATTACGCCACAGACTTTGATCCTGTTTGCAATTCCAGTGTGAATTTGGGCAAAGCTTTACTGAAGTGATACAGTTACTGGCAAATTTAAAATAGGAAAAAGTGTTTCAAGATTCACAGCTGCAGCTGGAGGTCTCTGAGGAAAGAAGATGCTATAAGATATGTGCTTAGTGCACATATGTTGTACCTGTGTATCAGACTCCCTCCTTTACTTTCTGGAGTCTACACAGTGAGTATTCCAGTCAAATAAGTCCATCAGAGAAGAACAGTGCAGTATCAGTGCACAGGGAACAAGCCGTATAAAAGTTCAATATTATGCACTAATTTTAAGCATGTTTGATACATTTGCTATTGTACTAAGCGTGTAAAAATATCCACATACTGGATTTCACTTTCAATAATGTCGAATTAATGATAATAGATGTACTGTAGCAACAGAATAGAAACACCCACATGCACGGGAGAGGTCTCCCAGCATCAATGAGAGAACTGAAACAATTCCCTGCCTTTCAGAGCAGTAGACAGACACCTGATTAGTGCCTGTTGCACTGCTGCCTTTCATGAGCTACTGAACTTGAGGATTGCTGCAAGCAATGTTGAATAATTCCAACCATTTTCTTTCTCTGTGTAACAGCAGACACTCACCTATGATCTTATTTCCCTTCCAAACAATACATAGTGCAAAACCAGGATGAGGATCTGCTGATTGGAGTCTATAGGCCCGCTTGTCATGAAAGTTGCTCAAGTGTAATCACTGCCTAACTTGATTAATGACAGGAGTGGCATTGGTACGTGTATGCTCACAGTTAGCTGACATTACCACAAAGGAACTTGCACACTGGACAGGACTATCTTCAGCAGAGCTGAGCCTCTGAACACTTCCTCTCATTACTCACCATCACCTGAATTCAAGCATACAGCACTTCCTCCTGGGGAAGTCAGATATTTACCTGTTTGAGTTTCCTGTCATTATCATATCAGATCACAGAGGATTCGAGTTTACCTTGTACTAGGGTCAGAATAATTCTGCACATATTCTCAATTTCATCTGTATGTGACAGTGTAAGTAGAATGTTACAAAATATACTCTCCATGGCCACAGCTTCTGACATGAATAACTGGTCAGTTATCCAAATGGTTTTACACAGGGGAAAAAAAAAAAGAAAAAAAGAAAAAAAGGAAAAAAAAATAAAGGCTTTCTGGAAGATCTGAAAAGAAGCCTCTGTGAACAGGACTGCCATTAGTACTACAGGTGAAGAAGCACCTTAGGACACACTCTCCTATTAGCCAGGGAGGAGATGGTAGCCAGCATCCTGACACATGTCAGCATCAGCGTTGTGCAGGGAAGCAGTGATGCGGATATCAGCATGTGTTCCCACCACTGTTTGCTCTCTCTGCATTTTACAGTTGGAGTCAATTGACAGTCACCACCCAAGGGAATTCATGCTCTGGGCAAACCATTATTCTACTGAGGTGACCATGTGGAACTGCACAAGGAGGGTGGAACTGTGCTTTACATGCTGTTAGCATAGTTGTAAAAAGATTGTTGGATGCTGCTTCCCTTCAGAAGCCTTGAGTTGCTTGGATGTGTTTACCTAAAGGGAAGGAGCATGAAGCTCCTTTTGCTTGCGAGCAAGGAAATGAGGATTAAAAAAAAAAAACACAGAAATATTGGCTTCAGTTTGAAACCACAACCTTTTTGTACAGTATTCAAAAAGCTGCCAAGGCTGGTTATTGCCCATTCTTTATAATGCTCAGACAAAAATAAATGAATAAATAAATAAATAAAAACTGTGCTTTGTATTCAAACATCAGCAATAAATCCCAAAATCTTTTCATTCTTTTATCACTATCTGTCTCATACAACTACTTTAAAGTTGTGGTGAATGTTAAGCAACATAATTTGGAAGCATAGATGAAATAATGCCTGCTGTATCCTGGAATACCAGAATTAGGCCTTATCAGTGTATGTCAGTCAGCAAAATAAGAACATACGTACAGAATGTATTTCACATATATGACAGTGATGTATGTGCAAAACATTCAGGTTATAGTCTCCTCTTCTGACTATTTGTAGTCTTGACCATTTATACAGCAGCTTCCAACTATGCTAGTGCTAATTCCTAAGCGAATTTAAGCAACTGATAACAAAGCAAAAATCAGCAGCTATGCAGATTTAGCACCAGTACTCTAGCAACACGACGGAGAGTTTTTCTTTTAGAAAGAAACAGGGTTGCTAAAAACTATAACATTATAAACTAAACATTATAAACTAAAAACATTAAACTGATTTTACAGTTTTATGCCTCTGTTCATCCTTAGTACTGCAAATAATTCCATTTACATAAATTTCAGTAGTATCACAGAATAAGTTAAAGAAACGCATAAATATTTCCAGGATCGGGGTCATAGCATGTGGATGCAAGTTGGAAGAAGAAGAAGGAAGATAAGCTAGTTTTTCCATACGAGACTTCTGCTGTGTGTTAGTATTATAGCGTGTTTCATGAAGCTGCACAAGGCCAACAACTTTACCCAGCTTCCAGCAAACCATTCAAAGGTTTAGAACAGAAAGAAAGCTTCACTTCCTTGCTTTTGTCAGTTAATATTAGTAGTATGTGAACTTTAAAAAATATATTTAATGTACTTCAGGCTTGGGTTTTCTTGGTACCTGAGTGACACCTGGAAAGCAACGTGGCCTTGGCCTTGGAGAGTACGCCTCATGTGTGAGCACTGCAGTGTGTCAGCACCATGCGAGGGTTTTCCCTCAGTCCGCTGGAGGTGCTTTTCTCCCAGCCAAAGTGGAATCACATAACACTGGGAGAAGAAAATGTGTGTTACTTATTGCAAGTCATTCTAAATTGCCATTGTTCAGTTCACAACATTTCTACTCAGTGGGCATAATCCCAGAAACTGTTTAATGTTCGCTGAATGACACCTCTGTGCGTTCCAGCATTCCTCATTTAGCATCTCACTTGTATTTCCTTATCTCCTGGGCAACTATGAAGCTTTAAGCAGAAAGTGACTGACAAAGGCTTGGGGAAAAAAAGACTTTTTCTTCTACTAGCATGTAGCTGCTTTTTTATTCTCAACTGGATAATTTTTTCCTCACAGTATAAAACTCAAAATACTTCGTACCTTTGAAGTTGTTTGTTTTGTTTTGTGTTTTACATGAAGAAGAATCCGTTCATCAGAGCAATTTCAGGAGAATGACCCCAAGTGACACCAGCTGGCCTCAGCAGTGACTGGCCCAGTGCCACACGGAGAAGAGCCAGGGGCAGCCAGCAGCACACCAAGGGACCTCAGGGGGCAGGAATCTTTTCTAGCATTTCCTCCTGAAGCAGCTTTCGTCAGCTTCATTAGCGCTGCCCTGAGAGGGAAAGTGAGGGGACTCGAGCTGCAGAAAGGAGCCATGAAGGAAAAAGAACTGACCCAACCATTTAAGCCTTCCTTCTCTTACCTAAAGTCTGCCTCTCCCCGTAGTCGCCAGGCAGCAGTCGTGCTGGAGGCAGAGCCACAGGCAGGCTGAGGCACAGCGCAGCCCGCAGCGAGCAGTGAGGAGGCAGGCGCTACAACGGCGCCTGGGCTGTGGGTGGTGATTTTGGCCTTTGCTGGTGTGTGAAATTTGGCTTAATACATAGTCTGCCTCCCAAATACTCTGATTGACATGGAAATAGTAGGGAAAGGGAGATACAGGCAGCGGGCATTGGTTTGTGTGAAGACGCAGAATAAGAGCAGGAAACACAACTCAGGAGTGCTTCATTTTCTACTTTCTACCATTGTGGAGCTGCTTCTTTTTTCATCCTATGGAAGAGACAGTTTCTGAACAAAGGCTGTGTGAGGAAAGCAGCTGGGATAAGGTAAAGTCCATTTAGGGTGTGCTGGTGGCAACAGCTGTCACAGACCTGTGGTGCTGAGGTACTGCCTGTGGGATCCTGCGCAGACAGGATTACTTGTGTAAAAATGGTACAGATGCACAAATACTCAAGTACACTGAAAAATATACATACATATTAGAGGATTCAACCGACTTGAGGTAAAAAAATTCTGTAACAAAATATTTAACAGCAAAATTCTTTGGAGTGTGAAGGGAGAGGCCTGTCCGAACTGGTTCCTGGGGAGCCTAGTTTCCTCTGGTGCCTTTTGTTGTTCTAATAATCACAAAAAAATAAAACGTTACATACAAACAAAACCTTTGGGCATTTTCAGAACTGTTCTGAACTGAATCTGAGTTCTGCACAGCTGTTTTTTTCTGTTTCGTTTTTCAGTTTTGCTAGAGGCTAAAAAGCACATTGAAAGACTCTATGATGAAATCCAAGGAAATTAATCATAATGCTCTTGATTTCACCAGATTTTATAAGTCAGTTCTTGAAATCACACTGAATTTAATACAGTTTGAAATAAGTTGCAGAACCCAATTTTTAAGATTTTTACATTTGTACTTATGCTATGAGACAGCAGGATCTCAGTACTTGGGTGTCATTTGTAAATGATATAAGCACTCCAAGCCATATTGTATTTTATCACCTCCATTTCAGTGGTAAGTTGTGATTTTGAGAGCTTGTCAATTTGAGTCCATCCACAACCATTGCAGTAGTTTTAGGCTAGTGCTTTGAAGCACTGATTTCTGATTATTACCTATTTAGTGTCACTAGTGCTCTGTGGCACATCAAATAGCAGAAGAAATTAACTCACTTGGAACAATTACATCATTGCTGTACTCAGAAAGCATTCCTGGGCAGATGATAACCTCTTTCTAATAGTTCACAATAAAAAGTAGCAGTAACTTCTTAATTTGTTCCAATGTGATTCACATTCCACACCATTCAAAAAAAAAAAAAAAAAAAAAAAAAAAAAAAAAAAAAAGCAACTTGTCCAAGGGTTTGATTATTAAGAAAAAAAATTACTAAATATGGTTAAAGATTATTTCAGTTAATATAGTGAAGGCTCAGGTAGCCTCACACTCAAAAAGAAAGGAATTTTCAAATAAAAATAAATAAGAAGCAAAAAGAAAGCAGTAAATTCTTTAAGACTGATATTAAGAGTCTGAATTGTGCAGTATTTCCTATCAAACATGCTTGCAGGCATACAGTGACATTCATGCACTTCGGAGTGTCCATTTCAGTGCCTTCCCAAAGCCCACTTTTTTTCATCAAGTCAAATAATACTGCACTGGGTAACCAGAAAAGAAGATGTGAGATACAGTCTATTCAATTGCAACAGCTGCATGACCAGTAATTATGAGAGTACCTTTGAAGATGAAAAGTATTCACCTGTGAGTGAATACTTTTTGGCTAGTTTCTAAGCTTATCTTGCCCCTTCTGCTAAGACTGCATACTTCGTTGGAGTGATGAGATATACATTTGTTTGGTCAAATCATCCTATTAAGATATGATACTGACGTTGTCAGTTTTCCTGCTCTTGTGTTTTATTTACTGTCATTAGGATATTGCATAAATAATATTTTGTTATTTTGCTGAGGTAATTATTCCTGAGAATTTCTTGTTATGGATTGTTCTCTACTGCATCTCAGTCATAGCACTGAGTTATGTATGGTCACAGAAAGTGAGTTGGTCATTTATACTCAGCTGAGTACAAATTCCTGAGGGAAAAGGGTGAAGTAAGGATTCATAAGATGATAAATCACCACATTTCCCACTGTGACTGCTTACATTTCTAGTCCAATAACCATTTCTCAGGCTGTTCATTCCTGTGTTATTTATCTGCTGTATGCAGCAGTCTCATATACTCAAGACACCGTGCATCTGTTCAGACTCAGAAATCTGTATTGAAGTGCATAACCGAAGTACAAAAGAAAACATCTTACTTTTATTTTCAAGCACTAAAATAAGTACTGACATTTTTCTTAGCGTCAGTTAAAGTCCAGTTGGAAGTGAGGGCAGAACAGAAAATAGCACTGATTTTTGTTAAGCTAGATTAGGACTTCAGTCTAGCCCCTCTGTTCCTAACAGCAGCAAGTATCAGAAATTTCAAAGGACGCTTGCTCACAATTCCATTTCCAAAAGCAGAAACACACTTGTTCCAAAGCTGAGTGCAGCCAAGAAGGTATCATTTCTAATATTTATCACACTAGAAAAAATAGAATGCATTTAATATCATTTTTTATGATTAAAACTATTTGAAGAGTAAAACATTTATAGAGAAACATGCAGGCCACAAATTCAATGATTCCAGTGACTTTGCTTTTTTGGGTAATACAGGAAAAGCTGTATAGCAAAATAATCCATGCATGTAGATGTTTCAAGCACTAGTTTTTTGAACCAAAGCTATGGAAAAAAAAAAAAAAGGCATACAAAAAAAGTGCAATTTCAAAACCTAAAATTGCTTCGGATAAAATATTTTAGTTTGGAGGAACAACAAAATAAAAATTATGACAACTGCTTTAGCTAGAACGTGTAAGCCTGGAGAGTTACTTCCTATAGGTTTGAGTGACTTAAATAGATATGAAAGTACTAGTTATCTGAAGGCAAGACAAGGATATGTATATAGGTATGTGTCAAGATAAGTCTGTGTCAATTGAGAAGTGCAGGAGAATTGTTCAGCACTGCAGAATAACTGAATAAAGTCTCCAACACTATAATAGCTTCTGGAATTTCCAGTAGTATAATTTGTGTCCTGTATTTGGGTGAAGGAGGAAGAAATATTTTGAAGTCAATTGAATGCATGTGCCAGGTGCTTGCATTAGCAGCTCTCAAGAATGAAATCTAAAGAACAGAGCAGCGTTGCTGTCCTATATATTCTATCTCATTCTGAAGGTTATGCTTTCTTAAGAGGCAAGAGAATAATTTAGTCTCTATGTTCATTCAGCTCCTGGCTCAAAGCCCACAGGATCAGGGAGAGAAAATTCACTGATTCCAGTGAGCTCTGGTGTCAGCCTTCTGTCATTTGACCCAGCCCTGCAAACCATTCCTCTAGTGAATAATTCTGAGTCAGATGTTCTAGGAGTGCACAATTTGACTTCTTTTTTGAGACCAGAAGTGAAATGAAATGCTGCATCTAGCTGTGGGCATGCATCCACTAGGAAGAACCCTAGCACACTTCACTTCTGACAAGTGAAAGCTCAGGTTTGTCTTGTATTCTCTTAAATCTTGTTTGAAATTATTCCTTACTTTTCTTTCCGGTATAATGCTGCCCCTTCAACATGTTTACTCTCTAAATGCAAGGGACAGATATCGTTATCTTGCAAAAAACCTTGGAATGGCAAATGCAGCTACTCATACGAATCAGAGCACTAAATGCAGGACTATCCCCAGACAAACAATAGCACTGTTAAGAAATGAAACCTTGATATCGTTAATCATCAAGGAGACACAAAATTCCCCTGGTTGCACTTTAATCAGTTAATCTAATTTTGCCGTTTACTTCAGTGGAGCTTGTTTTTCGTTGGGAGCGTTCAATTCATTTATTTTTCTAATTTAAATCAAATGAGAAAAGCAGCACATGGACAATAATTCAGACTGGAAATATGTTTGTAAGCATTAAAATGGTACAGAAGGATTCCAACTGACTAAAGAATGCAGTGATTTACAAAAGAAAAATTAGCAAGAGTAAGTTTTCTCAGTGCCCTAAACACCACCCTAGATCTTTACTGGGTTTTATAATTAATGTTCGTAATATTTTCTTGTGGACAACACAGGGAAACCACATTATGGCTGAGATAGGAATGATCACTTTTCTGCATGGCCTCCTTTTCTGCAGCAATAAATGCACATAAGGCTCGGTTTAAGAATCTCACAGTATACTTAAATTTCTGATCAAGCTGATTTGAATTAAGTCCTCCATGCTAACCTTTTTAAACACAACTTTACAACAGACTATAAAACTGTTGTTTAAACAATACTTCCCATAATTGCCACCAATAAATGATACCTTTTTATTGCCGTTAGAACACTCTTGGTTACCAGTTTCCACAGATCGCTGCAGTAATCTGTATGTAACTTTGTCTTATGTTGTTAATAACTGTATGGTTTTCTCTTTAGAATTCAGAAACTGGAAGAGCTTAAGAAAACATGCAAAATGCTGAGGATACACGTAAGTGAAATATTTAATGTCCATCATTCATAAAAGTTACATTGTTTACATAGGGTTCATTAGTATATAATAAAAATGTCATCTTAATGAAAGATTTTCTGGCAAGTTTTTATATGTTAATTTGTTTAACATACGCTTTGGCTATACAGCTAAATAGGAATATATTTTTTAAAAATCTTTCTGCAAATAGTTGCTTAACGCTTACAAAGCCTCATTACTAATAATTGGTTATTGTCACACTTGCTTGTCGCCTCGTAAAAATCATCTGCCTTTTAGACTGGGAATCTCAGGAGCAACTATTTGTAATGTACTTGCTCATTGCATAGTGACCTTGTAAACAGCTCAGGGATCCACAAATTATATCCATGTATTCTAAAAGTCATTGAGAGTTTTACATACTGCCTATGTTTTCGGATATGGAAGAAGAATTCGGGGTTGTTTTACTGCTGATGCCGATGGGATTTAAAAAAAAAAAAAAAGTGTCAGTTTTATACAGCGGGTTAAAAAAATAAAAGGTAAACACCAAAAGAAATACCTTTCGCTGTGTAACAGTATTGCTACCTCATTCTTTTTGATTTCATATATATAACGTGTTGGAACTGTGCTCTACTGCTTTTTTTTCAAAAGAAAAGTTTAAATTAGCTGGAACAATTAGCTAAGTGTTTACATAAAGTTAACTATGTTTGCATCAAATAAAATGTTTATTAATGAAAGCTATTATACAAGAAACATCAAAGAGAAATTCATCATACAGAAATGTACACTATATGTGACAGATGGAAAAGTGCATGCAGATTTGTCTCATTAAAAAAAAAAAAAGGATTCAGAAACAATAGTACTAAAGTTACTGGGTTTTGATTCCTATGATTTGGAATGAGTGAAAAGTTCTCTTTGAATTTACAAAAATCCATTCAACAGGTATGACTGGTACACACTAGCAAGCAAGTGGAATGAATGCACTCAGATTTTATTTTACAAGTACTTGTGCTTGACAAATGTGATATTTTTAAAGAAAAGTTTTCTTCGAATATGGGCTGGGTAGATTGCTGCCAGGTTGCTCTGGTTTTATACATAGTTTCTCTAAATTTGTTTTTAATACCACACAATTTGTTGAAGCCTCCAGTTCTGTTAATTAGACACCATAAAATAACATATGTTTTGTTAACATTCAGGAAATGACATCAAGTCTTTTATTTTTATTTTTTGGCTCGATAGATTTTTAAATGTATGATTATCATAACCTAATATTGTCTTTGTCTTCACTGCAGTGGATTTCCGATCAAACTTTTCCCCTTCTTTTAATACTTTAGGGAATTTTCAAACGTCGGGATGTTTGGCTGTAATGCCCCATGATTTGTTCTCCCTGAAAGAAATCATAGTGACAATTTATTAAACTACAGAGCAACCTGGCTTTTCGGGGTCTGCAATTCTAGTTTGTGTTCAATACACCTAGCATTAAATCTTGCTTCATTTCATCATATTATTTAGGTTATATTCGTCATGCAATTACTTTAGCTGCTAGCTTTCTGACTTTTTTAGAAGCCTATGCTGGAGTTTCCATATCAAATCAGTGGGGCATTACTTGGCATGTTCAAAAAAGGGGGTTAAGAGGCTAACATCTAAATTGCACCAGCAGTAGCACATACATTGAATAGGAAGAAATCAAAAACCTAAGAAGGGACCCTACTTTAGAATACTTAAAAGGCCGTGTTTGCATGTTTAACACCAATTGTTCGCAGGTACCGTAAAAGCAAAGAGACACTCCGGAACATGTAGGCTTTAAATTAAAAAATAATGATAGTAAAAACTGATGGGAAATAATAACTCCTTAGATTCAAAATGGTTTATTCACACAAATTTAATAGGATATATCACAATTGTTTGGTCCATAAATATTTAGGGGAAATAGTTTCTATACAATGCATTTATCAATAAACAAAGAAACATGGACAATTTTGCTAGACCACTTACTGTACTATAAACACGAAGCTCAATATATAAGATTATTGGATTTATCAACTATATCTGAAAGAGTGCACAACTGCTTTCTATGACATGTTTGTCCCCTCTAACAGGATACACCATAAAAAGAGTTTCAGAAATAAGAGGTAAAACAGTACAAAACTAGTGAGGTGTCAAAAGGGCTTAAAACAGTTAATTTAACAAACAACACATATATCCTGATTTTTCACAAACTTACTCCCAAGGTATATCATAAGGCACGTAGTAGAACTGAGTTTTAATTAGTCTACTTAATAAAGTAGATCTCTAGTACCATATATTGTTCTGTCAAAGAACAAAATTTATAAGTATCAATATTTTTACCTGTAAAAGTGTATTAATAAAGATCTCAGCCTTACCAAGGTTGTTTGGTCTGGTTAGTGGTAAATGCCCATAAGATAATAGAAATAGGAAAAGTCAAGATTTAATATCCGTAGAAGATGATAACCATACTTGCTAAATATATAATGGCAAACACACCTTTCCTCTATTACAGTGTTAACATCTCTTCCATCATCTTTTTTTTTTAAAAATAAGCTACTTTTCTGTGCTAATTTTCTAAAAACCCTGAGCAAAAATTACAATAATGCACTTTAATGTGGGCAGTGAACTGTCAATATGTAACCACACATTTATACAGCCAAAAAGGACACCTTTAAAATATATTAAATAGCCACTTTGACCACCAAAAAAGAGATTTGATGGTGTCTAAAAAGTGGGGTATATGTGCAAAGTTATTCTTAACAATCCACTAAAAGCAAGACATAGATCTTGACTGGTTTTTGTTCGGTTTTGTTTCTGAGACTCTCCACAATCTAATTGGTGTTCAACTACAATAAAAGGATACAAATGAACATTCACCACTGCCCAGACCATTCAGACTTTTAGCTTAAATAAAATTAAAAAAAAGAAAGTTTGCTATTGTAAACTAAGAAATGTATTGAGATCAGCATCCACAAGGCTTCTGAGTTTATCTGCTTCAAAATTATCCGCTGCCAATTCCCAATTTCGTAAGAATTTTTGCTAACATTTTTTTCCTTCTATACAAAGTTAAAAAAAAGGTAAAGCGTATGTTAAAGATAGCAAGGAACTAAAGATTTTAAGTTTGTGTGTTAAACAAAGAGTCTGATACAATCCCAGAAAACAGCTACAGTAAATTCAAAATAGTAATGAATAAATCGTACTAAAATCATGTTCCTTAAACATCTTAATAAATTATATTTTGCTTATTTCCATTTCCCTGAAAAACTGTGATTTATCAAAAGCTCCTTTAACAGTACACATGCTTGTGCATCGTTGGCAATCATTTCGGTGCTCGCTAAAGTAGCTGGACGACCCCTGTTTGCTTTAGTAGTACGGCACGGAGGCCGAGCAGCAAACTGTCCCCTTTTTTTTTTAATTTAATTCTTAACCTGTGCCATTTGACTGCAGAGCAGAAGGAAAACCCCTCCCTGTGCAATATGTCAGATCAGAGGGACTCCCACCTCGAGCTGTTGCTCTGCTCTAACAATACCCTTAACAGCAGCGAGCTCATTCCGCAAGGGCATTTCCCACCCTTGCCCTCCATAACTCGCAGAGGTGAGCTCGGAGACCCACATCCTCAGCTGTGCTGGATGGGCCCCACTCCAGGCCCCCACCAGGTGCAGCCCTCGGTGTGGGCCGGGTGCAGGGCTGAAGGGCAGCTCTGGGCCCCGTGGGGCTCCCAGCGTGCCCAGGAGGTCGGCCATGGCCCTAAAGCATTGCAAAGAAGCACTGGGACTTGCAGTCTGGCTACGTCATCGATTTAATCCATGTTGTATTTATTTGTCTACATTTAAAAAATAAATCGTACAAAACTTTTAGATGTGTTATAAAAATAAAAGGAAATCTCGGGTTCTGGAAGTGAACATACAATCGTGAAAGCAGCATTCTTTTGTCTATGATTATACTGACTTTTAGCTGATTATCAGGGAGAGGAAAGAAACTTTTGGGCTTTGTAGTCGTAGTGGTATTCATGTTTTTTTCAAGATTGTGGAAATAAGTAACATACAATTTTAAGAGGCACTTATTAGAATGACTCAGAACTTCTCTTCGTTTGTCTGATGAATTAAAAAAATTTGAGTACAATTTATCAACAATAAATGTTCGTTTATTATAGCAACATATTACTTCAAACTCATTTGCCAAGTGGCTGCAGATGCTACACATCAAGCTGTTTATTTTCCCAAATATTTTGTGGGTTTGTTATTTTGTTTAAAAAAAAAAAAGGCTTGAAAATAATCAAAATAATAATAATAATAATAATAATAATAAAGAAGAAGAGTAATATTAAAAAAAAAAACAAAAAAAAAAACGGCAATGTTAGAAAAGGTTCGTTAAGGTAGTTTGTGAGGGGCTCCCGGGTTCGTGGCTGTCCAAGTTAGAGGTCACTGATGTCACTACAGTGATAGTGGGATTGGTCAGGTCTGTTAAAGTGGTCGCAGTGCCGGGTGGAGTGAGAGCGCCGCTGTCTGCGGAGGGCGGTGCCGGAAGTGAGGTGCCGTCCGCTTTATCGACACCCCCATTCTCCTGCCGCAAAAGGTTCCTTCTGAATTTGGCTCTTGCGTTTTGAAACCAAACCTGCAAACCAATCCCAATGGATTTCTTTACCGATGCTTGTTTGTTTGTTTGATTGTTTGTATGTCTTTGTTCTTGCTTTTACGTCATCTTTTTGATGTTTGATTTGCGTGGCAAGTTGCCCACATCACTCTACAGCCTGGCTTGCTACTGGTGGCACCGGCTCACAGGCAGGCCCTGCACAAGGCCCGAGGCCCAGTGCCAAGTCCTGGGAAATCTGCTCGCTCACTCGCCCGACAGAGGCAACGTTTTGCATGGCCACTGGTGCTCATTTCGCCTGGGGAGTTTTAGGGTCGAGACTCAAAGATGAAGGCAAAGAGTGAACGAGCAGATTTTGGCTAAGGCTTAAAGTTTATCTTAATCATTTTAAAAGACTGACAAGGAAGGAGGGGAAATTACACTGTCCCTGTCATGCAGCTTGTTGATATCGGTTACCTAGTCCTTCTCTTTGGCAGGGTTCACTGAAAGTGTTTTAGGTGATTTGGAATACAGATAAGCAATCACTGCTAATAGATTCTCTTTGTCCCTAGATTAGTGCCCTTCTCTGCACACAGCTTGCAACACATACCTCACTTTAACTTCTCTGAGCTAGCACACACCATTACGCAGATTTTGTTAATGTCATTTGCTGAGCTCTTTCACAGGGAAGTAACTTTGCTATGGAGGCCCTTGGTAGTAAAAGGGAACAGGCTGATCCTGGAAGATCGTACTGGTCAAAGTTTGCGTCCTGTATCTTGAGGATCTGCTCACTGAGGGGCCACGTTAACTGCCTCTCAAGAGCCCAAGGGCTTCACCCACTATGTGTAAAATGAGTAGATTTGCTACCTCTGTCCTTAATAAGGTCAGCACATAGAGACTACAGATCCCAGGATGTCCCCCAGGTCATAGACTCTGGAGACAATTTCCTCATCTTGAGGATGCAACTACTTATAAATCACATTTCAGTATTTGGCTGCCTTCAGGTATACATTTGGCACTCCCGTCATGTAATACCACACCCCTCTGCACACCCACTAGGGACACACTAGCAAAAGTATTTATATATTGCTCTTGTTACACATATGGGAAATGCTATCGACTGGCAGCAGTAGGGGAAAATTCTGTCAAGCCTGCGATGGTGGCTTCTTACCTGCAAAACTCTCTTGGTCAGGCCTGTTTTCTGGGCAAGCTGCTTGAGGTCCTTGGCATCTGGGTTGTGGTTGATAGCAAAGTAGGACTTCATGGTACGAAGCTGGTGGTGTTTGAAGGAGGTGCGCATGCGCTTTGTCTTCTGGGATGGGGGATAAGGCTGCTGGTCTCTGTCCATGTGATCTGCCTCGTTCTCATTACAACCTGTTGGATAAATCAAGCAGCGAGTTAGTGGCTGTGCCGTGTGGATGATAAAGGAATCAAGGCAACAATCATGGCTAAGGTACTATTTGGGGGGAAGGAAGCAAGCTAGAGAGCAAGAAAGAAAAGAAGCGCTAACATGGTGCAAGACTAAGTATAGATGTGATAATTAGATGAGACAAAAAAGAACTAGAAGATGACCTTTTCTTATACTTAAAACATGCTATGTCCCCTAGGCCTTTACCTACTAAGGGCAGGCATAGAAAGTTATCTCTTCTTTGGCATTTATTTTCAAACAAGTCTTTTCCCTGTGGTGATGGTTTTGCTTTGGGCATCCAAAGAGTCATTTGAAATCTCATTCAGATTTTGAAATCTCACTCGTTGAAACACTCTTAGCTTGAGAGAAGAATAAAGGTCAAGCCAGCATTCTGAACGTTCCTAAGCCTTCCTCCAAATCACAAGTACCTTTAAAAAAGATGTACAGCAGGAAAGTTTGTTATGACAGTTGATCAGGAAAGCAGAAAATCTGGATTTCTTTGCTGATAAAATAAATGGTTTTGGACTCTGCCTGAGATTTTAAGTAAACTTCTTGGAAACTTTTCCTCTGTAAAGCATCTCTAGAAAGTAGTTGGTCAAGGCTTGATTCAGGCCCTCCATCTCAGTCCCACCCAGCAGCAGCTCTTAGCTGGTACTGATTAACGAGATTCCTGCAAGCAACCAAGTAAATAGTGGCTCCAAAATTTAAAAGACTTTCCCCAATTTCTCTGATTCCAGATTTCCAAAGCATCTGTGAAAGACTATTTTGTTCCAGATTACACTTCTCTGGATGTGATTTTGTACCCTAGAGTGGCAGCTATTCATGGACTTGTAGCATCACCACTTAGCACTGGGGAAAGACACGACAATATTGGAAAAAACAGAAGAAGAAGAAGAAGAAGAAGAAGAAGAAGAAGAAGAAGAAGAAAAACACCTGTTTTTTTCTCTTTGGCTTAAAAACAATTGGATTACTTTCAGGATACCACTTTGTAATGATAGCTCACTTAAACAGGAGAAGATTGAACACATAATCATAGCAAGGAGTACTAATGACTGAACTGAATTGAAAAGAAGTCAGAATGTGTGTAAACTAGACCAAGATTCATTACTTGATCATTTGAATTTTTGAACAGCTCTTGGCTCTCAGATAGAGGATTATTTACTAGGGCAAGCTGATCCCAATTTCTCAAAAAAGAGAGGAGAGAAAGACGGAGAAGACAATAGAGAGACACTGATGTTGACAGAGCTAAAAACAGGCAAACCAACTTGAAACCAAGAGAAAATAGAAAGCTTCTTGAAGGTGTTTTCTCTTCTGAATTATAAGACAAGTCAACATGAACAGACACTGTTAAGACAACGCTTTGACAGAAAATCAGGTGAATATTTAATTATAGTTAGATTTGCTTCTAGTCTTTGTGAGAAGTCTATCTGCACTTTCAAACAAAGCAAACTGACACTTCAGAAAGCACCAGGAGTCGAAATTTACCTTAAAAACAATTTCAGGATAGATTGGGATTTACATTTACTCCTTGTTTTCACAGGTAGTCACACTGCCTTTAGCCAAATTGTGTGGGCAGTAACTCATCAGCTGCCATAAAGCAGATCACCAGATTCAAACCTCAGGTTTTCCATCAGACATTTGTAAGCTGTTTGTGTGTTTTCTTTTCCTGGATCATTCAGGGGTATGGCAGCAAAGCAAACTTCCTCACGCTCCTCTGTCCTGCTTGCTGCTTTTTTTTTTTTTTTTTTTTCTCTTTTCATCTGTGCTCTACTTTGTTTGGACTTTCATTTTCAAGAGAAAGTAAGAATGGAGCTCGGAGCATTCTCAGACAACCCCTGTTCATGCAGTGATCAGATCCATCTCCCTTTTACACGGGTGAAACAGCATTGTGTGGCTTTGCCACATCATCCTGCAGAACTTAATACCATTGCCTGGAGAACCAGGAGAAAGCAGAAAATTGGGCAAGATATTGTTGCTTATTTCATTGCAATGGGATCAGGGAGTTGCTAATTTAATTTTGCTTTGGAAAGAGCTAGAACTCTTTGCTTCCTACTGCCAAGAATTTTTCAAGTGAACTCTTCTTAGTTTTTCACACACACATATTTATTATGAAGTAAAGTAAGCAGCTCTTGGAGCAACAGCTGTGTAAAATATTTTCCTAGGTAAATCTTCTTCACCCTCTCATTTCTATATCCTGTGAGCTGTAAGTCAACACAGTTGCCTCAAAATATATATCAATTCTATGATATAAGAGGTAATATAGAGTAAGCTTTGAATGTTTTAAGTAGTTTTGAATAATTTCTTCCATTTTTTCACATTAATTGCAGACAGTTCACAAGCGCGAATGGCTTTAGCTCACAACATTTTGAGTTATTTATTGTTGTTTCCACTTTACAGCTGAGAAGCAGAAATCAAACTGCTAAACAACATGCAAAATAGAAAAGCTGTTGTAGGTGCCGCAGCAGAAGCCCATTTCCCACCCTAGCCCCATGCTTGGCTCCTCCACAACAAAACTCATGCACAGGTCTGAGCCTGATCATGGGGGCTGTTTTTGGCTATGCGGATTTTTGCACACAGCTCTGTGGGGCTGTTGGCCTAATCAGGGTCAGCTGCACCGGTTGGCTTTAGAAATCTGATTTGTTTCTGTAACGGCCTGCCATCCCAATGCAGCCAGCTTCGTCAGACCTCGCTTTACCTGGGGAGGGAAGTGCCCTGTTCCCAGGAAGCAGGGAGCTGTAGGAGCACACTCGGCATGAGCAGAGTCGGCTGGCGTGGAGCACACGGTCCAGGACAAACGTGCTGGGGGCTGCAGGGTGTGAGGCATGCGGGGCTGTGCGGGCGTGCAGCAGGCTGCTATCCCTGGGAGATGGGATGTGGAAGGGAGGATGCCAGAGTGCAGGGCAAAGGATGGGAAACGCGTGTAGGAAGTGGCTGCCAATTATTGAGAAACTTTATCTTTCTCCTCTTTCAAGAAATAGTTCCATCCACTGCAACTCATTTCATAACTGTCAGAGGCTTGTTTTCCTCCCCTTGGATCTGCAGCACAGCAGGTCAATGGGCTGGACTCGTTTGCACCAGATGCATGCTTTTGCTGCAGGCTGTATTTTCTCAAGACCGTGTGTAAGTACTGGACACTGCTAGATAACGCTTAAAGCAAAAAATACAGCCCAACCAGATCAAATTCCTCAGCCATCTACATGAACCGTAAGACATCAAATTAGAGCGGTCTTCTTTGTTTGTTTGTTCAAAATTAGGTGAGACCTCAATGAAATGGGCTATATTTTTATAGTGGGCAGTGGGTTTTAATCTCGCTTTGCAGTCAGTGAATCTTCTAACCCTTGTGGTTGTAACGAAGGAGACTTTCAGGACTCGCACCCAAAAACTGTGACCGCATTCACAAGTAACGTCTCTGTTGAGTACGTCAGGGGTGTCTTATCATACCCACAACATTTCTGATCCTAATTCTAATGATAACTTATCCGTAGAAATAATTCTGTTTGGGGACCTGGGGAATTCGGGTGGCCAACTGAGAATTCGAGAGAGCGGGCAGACGGGGACCCCCCCCCCCTCCCCGCACCAGGGGCCGGCGCTGAATGAACCGGGGCTGTGCCACAGGTTCACTTTTCTTTAGCAGCTTTCAGGACTGATTGGAAACCGCTCCGCAGCCAGGGATTCCAATGTCATCTTCAATTAACAAGGAACAATTAGCGCAGTGATTACCCCAGCTCCAAGGTCTACGCATCAGAGGAGATGAAATAGCCTCGCACAGCCACCCCGTTCCCAGCCGCGGCCCGTCTCACAGCAGCCCCAGAGGACGTGCCGGGGAGGGCTGCAGTCTGCGCGGGGGGAGCCGTGGGCTGCTCACGGATCTCCGAGCAGCGGCCCGAACTGGGGCGGAGGGAGGGGGCTGAAACCGGCGCGGAGCTTCCCTGGCCGCGTCGCCTGGGGCAGCCGCTGCCCGCTCCCTGCCCGCTGCCCCTTCCGGAGGCTGCTCTTCCTCCCCAAGCTTTTGGGGAGGCGGGGGCTTTCTGTTCGGGTTTGTCCTCTCTACTTTCGGCTTCCAACGAAACTCCTCTTAAAGCGCCTGATAGAGCGTAAATCTCCCTTCCCTCCAGCCCCTAGCACGGGGTGCTCGGGCACGGCGTGGGTACTGAAGTGGCGGAAAGAGAGGAAATTTAATAGAGTCCGACACTCGTTTCTTTCCTACCGTTAAGAGAGCAGAAACCGTTCCTGTTAATTACATTTGTTAAGGCTTCGTTATGGGGAACAACATTTATTCGTTGGCCTCTTGTGCAGTTTGATTGTTTATGTGCCAGTAAATCGGGATTGTTTCGCCTGGAGAGTTCAGTGCTATGAATCGGAGACCTGCTCTGACTGCCTGCACATCGTGCTGGCCACGTTCTAGCGTTCTTTTGCTCTACATTTTTTTTTTTTCTTCTGATCCTTTTGGACTCTTATACTTTGAAATCTAAATGGTGAAGTGTTTTCATTAATGAAACACAAATAATGGCAACGGTATCTCCAAGGTTTCTATAGAGAAAGGTGTGGTGTTTCTCTGCTTTTTCTGTTGTTTTTGTCTTTACCCTGGTAAGCGGCTAAGTTTGAGTGTTTGACATTAATGGGCACAGACAGCCTTTGAGGAGGGCTGCTGTTAGCTTTCCTGCAAAACTCCAACCCTCAGAGAGCCGTTGGTTTGATTTGCCAATAGTTACGCGAGCCGGGGCCCGGCTGAGCTCCCCACACACCACCCGGCCCAGGGGAAGCCCGAGAGCGTTCCGAGCCGAGGACGGGGTGGGGGGTAGGGGGGGGGAAGCCGGGTGAGCTGCCCACCTGAGTTGTAGTTGACGATGTCCACTCCCAGGGCAGGGCTCTTTCGTTTCCTGGGCCTCCCCTTCTGCACGGTGCCCGTGCCGTTGAAGTAGGGCAGGGCCAGCCCTCCACTTTTGGCTGCCAACTCGGTGTAGCTCAGCTGAGGGGGGTATTCTCCTTGCAAAAGGGACTCGAAGTGGGCCCTGCAGTAAACCAGGTTGTCCTTCATGCCAAAGTGATCGCCCGTGGTCAGAGTCTTGTTACAGGTGGTGCAGGTGAAGCAGCTCAAGTGATAAACCGACTCCCTGGCTCTCATGACCATTTCAGAGGCTGAGATCCCAAGGTGGCAGCGGGCACATCTCTGCACGGAGAACCTTCTGAGGGAAACGAACGGTGGGCATCAACTAGAAAGGTCAAGGAAGACCTCGCCACGGCGCTGTCCGCCTCGCTCCTGCCGCGGGAGGTCGGCAAGGAGCCCGGGGCCGCGCACGTCCCTCCCCGCCCCGGGACGGCTCCCGCAGTCCCCGCAGACACCCGGCACCGCTGCCGTCGGGCAAACGCCTAGAGTTTTCCGCCCGGTTGACCTGTTCGCTTAGATCTTGCGGCGAGCAAAAGCTCCCCGCCGCCAGAGCGCGGAGAGAAACGCGGGAGGGGAGAAAACGAAGCGGCCCCATCCTTTCGGTCGTTTAGAGACCAGAAAGGCCGCGGAGGAGTGGAGGCTCCCTGGGGGAGCCGAAACGTTCGAGCGAACGGCCCCCGCTCAGCCCCAGCCGCCGTCTCCTCGGGGTTGGGCGAGGGGCACGGCTCCGCACGGTGCGGGCCTCGCCGCTGTCCGCCGCCCTTCGGCCGCTCCGCGCCGGGGATGCGGAGCGCTGCGGTCGGAGGGAAAGTTTCCGCCGGGCCGCAGGCTGCGTTCCTGCGCTTACCCGGAGCGGCGGGAGCCCGAGGCTCGGCTCTTTCGTCCCTTCCCGTGCCGCCACGTGCTCGGCTCCCCCGGCCGCCCGCCCGGTGGGTAAACGCGCGAGACTTTTGTGAGGGGACGCGTGAGGGGGTAGCTGGCCGCAAAAAGCTACTTCGCGAGCTTCCCGTGGGGAAGAAAAGAGCGGTTCGGTTCGTAATGCCTGGGGAGGGGACGTGATTTTGAACCCGTGAGAACTGATTGCTGTACCTGTAGTAATCCTCCTTGCAGTAAATACTGCCGTCCTTGGCAAAGCAGGTGAGTTCTGACTCCAAAGCCAGTTTACATTCACAGCACTTAAGACACCTGAGGTGCCATTGTTTGTCAACAGCCAGCAGGTAATATCTGTCTGAGATCTTCCCTCCACACCCGGCGCACAAAGCAGGCTTCTCTGGGCTCATGGGGGGCATGTTCTGCAAAACAACAGCGCAGGGATCAGACACGGAGCGGGGCGGCCTTGGGGCTGCACAAAGGGACCCTCTCGGGCCCGGGCCACCAAGTTCAGCTCACCGGGGTTCAGCTTTCGCGTTTGTCTCGTCACACCGCTCCTAACCAGCTCGTGTCTTTGCAGTATGTGAAAGCTGCTGATTAGGCCGCAGCGAGGGGAGAAAAGCAGATTCTTAGGGTTTCTGAAGTTTAAGTCAGTAGTTTCCCCATCGCTTTCACATTCTGATATTAGAATGCTCCCGAAGAATGACGTTTTCAAGTAGAGAAACACCGTTTTGCCACACTAGAAGTTTATGGCAGAGGGTGCATGCTTGAATCAATTTTCTGGTAAATTTTCTCCATGCTTAGAACAGCCTGACCCTGTGCTAGGCAAAACCAAACACTTTAAAGCAGAAATCAAAGAAAGGTGACAGGTGGCGATGCGAGGGGCAGTGGTGGAGGACGCTCAGCGCCCCGCCGGGCAGGGACGCGGCCCGGGCTCAGCCCCACCGCGCGTCTCTCGGCCCGAAGCGGTGCGGGTTCCCGGGCAGCTCCGGGAGCGCCGCTCGGGACAAAGGCGGGTGGAGGAACCGCGGCAACAAAAGCTCGGCCGGGAGGCTGCGAGAGGCGCCTGCTGAGAAACGGACGGGAAAAAAACGCCCCGAACTTCTTGTTCGAAAGTCGCAACCGTTTTAAAGTTGCGACTCCGCGTTCATTTTTTAAATCTGAAGTCGTTTTCCTCGCTCCCTTTTACAGCAATTGAAAAAGCGAGTGGAATTTACATTGCAAATTCTCGCTGAACAAAGCGGGAGCTATTTAAGAGAGAGGAGAAGACCCCGCGGCTGAAGCGGCAAGGCGGGCTGCAGGCCGCTACTCTGTGCGCTGTTCCTCGTGCGCGGAGGGCGGAAGCCCCACAAAGTTGGGAAGAAAGGGATCCCGTTCTCCATCTGCCGTGACATTAATGAAAACCTCGGACCCGGCACTAGAAAGGGGAGATGCTACTAAACGGAATAACCGGCCGGCGCTGCGTTCGGAAAGAGCAGCACCTCCGTACCGGTCCCGCACTCGAGACCAAAAATGGTTACGAGCAACGAGCGGCCGCGGGTTGCGGGTCCGTCCGAAGGTGCCGGGGGGCACGGAGTGCGAGCAGCCTCGCAGCCTGCCTGCAGCCCCTCTCCCACGGGCACGGCGGCCGAACCGGGCTGCTGCTGCAGCGGCTTTACAAAAGTCCCTGTTGCGATTTCACGCATTGCCCCTTACTCCAGAAAGCACACGCGGCAGCAGTTGTGAAACAAACGACTAACGGAGCCCTACACACGCAGCGCCCTGCGCTACAGCAACAGTGTCGGGGCTGTACAAGCGGGACAGGGGCAGGGCAGGACGGGGGCAGGCAAGCTCCCTTCTCCGAGGCCGAACTGCCCCGTGCGGGCCCACGCTCGCAGGGATCCCCCCTCCGGGAGGGCCGGCTGCTTTCTTACCGTTTCTCGGCCGTTCATCTGTCCCCCTTTAGCCAGGCGGGACTCGGTCTTGGATCGCCTCTCCATCTCCTCCATGATTCCTTGGATGTGGCCTCCGGAGATCCCGTGGAAAAGCATGGCTGGGGGACGGAAAGGACAAGTATTTTCTTCTGCTCTGCACCCCACTATTTCCATATACAGACCCCAGAGTCTTTAGATCATCCGAAATGTTTACACCGAGGCGCACGGCACAGGGAAGGAGGTTGCAATAGGAGCTTCTCTTTGCTCAAGCACCGAGGGCTTCCTGAAGGTGTGCGGAAAACAAACAAGGGGAAGAAAACGTAATAATAATTAGTTTGAAAAATCAAAGAAGAAAAACGAGCTAAAGGATCTGTTACTGTTCTGGAGAGCCGGGGCTCCTGACCGGAGAGACTCGGACCTGGGGCGGCAGAACCGGTCGGGAGAGGATATAGTTTTGAATACAAAGAAAGCAAAAAGAAGTGCTATTTTCAAGCAGTCCCTGGTTGCTTTAAAGTTCCCAGTGCCTGTAGGTTGGATTTGGGACTGCTGCCTTCCGGAGCTCTGTCCAATTTGTTAAGAGACTAAAGCCAGCCCATTTTTGATAATTTAGTAGGAGGAGTTCTCTCCCTTGAGCCGCCACTGATTTTTATTCAGACAACAAAGACCTGTCATACTCCTCTCAACCCCTAGTGATGGGCAAGCAGCGACAAACATCGCAGCCGGGCCTGTGGGTGGGGTGGGCTTTATTACCTCCCCCAAACGTCGAGTCCCGCGAGGCGGCGGCGGGGCCGGGCTCCCCGGGGCCACTCCGTACAGCGGGGACTCCGCGCCCGGGATCGGGGCTCCGAGAGCGGCGGCAGCCGGGGGCTCCGCTCGGGTCCCGAACGGTTCTCGGGCACAGCCCGCCCCGCCGCCGCCGGGAGGCCCCCCGCCCTCAGCCGAAACGGGACCTCGCCTCCCCCCGTCCCTCGCCACTCCGGCTGCCAGCGGTCATCGCGCGCAGGGGTCCGGGAGGCGCATTCCTTCCTGGCTAATCTCTCTCCTGCTCTCCCTCCCCTCCACTCCCCTTTTTCCTACTTACTTTTCACACTGCTCTTCCTCGCCTTTCCCTGGAACAGCTGCCGGCTGTTTCCTGACACCTCGATCCCTACCGAAGGATCTTCCTGGCGGCAGCTCCGCGCTCCCCACTCCCTGGGGGACGCTCTACACCGAGCCCCAGCGCGGCCGCTGCAAGGAGTGCCCCAGCCCCCACTTCCTCTGCAAAGCATCCCAGAGCCATCCTCGGGGGCTCCTCGAGTCACCTCTTCCCTGTAACCCAAGATCCAGGAGGCGGGTTTCCTCCCTTCTCTTTCTCCCTAAGTAGCTAAAATTAATGTTATTTGCAGATTGAATGTTGCTACATTCCTCCGAGTGCCAGAATACAGCTCATAAAACACAATTTCACACAAAGATGAAGTCAATCAAGTGAAATAAGCCGGGATTTTTTTTCTCTGTTGGCACACTAGACTCCGGACAGCAGGGCTGCTATTTACTGTAAGTAATGTAATTAGCCCTTTTGGATGGAAATCAATGCGTTGTATGTGCGTGTGTGTTTTAATAAGAGTAATAGCTATAAAATCGACGAAGCTCAAAGGGGTGAGGGAATCTCCCTTAAAACGGGCAGAAACCCCCCACCAGCCGTGGAGTCCTGCAGAGCAGTCCCGGTTGAAGATGAAAAAAACAGAAAAAAAATTAAATTAAAAAAAGAAAAAAAAGAAAAAAAAAAAAGAAAAAAAAAAAAAAACAAAAACAAAAACAAAAAAACTGTAGAAGGGGAAGGAGGAGGGAGAAATGGGCTTTCCTTGGAGAAAACAAGTCAATTAGCACAATGAGCCATCAGGAAAAAATAAAGGAGGTGATTCGATCCGGGGGCCGGGAGCCGTTCCGGGCCCCCTCCCTCTCAGTGCCCCTCTGCCCTGCGGCAGAGCCCAGCCGGGCCGGGCCGGGCCGCGCAGCCACTTCATGGGAGCGGAGCGGCCCGGGAGGAAGGAGGGAGCGGGGAGCGCGGGCGGCCGGCGCCGGGGAGAGGGCTGGGAGCCCTCGGTAGGAGTTCTCGGCCGGCACACGGCCGTCCGGCTGCGCGCAGCCCTGCGCCTGCCCGGCGGGCGCCTGCGGTGAGGGCAACATCTCTTCTAGAGACGAGTTTAGTCATTGCGTTAAATATTTGCACTGTGGTGGCACGTTCAGGGTTTGGGTTGATTTGCTGCTAGCGTTTTTTTTTTTTCGTTTGTTTGTTTTTTTGTTTGTTTGTTATTTTTTTCTCCCAACGAAATGTTCCTTTATTCCCGTCCAGCTATTTTGTGGGGATCGCTGCCTGCCCCAGAGCAGAGAACAGTTTTGCGTTGGCTCCGCGCTTCCCCCCGCGCCGTGCAGCACAGGCGATGCTCTGGCATCCCCGAACCCCGTCCTCCCTGCGCGGTTCCTGCGTGTCCCTGCCGGTCCGGGCGCTCTGGGCAGCGACGTGCCGCGGGTGCGGGGCCGAGAGCCGCTCCTTGAAAGCGCCGAGCCCGTCGGTACCGCATTGCCACCTCCGCCCGGGCTCGGCGGCTCCGTCAGGAATAATTGGGCAGGCTTGTAAGCAATGTCAGGAACGACGGAACCTCCTCCAGGCGGGCGCGCTTAATTAATGAGAGGGCCCTTCCTTTCTGCTCCATCAGGTAGCGTTACGGATCCGCCGCTCCGCTAACGGAGGCCGGAGGTTTCTAAAGCGCTTACTGATGAATGTGTTGCTTACTTAAGGGGACATCAAAAGTTTGTTGCTAGCATCAGACGTGAGCTCTCCGTTTCCAAAAGCCAGCGGCAGCTCCCGGTACACCGGGATCGCTGTCCTGGCACCGCTCCGCTGTGGGCGGGTGGTGAGGGCGCCCCGGGCCGGGCTCTGTGGGAGCCGCTGCCCTTCGAGCTGGGTAGGATAGCCCGCAACGGAGCATCTAAAGCCCAAATCGAGGTCTTCATCTCCTATGAAGCCATTCGCATTAGCACTTGGCCTCCGAATGCAGCTCCTCGTTGCGGGTGCAGCAGCGCTTTGGGAAGACATCAGATGGGCAACGTTCGAGGTGTTTCAGTCAGTGCAGGATTTTTCCTTCCCTTAAGTACGTGCTCGGCCTTTGCAAAAGTCCCGAACAGTGAGATGGAGGGAGGGGGGGGTTCGGCCGTGGGACTCTGCAGCCCGGGACAGCCCGCAGCCGCTCGGCCCGCCCTCCCCGGCCTGGCTTTGCCATCAGTTCCCCCCTCCCCCGACCCCCCCTCCCCCCCCGCAGTCCCCCTGCGCTCCGGGCGGGCTGCGGCACGCGATGCCGGCACCGCTCCGCTATAGAGCTCTCATTCTTCTCGGCCACGGGCTCCAAGCTAAAGCCTATTACAGCGTGAACGATCCTGCGCTCAGTTCGGGGAATTTAGGACAACATCTACATGCGAATTAATAATTAACCAGCAATAATTAGAAGAGAGGGGAGGGCACTGCGGCGGGGAGGGAGCAGGGGACAGAAGGAGTCTGATTCAGCCCGCCCCCCCTCCTGGCGAGCCAGCGCCAGGAGCACGGCCGCGGGAGGGCACAGGGCTCTGTCCCGCTCTGGCACCCGAGCCCCGCTGGCACTGCCCGGCACATCGCGTCCGGAGGATCCGAACGCAGAAACGGCGACAGCGAATGGCAGTGCTGCTGCCCGCGCCGGGCGCTGGGAGCCGGGTCTAGGTTCACAACCTATCGCTATTTTCTGCTCTGCCAGCTCGTTGCGGGGCACGGGGCTACTGCCGCTCCGCCTCGTCGCCCCGTGGAATCGGGCACACAAACAGAGAATTGGAGTAAAGTCGACTCTCTCGTAGGTGATACCAAATGTAGCCAAGGTTGCTTTCTGCATTTAAATTGATTGCATTATATATATATATATATGTAATATCTTGGTACTGTTTCAAATTCCCCTCTGGCGTCCGTAATAACTTCTACCGTCACCGCCTCTCTCCAGTCCCGCACCCCCGGAGCAGAGCCGCTCGGGGTCAGCGCCGCGACACCCCGCACCGCTGCTCCTGGCCGGGCCTGCGCTGCTCGGGCACGTGTGGGGCTACCAGCACAGAGCATCGGGCCGAAAAAAGCAAAACTCAGAGCGCCCGGTAATCCGAAAACGCGCACTGAGCCGCGTATTCATTTGCCGAAGGAGGTGATACTGAGATAACCGACCGCGATGAGCTTAGCGTGGCACTGCCAGGGACGCATCCCCTCGGCCAGGCAGCAGCGAGCAGGGCTGCGGATCGCGATGTGCGCGCAGCGGCTCTGCTCACCGCGGCGGAGCGCAGCCGGCAGCTCCTCCGCGGTTTAACGGTAACCCCCATCGAACGCGCACTCCGGGTGTAATTTAGCCGTCGGAAAGTACAGTGTTTAGCTGCTTTTGGGAAGGATGCTCCTAAAGGCTACGTTCACGGGCAGGTAAGGGGAGCCTTTCGTAGGAAGGAAAAAAATAAGATGAGAAAGAAAAAGGAATACAGAACACAGCTCCGTATTTATTAAAAAGAACGGCTCGGGCTTCCCAGACTACTGTTTGTCAGGATTAAAACACCCGCACCGAACGCTGACTGCGAAAGCACCTGGGGTAACCACCATTCTGGGCTGTTGGTTTAAAAAAAAAAACACAACACGACGGCAAAGGAACACCCGCAAATGGCATCGTGAGGTCTGAATCGCCGCACCGCTTACAGGGGTTCATGCAGGACCTTACCTTGCGACCTTAGGAGCTTCTGCCCAAACTGTGCCCTCCTTTATGAGCGGCGAGGGCTGGGGTCTGGGTGGGGAGAGGCTCGGTGCTCAGCCGCGAGATGGAGGTGGGTCCTTCTCCCTGGCGGAGGATCCCTACGTTAATTAAAATAAACAAGCTGCTGCGTGGAAGGATTGTTTCCCTCTCCCCCTCTCGCCTCTCTCCCCCTCGCTACATCGCTTCTGATTCGGAATTGACGCGAATTTCTCACCTCTGACCCCCGCAGCACAAGCGTTTACCTGCCTTTTCTTTGCTGCCCGCTTCAAAATATTTACTTCGAAACAAAACAAACAAGTATTAATAAAAAGAACGAATGAAAACCAAACCGTCTCCCTCCCAGCTTTGGCCGCTTTGCTGGGTTTTCCTGCTTAGCTGTCTCAGCTCCTCAGTAATCAGGTGAGGTGTTAATGGGAGCCGGTTGTAAATAAAACTAATAAAGCAAAGAGCATATTAGGAAATTTAAAAAAGGCGAGGGCTGAGAGGCTGCTAAAAATATTGCGGTGAGCGGTTCCCCATAGTGTCGCTTGCTTCGTTCTGTGCTTAATTCACTGCTGAGCGGCGAACCCCGTGTTGTTGCCATCTCGCTGCATTATTTTTTTTCCCCGAATCGTGCCGAACCAGCCGCGGACTGCAGCAACCCTTCCCACTTCTACAAAAAGCGACTCGAGAATGGAATCGCTAAACAGCAAACTTCAGCCTGATCTGATGTGATATGATATACGTACTCGCGGAGCAAGCTCGCTTTGCCAAACCCGATGAAACTGTGAGTTGTCATGCAATACTACGCAGTCAAACCTGGGATAATTGAAAAAGTGAACCCAATTTAACCCATTAGAATAAAATCAGATGCCAAGTTGAATCGGAATCATTGCTTCTTAGGTGACAGGACCGATGACAATTGATCCACCGACTCAAAACAACAGAAAAATAGAGGCTCGAGGCTCGCGTTTGACACCCGGAGCCGCTCTCCGCGCGGTTTGATGCCCGCCCGGCCTTCCCCGGGGCTTTCTCTGAGCTCCTGTGACAGTCTCAGCTCCTCTCCCCTGAGCCGTGTGACCGCCAGGTCGATGTGGCCAGCTTGGTGATCTATTCATACAAAAAGAAAAGGGGGAAAAAAAAAAAGAAAAAAAAAAAAAAAAAAGAGAAGGAAGAAGAAGAAGGAAAGCCGGCAAGGGATGCTAACGATCTGCTCATGGAAAGGAACCGGGCGGAGGGCGGAGGCAGCGCTCCGCTCCCTGGAAGCAGCGAGCGGGGCCCCTCCGGGAGCCGCGCCCGGAGCCCGCTCCGCCCCGCGGGTAGCAGAGGGGTCCCGCGGAGCGACAGCGCGCCCGGAGAAGCACTCGTGGAGGTGTCGGAAGGGGAGAGGGGGGCAGCGCTGCTAGCGGAAGGAGAGCGGAGAAAGCCCCGCAGGGCGTGCCCAGTGCGCAGGTGATCTAGGGTGCGCTGTGCCGGCTGCGGGGCATGGCCGGTTTGATCCCTCGGGTGACGGTAAATCGCTCCTCAGTGGGAAGTTTAAGCCGGGGCGGCCCTAGGTATAGAGCAGCCCGGGCTGGCGGCGGGGCGGCTGTTGCGTGGCGGCTCGGTGCCCGGCCCCGCTCCCTATAGCGCCCGAGGCGTCGACCCTCTCCCTGCTGCAGGGGCACGGGCCGGGCTCCAGGAGAGCCACCTGCTGCCAGCGCCGTGCCCCTCACCGGAGGATCCCGCTGGCGACGGGAAGCGGGCCGAGGGTGCTGGCCCCGCGTTCAAGCACAGCCCCCAGTGCCCCTGGGAGTCCGGGCTCGCCTCGCCCGGCCTGCAGCCCCGTTGCTAACACGGCCGGGACAGACTTCAGCTCTAAAATGCACTTCTTTCCCGTCTGATGGACGTCAATATACAAACGAAATCCATTTGGATGTGTTCTGTTACCAGAAGGCTGCGCTGACGTTCAGATGATCTAAATCTTAGCATCTGGAAGCCTGTACGAGCATCTTTTTGGAATTGGCTTCGAGACATTTCGTTCAACCGGAGCCAAGGCTGGAGCAAAATAGGACACCGAGAACAGACAATAGTTTCCAGCCCAAACGAAACCTCCCGACTCGTCAGAAAGTACGCGGATGAAAAATGCCTCTCCGCGTAGCGCGGCCCGTCGTGCCCCCCGGCCAGTTCCGTAGCCGCGAGGTCCGGGCAGAGGGCCGGGGCCGCTTGGGGCTGGGCTTCTCCGCGGCTCTTGGAGCGCCACCGCCCATCAGCACCGCGGCGGGACGCGTCCCGGTGCCGCTCGGTCTGGGAGCTGATCTGAGGGAGATGCTGTGCCAGGCAGTAAGAGCAACAGCGCAGATAGCAGTGGCTGCAGTAAGAAATAGAGGGGCTGCCTTTTGCCCGGAACAAAGGCGGGGGAGCGCCCGCTGAGGGTCTGTCCAACGCGCAGGAGGGCTCGGCACCTCCCGGCTGCTCGTAGATTTGTGTAGCATACTTTACACTTCGTATTATGCTTGCAAACAGAACATTTCTGTCTTCCAAAGCCTTTTACAAACTTGGACACTGATCAGATAGACGTTCAATCAAATACGAAGAATGTAAATCATTCAAGAACACAGTCCAATCTGCCCAGCCGGTCCTCCTCCCACCCCATCTCAGGGTAGGCGCTCAGCTCAGCATGGGTGTGTGGGGAAACCCAGGGCTGCCCCAGGTCAGACCCAGCTGGAAGCGCGGCCCGGCCCGGTCTGCTGCTCCCCGGTACCCGGTAGGGACGCAGCATCCTTGGGGAGCTGCGGGCTGGGCTCAGCCCTAGTAGCAAATCGCCCCTGGCGGCAGCTGTCCGTGAAAGCACTGCCTTCAGGCAGCACAGCACACAGTTCAGTATCGCTGTCCCTGACCCCTCCAAAAATCAACCCAAACTCCAGAGTGTACCCAAATTAGCAGTATTTCTTACATGTTGCACCGTACGCAATAGTGATGATAAATACACCCAAGGGATGTAAATTATTGCATACACCTGCTTTCCCGGCTTCCTTCCAAGTGAAATTCATGGTATGACCAGATACAATCCAACAAATGGATGAACCCATTACTTGTAGTGCAAAAGAAAGAGGAGAGGTGATCAATAACGCTGTGCCAAAACACACGCACACACCATTCAGTTGGTGCTTTATTGCAACAAAAGCGCAGTCACCGTGTGCCGGCTGCAGGCACGGCGCATGGCAGTGAGCTGGTGGTGGCAGCCACGTGGAGCTACAAGGTGTGCTCAGGTCCTGCAGCCGTTCTCGCTGAGTGCAGAGGCGTTCACGGTCACACATAGAAAAAAGAGTTGAAGCGCTTCTTTTTCGACTGGTCTCTTACGTTAACTTGCTCATATGGACACTGCAGAAGAAATAAAACAAGCCATTATTGCATTACTTAGTAATCAGTATGGAAAAGCCCGGCTCGGCTTATGGTTAACAGGAATTGTTAATGATATATAAATCATTTGATCTATTGTGCCCTCCAGACTAAAAGGAAAATAATGGCAACCCCAAGCAAATGGTCCTAATTAGCGTCCAAGAAACCACTTCCTAAATGTATCCTTCCAACTCATTCCGGTTTGACTGTCCAGAACAATCTTTTGTTCTTAAACTTCTTTATTTTGTATGTAACTGCAGAAATGCTGTGCATACTGCAGCTCCCAGAATAGCTCAGCTGAGAGCACAGCACGGCACAAGGAGCAGAGGGGAGAAAGCACGATCCCGGGCTCTCAGTACATCTGTAACCATGTTCTGATCAATTTAAACTCTTTGTCCCCAAAGCCCTGTGTCCTGACAGTTCCCTTATAGGAAGAGAGAGATCTCACTGAAGAAACAAGTCTTTGCCACTCGGGCAGCAACTTTAAAAAGGAAAAGCTAAAGCAGAGCCACAGTCAGCTCCACATATTTGAACTGTGTATCACATGTGCTCACTCCCTTTCTCCACTGCTCTCAGAGGGATCTTTAGGTTAAATGCACCATGGCCAGCCCCGTGTATACTGCACCCTGAGTGCTACCCACATGAAAGTTCAGGCACAGCTGTAACCAGAGCCTGCCTGGGGGATGATTGTGGCCTTGGCCTTGTCTGTACTGGAAGCGACAGAACTGGCGCTCCTTGGATCTATGTATGTAAATCCACAGTTCTCATCAGACGGACCCTATTGCTTAATGACATTCAGCCACTGTTCTACCAAATCCTGCACCTTATGTCACTTCTCCATCTTGCTACAAAACATAGCTTCTAAAGTTTGAAACAACATTCTGGAAAACAGAGCTATCTTTGAGACAAACCCCATCTCCCATCCCTGAAATGGGAATGCTTGTTGGACACAGGCTTTGTGATACGCTGCTTCTTGCCCTTGGCTGAGGGACTTGTGAAAGGGTACAGAACTTCCATAAACTAAAAGTCAGTCAAATAACTCCTGTGCAGGGCACTTAATGCTATTTCTAAGAGATAATGTCAATGGGAAATGCTCCAATAGTTTTATTCTCTGCCAATAACCTTCCCTAGACTTAACGTGTCTGAGATCCTCTCCCAGGCAGGGCAGAACACACAAGATGTGCTACCAACTCCTGCTGCCCGAGCACCAGTAACATACAAGTCACAGGGACGGCGCCCAGGCGGGGCTGGGGGACACGGCTTGTACTCACATGTCTGCACGCAGAGCCACAGCATTTACCTCTCCGCAAGTGGGCAGCCTCGGTGAGCACCTGGTAGCCCGTGGCTGGGTCCACGTAGGTCTGCCGGCCCGCCTGGGGACAGACACACAGCTCAGCCCGGGCCGGATACAGGCAGCGCTTCCACTTCGGCTGCTTTCCCTTTCTGCGCTACTTCCTCTTCCCTTTCCGAATTCCAGCCTCTCGCATTTTACGTGTAAACCATCTCACGCAGTTATCGGACAGTGTCTAACATCTTTCACCGCTTAAGATCTCCTCGATCTGCAGCCTCGCCCGCTCCGAGCCCCGGGCCCCGCGCCGCACGCTCCCGCATGCAGAGCCCCCCGGGCCGGCCGTCGCCGGCCGCCGCCGGCCGGGCCGCACTCGGGAGGCCCCGGAACGGCGCGGGGCGGACGCGGAGCCCCCACGGCGTCTGCGCGGCGCTGCCGAGAGGGGCGGCTCCTGCCCTGGGGCAGCGCTCTTCTTGGGCCCGGCGTTCCGCGCGGCCTCCCTCGGCCCCAGCGCCGCCCGCCCGGAGCCTCCGGCGCAGGGTCCCGGAGCACGCCCCGCTCTCACCGCAGCCGCCTCCCGGTGCAGCTCCACGATGCGCCACTCCAGCGCCGTCAGCTGTGGGGCCGGGGGACGCCCCGGAGGCGGCGGGCGGGCGGCGGCGGCCGCGGCGCTGCGAGCGGCTCCCGTGGCGGCTCCCGCGCCGGGCCGGGCGCTCAGGGACGGCCGCCGTGCGCTTCCGGGCACGGGGAGGGCGGGCGGGAGGCGAGTGGGGGCCGGTCCCGAGTCCCGGCTGTGCCCGGCGGGTGGCGGCTGCGAGAGCTGTGGAGGAGTTCGTTGGGGACGGCACAGGCAAGGCTGGTGGCAGTGTGTCCTTGTGCCCCTGTGTTTGGGTAACGTGTACAGATGGACGGTCACATCGTTCCCGTTCCGTGTTTCAGCACGGTCTCAGGTTGCACGTGGTGTTTGAGATCTGTGACGCACTCTCGCCTTTCACACCTCTCCTCGTGCTTTCAGCCCAGTCACCACCAAGCGCTTGCGGTTTCCCATATTCCTGTGCTGGGCTGCTTAGCTCTGGCCCCGAGGCCCTGGTTTCACCGAGCTCCTTCCCTCTGGCCACTGTCTCCGAGGAGCAGACAGCAAACCGGCAGCGCAGGAGCCCGGTGCCTCTCCCCGCCTTGTGCCTTTTGCTCGGCCTTCTCCAGTCTTGCGTGCTATGTCCCATCTCTCCAGCCCCGAGGTCCCAGCTCCCCTCTTGCTTCCTTACCCATTTCCTTTCCAGGCAGCACTCGCCTTTTTACACCCTTTTTTGGCCTTTCCAGACATGATAATTCTGGTGGGACCCCAACACAAACTGTTCAAAAGAAAAACTGGATATGAAGTCATGTATTCCCCTGAATCTGGGCAGTCCAGCTGAAATACCAGCCATCAAAGAGTTTGGCTGCACTTTCCCAGCTGGCACAGCAGGATATAAGGATACATGGAAGCAGGGTTTGTTACCGTTTATGACTTGGCCAGTTCCAGAAATGTTTTCCCCTTGTGTGTGGCACAAGGCATACGCCCGAAGTATGTTGCTTTCAGTGTGTTGTCTCCTTGCCAAACATGCTGCTGCAGGGGACATGAGTGCTGCCTGAAGTCACTGCAATACTAATGTGATTCTCAGGAGCACAGGGCAAGAGAGATGTAGGCTAGTTTTAAAGACAGTGCATTACTAGCTCCACCTTTGTGTCTATGGAAAAAGCTATTTCTCAGCAGCAGTAAATAATTCTAAGTAATTATTTTTAGGATGGAGTAACTGCGTTAAATCAAAATTTAGTTTTATTTTTAAGTGCATGTAATGTTCTGTGGTACTTTCCAGGATCCAGAAGTGTACACAAACATAACGCCCAATCTGGGAGCTTGTTTTTTTTCCTAGGTCTGCCTTACATTCCATACAATAACTCCCTTATCACTCAAGAAAAACAATCCAGGAAGCCAGCAGCCGAACAATGCCATAATCTTAGTGCAGTAGAAGCTTAAATCTTCATGTATGACTGAATGTGCCACCTCTGTGTTTATGTGCCCAAGGCCTCACCAAGCTCAGTCCCACGTACCATGTCAGAAGAAGAGATGTCATTTACTGACCTCACAGCTCTGCAGCAGCCTTTGGGTGTCCAGCATAACTGCTTCTTGATGGCTGTGGAAATGGGAGCTTCCCACTAACTGGGAATCTAAATCTAAGCCCTTCATATCCTATTATTTGAATTACCCCCCCAAAAATAATAGTGGTATTCAGGATAGATATTTCAGTTGGGTTTGAATGATGACTGAGGAGGAACCATGGACAAGGAGTGCAGGATAACAACTGCTTATTATGTTCTTACAGACTTAATTGGTGGACAATGCAGTTTAGCACTTCTGACCATAAAAACCAATACTAAGTTAACGAAATCTGTATTTACTAAAATCTCAGGAATGGAAGGTGTGTTGTTTCTCAGCTTAGCAGTGCATTTCACAGCTGGGTGAGCTGTACATTTCAGTTAACCAATGCAATGAAACAGGGCTTGTTTTGCAGATGCTGGTTCCAGTTCTTTAATCCTAGTCTCATGAAACTTCAGCAGCAGCTGACAATATCTCATTTTTCAAGGAAAAAAAAAAAAAAAAAGACAACACATTTGAAATGAGCAATCAGTGCTATTTATTTATTCAAGACTGCCCTACATTCTGAGTGGGTAAGAAGGGACTGGTGAGCAAGGCCTTTGTCGTCCACTTGGCTTGAAATGTCTGCAACTGGCAGACACTGTTCTGCTCTCACAGAACTGCCAGTGAGTGCTACTGAGATACAGAGCTTCAGATGGGCAATGCTGGCTGCTCGCTCTCAACACGTGGAAGGTCCTACCAGCAGATCTGGGGCTGGCTGGGAAATCCTGCATTTGTTGGGGCTTCTGCAGTGAGGGTCTTGAAGTCAGCTTCGACTGAATTCAAGGTGAAGCGTCACAAAATCTGAAATGTGTATTTTGGTGGGAAGGAGTTGCCAAAGTTCGTTCTCAACTGACGGTACCTCCTGCTGGCTTTGTGTGTCTGAGCACGGTGATGGATTGTGCAGTGAGATGAGGGCAATGCCAGTGGTCATATTTGCTATTGAGCATCTGGAGATTGTCAGGCTATAAACTCCCCATCGCAGTGTAATGGTTCCTTTGAGATAATGGGAAGTTTTGAGGAGACAATGGGGAATTACATCCTCAAAGCTTTGGTGTACACAGAGATGTTGAGCTTATGTAGACGCATTGCAGAACGCACTGTCTTGACAGCACGTTTTGGGGGGACTAGAAATGAGCATCACCTGTCAAGAATAATGTCCTCTGCATGGTTTCTTTTGTGGCATTTCAATGGAAATGTGTCTTTGTTTGCCACTTGGCCCCTTTGGACTCAGCACAGAAAACCTGGACTTTGTATGTGTTTGTTTATGGGCTTCTCTTACATGTGACTTGCAAGCCACAGCACTAAGCATTTTTACCTCCTGTTCATTGTTTTCCCCTCAGTTTGCAGCCCTCCCAGCCCTGCAGTCCCCCACTGGAGCCATGGTGACATCTTTTACATCACTCGGCCTTCTTCCTGGGGCTGCTGGGGGTTTTAGCCCTGAGTAATAGGAGTGCTCCCCACAGCTCTGCAATTTGCTCGGTGGTGCCTGTTCTCTTCTAGTGGCTGGCACTGACTTCTTTCTATATTTTTTCACGTGTTCTGTGGAAGACAGATCAGTATTTTCAAATCACAGTTACAGACAGAAAACCATCTGTGACAGTCATTTGGAGAATACACAACATATAGAGCTTATTGAGCATCTTTTAATAGACTCCGAGTTTTGTTATGAACTAACCTTTCTTTGAAAAGAATAAGGAAGTTTGGCTAAGTTTTTTAGTGAACCTTCTCACCATATCAGCTCTCTGTGCTAGACAATACAGGGGAGCATCGTGGGGGGCTGCGAAGCTGTCAGTGCAGCACTGAGTTCTCCCACTGCCGGTTTTGCAGGCAGCAATCAAGAAAAGGAAAGAGCGTGAAGGGAGATGCCGCTCAGTACATGCTCACTCACTGCTGCTCTTTTTTGCTCTCCTGATTTTTCCTTGTGTTATGTAAGCTTGTTGCCCGTGTCACTTGAATTCATGCACATTTATGGTGCCTAGTCGCTAATAGGAAAATACAGTTTTAGATCAAAGAGTAGCTGATGAATAAGAAGCACTTATTCAACAGTTGCTGATTGCAGTAATTTGTTATGTATGCGTGTGCAGTCAACAACAGACAAAATCATAGTATCAATACTAATTGAAATGCTGTATACAGTAGCATCCAGTGTGACTTGCTTCAGCCTTTGCTTTCTCCTGTGATTCATTGCTTTTTCCCTAGAACATACGGAGAGAGTCCATTGCAACCCATTTCTTTGCAAGGAGTCAGCAGTTTTGTTTGTATAAGGAACAAAGGAATGTAGAGGGCTCCACTTTGGAGGAGGGACTCTTTCATCTGCAAGTTGGATGAAGATTCTATTTCCTAGCTGAAAAAAGTCATCTTTTAAGACTTTTTCTTTAAATGTAGTAAATGAAAAAAAAAATAATTTGGGGGTACTTGTGGAAGACTTACAGATACCACATAATTTTAATTTAGTTTAGTTAAGAAGGATGGAAGGATGGAAGGATGGAAGGATAGAAGGATGGAAAGAAGGAAGGAAGGAAGGAAGGAAGGAAGGAAGGAAGGAAGGAAGGAAGGAAGGAAGGAAGGAAGGAAGGAAGAGATGCAGTACTTCATAGGTATCTAGGACAATTTCTAGGACTAAAATAAGCAAAAAAAAAAAAAAAAAAAAAAAAAAAAGTAACCTAGTAAAAACCTAATTCAGTCTACTTCAAACTAGTGTCAAATTTCTTATTTTCCTAAACCACAGCCTAAAGTAACATAAATCTGTTTTCTTCTAATATGCAGACAAATAAAATGATACAACTGTGCTTATCAGATAGGGTAATTCTGACAGCACTGACTTCTGCCAGGCTGGGAATATCATTTAGTGGTACATACATCAGAGATATAATCCATGTAACCTGGTATCTGTTGGCTGAAGCCACCTTCTTGGAGCCTATGGGAGTGTACATTTGTCTGTTGAGCCCTTTAAGCTCTGCAGAAGCAGGCAGGACTGTTCTATCACACCTAAAATCTCTTGCTTCTCAGCTGCTGCCTCCAGCAGTAGGTTGAGGTGTGGTAGCAGTTTGTTCACACTTGAGCACTTCTGAGATCTTCCTGCTGATTGTGTGGAGTTAGGTCTTTTCTAATGGGTTTCCACCTTATAAGATTGTCTTCCCCTTAATGCTTCTTGGTTACCTTTCTTGAAACCCTCAATCTCTGCTGGAATTGGGAAGGAAAAAGGTTGGAAGAAGCGTGAAACAAGTCAGCTCTTCCATGTGAGCTGCTGCTGCTGCCTGCAGATGGCACAAGCCCGTGCAGTACCCAACCGAGCAGCACCTCTTGCTGCTCCTTCCCAGTGTGGGGCAGCTGCTCCTGGACCTGCCAGGGTGCCTCTGCTCCTACATAACCCTTCCAATAATCTCTGTGCTTTCTTATCTTGAGGAGTTTCTTATCTTGAGAGCGGTTGCATTTAATTTTTTTCAAGCATTCACTGATAATATGGTGATTGAATCGATTTTTACATAGCATTCTTCAGAAGGGGATATCACTCTTGAAGCCTAAGGAATTATGAAATATAACTGTGGAGCCTTTCCTATACTTCTCTTTGCTCAGCCTGTGCCAAGCAGCAGCCCAGTGCTTTCATAGTCTGCCATGGAGCAGCTTTCTTTCAGCCCTCATTTGTTATGGCTTGGCAAGAGCTGGAAGCAATCCTCTTCATAGGATTTAAATGGTTGGTGTAAACATTAACAGACTAAGATATTTATTGCTTACACCTGGCAATAGTATATTAAGGAAAGTAGATTTTTTTTTCCCCTACACTTAGAGCCATTTAGTAACAGAAATCCCCGTTAGCTTGGCTAATCCAGTGCCTTGTCTTCCTAACCTCTGCAGCCCCTGCTCCAGACCTGGTCTCCAGAGAGCTTTTCTCCCCTTCCTTGTTGCCGATGGGATGATAAGCCACCTGCCTGCCTGGATCAGTGAAATTCACTTAGTTCTCACTCAGAGGGATCAATATGTGCTAGTGGTGTATGGATTTCATGTGAAAACTGCCAGCTTGATACAGAAATATTTTTTTCCTTGGGGTAGTGCTCCAGGGTAGTATGCATCATGAGCTCTCTTGCTGGCTGTGTATGTGGAAAAAAAAAACCAACAGCAGCCAACAATATTTTTGTATAGCAATAGTACTGTGTAACATAGGAAAGAAGAGTCTGTAATAGCAAGGTGAATGTTGTTGTTTTCTTAAGGAGCACAGAGTGCATCTCTTACCTTTTTCTTGCCTTCCTAACTGCCTGTGCTTGCCTGTAACTGTTTAAAGACCTCATACCCTAGGGAAAGGTGTGAGATTTGATTTAAATGGATACCAAGGAACAACATTTTGTTTGTAACTATCTGTGACCTTCCTGCTTTTTCTCTGTCATTAGAAAAACAGAATAGAATTAGTTAAGTAGGAGTAAATGACTATTATCATAATATGTGGCAGATTAAGTGTCCTATGTCTTCCTACGTGCCTTAGAATTGCAGCGCTGGTTAGGGCAGTGCAAAATCACAAGAACACCAAAAGCACAGCAAAATAAGTAAGGCTGAAGACTTAGTCTCAGTCCAGTTAAAATTGCACAAGTGATTGTAAAAAAAAAAACATCTGAGTGGTATTTTCAGAGGTGAAATGCCTTTAGTTAGGAAAGTGCACTGTTGTGCTTGGGTTTTGACGGGAGAAAAAGGCTGATGGTATCAAGTGGGTGAATAGGAGAAATGGTATATCCTTCTTCTTGTTTTGTCTGGGCTTTGTACATACCAGTGATACAACTGGAAAGGAAAAACCTTCCTAAGCAAGCATTTTCCAGGCAAAGGGAACCTCTGGGGCATGAAGGTACTTGGAACAACGCAATCAAATCCCATTTGTTCCAAGGGTTTGGATGGGGTCAGTTGCTGGGCTTTCTGAGCAGGTGCTTGAAAAATATGACAATCTTCAGGAATCTGAAGGATACAAACAGCACACTTATTCTAAAAGGTTAAAAATAAGTGGGGAAAATAGCCAAAACCCGCTCTTCTCGGTATGAAAAAGTGTGGATACTTTCTAGATTTTTTTCCAGAAACTGAGCTGTGCACGCTGTTTTTACTCCCTAGATACGATAGGTAAAAGATGTCCTAACTAATATGAATCCAAGCAGGACTTTGTGGTCAGGAGAAACGACATTTCAAAGTGCTGTGGAAACTGGCTGTATTCCAGCCTGTTGCTCTTGAGTGCAGGATCAGTTGTTCCATGTTGGGCTACCTGCACTGTAGGTTCCCACATCTGAGCTGCCAGCTTGGCTTAGAATCAAGTTCTTGTAGTCTTCAACTACAGTTAATCTCTGTGAAACATCTGTCTTGCAATTTATGCTTTTAAAGTGATTATTTTCTGCATGGACTGTGGCCACTTCTGGCCCACTTACCTGTGGCTCTGGAATCTGCAGTTCAGGGGGTGCAGTTCCACCTTCCTCGTCCCTCCTGTTGTGCACAAAGTACACTGACAGCCTCATTTATGTGCATGGGATGTTTCACAACATACCACTTTGCTTCTGTAATTATAGTTTAACATTAAAAAGAATGCACTTTGCTCCCCGCGCTTCTAGGGAGCTGTTCTGTGGCTGTGTTTCAGCCAGGCACTTCAGCCTTAGAATGAAAATATAATTATCTCAAAATAAGCAGCATTTCCTTAGCAGATGACATTTTGTGCATATGAGGTTGCTTGGTTTTCTGATGTTCACTGACCTGTATACTTGCTTTCTTTTGTTGTTTGTCTGTTAGTAGCATGGCAATGGCAATACACTTGGAGCACAGGTACAGTGGAGGGGAGGTGGATGGGCTGCCACAGGACTGGTGTCCTGTCACTGGAAGGTTGGGAAGGGGCACAGCAACATGTGTGATAGGCTGGTAGCATTCAGCAAGGAGGAAAGGGAAGATTCATAATAGAAGAAGTGATGTTACCCAGTTGAAGTGAACTTATTAGGAGTGATTTTAAAATTCTGTGACGAACACACAGCTGCTGAAGCCAAGTGTAGGATTTCTTGCTGTGTAAGGGAGTCTTCCATGCTACGTTGGAACTGCTTGAGATGATAGGCTGGGTTCTGTGCATGTGTGTAGGGGCTCCCATAGGCTCTAGTGTTGGGACTGATGCAAGATGGAGGAGTGTACAGACTTAAAAGTTCACTCGTCTGTGGAAATCAAAGTCTAGCCTCTGGACTGTATGGCTGGGATTTCAGAAAGGTTTGACTATCAGAGAGGATGAAGAAAAACAATGAATCAACACTAATATGATATGGTTTTACCTGCATCTGCTGACAGTAGTGGGTTTGGTCCTAAATTTTTATGATGTAGGATCAGAATTAAGAAGAGTTTGTGCTTTAAATCTGAGCTTGTATACTCTGTCAATTTGTATCACAAAGACTGTATTATTCAGACACAAGTTTTCACATTTAATATCATGTTACATATGTCCCTTGGTGAACAAAGGACTGTAATGTAATTGGGTTCAACCATCACGTTAAACCCTCAAGAGAACAGAGTTCGAGCTGTTAATAAATTGCTCCCGAATTCCAGCATAAAATTGAAGGTTGGCAATTCCATCTGTTGTTTTAATAGAGATAGAGAATGATTACCTAAATATTTTAGCAAAGCTCAGCTGAGTAATGACCAAAGAGATGCGATGGGACATAATTATCTACAAAACTCAGCACTACTGACTCACTGTGATGGCACGATAAGACAAAAAAAACAGGGAATGATTCAAAAAACTTGGCTTTCTTTTTCCTGTCTACTTCCAGTCTTCCCCAGAAATCCTTCATTCTGGAGAAACCTACACACTGGATGGAGACTCTGTTTCATGTAAGGAGGTGTTACTGCTAAGACATGGCAAGGCCCAGCTGTGAGCTGAGCACCTCTCATCTCAAATATCTTGCTTTGAAGATGGTTATTTCAGAGCTTCCCCAGGCGTAGTGATGAGTGTACTTGGAGTAGCAATGGGAGAAGATGGTAGCTGCTGCCTGGCTGTGCTTAAGGTGGGTGGTAGGAGGAGGGAGGAATAATTCGATAAGCAAGCAGAACTTGTACAGTAGGAGAAGTTTTTAATCAATAATACTTTCTTGTGATGTAGGTATTTCTCTTAGTCTTTCTTGGTTATTTTTTTTTAGTTCTTATTGAGGATTAACTTGCACTCATCTTAGTTTTTATAGGCACACAGTACAGAAACTACAACTGCTGTGCTTGAAGCTGTAGTGTGGGTGAAGGCTGAGGGAGGATGGCGATGCTCTTTTTCACATGATTTTCCTTTTGCTGTGGGAGCGGTGGGAAGTGCTGAGCACTGACCGTGATTCCCCTTCTGCTTTTCCTTCTGGTGGCAGTGCCAGTGGCTTGGCTACCCTGGAAGAATGCTGGCTGTGATGACCATGAGCCATTTGCCTTTTGCTACAGCTGCAGAGCCTCTGCTTGCTGCTGGGCTGAAGCTCAAGCAGGCAGCAGAGGATACTGCCCATCCAGGCGCATGCTGCCTGCATTACAAAGTACAAGCCTGCTTCCTAGGTGAGAGGATGGCAGGATTTCTTTCAATTAAAATTAAATTTGTGCTTCTATGCCAGGATGTACAACATTTTTGCATAACAGAAGGCTTCTTTGTTGAAGTGTATTCAAAGACTTTACAGTGTGAGGTTTAAAAATACATCGTATTGAATTTTCTAAAACCTCCACATTTTTGTAACTGGGTCATCTATCCATTAATTCATACCCTTTATTGTAGAGATATTAGTATAGATTTTTTTTTTTTTCATAGCATTAATCTGCTGTAATGGGAATTTTTTTGCTTCTAAAATAAAAGCCCATTAAGCATTTTTCAGTTCATGCAGAAATACAATAACGTGATAGCCTGATTAAAAGTTATTAAATCTGCTAATGGTGCACAGTGGCTAGGGGAGGACTGCTAGATAAACAAGGGAGAATTTCTCTATCAAATAACAATTAATTTATCCCCCCCCCGAATCTATCCTTAAGCAGACATCCCACTTCCTTGGCAGCATTTTTAGGAACAGATTAATGAAATGTGGGGAATGATTTACATATGAAAATTGCACATGTAATTTTTTTATATTTTGTAGTCATAGCAGACGTAGGTGACAACCCAATTGCCTTTGAGTTTTTGCCAAAATGTAAATGTATCCTGTTGCGTTTGGTAAGTTAATGTGTGTCCAGAGGGAATGAGCAAGGATGGCAGAGAAATTCAGCTCTGTATACAACAGACTTGAACTGTTGGTTTCTGTGTCCCTTTTTTCTCCCTCCAGTGTTCCTGGGGCTGCAGATACACTGAGGCTGCACCACAGCCGCAGGAGCAGACCAAAAAATGAAAGTGCATTTTTTGACATGTCTTCTGCCATTGAGAGTGTTCCTATTCTGGTGGGGTTATAGCCAACGTCCCTTAAAGCATGCCAAGCCGCTCTCAGCCTTGGGTGCATCACTGCTGGACAGGAGATGGCATGGAGCAGCAGGGCTGTGGTGGCCCAGGCTGGCAGAGGGACATCCTGACTGAGGGCTGCACACCTGCAGCACCCAGTACATGGGGGGGGAAGTGCTGCAGATTTGAGCTGCATGGGAGAAGCAGTCTCAGCTCGGGAGCTCTGAGTGGTGTCAAGACAACTTCTGATTACAACCTAGCTTTTCCTCTGCAGAGAGACTTGCTGCTGTGGGAGGAAGCTGGGCTGGTATTTTGTCACCCATGGGTGGTGCCATTCCTGTGATAGAGATGGTGAATCTTCTCACATCACTTTAGGCTTCCTACAGAGAGCAGAGTCTGCGTGTCTGTACGCATTGCCATACCTTGCTGGGGTCCCTTGCTGGTGCACATTGTGTGGCTGCACTGCTGATCTCTACAGCAAATTGGATGTGCTTCAGTGGAGTTGCTCCAATTTATGCCTGAACAGAATTAGGCCTTCTACATGGGTTGGAGTCAAATTATTGCTTGTCATGGCCACTGTGCAAAGTCATCTGATGTTAATTCATTGGGATACTGGGGATTGTCTGTGCTCTCAGCTTGTCTTTTACTATCAAAGAAATATCCCAAACTGAAACGTATCTGCTCTTGCACAGCAGTTCCGGCCTCTTCCTGCAGCTCAGAGAAAGGGAGAATCTCTTGTAGCAAACAGTGAGCAGAAAAGAGGCTGCAAAGAGGATGTGAGTTGTAGAATGTTTAAAACTTATTCTGAGCAAAAGAAATAGCTTGTCAGTGCTTCTTGAAGATTATACGTACAACCATTTTGTGGGAGTTGCTGGGCTTAGGTAGCTGGAAAGCACTGTTTGGAGATATGTTTTCTATTGGCCAATTACTCTGCCTGTAAATGTCTTTTCATACCTTGTTTGCTGCAGCGTTACTTCTTACACTATGTTAGGGACCCTTTTGCTCTGTTTTGATTTTTCTTGGTCACCCGTGGGTGAAAATCTTAGAGAAAATGGTAACACAAGACTGTAACTTGGCTTGCAGGTCTAGAAGGGCTCTCCACAGAAAGCAAGATGAAACTTGGAATAGGGCTCACAAGTTCAACTTGATCCTGTCTATGACTCCTGTCACTCACTAAGGGAAATAAATGTGACTTATGAGTGACTGTATGTAACTGTTGAGTCATAGCCTGAACCACTGATTGATCACCTGGGGAAAGGATCTGGTCAGCCCTGGGAGCACAGGTGAAGGCAGTTCAGCTGTGTGACTGCAAGGGGTGGAGCCTGGCTGCACCTCTCTTAGAGCTCATTTAAGGGCTGACTGGTAGCAGGGAAGGGTCTCCCCTTTGTAGGGAAGCTCCTCTTTGTGGGGTTTTCAACTGTGAGTCTAGGTATCCGGAAATGGGCAAGTTGTGCTTTTGTCTTTCCCTTGTAGTATCTTCCTATTGTGTTGTCCCCTTGTTTATTACTCTTTCTGTATTATCATTCCATTGTACTGATCTTTCTGATTGTTGCAGTGATGCTTCAAATAGTTTTTCTGAAGACAGAAATCATTTTGATGCTTTTTCTTTGTCAGATGGTGTAATACTGGAAGGTTAGATACACATTATCTGTTACAAACTCCTGCTTTTGAAAGTTAATGAAAATTTTGAGGAAATTCTCCATATGAGCATTTTCAGACCTTCCCTCAGTCTGTGTTATCATTTACATGCTCCTGGCATGCTTTAAAGGAGTGTTGTTAGAATTCCTTAAGAGCAGGAAAACTTCTAAATGGCTCAAGACATGTCAAAAGTACACTTTTTCATACATAATGGAATAATTTGTCTAAGGCATGTATGTAGTGTAAAAAATGTACTTACCAGAATATGTTGGTAAACAATAGTAGTAATGTGAGATTATTATGTTCTCTGTAAGAATTATTGCTTTTCTGATCCAACAATCTTAATAGTTTCTCCCCATTAGAGGAGGAAATGGAGGCTTCCAGTGGCTTCATTGTGCCCTTTTTCTCTTTGTTTCAGCCCTCAAGTCTTGGGGCTCGAGCAGGTTTGTAAGCTGTGCTGCTGTTTTAACAGTGGTGAGTGATGAACTTTAATCATAGACTTCAGTGGGTGATCTCCTTTAAAATGTTTGTAAAATTCAACATGTGCCAGGAGTTGAAGCTTTATGAAGGCTGGTCAGTTTTTGTGAAGGGATTTCAGGCTCTTCAGCATGGCACGCTGTAAAGATGCCTAGCATTCAGCAAGCAGGTCACAAAATCTAGTGTTGTAATTGAGTAATGACTCCAAAAATTCTAATGTTCTTCTTTACAAGGAGAGTGGTTAGGCCCTGGAACGGGCTGCCCAGGGAGGTTGTGGATGCCCTGTCCTTGGACGTGTTTAAGGCCAGGTTGGACGGGGTCCTGGGCAGCCTGATCTGAATGTGTGTGTTTGGTGGCCCTGCTAGGCAGGGGGGTTGGAACTACATGATCCTTGAGGTCCCTTCCAACCCGGGTGATTCTGTGATTCTGTAATGTTACCTTTGTCATTAATGTTGTGTAGAGAAAATACCTATGGGATTATTGGTGGGATGAACTCTTCTCTTTGTCTACAGAATCTGAGACCTCTATTGAAGGTGTTTTTTTCTGGTAGCTTCCGTATGCTTACAGGAAGCACTTGTGGATAGGAGCACGTATTTTGGGGGTTGATGCTTATTGACAGCCTGTTCTGGTCATCATCCCATTGACTCTCACTAGCCGTTCTGTCATTGATCTCTGGGGTTTTGTGGAGCAGTTAGTCATTCTGAATTAGCTAGCTCTGGCTTGCTTCAGGCTGAGGTAATGATACTCAAGTTTTCTGAGTCCAGTCTAATGTGCTTGTAGGCTGTCCTTGCCACTGGTGGAAAGAGTGAACCAAGAAGCTGACCTCCTTCTCTCTTTTTCTTTCTGTGGGCCTTTATGAATGTTGATTTTCTTCAATAAATGCAGGGGAGAGCCTGCAGTGAGCTTGAGTGCTATAGTAACTACTTAAGAAATTGAATGCCTCCAGATTTGGATTGTTTAGTCAAGGCTGGAATCAAATCAGAAGGTTGCCTCAGGAGTGATTAAAATATAAGTGAACTTTTGCTGTTAAGAAAATCAAAAACAACTGTTCTGAGTGATCTTCCACAGCAATGATCATCAAGGAAATGAGTGTTTCCAAGAGAATCTGTTTGGATGCACTCCCTGGAAATGGTGAGCTGTTACCTGTGTGCGGAGGCAGCTGAGTGCCTTGAGAAACTGGATGCTGCATGTCTGTGCCTTTATTCTCATCTGTAAAATAGTCTGGCAAAATCTGCTCAGCCCTAGAACTGGCAAGCTTTGAAGCTTTTTGAAGCATTTAAGGTAACTTAATGTTGGAAGATAGAGAATGGTTGATATTGGGCTGTGGTTGTCCAGGTTAGATTAAGGTTTGGATGCCAGACTTCATCTGTAAGGTGAATTCCTGTCCCATCTGGAATTAATGAATGCTGCAGAATGATAGATAAAATGTGTGCTTATACAGCATCACTGGATCTCTGCTCTATTAATAAAAATAGAAGGTGAGTGTAGAGGGCCCTGGCTTCTGGTTTGCATCTCAGCTGAATGTGGGGTGGACAGGTAACCTTCTTTCTTCTGTGTCCATGGGAAGGGCAGATGAATCGCAGCCTGCCAGTGACACAGCTATGGAGCTAGTAGAAATGGGGATTATTCTGCTTCATAGTCGAGTTGAAGATCTGCTAGACAAAAATGTTTAGTTGAAAAATAAAAAGTGTAACACTAGTGCTAGAATCCTCCCTGAACCACTGCTAAGCCTTCTAAAACTAAAAAAAGTTACCAAACAAGGAAGCCAAAAACGGAACCCAACATTTTAAGGCACGCCCAGCCCTGGGCAAAACTGATTACAGCCTCAGCATCTGTTACACATTACAGGGTGCTCACTCTTATAGCTACAGGTGATCTAGGAGCTCTATAGCAACAGCCTTGGAGCTTTTTCATTAAGTGTTGCACTATTAAAAAAAAAAAGTAGTTTCAGGGACCCACCATGTATAAATGTGTATAACCAAGATGTTATAATTGCAATATAATCAAGAGAGTAAGGCAAAACAGACAACGATCACAAAAGAGAATAAGTGGAAGAGCTTACCCTTGGGTTGAGCTCACCAGAAGATACCAAAAGAGGGGATCTCCAGAAGAGATCCTTCCCCTCTGGTAGCCAGCTCTTAAATAGGTCCAGGAGGGGTGGAGCACAGGTTTTGAATTGCCTTCACCTGTGCTCCTCTGGCTGACTCATGGCTCACCTCAGGTGATCAATCAGAGGTTCAGGCCGTGACTCAGCAGTTCCCATACAAAATGTAACTTCACAAAGTATTCAAAATTCTGGAACCTGAGCTTTTTTTGTGGTTAGACACTCTCCTGACAGATTTTTAGCAGGAAATGTTTTTTCCTAGGTCCAGCTCCCAGCTGAAGGAGACAAGGAACAGTGGGTTACATGCAGTGCTTTGAGCAAAACAATTACACTGCACTGTGGCAGCTGGCAGCTGCCTATTGGCAGGAGGGGAGCTGCCCAGCCTGGTAGTGCATTCAGGGCTCTCATACAATAAATGAATTAGAGCTTATCAGATGTTCAAATTAATGTTTAGTTAGGGACATCTGGGGATAAATCTCAACTGTATTTTCCATTCTGGGGGAAAATTGCTGCTGATATCACTATTAAAACCACCAGCAGTTTTTACAGTGCTAGTGGTACTGAGCACCTTTTATAGCCCCCTTGGTGACATGGCAGCAGCAGGTTAGTTCTGCAGCCGTGCCCAGCCTGCTGAGATGGGATTTTGGTGCCCAGTGACATCCAGGCACTGCCCTGAGGGCAGTTACACAGCTCCTTGCTCTGTCAGCCGGTATGTAGGAAACTGACTGTGACATTTCTGCACTGGAACAGAATTAAGTGGTGAAATTTCAAAGACGCCTGTGAAATACAGCGTTTTTTCAGCTTTGCTGTGTTATACGTGCAGCTTAGCCTCCTTTTGGCCAGTGTATGCTTCTTCTGAAGCAGGGGCTGGGCTGTATGTGTCTGTGCTGGGCCCAGCCTGGTAGCAGGGATGTCTATGCCTTTCTCTGGACCTCAGGAGACTGGTTTGGAGGGTGATGCCAGAGTGGAGTTCTGGTGATGCTCTGGGCGGTACTGCTGGGCCTTTCCCTTGCAGCAAGTGCCTGGGTGGGCTCCTCTCTCTGAGGACTGTTTTAGTCACATACAAAATAAGCTCCTCTTAAAACAGCAGCTCAGCTACTGCTTGGGCACTGTAATTTATGAAGAAACTACCAATAGAACTACTGCTTTCCTTTCAAGCCCACAGTTCTCAGCAGTGATGTTTAGTCCCTTCCAACTCCTGTGGAAAACTCTCCTCACTCTGTGAGAAGTGATCCTGCTGCTCCTCTGCCAGTGCTGGAAACTGCCTCGCTGGGTGGGTGCTGGCTCTGTTAAACAAGCTAACAAAAATCCTCTTGTTTTTATAAGCTGCTTCCATGTGAACATGCTCATTCACTATCAGGAAAGGTGCAGTTTACCTTTCTTCTCACCAGAACACCAGTGCTAGCACAAGGCTGCTAGGCTCCTCTTCCCTCCCCATGGTGGGATTAATTGAAGTCATGATACTTTGAGCTTTCTTCTTACTAAGGATCCCGATTGGTAAACATTAAGGTTTCTGAAAAGCTTGTTAATTGGAGAATATGCCAGGACTCATAAAAATCACTTGTAATCCTTACCAACTTGAAAGGATGCTGGCTTGCAAGGTATGTGTAGGTGTGCTAAGAATCCTTGGTAATATGGAAGGTGAAATCTGGGCCTCTAAATCTGTGGAAAAAAACTGCTGAATGCAATGCAAACCTTCCACTGTAAAATCAGAGGCGTGCATTAAACTGTCAGGCTTTTGACACCTGGGGTTCATAAGAATTAACAGCAATTTGCTGGTGCAGAGTTGTTTTCCTGTTTTCTAGTGGCCATGAGAAATACAAAGCCACTTACGCTATGTAGGTGCCTTTTTTTTTTCCTTTTAAGCAATGAGAGATTTTGGGAATATGAATTCTGTATGTAGTGACAAAAGGAAGTGGTCACTCAGCCAGTGAAATGCTAAAACAAAAAGTAAATGATGACTTAAGGAAAGATTAAAAGCATGTAGTTCTCAAGCCATGTGGAGATTTCCGTCTCTGTTGGAGTGATAACCCAATAGATAAGCCCAGTACTTGTGCAGGCTGCTTCCTTTCCTAGTTGGAAGAATCTGTCTCTGGTTCTCCTGTCAGACCCTGGGGTAAGAAGTGCTTACCTGTGTCAGTTTTGTATTTACTTGCTTGTGTTGCAATCTAGAAAATGTGGCCTTGTTTCTAGTTGCTGAGCCTGAAATCCCAAGCTTGATCTTTGAGCTGGGCGGGCTGGCATGCCACACAACCGCAGACACAGTGGTCAGTTTCACAGAGTCCCCCATGACAATGTAAATGTGAAAACCTTGCGTAAGATCTGAAATGTTGATTGGGTTGTTATTAAATAGGACACTGGAGACATCAGAGTCATTTGGCATTGACTTCATACTGGCATGTTTATACTCACATTTTTCTATTTATGATTATTTAGGAATAGGATCAGGAAATGGATATTGAAATATACTTGCCAAAAAGCAAGGATGACTGAAACAGATGACGTGATTCCTCAGAGTAATTTTGTGCAGTTGGGAAAATAAAGGAGTTATGTGTCAGTTATGTGAACTGAGGGATGAAAAGGCCAGAAAGCAGTGTTATGAACAGCCTAACCCAGTCAGCAGCACTTGTGTGCCATGAGAGGTGGCAATGATAAACTTGGCTATGGAGAGCATAAAAAAAAATATTCTGCAGTGTAGAAGATGATGGTCCAGAATTACCAGGTTACTGGACTGAAATCAGAACTGAAGCTGGATGCCAGCAGGATCAGACACTTTGGCTCCACAGAAGAAAACTGGGCAAGCATAAAGATATTTTCGTCCAAATGCCATGGCTTCAATCCCTGGATCTGGAAAAAAATAAGCTCAAGAACTCGGTTATTTTTTTCCCTGAGGATGTATTGTACAACTTGGTAAACTTGCAGGAAAGTGCATTTACTTATTAGGGTATTTAATGTAGGGCAGAGCAATAGGCTAAAGATAGGAGCCTGAGATGGAGGTCTGGAATGACCCTTTCTGTTGCTGTTTTGTGCTCTGTTTATCTCAAGCAACAACAATTGTTACCCTTTCGTAGATGATAACAGAACTAGTTATGGGTTTGCTCCCTCAGCCCCTAACGCAAGGGCACTCAAATCTGTTCAAGAAAACTTACTTTCTCTTTAAACCTACATGAAGCCTGTTTGTTTTTAACCCATCTGCTTTGTTGCTGGTTATAGAAATTAAGGTAATAGCTGTCGTTACTACTGATTTCCAGGATAGTTGGGAAACTTGATCAACTGTTCTCACAGCAGTTGGACTACTGATCTGTCTCTACTGGAAGGGCCTCACCTGGTATGGAACCACCTGTAAGTGGTTCTAGTTGTTGTTTTGACTACTTACAAAGCCCCTTTCTAGACTTTCCCCACTTACAAATTCCACTCAGATTTAGCACATTTCATTTAAGCAGATTCTAAAACTCCTTTATGTATTTTTGCTTTCTTCAAGACAGCTTACTTAGCTTCTCTTCCTTACAGTTTGCTCCTTTGAAATACAAGTCATAGGTCTACATTTGTTTCAATTTCCACTTAACCATTTTTAATTTATTTCCATTTGACTTTCAATTAATTAATTCAAAATGGTTTTGCATGTGCAACTTTTCTATAAAAACTTTTCAAATGTGAAGGTAAATATAGCCTTGTTTGTCAACTCAATTATGATTTCATGAAGAAATTGGTCAGCTGCCATGTTTAGGAATAACTTTGACCAGTCACTAGAAGAAAATATTGGTTCTCATAAGCAAAGATGGCGCTTCATAGGGTTCTGTTGCTATCTGCTTTCTCATAATGAGAGAATGGATTTCAATGGCAGATTATTTTGGTCATCTCTCTAGAACTTCTTGTACTTTTGTTTAAACAAAACTTTCAATTTCAATTGGTATCCTTATGTTTTCGTAGTTTATTTCAACATTGGTAGATAATTCTTAATAGTATTCTTTGACAAACACTATCTGTAGGTACGTGGCTGAGTTAAGGTGACATGTTCCCTAGGTTTTCAATAACTGTATCTCGCATACGTCATCAGGAGGGACAGCACTGATCTCTGCTCTCTGGTGGCAGAGACAGGACCTGAGGTAATAACATGGAACTTTGAAGGGGAGAATCAGGTGGGAGATAGGGAAAGATTCTGCCCCAGAGGGCGGTGAGCATAGAGTATGCTGCCCAGGGCCCCAAGCTGTTGGAGTTCAAGGATCATTTGGACGATGCTTGCAGACGTAGGGTTCGGTTTTGGGTGGCCCTTTGTGGAGCCAGGGACGGGATTCAAAAATCTTTGTAGGTCCCTTCCAACTTGGGATTTTCTAAGATTTTGTGTTTAGTCACATTTTAGCAAGTTTTTCTTTACATTTCTTATATCATACAAATGACAGTAAAGACAGGCATTGATTTAAGCCACTGGAATCTTGATTTACAACCTGGGTGTTTAGTGTCAGTTAAGAAGTTAATCTTGATTGCTGTGCTTCTATGCATGGCAATCAAGTGGATCTGTCGGACGTGCAGCCTTGCTGACTGCGGAGTGAATATGTACTGCCAGAAGTTATCTATGGAAGTGAAGTCAGGCCTCCAGCCTCCAGCCATCACCAGTCATCTCTGCATGTGATCTGAAGTGGCCTTCGAATGACTTAAAATCTATTGGTGTTAATGAACTGTTTTAAACCATTGACCTAGTGGAAAGACCTACTAAACACTGAAAAGCAAGAGAAGTTACTTAAGTATTTACCTAAGTTCTGTTGAATTAAAATAAGCTGTTTTGCAGACAAAAAAAGTAATTTTTTTGTGGTGGAGTTTAATGCTGACCTGAAACACTGGCGCAGAAATGGCATCAGTCTGGTCTGCAGTTGCCAGCATCTTGCCCTGCTCTGTACAATGAGTAGTTTAACCTCTCTGTTTCATGTTCTGTTTTTTGGTGAATAAAATGTAATATTTGCTATCTCATAAAGGTAGCATGTTGGGATTAGTTTCTGCAGGCGACTGAATTCAGCAGATGAGGAGCTTAAAAAATCAGGCAACGTAGACATGAATTGCAATCTGGACTCCTCCTTTGGGACTTCTTTGGAAGGCATGTACACTGAGATGTTTTCTCTTGGCTTATGGTACAGCAAAACTTCTGTATAAATATTAGCCAGTCTAACATTTTTAGTGTTTTTAATATGCACTGTCTCTTACAGAGACTGATTGCTGACAAGATGATCAGAATGTTGGGCTCTGAAGCATAGAATGCTTGTTCCCTATTGCTGTTGCTTAAGGTTAGTACTGATCTGCTGTTGTGATTATACATGTGGAGATGCAGCTGCAGGTTTACAGTGGAGCTCCTGTGCAGTGGTAGAAATCTCTTGGAGTATATCTAATATATTAGTTTATATCAAACAAAGAGGACAGCTATTCGTGCTGCTTGTGGTCTTCATCATGGCTGTCAACTTGATATCCATTCAGATCAGCAGGGTAGAAAGGGTTCATAGCCTCGGGCATGCAGATGAAGCAGAGAAATCCAGACTTGGAGGCTGTCTGGCAGTGATGGGCTCCTCTGTGTGGCCACTGGAGAGTGGGAGCAAAGGCTGGGTGGTGAGTGGGAATTATGTCCAGATTTCCAGGCAGGATTGCCTCTCTTTACCCATCTCTGCAGACCTGTAGTGTACTTCCTCACCATAAACAGTGAAAGTGAGCTGAGATGCACCTGAACTTGCCCTTGAGGATGATTTGCGTATGATTGCATTGCCCTGGTCAACTTAGAAAAAACTTTAATTACTGTGCCTAATTGGAGCCGATCTCTTGAGCCAAGATAAATGCTTAAGTTAAGATTCTAAGTGTGTAGTTATGTTGGATAATTGGGATACTGGAGATATTCCTGAAAGTACTTATGCTTGTACTTGACCATAAGCTTGCATGTAATTCCATTAACTGCAGTGGGACTGTATATATTTCTGAAGTGAACTACCACCTGTGTTTTTGGGAAGAGCAAACTACTAAGCTTTTCTGCATGCAGAATTTCATCCTGTGACTTAGTCTTTGTGTATCATGCTGTAAATTTACCCTGAAGACTGCCATAAACTCAGTGCTTTTAAAGAGTATATTTGAAGAGCTCTAGTTGAGTCTCAAGGCAGTTATAATAGTGTGTGTTTGATTTACAGCATGCCATTGAATTAGAAGGGTATTTGAAAAAGGATTTATGTTAAAACAATGTAGACAGTGATTTAGAGTGTGGATTGTGGCCATAAGTATGGGCAAAACAGAAGAGTTTATTGCAGAAAACAGCTCGTTGCCTTCTGTGGAGAAAACACAAGAAGAAAACGTGGGAATTGTCAGCTTTGCTGACTATATCTGTCAACTAAAAATACTGGTCAACACACAGCTTTTCAAAGGAAAGTTGATTTTTCAGCAACATCGTGTGTAACCAGTACTGAATAGAATCATCAATGAGCTGGAACAGTGATTTGGAAGGGTGAGCCATAGAATCCACTCAGCCAGTTGGGACAAGGAGTCCAAGAAATATACTCTTCTTGGAAAATGACAGAGCAGTCTGGCGAAAAGAGCTACAAACTAGAGTAGAGCTGAGAATTTTGCCAAGTTCTTCAACAATACTGTGGTGGCTCCTGAATAGGCACATGCCTTGACCCAGTAAGCGTTTGGGTTCTGTACAAAAATGCACATATGAAATCTTATAAAAAGTACATTTTGAATTATTTTAACTCTAGATCACTGTCAGTATTGTTTCTATAGTTTCTTATTGGAAGCTTAAAATGCAGAGCCAAAACATCATCTGGCATGGAACACCTGATTCCTGGGAAGATAGACTGATGGTAGTGATCTGGGGTTAGTAGATCTGGGGACAGGTCTTCAGCATTTTTCTGGCCTGCCTCTAAGTGCAGCCTGTTACCTTGAAATTAAGATAATATAAATAAAAACCACGAGACTGTTCTGAGAAATAGACAAAGGGTCAACATAACAGTTGGTTGTAATATTATCAGTGTTACAAGTGGATGTTAAAACACGCTTGTGTGTGCAAAGTGAAAACCATGAAAACAGCAGACAAACTTGTGTCAGGAGAAAGAGGAAGGCCACAGTGACTCATTTGGTAACAAAGCGCATCTGAGCACAAACAGTTTCCTGTTGCTGCTTAAACACTTCAGTGTCTGAAGGTGTGGAGGATGGGAAGAGCGTTGCCATGTGCAACTTTCTGGTTTGGAATGCTCTCTCTGTTGCAAACAAAGGTCAAATATAACAGTTGACCTCTTAGGTTTGGGTTTTTTCTTTTTTCTTTTTTTCTTTTTGGTGCTAGTGCTTAGGAAACAAACCATCAATGATCTTTGGCAGGAGCTTGGGTTGTGATTCCCTGCTGACATAATCTGATCAGAAACCTTTGCCCACAAAAAGACCAGAGACGAATGCTTACAGCCCACCGCCTCATCTTAAAATTCATCAGATTCACTGGGGAAGGCAGCCCTGCTGTGTAACAGCAGTGTCACGGGTGAAGTGTTTCACTCCCCAGGACTAGTCTGCAAGGATACAGTGAGCGAAAACTGATTCAAGACAAACTCTGAGGACAGAAATTTCTGTGCAGTGAAATGATGCGTGGAATATGAAGGGGGTGGGGCAGCCTTAGCTAGGAGGCCAGGGGTAGCATTCTGAGCATCAAGAATGGGGTAAAGGTAACTGTCTCTTGGAAACCTGACAAAAAGACCTTTGTGTTCTCCTCTACTGTGCCCTGAAAGAGTGATGGCAGGAACACTGATGGCAGATTGAGGACAGGGAACTACCTGCAGGAGTAATCTACCAACAGAAGAATATGGAAGAAATAAAAGCACTGAGGAAAATAATTCTGTCAATATTTAGGGAAAAATGTCCCAAAATGGGATGCCTTGGGTAAGGCTGAATGGAATGTAGTCCAATCAAGATTCATTCTCTGAATGTCAAGATGGCTGAAGAAATGTAGTAGTATAAACCTCTTAACACAAAATGATTGCACAGTTTATGAACAACAAGAAAATATTCCATGAAGCATGAAATGCTGATTGGCTTTCTCTGGTAAATTTATTAACACTACAGGCAGAGAAGACACTTAGAGACTGTGAGTATTCCTTACGTAGAAATAAATAGTGAAATCTGAAATCTGAATCATGGTAAGGACAGAAGAGTTCATTTTAAAAAAAAAAAAAAAAAAAAAAAAAAAAATTGCAGTGTGGTGAATTTTCTACTTCTGCATATATTGCTGTTGTTTCTTGCCATATAAAAGCGTACTGACTCCATTTTTTTTTGTCAGAAAGCTTTGACAAATTCCCCACGAGTTACTCTGTTTTCTTTCCCCAAGCACATGTTCTCACAGTGATGTTCCTGCAAGTTCCCTCTGTTAGAGGAAGGAGACAGCAAATGGCCAACATAGGAAGCAAGGCAGCAGAGAAAGAACTCATAAGCAGGTTGCAGGTCAGCTGTGCTGTCCCACTTGCTCAGTATACTATTTGCCTTGCAGTACTGCTGTAGTACATATGTTTTCAATACAGCTTCTTCTAGAGCTGGGAGGAGATTGCAGATTTGGTTTTACAGCATCAAGGAAAAGCCTCTCTGTTGGCAGATACTTCCATTGCCTGGTTCTGCAAATACTTACTCTTGGATGCTTGACTGTGGAAACAGTTGCCAGGAAATGGGGGAGGGAATTATCTGAAGCCCCTTGCTTATCCCGAGTCAGTTGGCTGGTGTCAGTGGGTAACTTCTGGGGAAGTTCAGCAGAAATGCAGCTGTGGTAGCAGAGTCTGCAGTGCTGTGCCCCTTTAGCTGTGTTTCTGGGGCAGCACGCAGTTTGGGGGATATGAATCTCCTTGTAGGATAAAGGTGACTTGCATTGGTTCTCCTGAAAATGTCCAAATATGTCACAAATACCCACTGACTTCCGTAGTAGGCCTGGGTTACTGGCTGATATGAATCTGTAACCGCATGGTAAGAGATGTAAGTTACTCACTGATAACATGTAACGGAGGCGGTCTTTCAAAAGCAGCAGAAGATGTGTAAGCACTTGGATCAGTTTGTGGACTCTACTGAGTATTTCAAGCGTCTCTTCCTGTGTCCACTATGAAATAGCTTATGTGACATGACAAGATTGATAACAGGGCATTTTGCACTGCATGTAGTTTGAATACACCAAAAACAAGCGGTATTGCATCAGAATTGCAGTATGCCACATTTCAGGCAAAGCTAGAGGCTCTTGAAGGAGATCTTGCAGTTCCAGATGTGTTTTATTCGCTGATCTAGTGACTGGGAGTATCCTTCAGTTTTATTATGGAACGAAAGATAAATGAATTTTTCTCTCAGATTTCTTAATTATTTTGTTAACCATATTGAATGATAGATGAGACCTAATTGTTATTCCAAGTTTATAATTTGAAGAAAAAATTCTTTTGCAAAATTCTGCCTGCATTTTGTAACACATTTGAGGAACTCTCATATGGATTAGATCTCGTGAGTCTGCCAGTGGCTCATGTACTCTCTGAGAAAGAAAAATGACACATTGTTTTGTAAAACTATTCTTTGTCTTCCCACTTGCCAAGCACAGTATATGTTACTTGAGGAAAAAATGGAGTGCAAATAGTTTGTAGTTCAATAGGGAAAGTGGAACGAATGATTGAAATCGTGGTGTCGTGAGTCATTAATAGACATGCTTATGTTAAGTGTAAGTGGTGGTACAGGGAATAGTTATTAAGCTATCAAAAATATTTTCACTTGGCAGATTTCAGATCAACTGATCCATACTCTGTGGAGCAGGCCCAGCCCTGATGAACTTATACAAACTGAATGTTAATAATCAATGCCAGATGAGATGAGCAAACTGTGAGGCTCTGAATGATGAGCTTTTACAATGCTTTTTGAAATCACATAAATAATTCTTTGCCTTGGAAATAAGGTAAAGCCTGGACGCAAAACTGTGTGTAACAGCTAGCATCAAAGGAGCTCAGGTGTTTGTAGAGCAGTATGAGCATGATGTTGGACCACTTGATACAGTGCAGTAGTAATATGGACAAGATTCTAGGGTGTTTCTTGGGCTTTTTAGGATATTGCAAAAGAAAAAAAAAAATGGTTCTTGTAAAAAAGCATTTTAAGATGATCCTTTAATGTAGCTGGTGAGTTGTCATGCACTGCTAAAGCTGGTTTTGGATAGTTCATTTAGAGATGAACTGCTTCAAGGACGGTAGTGATGAGAAGGATGTTGTGACCTTAATTCTTCAGAGCTAGAAACTCATGCAGGATGTAGAAGGGTGTTGCTTTCTTGACATCTCAATGTCTTGCCATGAAGACTTGGTCTCACTGTGTCAGTCCCCACTGGTATGTTGGCAGCAGCTGTACAACAGTTTCTGCTATGTACTGCTGCGTGATGCTGTAGCATGTGCAATGAGTTCCATCTTCTCTTTCTCCTGAAGTGTTTGTAGGGCTATGGAGGTCTGACCGTGCAGCCTGTACCTCAGCTTCACTTGGGATGCAAATGCCAAGCCCTGCACTTGTGTGACTTCAGGAATGAGAAAGTGGGCTGTGCTGGGGAAGGCCAGATTGGGAGATGATGCCCTGCTGCTCGCTGCCACTTCAGGTCTGTGTTGGGGTCTGGAGGGTCTGGATCAGGCATGGAAGAAGTGACCAGAATCTGTTTCTGAACTGGTCAGCAGAGCAGGGTGGGGCTGAGAGAGTGATGCATGTGCATTGTTCCAGGAGCTGCTCTTGTTCTTCCTACTGGAGAGGAAGCTGTGGGGGAACCTCACTGCCATCTGCAGCGACCAAGAGAGGATGCAGGTCTTACAGAGCCAGACTTTCTTGAGCAGAGCACAGAGGTCATGAACGTAAGTTGAAACATGGGAAATTCCAGTGTGACACAGGAACCTTTTTTTCATGTGGAGGTGATAAAGCATTCAGTGGATAACCTGGCAGAGCTGCAGTATCTTTGCCTCTTGGGGTGCTTCCAACAGGATGAGGCCCTGAGCAGTTGCTCCACGAAAACATACCCTTGGATGAGGTGACCTCTGGAGGTCCCTTTGCACCTGTGGCATTTAACATGGCAGGGAGATGTGTTGATGTGGTATGAGAGCTTAAGTATTACTAGATGTTTTCACTCAGTGATAGTTCTAACTGTCCCAGGAACACATAAGCATTCTGCTTCAGCATCTGTTAATAATATAGTAGAATATGAAGAAAATGACATTGTAATTGAATGATCGAGAAAAGCAACAGATGGAGAATTTTTGTGCAGAGTAAGTAAGAACAGTATGATTTAATTTCTATGCTTGTCTGGGCCCATGAGAACAAAACAGCCTGATTTTTGTGTGAGACTTACAATGACATTTGAGAACTGCTGAGCAGCCTGTATTCCCAACAGTGAGGACTTGAAGCCCTACAAGATGGCGAGCAGGCTGGCTGCACTGAGGTATCTGCTGCCATCTTTCTGAATTCTCTCAAGCATATCTTCTCTAATGTCAAGTAGTGTAGAATATTACTGCTATTCTGCTCTTAAATTGGACCCATAGCTCCAGAGGTTTGAATAAGCAGCTGGACTTGTTCCAGTACTATCATCTGCTGCCCAAGGAAGTCCATTGGCTCTGCTTTGCTTGAGCTGTCATGCCCTTCTGACCATCTTATTATAGCCAGCTATTAACCTCAATCATCAGTAAGTATCCAGATAATCGTGGCAGTTTACTGTATTAATTAACTACTGGAGATTATGCTCACATCTGCTGTGCTTTAGAATTGGGTATCTGATCCATTGCCATCTCAGTGATGACAAATAAATATGTAGGGATAAGTATATAGGGATCTAAAGCCATCTGTCTGAACTGTTTGTAGTTATCTTAGCATAAAGATAACTGGGTTGGTTGTCCTAGCGTGTATAAAGAAAGCCACAAAAGACATATGTCATATTCCAGTGATTTATTTGTGATCCAATTGCATGACTAAGAGTTACAGCAACAGAAATGCAGGAAGTCTTCTCAGACACAGATTACACGGTGTCATGATTTTGTCTTCACGGAAACTATCTATGTTTATGTTACTGGAGGAAAGATTGCTTTTCCTAAGAAGAAGCCTTGTTGCTAAATTATGTGATGCAATTAATTACAAATAAAACACCTAAAGCAAAACACAAGTATCTCACCTGAGACACAGGCATCGTGGGCTCTATGTTCTGTCTGCTACAACACTAGCATGTAGGCTGGAGAGACTGCTGGACATTCTATAGGGAAAGCCTTAGAGTGCTTATGATTTTTTTTCTGTATGCAAATAAATGTAACAGTTTGCCACATTGGTTGGCTATTTAAGTCAAATGTTGCCTGTGCATCTGGAAAACAGTTTTTTTTTTTTTTTTTTTTTTTGGTGTAACAAATTTCCATACAAAACAGACATCAATATACTGGTTTTCATAATGATGTGACTGCATACAGAAGGCCTTAATCCATGATAAACAAGCAGCTGGAAACAGTTCTTTTAATATTTGGAATTATCTGATTTACTGCTTTTTTTTTTTTTTTTTTTTGTAGATACAACAGTATCTAAAATATCTTACACATTCCTTAGGTGAGTTTTAATGAAGCTCAGTTCCTAATCTTGTGTACATTTGGCCTTACTGCAAGAGGCCACATTCAAATTAAAGCAGAATTTTTTTATGGCTGCTAAAAGAAGTAAGTTTCACCAAATCACAGAATTGGAGGTGTTGGAAGAGGATCTGTGGTGATTGAGTTCAACCCCCTGCTGAAGCAGGTACCCTACAGCAGGTTACACAGGAGAGGACCGAGGTGAGTTTTCAATATCTCTTTAGAAGGAGACTCCACTGCCTCTCTGGGCAGCTTGTTCCAGTGCCCCATTATCCTAACTGTAAAGATGCTTTCCTCATGTTCATGAGGAACTTCCCATGTTCCAGTTTATGCTGGTTGCCCTCAGCCTGTAATTATGTGCATGGTTATTCCTCTCTTGGTGTAGGATTCTACTCTCGCTCTTGTGGAACCTCATCAGATTGCTCTGTGCCTAACTGTCCAGTCTTTCTAGGCCTTGTTGAATGGTAGTACGCCCTTCAGGTGTCAGGTTCATATAATTATAGAAATTGCTGAGGTGTGTTCTATCCTTTCACCCAAGCCAGTAATGAAGATGTTGAGCAAGACCAGGTCCAGTACTGACCCCTGGGGAATGTCACTAGTTACAGTCCTCCAACTAGCCTCTGCCTCACTGATCACAACTCACTGAGCTGTGCTGGTCAAACGTTTCTCAATCCACCTCACCGCTTGCTCATCTGTTCCACACTTCATAACCTTATTTACAAGGAAGGTGTGGAAGACACTGTTGAAAGCCTTGTCAAAGTCAAGGTACACAACTGCTGTCACTCTCACCTCATCTACGCATCTATCCTGCTTGTGAATTTGTAGAAGCCACCACATTGATCAAGCATGGCTTCTTCTTGGTAAATTCATGTTCACTACTTCTGATAACCATCTTCTCTTCCACTAGCATAGAAATGACCTCCAGAAAAAGCTGTTTCATTGCCCTCCCAGGGAAGGAGTCAAGTCTGACTGGCCTGTAGTTTTCTGGCTCCTTTTTCTTGCCTTTTTTGAAGACTGAAGTAACATTAGATTTGCTCAGGAAACTCCCTAGTCTCTGTGATGTTTCAAAGAAGACAGAGTGGTTCAGCAATCACTTCTGCCAACTCCCTCACCAGTTGTGAGTGTATCCCATCAGGGCCTATGGATTTGTTTGTATTGAGTTTGCCTAGATGATCGCTAGCCAGATCTTCTTCAACCAAGGACAAGAGTGCCTTTCTTGAATATAACTTTATAAAAACAGTTTTCAAATACAGCAAAAAATACCTTTCTCCATGGTAGTGCCAGATTAATCAGGTAGTGAACAACCCACAATATTTAAAATACACATGCAAAAAATGTGAGGAAATATTCTTGTCTAAAGAGAAAAATTGAATTAATTCAGCAAGAATATGTTCATGCTAAGAATGACCAGAATAAGTGATTTCCTTCTACACCACATGTGCTTGTTGAAAAGTACTGTCTGACCCCACTGCTCCACTAAAACATTCATGCTTTACTGGACATGCACATGACATCATCTGTAGACAGTGGGGCTAATAACAAAAGGTAATAAAGATCAGATTGAAGATTTAAAAGTACTATTTGCAAACAAACATTGAGTTAATATAGCTATATTGTAAACATTTAACCTTTTGAGCATCTTAGCTCTTCAAACTCAGGTCTGAGTGTACATTGATACAAATTTCCTCAGCCTCTCTGTTAAACTTACAATATGAAGTTTTGTTAATTACAATTTAAGTACGAGCTTATGATTTCAGAATCATAAGAAATGATATCGACAGGCAGAAAATGCATAGAGGTCAGACTGCTGCTAAGCAGTGATTTTTGTCTGTAACTAGTCATAGTGAAAGCACTCATTTTAAACTGGCCTGCTAATGCAATATGGCGAGTTTGACAGTTAGATCAGTTGGCCTGATTAAGAAGATTTGCTTTCTTGGGCTCTGTATTAGGGCATATTGATTACAAAGCAGGGAGTCATTATTCCTATCTAAGTAGTGATCTCTCCCTGGGTGCTCACTGATTAATTAATGACTGTTTACCTGAGCAGCCGTGTTTGAGCAGGCTTTGAACGTAGCATTGCTGGGGGTCACTATCAAATACTGGGTTTTGGCATCCCTGCCTTTAAAGAAACTGTATTATGAAATGATTTGATGTAGATTTTTTAAATTTGTCTTCAGTACAATATTTTCTCTTAACTATTGTCTCCTACTAGTGTTATGGCTAAGAATTTTAATCAGTTTGTGAATTTGCTGGTTTAGAGGATTTTGCATGAGGAGATCATGTTGTCTCTGCATGTACAATTTGGGATGGGTATGCAACAAGATTCAGACAAAGGGGTGAGAAAATAACATCTGATCCCGTTAAATGAAAAGCATTCTCTGTGTGATTTTAGTACTCTGCTCTAAGAGATGCTTTCCAAGTCTGTGAGATCTGATGAGATCATGACATCATTAGGAAATGTACTGGTAGCAGATGAGATAGCATTAAAACGAGTTAATCCTTGTGACGGCACGAAGACTAAAAGAGATCCCTGCATAGGCAGGCTCTGTGGCAAATGAAGAATTCTTGGTGCAAGATGCATGTTGTTCATCATACGAATTCGTGTCAGGAAATGTTTTGGTATAACCATACAATGGGAAATGTTATCTTTTCTGTTTTGCCACTTTTGACAAACTTGTTGATGTTCTCAGGGGGGACATTTTTTTTTTCACAAGCTCTGCTAACAGCGTTGTGCAAGAAATCCCTTTATTGGTTTCAGCAGCACTTAAGAGGAAGGGTTTCTTTCTTTCTTTCTTTTTTTTTCTCAGTAGTAATGTTTTACTATTGAATGAAATGTACCTAACCAAGGAAGACTTCTGTAATACTTCAGATCCCTTGAGTAATGAAACACGTGTTCTGGCTTAGGGAGGTGATAAGAGATGATGGGAGCTCTCTTTTAACTCAGAACAGGATAGAGGGGGGGAAAAAAAAATCATGAAGCCATTAGGGATGGCAAATCTGACCTGACAGAGCTGGGATTCAGGCAGTGATCCTTACCCCCCTCCCTGCCATTTCACAGGACTGCCATAGTTTGTAGGGAAAATCCTGTTCCCTTCATTCCCTACAAGCTCCTCCCATGAAGCACACTTGCTTGCAGTTCATGTTGGGAGAATTAAATTCATCCCATGCTAAATGTCTAACAGAGAGCTTATTTCCTCAGGCTGTGATCTCTTCCCTTCTCTCTGTTCTCTTTACCCTGCCAAGATAAAATCACCAAATCTGTGTATGTAATGATTTCAGCTTTAAAAAAGTGGTGGGGTTCTCACGTAGCTCTTCTCACTTGCTCCATTCCCAAGTGGCACAATGTGTGGCCATTCCTTGTCTGTTTCTCATATCCCTTTTTGAGATCCAAACAGCACTCTGCACAACTTTTATAGACCCAAAGGCATGTGGTTTTGATTTGACAGAGAATGGCAGAGTGCTCCATATTAGAGAGGACGTGGATGCTTGTTTTTGAATTTTGTTTGGTGCTTTTCAACTATATCTCCTGTTGTTTCCATATTGAATTTAGTTGTAAACTAAAATACTTTAAGTTTGGGTATGTTGATCCTTGAGCGGGAGCTACCCTGACTCATATCCATCCTCTCCTTATCTGATGCAGATGAACCGGGTTTTTGTCTGTTTTTCAGGCAAGCTCTTTCTTATTGAGATGCATTAATTAGTTTGGGAGAAAACTGAGTCTTGTTGGTCCAAATTGATTTACATCAGCACCTCTTTTTTTCTGAGGGCATGGAAGAACTGAATTGTGGTTATATGTAGTTATACATCCATGACCTTTATGGCTACTCCTCTTCATTACAGCACTATGAACATGAATAATTAGTATTCACTACTAGGTAACTACAGTTAAGGTTGAGGAGGAATCTGTATCTTTAAATCACAGTGCTTAGTTGCTCGTACCTATAAAATCAATACTCATCCTCCCCCACCCTCTGCAAGTCCTCCTACAGCACTCCCTATGCTGACCTTTTAAGGCAAACTTAGGAGAGCTCAGCCATTATAAAGTTATACAAAGTATAAAGGAAAATGCTTTGTATCTTCTGGGTTACCTGATAGAATGCTAACTCTGAAAAGCCCGAATATCGCTGGTTTTGTGTTCTAATTTGGAAAGGAAAAAAAATGTAAAGAAAAGTAAATGGGATGTTCAGAACTTCAGAGCATACTGCAGTCATACGTTCTCTGCATAGCTATTCAAATTTTCTTTTGGTTTCTTCTTCTGCCTCAACCCTTCCCAGGGTTCAAACAAGGCAGGAAGAGGTGGTTTTGAACAGCAGCACTTCTCCTAAAACATGGTCTTTCATTAAGTAATTGTAATAAAGTAACTCTCCAGCTGCTGTGCCTGTAAGACAGTCTTGAAAACATGACCCAAGTGTAACCTGGGCATAGATGCCTCCTTCAGCTTTCAAGGAGTCTGAAAAAATGGGTCAGAGTGACGTGAGACTCATCTCCACAGTGGTCTGTCTCGTATGCCCTCTCTTTGGCAGGTGAACTTTGCCTACTCTCACTGCTCTGGCAGGCAAGGCATGAGGCAGAGTGGTGTCTTCTGAAGGTGCAGTCATTTTCCTCTCAGTGTCAAGGAGCCTATTTACTCTGGGAAAGAAACCCTACCTGTTTTCTTCCCAATTAAAGTAAGATACGTTCTGAGAGGTCTGACAATCATATCTGTGCAGACAGACACCCATCCTATAGCTGCAGGGCCTCACCGCAGGTGCCCAACAGGCCTTCAGCCTCTCCTGTTGGAACCAGCAGCAGCTTAGGAGGAGAGAGAAGGAAACTCAAAACAGCCTTAAAAAGTATCTAATGTTATCTGAAATACTGAAGTCTTGGAAAACAGTCTGTAGTAGGAACACTTCAAAACTGAGATACTCTGTGAATAAAATGTCTCACTGTTTCAGTAATCACCAGACCCAAATTCGTTTGAGCTAAATTGTTGGCTATTTTGGGCAGCAGTAACTTCTAAATTCTGCAAGCTTTGAAGGATGCACAGGGGCTAAGACAGAGGGTGGAAGGGAGGCAAGAGGCACATGCAGCAAGATTTGAGTCCTCTCCATTCCCACTTCCCTCTGGGCAGGATGTGGCCATCCTGTGCATCTGCACATGAGTCTCAGCCTGGGTCTCCCAACCTCCTATCTCCTTGCCTGAGAGTCCAGAGTCCTAGTAGACTTCTGCTAGTCCTAGCTGAGAAGTTGATTTTTACATCCATGTGCCAAAGCTGCTTGCTGCAAGGGCCTCTCCTGTACGGTGCTGGGGTGATGATTTTTCTGAAAACAAGATGCTATATGAAAAATGTGATGATTTGTTAAGGATGCAAAACCCTGGAGCCCTTCACGTACTTTAGCGGTTGTTGCAAATGCTGTCTGTTAGAGGTAGCCAAGAATTAATGTAAAATGGAGGCTGGAAAGTAAGTGCTTGAAAATCAAGGGAATCCCCACACTGAGATTTCTGCTGGAACTTCCAGTTGGTTTCACTGCACATTTTCTATGTTTTCTTATTATTTAGTCTATATCCTGTGAGGTGTGTAGGAAGTGTAACGAAGCCAAGACAATATTGCTTTGGAAAATCCAGTGCATGTCATTTCCTGGCTTTTGGTTATTTTTTTAAATTTTTATTTTATTTTTTTTTTTCAGCCATAGTAACACATTAATGCTGTTTTATATGTTTAATATAGAATTGGCCCGAATTTTCCCTATTTTTTTTTTTTTTTTTTCAACTGCCGGTGCAGGGATTGCTTTTTGGGGAGCAGTGCAGTGAGCAGCACTGTGCCTGTGGTCAGGCTGCGGGTGGTGTGCTGCTGGCTGCTGTGGGAGAGGCGGCGGTGGGAGTTTGACTCTCAGAGCATCGCAGGCAAACGCGGATTGGAACGCACTCAAGGAGGATGTTATTTTTCTCCCTTTCCAAACTTACTGGGAGCGCCCGGGGGTATAAAGCTTTTCATGTGTGTTTACAGGGCCGTGCGTTCTCTCCAATACTTCTTTCCACTGCATTACTTCTTCAGCAGTTTTGGAGAGCGTTTAGAACTCGGTAAAAAGCAAGGCCAAGCACATTACCGAGGGTTAAATTAAAATTTATGACCTTTAGCAAGACGAAATTAATTTTTCCTGTGAGTGGAGCGAATTCAAAGGGACGGGAAAGGAAGGGAAGGCAGCCGGGCAGGAGCGGAGCACGACCCCGGGCTCCCCTCGGGGCGCTGCCGTCCGCCGGCCCACGGGCGGCTGTTGCCCACGGGAGCAAAGGCCCGGGCAGCGTTCCGGAGCGCAGCGGCTCCGCGCGGAGCCCGTTCCGCACGCTCGCTCCGCACGCGGGGCCGGGCGGCACGGGACTCTTGCGCTCGCCGAGGCGGCCGCAGATCCGGCCGACGGCGGCCTCGGTGGTTCCCCGGGCGGCCGCGGAGCTTCCTGGTTCCCAGACGGTGCCGGAGCCGCGGCAACAGGAACTGAGAGACAGGGGGAGGAGGCGGTGCCGCCGCTCCGTGCAGTCGCGGCCCGAGCCGGGGGAGCGGAGCAGCCATGGGCCGCCGCCCGCCGCAGCAGCGCCGCCGCCCTCCGTGCTAAGCCGGCCCGGGCCGCAGGGAGAGGGCCGTCTCCTCCCCGCCGGGCGCGGGGCTTCTCCCTCGGGGGACGCCGGAGCGGCCGCCCGGGCCCGCGATGTGACCATGGACAGCAGGTTCACGTGAGTGGGGGCGGCGGCGGGGGGCTCCGCGCAGCGGGTAGGCCTCGCGGGCCGCCGGGCGGGGGGGGAGGAGGCGCGGGGCAGCCCACCCGGCTGCGCGCGAGGGGCCGGGCGCGGCGCGGCCGCTGAGTGACAGCCGGGCGGGAGGCGGCGGGGCCGGGAGCTGGGGGCGAGGGCAGCAGGGTAGAGTGGCGGCCGCCCCGCTCCTGCCCCCGGCTCGCCCCGCCGCGGCCGCCGAAGGGAAGCGGCTCCGGGACGGGCGGGCGGCCGCCGGGGGCGGGTCGTGCCCTCGGGAGCCGCCCGCCGCGAGCGGCCGTGGAACGGTGGTGGTGCGGCGTGCCGCTGTACGGGCACAAAGGCCCCGCGCGCTGCCCGAGATCGATGCGCTCTGCGGCTTCGGCCTTTGTGCCGGCGCTGCGCTGCAGCAGGTGTGTGCGGCGGGCGAGAAACGGGCACTGGTCGCCGTGCTGCCTCTCCGCTCCCTGCCCTGGTGCCGTCCCTTCACTAAGCGGGAACTGAGAGATGTTACACGCGTATTCATGAACTGACAACAGTCTGGATGCGGGGGGATGACGAATGAGTGGGCACAGAGTAGTAGCGGGGAAGGAAACGGCAGTCTAACAATTCTCAGATTACTCTAACACATTTTTGACACTTCTGAGCATAGTGGGATGTGAAGAGTAAACTTAGCAGTGGTTTTCTGGGGAGGCTGAGCTGGTGTGGATGAGATGCTGCTGCATCCCTTGGGCTGCGCTTTGCGTGGTGGTGCTGCCCTGCCTCCTGCACCTGGCATGCTGTGGTGGGGCTGCCTGGAAACAAGGCAGGGGTAAATGACCTTAGCTTGGGTAACGTTGTGGGGAAACGTCACTTCTCCTAAAGGAAGGGTCTTGTGGCTGCTTTTCCAGACAGCCAGGCCTCATCAGTTCCACCGCAAACCTGCAGGGACAAGAGCTGGCTGTAGTACTGGAATACAGTGTTGAGATCCTGGGCTTGCATTTCGGTAGCTCAGTGCAGGATCTGTCTGTGTGATTTTCTCAACTAAATGCTTTAAAAAATGACACAAGTCTATAGGCAGGTTATGCTTCTCTAACCTCAGTTAGACTCTGACTGCATATCCTAGTTGAAGATGGTACTGAGGTCAGTAAAAGCGTGGCCTGAATCCATTAATTTGTGACAGCTGAGGTTTCCCCTCTAATCCTGAATTTCAGTCAGAACTCCCTTTAAAGAAACAACAGGGTATTAATTCACTGCACCCTTCAGTTTGAGTTCCAGAAACCTAGGCCCAAATTCTGGTTTTTTTCACCTGCCTCCAACTCTAGCTGACTTCAGTGGGGCATTACTCATGGAGGGAACTCAAGTGTGAGCTTTTAATGTGGTTAAATAGCTAATTGATATGGGTGCGGTTATACCACTTGTTTTTAATATAAATAGCAGTGCGCTGGGTAGAGAGGGAGCTCGATAGTACGGTCACGGCAGTTTGAGCTATTCCAATAACTGCTTGGTTTGGGATTAGGTTGGGCGTTCCTTGCAATTAGCGCTGCAGTTGTTACTGTCGGGTGTGTGCTGCTGCAAGGCGTTGGTGTGCGGGTGGGTGGCTGCTGCAGGGGTGGCTGGGGGATTAAGGGTGGTATGATGGAAACTCCAAAAAACCGTCTTGCTGTATAAGGCAGTGGCATTATCATTAGACAAGCTAATCAGTGTATTTATCTTCCTTATCTTTGTTTTTTTTTTTCTTTTTTTAAGGCTGTACATGGCAGCATAGCTTGTTATTTCTAAGGAGGAACCAATGCGGTTTCTAATTTTATTGACTTTTATTTTAATGTTTCCTGGACAAATAGAATAGAAAAAATGTAACGCTGTATGTGTGGTAACTGTTGAGTTACCTGAACTACTGACTGAGCACCTGGGGAAAGGACCCAGTCAGCCCTGGGAGCACAGGTGAAGGTAATTCACCTACGTGACTGGAGGGGATAGAGCCTGGCTGCACCTCTCTTAGAGTTCATTTAAGGGCTGACTGTCACTGGGGAAGGATCTCTGGTTGGAGGTCCTTCTCTTGTGGAGTTTTCCTTTGTGGCGCTCAATCTTTAAAGATGGGTGAGCAGTCCTTTCTTCTTTCCTTGTAACAGCTTCTTATTGTATTAGTCCCTTTGGCATTGAGCCTCTTGTATCACCTTTCCACCTTGTTGATCTTTCTGATTGCTATGCTGTGGAAAATGATTTATGTTGCCTGGAACAGCTATGTGAGTAATTGTTTGCTTTTTCTAGGGAGAATCCAGAACGTACCTTTGATTTGGTACTGAAGGTGAAATGCCAAGCATCTGAAAATGAAGGTAATAATGTACTGTGTTTGCCAATATCATAGAAATGAGATGGAAAAGGCTCATTTGTTTTTTTTCTCCAGTTATGTTTAATGTTATGAAATGCTTTTGCTTTTGGATTGTGTTAGAAAATGACTGTGGTTGCCATATTATTTTTTTAATCTACTAATATGTTAACTTATTGCTGTCATCTTTTTATTGTTGTACGATCACTTTTGGTTGTCTGGTAGTAAAGCACTTTTATTCTGAGGGATTAACTTGCGAAACTTGGGCTCAAAGTGGAAATGGTACAGTTATTAAGGAAATGCGGATTTTATGACTTCATTTTATCAGAGAAATTGACCCCTGCCTGTCAGTGGACTGTTCATTTAGTCAGAGCTGTACTAGGAAGTAAGTTTTCTCTGGGATAACAGGAATAAACCTTTTCTGTAGCTTGCATTTGGTAGATGCTTTGGCACAATACATGATGTAAGCAGCAGTGAGTTCTGACATGTGCTCATGTTAGCCACTGGTTTTGCATCTCTGCAGGTGTGCGGTGAAGAGCTCTTGTACTGTGGGATTTATCTGAGGGAGGCGTTTTGCATCTCCTCTAAAGAGCTTGCTTGTGCTGAAATGGAAGTGACCTCTGTAACTTGCTTTGGGGGAATTCTGTTCATGTTATTGTCCAAGGTTGTTGGCCTTTTGGAAACACAGGGAGAGAAGTCTTGTTGGGGTCATGCTGTAGTCCTGTTAGCCTGTGACAGTTGTGTCTTAATCATGTTTGTAAGTACAATCAATTGCACTTTCAAATTCCGTGTATTATTATCCTGCTATGCTAATGGATGCTTTTTCCGGAGTTCACTACACTGAGTTAGAAGCCAACAGAAGCCCTTGCATACTACACTTACATAACACCAAGCTACTCCTTTTTTCTTCTTCCTTCAAGCCAGCATTTCCATTAGTGATGTAAAGGATACCCGCCTAATGTGTCTATGAAGAATGTTTCTGTTGAAGCAAAACAGCTGGGGCTGTTTAGTTCTTTTCCTAGCAGTCCCAACAGGCTTTTCTGTACCTGCTGGATTGTATACTATCTATTATTGTTGTCTCAAGTTTCTCTGCTCTTTCTTTCATTTTCTCTTCCTCATAATACTGTTCTCATTTAGTTGTGGAATAACATCTCTGTCCTGCTGCAACCCTCAGTTATTTCCACATTTTTATGGTCAGCGACATCCTTCTGCTTATTGCCCGCCTTACTGATTTGCTGTTGGCACATCCATGGTTTGGGGGAGTTAATTTGGCCTCCTCAGCTTGGGTCATTCCTGTGTTGTGTTTTGTATCATGGTGTATGTCATCTTCCGCTTGCTTCCTTTTGTAATTTTTTACCTTGCTAAGTTCACAGGTTGCTTTCACAGTCCCCATCTAGTACCCGTAGCAACACTGCTTCTTGCAGAGCGCCTTTAGCTGACATCCTTTCTTGGAGTCTCACTCAGGCTCAGTCTCTTCCTGAAGTTTTTTTTTTACTTGTCTTTTGCCCTTTCCTTCCTGAGAACCAATAACCCTCTGCCTCAACTGCTGTGTGGAACTGCCTTCTATTACTTGTGAGCTCTGGGTCAGATTGGTCCTCCTGTCTGCCCAGGCAAGCATGGTGTATTGGTTGTGGACTGCCCTTCATGGAACAGCTTGGGCCTGCATGTGGCCATGAGCTGATCTGGTTCGGGGTTGCCTTTGTGGTTGTGAGTGGGTGCTTCATCTCTTACTCCACCTTTGATCACCATTCTCTCAGCCCTGCTGGTTACTTGGGGGGGGGGGGAGGGGGGCACAAGGAGGGATGCCAGTAACATCTGAGTCTGTGCTGTGTGACCAGAGAGAGGTTCGTAGGATTTCAGCAGCCTGGAGGTTGTATGGGTTCTTGTAAGAGTCCTCTGATGAGGACCTATGTGTGGTTTCTTTTTGCCAACCAGACCGTGCTGGTGGAATGTTCTGGTTACCATTCTCGTGTACTTGGTGAGCCATGTGGAATTCTTAATTTATTTCACTTTATATCTAGTTCAGATAATGAACTTCCCAGTGAAGGCCTGACGTTACATTTACATGAGGTAGTGCAAGCACACTAATGTATGATATCAATATATCCTAATGTTTTAACTGTTGAAGGGGATAGTGTAAGGGATACAAATGTTTTGTCTGCACTGCCCCTTCGGAAGCAAAGCACGAGGCTTGGTCATGCTAAACAGGGAGCTTTCAGCGCTGGTTTATTAGACGGCCTTACAAATTTGACAGTTACCCTGCATTGTAGGTCTTGCCTTTAAATAGATTTTCATGCTAGGATAATCTTTTGAATATATCATACTTGAAGATGTGATCCAGTCACCTGCTTCTTTGCTCGAGCCTTTATTTCTTATGAAAGAGATTTGTGTTTAAATAGGGGCTTTCTCCCTCGCATCCCATCTGCTCTTGTGCTTGATCCTGGAGCTATGTCAGGGCTGAGTTTGCGACATCACTGTCATCAGTGTTGCCGTGGAAATATTACAGCCATAAAATGATGATCTCTCCACATGAGCGAGCAGCAGGAGAAGCCGACTTAGTGGAGGGGAAGACCTTAACATGACCTATGTATCTTTGAGCCTTTTCTGTTCCAGCTTTGCTGTAATATGCATTCTCCTGAATTTTAATTTCCCTTTGCCAGCCTATAACTATTCTAACAAATAAAAATGGTGGTAGCTCTCCTGACTGTGAAGCTGTTAATAAGATGATGTTTTTATTAGCATGCAGTAAGCCAGTGTTAATTGACACGGGGAAGAATTTTCTGGTTAAAATTAGTATGCTCTTTGGAAGAGTAATTTTAGGTAACTTCTTAATTAAAGCGGAGCTCTCAAAGAATGCTAATTTTTCCAGATCTGACAATGTCCCAGGGCTCTTCCTGCTCTAAAGGATCTTGCATACATGAAATATAGCAGTGTTTATTTTTACTATGAAATGTGATCTTAAATCACTCCACTAATGATTTACAGCACTTTCTACTTGGTGTAGATGTTTAGGCCTTGGATGTAGGTTAATATATATGTATCTCTCCACATATGGCATGTAGCTATTGGCTATAGGCTTAATGGTGCTACTGTGGCATTAGTTAGAGTATTTCGGTGTCTGTTGTCTGCTTTCTGCTGTGTAGGAGTTACTTAGTTGAGTATATATTTCTCAGTACCGTGTTGTTGACTGAGCAGAAGATGCTTTGGGGCTGCTCTCTCTTGCTCTGCCTCTTTATGCTGTGGGGGAACACAATAATATTGCTAGACTTGAACGATTTTACTGGTTCTAAGCTTTTCTCATTTGTGGAGCTGTGGATGAGAGAGGGCTTCTTAAATATGTGTTCCTGTGACTGAGGGCTCCACTGAACTAGTAGTGTGGGTTTTGCTGTTGTTATAACCTTTGTTCTTTGCTTGTGTTACAGTAAAAAGGTAAGTTTATTAGGAGAGCTTAATGCTTTCTGCTAGCACGAAGAAAGCATGGTCCCTTACCAGCTCAGGATCATGGTTCCCTTACCAGCTCAGGAGGTGGTGCTTACTCTATTTTCACTTTTGATATTACTCTGCTTCTAAGTATCTTCAAAGTTGCGTTTCAGCTTAATGGTGAAGCATGTATTCCAAGGGGGGGAAATTAGACTTTGAGAAAGTCACATTGTAGCTCATGTCAAAGCTGCTAGTCCTCTGCAGCATGGCCAGAATTGTAATCCTCAATTCAGGGCGTGTTGAAACATAGTAACTGAGCAGCCTGGCTTCTTTAGGGAGTGCTTAAGGCAGCTTAGGGAGAAGTCTGAAGTGAGCTGAGCTCGGCTCCCCGTGCTTTGCTGTGCGGCAGGGAGGTGAGCTGCTCTAACAGCCCGCTGCTTCAGCCACAGCTCTGGCCTTCAGTATCGGTAGTGCCGTACAGCAGAAGGTTGGGTGTGGTCTCCCAGGCATCTGCAAGTTTTCATTAATGCTTTTCTTTGGGGGAACAACAAGCAAAATAACAGGTAAAATATCTGCGTGTTCTAACATCAGCAGTTGGCCTTCTGTGTTAAACTGTGTCTGACAGAGCCTAAGGACCACTTGGAAGCAGGTATAGAAACTAGAGTGCTTTAAGATTAGCATTGCTCTCTCTAGGCTGGGGAAAGAATTTACACAATCTTTGCTCTTTGGACTGAATGGTACTTCCTAAAAATCAGAAGTAATGCACTCTCATAGTTCTCTGGAGTGCATAGGCACGTGTGAGGCTGTTGGTCCATGATAGTACAGCAGCTGCACGTAAAGCAGGATCATTCTGTAGCTGCCCTGTCTCTTTGAAGTGTTTTACTGCACCTGAGCTTAGGCATTAGCTAACCAAAGCAGCCTGCAGCTTCTTTTTTTCTTTTATCATTACATTTTTAGTACGTGTCCTTCCGTAGTGGGAAGTAAATCACTTCTGGGAAATGGATGTTTCAGAGTTCTTTATATGGAATGTGCCCAGAGTAATAATTCCAGTGTTATATTTTGAATATTGTATCTTTATGCATAGATAAGCATATGAATGTATATGCATGTGTACAACTGAAATTTTATTTTGGTTAAATATATATAAAGAGAAGTTTAGAGTTTAGAGTTGATAATACTACTAATTTTATACTCTCTACTGACTCAGTTGAAGCTGGCTTGCAGAAGCCCAACACAGACAATGCAAGTGGCACCTAGAAGTAGAAAGATGGCTCTAAGCAACAGCTGCTCTGAACAGAAAATTTTCTGCATTTTTGTCCATGGCTTCCCAAGAACGAGTGACTCAAACTGGTTTTGGTTTATGTGGTTAAGAGCACAGTTTGCTGCACCATTTTCTTCAATTATAGCACGTACGCAAAGCAACAGAATTCTAGGCTTGAAAAGGCTCTGCTGAGAATGTGCTGTTAAGATTCAGGGAATTAAGGCACTGACAGTCTCAGTCTGAGTCCAGACTCTTTAGACCTGACTGAAGATGTTCAAGTATTACTTGAAAACCATTTAGAAATAGTGGTTTGTTTTCTGTTAAACCTCGTTTGAACAAGGTTTGAAATTTGATTGCTTTACTTCTACTTCCTCTTTCAGTGTTGTGGTGCCTCCTATACCTCTAGGGCTAGATGCACGATTTCTGGAGAAGGTGCCTTGATAGTTAGTGGTGAATTGCATGAATAACTCCTTGCCTGTACCAGAATGACAATAAGTGTTAGTGATGCAAGATCTTTATGTTCTTTTTTCTTTAGTTGTTGTTCTTACTGCTTAATTTTCAAGGAAATGACATGGAAATGGGTTTAATTCTATACTGCTAGAGTCAAGAACTATCTGAATGAAATCCAGTAACTACAACAGAGATGCAGATTTCTTTGTATGGGGTTTTCAGTGGTTATCTATAAGGCACTAATATGACAGGTAGTTCCACGAAGGTCCCAACTTTGGAGAATAAGTTTAATGTGGTTGGCAATGCCATTTGTAGGTAACCTGTCTTACTTGGGTAGGGTTTTCATTAAGTGCCTTCCACAACTGATTGCAGGACTGTGGTAGTGCAAGCACTGTTTTAATTTTTGTTTTCAGTAGCTGTTTTCTTCACTCTAGAGAGGTGTTTACTAACCACAAACACTGTAAGCCTGTGGGTGTAATGTTCTGATCAGATAACTCTTTTCCTTTGCAGTATTTCTTTTATTTTTTTTTTTTCAGAGTATCACTTGAACCTGATTAGAAAGATAATTTTGTCAGTTTAATGCATCAAGAAGTCTGCAGTTTTTTTTGTTTGTTTTTTTTTTTTTTAATAAAGCATTTATTTTTATTAATATATTCTTTCTGCATTGCCAACCCTCTTCACTGCTTTGGTCTACCCAAAGCTAGGCTCTCTAATATTGTTCAAGTATGTTTTGCTTTTCAAGAGATTATGGAGAGCAAATATGCATTGCTATGAATTGTGTAAACTTTCTTATAAGGCTCATATTTATTTGTAGCCTTGGACTTTCAAATATTTCATACCACATTGGAGTTCACTTGATGTTGATAGACGTTAAAGATGCTTAATTTGTATAGCACCGTTTTCCAGCATGGGCTATCTGATGATAGTTCCAAATGCAGCTTTTGGATGTGAAAACTGAAGGCTTTCTTTCTGTACTCCGTAGCCATTTCATTAAATGTAACCACCCCTGTGACCCTGGTAACCTCGTGTTGGATTTTCATGTTAGTGCCACTTCCACATAATGCTTTCTTATTTTGGCTGTTGAAATTTTCCAGTGGTGGTGCCCAAGAGGCTTGGAAGAGGGCACTTCATCTAGTCTGCTTTCTCCACAGGATTGTTGACTGGCCAGAGTGTTGCTCAGTCCATTGTTCAGCATGATACAGTTGTTTAGAGAGCAAATGCAGGTGTAATTATGGAGCTGGGGCTTTTTTTTTTTTTTTTTTTTTTTTTTTTTTGTCAGTGCTAGCAAAACCAGAGTACGTGAGCCTGAGTGTGGCTCAAGCTCCCTCATGTACGTGCATGGAATGTCTGTAAAAGTTTAACAACTGGCAATCTTCTGTATAATTTAAAGCCCTCAGCTTGTGTCTAAATAAGTTTGTTAGACTCAAATTTCTTCCTTTTACTCTGAAGGCTCTTCAGAGTATGAACAGTGTTTTTGTGTATGCTTGGACTGTCACTAGTGAAGAGTGGGTGTTGTAGAATTGTGAGCAAAAGCAATTAAATCAACTTTGGTATTGCATCTATGATAAAGATAGGTGTTTTCATGTCTTTTCTCCTTTTCTTTCATTCCTCAGATGCTGAGAAAAGGAGGGCTAGTTACTCTAACCTTGTGCCTCTCACAGTAGCAAAAACGTGGAGGAAGCTCAATGCTGTTCTGTGTTTCATTTCCTATAGAATTTTTTTGCCAACTTAAAGAGATTCTTGAATGTATGCGTAATGTGGAGGTGGGTGGAGATATGGACATGTGGGTGGAGGAATGGTGAGCGCGGCAGCAGGTCAAGAACGTGCTCCTCTTGCCTGTATGCCTTGCTGAGGAGAAGAGCTCTCGGAGCGGGTGGGTGGGCTGGGGCTGCAGGCAGTGTGGGGGGAGTTGGCAGCCTCCAGCTGTGGTGGCACAGATACTTATGTGCTGTAAGAACTTTGTATACAATGCAGTGGATTTGACATATAGTATTGAAAGTAAACATGAGCCCCAAATGGCAAATCATATTACGTGATGTAGTCCATCAGTATAAAAGCTGAAACTCCTCTGCATTTCTCAATTTTGATTTTTCGTTTCATTTTGGTACTTCACTGCTTCAGACGGCTGCCTAGGGGGCAGTTTGCAGGCTTTCAAATTGCCTGCATTCACAAGTGTTAAGAGTTCACAGATTTTTCTGGGCTCATGTCAGCGTGCCTCTGCCCTCCCACGCGCTGTGCAGTCCTGCTTGCACCAGTTTGTCATTTTTCTTGAGAAGATATGCTCTACTGATAGCTGTCCTTGTATGGAGTTAAATGGCTTGTCTTCTGTCTATGGGGGATTTGAAATCTCTAAAAACCTTTGTGAATTGGTTAAGCTTTCAAGGTTTGTAATGCTTTTTGCGAAGCCATACGCCACCTCTCTCTAGCAGTGACTTGACAAAGCTGAGGTGTGGGGTTTGTGTTTTGATTCACAGCTACGTTCTTTTTAGTTCTTTTTTTCTTTTCCACTTGTAACTCTAGTAGGGGATGCAGTGTGTACATGCTCATCTTATAGCTTGGGAAAGATCATTCTGTTTGTAAATTCAGCAAAACGTGATCAGGACAATGAAGACAACTGTTACATGGACTGCTAATAGAAAGCTTGAGAACAAGCAGCCCCCAAACAAAGGAAACTCTCTGAAGCTGAAGTAAGTTGTCCCAGGGAAGTGCTAGTTTTATTCTTTAAAATAACTCTGAGTAGTAAGGTAATCTGTGCATAGCACTTTTTTTTTTTTTTTTTTGGCAATCAGTGTGTAAATAAACTATTTTTTTAATAGTAGTCGGCCTTGTAGTAACTCCAGGATCCAGGTAAAAGCATGGTATTTACTGGCACATACTAGAAATGGGAGAGTCTAAGTGACAGGAAATAATAAAATGCTCTAAGCAGTAACTTCTATCTGCTTTTGATGTTTTCTGTGTGTTCTGGAGCTGTGGTTCTACATTTGGAACTAAAGAAATTGTGCAGGCGAAGGCTTCTTATGTCTTACGGTTCTAGTTTAGGAGAAGAGATTTAAAAACTTGATGGTGAACTTCATATGAAAGGAAGAGAAAAAGCAGAAGCGGTAAGGAGGGGAAAAGGTCTGAACAAGATTTGAGGTGTGGTGTTGGATTTCCTGAGCTAGGGAAGCCAAAGCAGCGCCTTAGTCAAGCTGTCTTCATCTGCAGACCTTGCAATCCTCGTATGAATGGTACTGTCCAAGTATGAAACTCTTAATTAGAAAAGGGACTTGAAGAACACCCTTGAATGACATCTGTTGCAGTTTGAACGCAGGTCTAATTTATTTTCAAGTTTGGGTGGGTATTCAGATGCAGATTATAATCTGGCTGAAAGTGCAAAATTGTTTCTGAAAAGATCACATGGGGTTCTATGTTTACTTCAGATACGTCTCACTAACTTGCAAGGTTAATTTCAAGTTTTAACCATTATGAAGGAATAATCATCATAGCTAAGTATTTTGCTGTAGATGTAACCGCTCACTGTTGTGTTTTTCCTCAAGCTCAGAAGGGGAAAGAGCAACAGTGATTAATTTTGCTTACATTCTAATAGGGAGTGAGAAATTCTTATTTATCTGACTTGAGATGCTGGTCATACAGAGGACTTATTGTGCCAATGGAATCTGTGTGCAACATGCACCCAGCAGCTGGTACAGCATGAGCAGGAAGCTGCTCACATGTGTTAAGGAAGCAGGAGCTGCTGGGCTTTCCAGGCTATCCAGTGGCTGTTATTTCATCTCCCAGCATTCATTTGAAGTGGTTGAGTTTATTTATTAAAAATAAGCATATTACCAGATCTACAAACAAAATAAAATGCTTGAGTTGCTGCTGCTGTCTCCTGCCAGCTTCCCGTAGCATGTTTCTGTGATGGCTTTTGGACCTGTGCTTACTTCAGAGTGCTGGAGCTGTCTCTGTGCTTTGCTAAACTTCTGTCTATTATTTGAGGAGACTGATTCAACAGCATAGCTGGAGCCTTCCAGTTCTCTGTTCATGCAGTAAAGCTCATCTCCTTGGGGGGAAACAGAACGGAAAGTTGGGCCCCTGTCATTTGGGCTGATTATAAGGCATGGTGCATTTGGACATAAATTGTACGTGCAACATGAAAATACAAGATCCTGTGTAACGATACCAGATTGTTATCATGCGGTAACTTATAGATCTGAAAACAATTTATGATATCATATAATATGGGACATTCTGAAAAAAGACTTTGTCCAGGGAAGAGTTCATCTTCTGGATAGCTTCTTCCTGCTGTGGACACTGCCTGACAAAAAGGGACTTCCTTTCCTCAGAGTTGGTGAGTTGTTTGCTACTTCAGCTGTCCTGTCGCATCCCAGATAGCTGTGATGAGAAAGTGCTTGTATGCCAGGACGCATAAAATTAAATTGGTAAGTTGCTGAATATTCAGTTGCTGATGAGTAAATCCATTTTAGTCTGGCGGTGGGCCTGCCTCGTGTATTGGAGGTACATGCTCACATCTGTTTCTGTGTGGGGTCAGAGCCCTGCAATGCATTGCAAGAGCTGCCTTAGTGATGCTGATGTATCAGCTGGGGAGACAAGTCAGCTCAAGTAAAGTGTGTAGCTAGTAAGGAAGCTACTGGAAAAGAATTGCACATCATGATGCAATATGCTGCATCTTATAGGAAGTTATTTATAATGTATTTGCTTGCATTTGGGTTATTATGATAGAAATCAGTGCTATGGAAACACAATGCGAATTTAAAAAAAAAAAAAAAAAAAAAGCCACGAAAAAGGAGCTTGGGTTAACTGCCTCTAAATGCCTGGTTGAAAAACATACATTGCTGGCTGAAAGCATTTTCTATTGTCAAATAAAAAAAAAAAGAATTCAGCATGCCTTGAGTTCTCTGGCAAGCAGTGATGGTGACTATCTTCCTCTGCAATAAACAATTCTGTGTGACATTGCTAGGTGCTGGCAGATTCAGCAAAAAAAAAAAAAAGCTTTGTCTTATGATATTTGTCAGACCTTGCAGTCCTTGGAGAAAATTTGCATTATTTATTCAACGATGAGCAAAACAGAAATGCTTTCAGCTCCTGTTATTGGAAAGAATGAAGAGCTCAACCAGATAAAACAATAGTAAAGGTAAGCTACTGGGAGTTTCATAGCCCCTGGAACCAGCTCAGGAGGTGAGCTGGTGCCAGCTATGGGACACTGCTCTCTGCAGCTCCCCTCTGGTGACAGCTATGCTCAAACAGAGCTGCCTGCAGGCTGCTGTGCCCAGCTTGGACTGGCACTGCTTTCCTGTGTGCTGCAAAATGCTCTGTGTGCTATCCTGCAACCTGATGGAGATGTTTTGTGATGAGTGCTCTCTTCAGCAGTGTTACCCAGCAGTCCTGTTGGCTTTTCAGTTTAATAGAGGATGCACTTCATGTACTGTCTCATGTTTAAGACCTCCTGTCGTTCAGCTGCAGGGAGTCAGTGTTCAGGATCACAGTAAGCCTGTGTCTGCAGTCAGTTCAGAAAAGTGTGGCCTGGAGAGATCTTGTGGCTGTATGGTTATCTGGTTGTGGGGTCTGTGCTGAGTAAATGTGTCTGTGTACAGGAGCTGCACGGTCTCAGTATGGGTGTTCTGGTTTGCTGTGTGAATTTAATGGGGCAGTGTAGGAGTCAGATTGTAGTGGCTCATGTTGTGCCTTAAAAGCCAGCAGAAGTGCATCCTGTACATTCTTCTTGTATCTTAATATAACAGGGCAACGTGGTGCTGATGGGTATTACTTCTGCTCCCGGGCCCATCAGCCCTAGGAGTTACCCAGCTGAGCACAAGCAGTGTGCTTTAGTTGTCAGCACACTTTGAAGCGTTTGTTCAGCAAGTGAGACACAAAGTCCTGCTAGGACAAAATGTGCCAGAAGAGCACAGACAATGGCTGCAAATGGAGTGATGTTTTGAAACGCTCTGCATGCAGTAAGACCAGTATGTCTTGGGTATTTTCTTTCTTGTTTTCTTTTTTTAATTATGTCTATATATATATTTAGAACTATGTTTGGTAAATGTTGCTTTGGAGATGTGGAGGAGTGTATGTTCCTTAGCACAGCAGTTACTGCAGGCGCTCTGTGTCAGCAGGTCAGAACACAACATGAGTCATGGAGCAGATACAGACAGCCTGGCCTGAGATAGATGAGGAAGCAGCTAAGTGTTAGGGGAAGTGAGGAAGTACCTTTCTTGATGGATGTTTCAAAACCCCAATATATATCTTTTTTGAAGTCCCAGCAGTATGTATTTGATTAATCTATTTCACGGGGATATTAAAGTCATGTCATGTATGAAAATCAAATAGAAATTATAGCATTTGCGATGTGTTATCCTCAACTAATAATCCTGTGGCAGAATGCTAGTGATCCATTACAACAACATAATACATCATAGAAGGTGAAGAAAGTACATTTGAAACATAAATCAATAGTTCTAAAGTTTAATTACCCCATAATGCTCACTTTTATTCACCAAGATTTCTGGAGGTTTTTTAACTCTACGGTGTATCAACTAGACATAGTGGGATAATGTAAGTGTTGCAAATGCGTGTGCTCAGGCTGAGAGGAAGACTGTTTTCAGATTTCCTCTCAGCTCCAATAGCCAGGAGATGAATTTGAAATAAATATTTTCAATTTCATTAGGCTCTCCTAAAGGTAATGTTTACTATGTAACACCGATGGGAAAGTGGTTTGTTCAACAATAGAATCTGAAATTCTCAGGTGTCATAATTATTATATTCAAATGCAATGCATGGCAGTGAAACAATGTGCTTGCATGTACAACCCTGTTAAAAGTTACAGGTGTTGATTTTACATGCAGGTGTTTGGGTAGCATCTACTTTATGTATCATAAACTGCAGTCCTTGCTGTGGGCAATAGCGAATGATTCCTGTGCCCAGGAAGCTCATGATGTATCCCCAAGGCACAGTGGTACAGAATGCCGTGTAACCCAGGGCATTGACCACCGTTGCTTTTGGAGGGTATTAAATAAATGGAGAAGTATTTTATAAGAGATGGATGAAATACCTTGTGAACTTGTAGGGTTAGGTACCTGAGTAAGTATTAATAGGATACAAAATCTTCCAACTTTGGAGTATTTTTACAGAGCTGTCTCTCTTTTTTTTTTTTTTTTTTTTTTGAGTGTCCTGTTATTGTCCTTCCTTCCTCCTTGCATGTGGGAAGATTGATGTCTTCGTTTGGCTTAGCAACACCCGTGGGGAAAGGAAGAAAACACTCATTGTGAAGGCCAGGCATAATCTTATATGTCTGTTGAACACTGCTGATGTTGATCTTCACTGCAATTTTTTTTTTTTTCACCCCCACTTTGACTGAAGTAAAATGTATGTGTTACGGAGTGGTGGTGGTGCAAGCATCAGTGACCCCAGAAGAGGAAAAAAGAGGTAGGAAAGTTTATTTACAGTAAGGGTTGTGAGGCACTGAAGCATGTGGTGGATGTCCTGTCCTTGGAGACACCCAAGGTCAGGTTGGATGGGCTCTGAGCACTTGATGGAGCTGTAGGTGTCCCTGTGCAGTGCAGAAGGGTTGGACTACATGTCTTTTAAGGATCCCTTCCAACTCAAATGATACTGTGAAAGAAAGCCACTATCCCATAGTTTAGAGTCAAAACTCAATAAGCTTCCCTGGTAACATGCGTCCAGGGGGAAATTTCAGATGAAAAGGGGGAAAAGCAGTGCTACATCTTTGAATAGCATTTTCCAGGAAATAGGTGCTTTGAGTTTGCACTGAGTGGCTAACAGCAATGTGTTTCTTGATAGTAGCTCTCTGGGACTGGCAGCATGTGTTCCTGTGCTCTGCTCTCTGAGCTAGCAGAAAGCAGCTGCTGGTGTTGTTGCTGCCCACATGCTGTGCTGGGGCAATGGAGTTACACTGCAGGCAACAGTTCCTGAAAGTGGCCTGGAGTAGTGGCTTGGGCTGGTTCTCCTTGCTTGGAAACTGAAATGCAAGTGTGTGACAGGAAAACTCGAGGTGTTCAGGGCTTACTGAAGAACTGTATTCAGTAACCTTTTTCTTCTTACAGTTAGCTAGGGGGCCTTGCAATGCTTGGAATGACTTGTGTTGTACCAGAGCTTAAAGTATTATGTCTTTGTAAATTTAGAATTCTAACTTCTGCTTTTATAAGCAGTTTTAGAGAGTATAACTGACTAGCTGAGATTAAAATGATTAAAGAGCCCCAAAAGAGATGGTAGTTAAGTAATACTTTGAGCATCTGTCAATCTTGACAAGGATTTTAGAGGTAAGACAATTAAATTCACCTAAACACCTGTGATGTTTCTAGCATGGTATGTGTATAATTAATTGCATCTAAGTAGATAACATGCTTGAACATGAAGTGTGAAAAAGCAACTGAAGTAATTCTATCTCTGAAGATAAGCAAAGCCGATGCTTAACAACATATGGATAAAGAAAGAGACAAAGTAGGCCAACCAAATCATATGTGCAGGGTGGCTCTTCAGTAAGAGTATGTTTGACTTATAACTTTCTGTTGAAGAAATGTTCCTTATCACATCAGAAATGAGGTTTAAGCATTTTGCTCAGCAGCTTGGTGGAGTGTCCCCGTATCGTAGTGCAGCTGGTTCCTCGTTTTTCTGTCTTCATGTTTTTGGTTTTAATTTTGGATGCAAGAGTATGTGGGAGGAAGTTGTGACTGGGGCTTTTTGTTAAAGATGCTGTGTAATTTGAAGGAAAACAAATCTATTCTTAAACTCGGCTTTTGTTTTGGCTTTGCTTAAAGATGAATTTTAATAGTGAATTGTCCTTGTATCCAACCTCAGTCTCCCTTGTTTTACTTAGAAAGTGTTTCCCCTTGTCCTATCACAGCAGATCTTTCTCAGGAGTTTGTCCCCTTCTTTCTTCAAGCCCCTGTCTAGATATTGAAAGGTGTTGCTTCATATCACCTGAAAAAATAAAAGTTGCTTTTCTTTGCATGTGAGTTCTGTGGGCCTTTTTTTTCCTTAGTGTGTACACAGTCTCTCTATGAGTGTTATGTCTCTCTATGAATATTGTTACAGTGCCAGTCAATAAAAGCAGCTGAAGCCATGCAGTTGCAGTTCAGTGGTGTAGAGCATGGCCCCAGTTTGACAGAAATGTCTGGAAAACTTCTCCCATGGCATGGTGATCTCTGTCCTCCAGAAGTGACAGCTATATTACAGCTTGGACATGGCTGCTCCAACCTGTGAGCCCTTTTTGAAAGCAGGATTACCTGTCTGCAACAAAGTGCCTATGTCCACAGCTGAGGGTACCAGCCCACTCCTGCCCTCCTCCTCCCTGCCATGTTTGTGGTACCTGAGCACTTTTGTGCTCTCAGTTCCTATGGCAGCAGTGTGATGCTGTACAGTCAAACAACCCCCATCAAACAACCTGCACCAGACAGCAATCCATCTGCCTCTTACTTTGGGGCATTCCATCTCTTTCCAAAATAGATTACTAAAACTGGTCATGCAGATGTGTATCCTGTTGACTGTTCTCCTATCAAAGTGCAGTAAATTCTTTCTGGAATACACATTCAAGAGAGGCTAAAAGAGATCCACAAAGATGCAAAAAACCCAATTTATCTGCAGTAATAAATTATTTCCAGTTTTCAAAGAATCACAAATGCATTTCTGTGTTTGAATGCTATTCAGAAATAGTTGTTTGGTTTTTTTTCCCAGCCTGCTTGTATTTTTTTTTTTTTTTTTTAAGAGTGTGCTTCTATTTATTTTAGTCCACTTCAGCAGATTTCTTGTGTCTGTGTTATTTATGCAATAGAAATGGAAGTGTTATAAAGAAACAAAATATGAAAAAACACTGCAGTTATTTCCCAGAAAATGCCATGGTTTATTTGTACTCCATAGATTTTCTTTTTTTCTTTTTCTTTTTTTTTTTTTTACACAATGACAAGTAGTGCTGAGTGCTGTTCTGTATAGCAAAGTCCAAATAGTTCTGTTCTTTTAATTGCTGAAGAGAACTGAGACTGTGGGCAATACTGATGCAATGCTTTTGGTCTGGTCCAGAGAACACACTTGTCTTCCCATGTCTTAAGCTTTTTATTGGAGTGCTGCTAGTGAATATTAAGCTAGGCTCTGTAGATATCCATATGCTAGGTGCTGGATATAATTTAATAATCTGTGTATTATTTTAAAGACATGCATAAGCAATAGCTGCTTGCTAATAAAATGCAGTTACTGACCCATGAGTGAATTGATCCCTACAACTGTTTAAAGCTTAAGGCTCAAAGTTTTTCTCTTATCTTTCTGTTAAACAATGGAAAGTTTTACCGTATGTTCAAATAACGTCTTCATCAGGTTCCCTGCAGGATACCATAGTTAATTTTCAGTTGAGTGCTTTACAGGATTTTCTTTTTGCCGGCTGGTTGGGTGAAAGTCTAGACGCTGTGAGCCGGGGTGTTGGAGGCCTCACAATATAGTTATTGTGAATGGGAAGCAGGAGCAGCTTCCTCTGATGTACGGACTCGGTGCCCGAACCGGCCATACAAAGGCACAGCTTTTGTTCTGGGGGATAGGGGCTAATCCGGGTGCTGCACACTGTGAAAAACCTTTTATAGAAGGGGGGGAAACTTGCCTTGGAGGTGAGAGGTCAGCAGTTTAACCTCTGACCATAGAATAAGAGACTGGGGAAGAATGGGATGAACAAGGGGAAAAAGTACTTCAAGTACTCTATTCTTTGTTTATCAAAAATGGGTCAAGCAAATGAGTGTCAGGAATGGTTACATGAGTTCTAATGGGACACAAGTGATGGTGGAGATGTGCACCAGCTTAGCTGTGCCTTGCTGCAGTTTGTTGCTAACATCTGTTCTCAGATGCCTGATCGAGACATCTCCATGTGAAAATCCAGTCACCAGCAAGATGTAAAAGCACTACTGCTCTGCTCTCCAGCCTTGTGACCATTTTCTCTGCCTATGGAATGTTCTGGAACTGATGAAACAGCGCAGTGCTTCTGGCCCCTTCATGTTCGCGGTGCAATGCCTGCAGGTCGGCTTGTGACTGCAGGGCCTGGTGGGCAGCGGGGGAGCTGCTTCCCATCTCCGCGCAAAGGGAGCATGCAGGCTTTCTCCTCTGATCTCACATTGGTATTATCAGTGCTGGGACTCCAGTTGCAATCCAATTAGAAATGATGGGAGTCGTGTTAACTATAGTTAAGCCCCATGTGTTCCCAGCTTTGCTGTTTGGGACCAATTGGTTCCGCTGCTCTTTAGATGGTCTGGCAGAGATACCAGCAGTGATTGGTGCCTTAATGCTCCCTGCCTGCTACACAGCCATTCCTTGTGCTTCACTATGTCCAGCCTGTGGGAAGCACGGCTTCCCTCCCTCCTGTCTCTCCCAGCATGCCAAAAAGCATGGAGGGCATAATGCCCTGCTGATGGAAGTTTTATACTTCACTGGCCAGAGACATGTTTTATATAAGAGTTAAATTCCAATTCCTGTTTCACACAAAGGGATTAAGCTCAGCTTTGTTGTTGACCCTCTTCATGTGTCACATCTTCAAACATTTGCTTATGACCTGGAGAGCTTAGGGCTCCTGCACTGAAGGAAGAGGCCAGCAAGGCCTGGCATTCCTGGCCAGCAGCTGCCTTCCCAGCACCCTGAGCTGCGTGGTGGTGAGTGCTGGGTGTCACTTGTGCCTGGGCACAGCTTCCTCTGACCCTTAGTAAGGCTCAGCCCTTTGGTTTGCAATGTCACAGGCATCTTTCTTCTTTCTTCCTTTTAATTATACTGGGGGTAAATGCCTCTGAAAGTTATTTCGTTCAGTGACTTGACACGTCTTTGCATTCTTTAGAAATTGTTTGGGTTTACCAACATCACACTACAGTGTTTGTCAAATATGCAGAACAGTTTAATAACTCAATTTTTAGGGAAGTACTTTGGACTGAGCTGTTGCTGGGCATACCTTTGCTGTTTCTGTAGCTGGTTAGCGGAAGTAAAAGAACCCGTTGTACTCTGCACTTTGTCTTGCTATGGTTAGTTCTGTGGCTTTTTCAACAATAAGCCTATGATATGATTTGCTGCGACCTGGGCTTTTCATATCTGATGGACTGAAATGATGTTCTCTGCTGACATGACTGCCATTTTTACCTCTACAAAAGCAGCAGAAGTTCAAAAGGTCCATGCATTTGAGAGCAGGTGGCATTCCAGTGTTCTGTTTGAATTTGGAAAATGAGGTGCAGACTATTTTCCTATAATTATTTTTCCTGGAATAATTAAAAGCAATTTAAGCCTCTTCTGTACCCGTATGCAGGGTAATGCATTTCAGCTCCTTGTGCATTCTGTGTGTTGATGGCTGTTATTGCTATGCAGATATATAGGCATGTTCTGAAATATTAGCGTCAGATTTACTGGGTAAATTGATGGTTTTGTCAGAGACACAACCTTAATATATGCTGTTATTGATTTATGAAGAAATCATTCCTTATTCTTTCACATCAATAATAATACTAATATCTTTTTTTTTTTTTTTTTTGTGCTGGAGTTTTGACTAGTAGATATCTGGTGCATATTTATGCATTATGTATATTTTCCCCTTCCTCCTGTCACTTTTTTAACTGACATCCTCTTTGGAAATTAAAATAAAGGCTTCCATTACTTAAGATGTAGAAACAGCCCCAACAGGTCGATGTCCATCTTTGTGTAGTCAGTGCTTCTCCATGTGCACAGATTGCCTCTGTCTTTGCTCTCATTTCTGAGGGGCTTTGGGCACTGTGCTTTGCTTTGTGCCCAGCTGGCCAGCCCTGAATTGCTGCTCAGTGAGGGCCAGCTGTTTGCTTGGCAGGCTGCCTGGGCTGGAGAAGTTTCTCCTGATGCATGTTCTTATACTTCTAGGGCAGCTAGTTATAATGCAAACTGCTCAAAGCAGAGAGCTCTGGTGCTGCCTTCTGGAAAAGCCCAGTTTACAGAGGAGGTGCTGGGCTCTGACCCCATGTAGGACAAGTGTGTATTAGAGTTCTTTCTGTTCCCTGGACTGCCCAGTGCTGGTGTTCCAGTGCTGCTGCTCACGCGGAGTCAGACATGCACAGCTGCTGGCTGGGTGACTTCCATGGGGAGCCTTTCTTAACATTTTCTTTGTTACCTATGGAAAAAAAACACAAAACAAAACAGGGTTGGCAATTATCTGTAAGTGGCTTGGAAATGGCTGAAGTACCTTCAGTAGCTGTGCACAGTGATCCTGGAGACCTGTAGCTTCAGTGCGGGTGGTAAGGGGTTTTCATTTTTATTTTGTTTTTCCTGGCCTTGGCTGCTGGCTGCTGAGCTGTGAGTGCTTCATGACAGAGCGAGATCTCAGCTGATTGCAGGCCTGTTAGCTGCAGGAGTAATGCTGATCTCTGTGTAACAACCCCTTAACCTGCTTTTTGCCTTGTGTTCTTCTCCAAAGTTCAGTGTTGACTTTTAAAGATGGGTATGTGGAAAACGTCAAAACACTGATTTTCAGCGGTGTGCTGCCTGTCATGGAGCAGGGCTGAGTGCACTTGGGCCAGCCCTTGCGTTTCGGTTGTTGTTGCTTCTTGCTTGCACAGGGCCTGTGGGACAGACGGCCCCTTGCTGTTGATAGTTCGATTACAGCACTCACCCACAGCTTCTGAGGAGTGCGAAGAGAAGAAATTGCTTTCTTAGGCAAGGTGTTTTCAATTCAATTCTCACCCATTAGCTCTGTTTGGTTAAGTTTTGAATTACTCCATCAGGTGACTGATGAGTTTATTTTTTTTTTCTTCTCACAATGGTATTAAAATGGGCTTGGTATAAGATTGGGTGAAGGGGAAAAGTATAAAGATGAATACTTACCAGTGCTCCTTTTTTTTTTTTTTTTTTTTTTTTCCCTGTTCTAATGTATCAATGGCAATAAAGATAAAAATGAATACTGAATCAGAAGGGTCTAACAAACGCCTATTTGACTACTTTGTGAGCTGCTTGTATACAAGATATAGGTAGCAGTTAAATGACATGATTCTTAGGATTTTTAGAGCTTTGTGTATATGAGAATGTTTATGATTGTTTCAATTAAACTTCTAGCGTGGCTGCCTTGTAAAACTGAGATGGCAGCTTCCATTACTCCAGCTATCCTTGGATGTGTTTGGGGTCACGAACCCAGGTGTGTGAGGAGTGGGGCACTGGCAGCCCTGAGCTGTGGGTGCTGCTCTGCTCTGCCCTGCCTGCTCTTCACCAGGAGCACATAGGAGGAACCTTGCTGTGCTGCTCAAGCAGGAAGTAGCACAAATAGTAACAAACAGAGGTGCTGATGACACCTTCTCCTATTGTGAGGGAATTTCCAGGCACACTGCTTTTTTTCTTTAAGCAGAGGTTGCCCTCTTGTTTCTTTAGGGTGGGGGGGGAGGGGGGAAGGAGAAGAATCACAGAGATTTTGGTTTAATTCTTTGCTAATCTGTGCTTGAAGGGAGTTAGGAAGCAGTAACCCAGGCATCCATAAACTACTGGAGATATGGTTCACTTATGTAGCAGGAGTCATCTTGTTTTCCTCTGCGTGCAGTTTGTGGAGATTGCACACAGCAAGTCTAATGTGAGGCAAAACTGTGTGTGCCTGGGCAGCCAGCAGTGCCACAGCTGAGCAGTGTGGCTGTTATGCTGGGTCTTGCTGCTGCCTAGCTCACTGAGTAGGCCTGTTGTTTGGTGAGAAGGCACAGGGTCTTTGCTAGATCTATCTCAATATCAAGCTTGCAGCAGTAATACCACATAGCCCGCAGTATTTTCAAGTTCTTTGCCTTCATTTTAAAATAGGCAAGATGATGCATGAAGTGTCTGTTTTCAAGGGGTTGCAGAGTTACTTTCAAATCTGAGCTGGATGTAAAACTTGCAAATGTGAATGCCCTGAACCTTACTGTTTCCAGTTATTGCTCATCTCATGAGCTCACTACACCACATCTCTCACTGTCCAATTTTGAATACAGACTCTATGGCAGAAGAACAGAAACACCTTTTGTAAATGTGCCTTGAATGTTAGTAGTGACTTAAGGCATGATTCTTGTTCTTCTGCTACCACTTCAGTAAGTTCTTAGATCCTCAATGATGTGAGCTGCGATTCACTCAGATTACATGGAAAAAATGGGAAAAGCAAGAATGATGCTGCAGGTCCAAATGACATGCAGTTGTTCCCACAATTCTAAGGACTTAGCAGGTAAAAGAAAGCCCTGCTTATTTTGCAAAAAGGCCAAATGGAAGCTGGACATATTCACTTGATCCGTGCACTGTCTGTGCAGTGAACTCTCACCCTGATTAAGGTCTTATCCTGAAGCATGGCTAATAGCATTGCAGCCTGGAGGACCCTTTCTTTCTATTCCTGGTAGCTGAAATGACTTTCTGCTCTGTCCTTCAGAAGTAACAAATTCTTGGGTAAAAAGGGATTGACCTGCAGCTTTGGAGGAGGTTTGAGTGGTGGCCAGACATTGGCCATCAATCTGATCATAAATGGGGGGAAAAAAAAAAACCATCTTATTTCATGCTTTGAGTACTGGTGGGGAGTGCTGAGGAAATGCCAAGGAGCTGACAGGGCAGGCGCTTTGCAGAGTGGAGCGGGTGTGCGTTGTGAGTTTTCCCATCCTGTTAGAAACAAGATTCTGAATTCCTGCAGATGTGACCCCACTGTCTTGAAGCTATCTAGTAAGATACTCATCTGACGAAAGACCTTGTTAAATCCTGAGCCATTTGTGAAATCACTGAGTAATTTGGTGCACTTGTAGTATGGGGTATGTTGCAAGTGTAAGTCCTAGAGAAACTATTGTAAATCATGATAAAGTTTTCAACTTACTTGCAAGCCTACCTAACCCATGCTTGGCTACAGATAAAAGCAGCTACTTTAGGAAAAGCTCCCCACTGGGAGGAAGGGATTTCCATCTTATCCACTTGGTAATTACTTGTCTGGGAGTCACTGGTACCAAACCATGCTGGCAAAGGCTTACAGGCACAACTGCTGGGAGGCAACTGCAGGAGGCTGCTGGCTTCTTCTTCCATATTTCCCTAGGACAGTGCTTAGTGTGTGTTAGTTGATGTTATTTTCATTTAGAAAACGCTTCAGTTTCCATGAGAGAAGTTAAAAGGAACTGCTGGAAGTCAGCTTTGAACAAGTCTTCTCTATCTCCAGTGGGAGTGAGGTACCTGTGCTGCCTGGGTGGCTCTGTAGTCAGTGGGAGGCAAGGCAGGAGCTGCTGGCTGGGCAGAGCTGAGGTGCTGGACCTTGTGTGGCAGGGCAGAACTCAGCACCTTGTGGAATGTGCTGCTGAGAGCATGGCCTGAGTGCGCTTAAACACCTGGAAAAATCTCCATATATATTAACACATAGGTGCAAAAGGCAGCAGGTGTGGTGTGTGGAAGTGTGACCTGGGTGTGCCATGTTGGCACCTGGCTCATAGCTGCTTGCAGCAGTGCTGGGTGTTGCTGTGGGGGCACAGCAATGGCAGTTTGGAGGATAAAGATCAGCAGCTGAAGGAGGGGGGAGAAGGGGGGGAAGTAGAACTTGATACAACTTTCTAAGTGGGTTTTCTTTTGCTTTTTTGAGAAGATGCTATGGGTATGGTTGCTTCTATAAGAAGTCCTCTATGAAACAGAGTGAGAAGAAACAGCATTCCGATGAAAATTTCCCCCCCCCCCCCCCCGCAACATTTCTTTGATAAGCAAAAAATACCCAGACTATGAGGTCTGAATAGGAGCATACTTTCAAGTATTTTCTAGTGGCACCTTCATTTGCATGCTGTCTTTAATCTGTCAGGTTTCAAGTGCTGTGGAAGCTAGCGAGTGTTTCTTAGTTCTACTCCCCTATGAAGTTTCCTCAATGCATGCTGTCCTTGTTCTTTCTTTTGATGGCTGAGGCTCAGAAAACACTGCAGCTCCCTCATCATGTGTGCAGTGTCTCCCAACTCGCTGGCTGCAGCTGCTGGCTCCAGCTGGCCCCTGGTAGTGGGGGCTGAGCACTGCTGCCCCATACTGTCCTTGAGCTGCACCCCACGTTTCTGCTGCCCTCCAGCCCTGTGCTTGCAGAGCTCTTGGTGAGTGGATTGGAAGCTGCTGTATGAGAGGGTTTTTTTCTGGAGATCTCTCCACGCGAATGCTCTTTTTCTCCATCAGACTTCATGTGTGGGGAGGCTTGCATTGCGCCTCATGTTCATCTGTTATTTTGTTTCTGAGTAACTTGTAGTTGTGAGATAATGTATTGATACAAAAGCATCATTGGAATTACTGTTGCCACTTACTGTCAAGCTGTTCTAAGCATGTGGCAGCCTTTTGACTTGGAAAAATCGTGGCATTGCAAATTCAGAAAACTCTTTATTACTGACAACTACACTTTCTGTCAAAACCAGTTGTGCTCATAGCTCAGGTATGTTTATAAAGCAGTTCCCTGAGATCATGATAAATCATATTCAACTTTGTTAATTGCACTCCTGTGTTCATGTGAGAGAATCAACCCAGAACTTTTTTTAGACTGAAAAGCTCTGTCTCCTATAAGCTTTACCTTGCTGCCTGCCTTTTTCTCCCTGAGTATTTTCCCAGCCCTGTGTCTCTTGACCCCATCTCTTCTTTCCCCTCTCAACGGATGGCTTTTTCCCCAGTGATTATCATTACAGCATCAGAGAAAATACAGCTGGAGGGATGCTGAGCAGTCATCTAGCCCCATCTTTCTGTCCCAAGACATGCCTATTTTTGCCTATCCTGCTCTGCAAAACCCACAGGGATGAAGGTTGTGCCTCTCCAGGCAGAATATTGAACTACTTAATTAATCTGTTTCATTTTTACTTCAAGTCTGTTTTTCTGTCTCAAATTATTCTGGGTTGTTATCAAGAGAATTACCTGAGATGATGTTTCTCAGCATGTGTTTGTAGTTTATGTTCCATTACCAAAAAGAATGTGTGCTAATTAGCTTACTCTGTTGTATTTTTGGATGATGCTTATAATCTATGATCTTAATGATGTTGAAGAGCGTTCTTTAGATTATATTAACTGCTGAAACGTTGGGGAAAATTACCACTCGGTAAGCTTTGCCTCTTCTTATTTATTGTGGTTCTGAATACACTGTGTTTCTGATTTACTCAGCCATAGAATCATTACTTAGATATTTTTTAGATTTGTTGCAAAAATTAAAATTTACTAAAAATGGCTTTCCTAATTACAAGGATAATGTAAAAATGCTTTTCTTTTTAAAAAGTGGGGGGAGGATTAGCTGTTTCTTGCTTCGCTCATGCTGCACATCTGCTTACTGAGAGATCTCTCTTGAAGCTGGCAAAGGTATGTTATCATCAAAATTAGATTACATTTAATTTTCATGACTGAGAATTTACAGCAGTGCTCATGTGAACATAGTGGAAGATTTGGATTGGAAAAAAATGTCTCAGTGTTTGCAGAACCGTTGCTTTTCCTTTGGTTGCTGTTCCAGGTTGAGAAGCATGCTGCCCAGCCCAATCTCTTCTCTGTGCTACCCTTACAGGCTTTGGAGAGGAGCAGAACTGTGGTGAGCTGCTATTAGAGGCTTGTCTATTGTGGGCACAACACGCACTGATTCATGACTGCTAAATTTGAGAACTCACTACATTTGTATCTGACTTAAACTTGGATCACTTGGGAAAGACACAGGACTTAATGTGACCAAAACAGAAAGTCCTCTGCACTGCTATGTACTACGAGGTTGGGGAACAAAATGATTTTTCCTACAGTCTGTAATGGCCTTTGCATACTTACTTATTGATACAGATAGTTTAGATGGCTACATGTGTCTTCTCATAGATTTCTGTGTAATCATGCAGGATCCCTCAAGCTCAGCTGCAGACATCTGCTCTGGTCTAGCAGTGCTGTGATACGGAGGACCTCGCTGTACCTGCACTGCATTGTTTACCCATTTCTGTGACTTATTGGCTTTGTAAGGAGACAGAGAAGGTGCAGCGTACCAAACTGTTATGGTAATTTAGACTGAATTCCTTTTTGAAAGTTGGGAGCTCTGTGTCATACCCGGCCATATCTAAAACATATTTGTTTTCAGGGCTGAGCATGAGGTACTGTAACTAGAACTGTGCTGAGTGCTTGGCGAGCTTGCTTTTCCCTTCATTACTGTTAAGCATGTTCTGTTCTTCTGCTTTCCAGGATTCAGGAAAGTCTTTCTGCACTTCAGAACTATTGCAGGGAAACAGACCAGTGATTTAACCCGTATTGCATTTCCTCCTGTAACATCAAGGCTTACTGGAGGTTATAGGGATGTTGGAGAGTGTACTGATAATTCAAAACGACAGAGAAATTGGAGGGCTGCATTTAGGATGTAATGCTGTTCTGTTGGGACAAGTATAACATACTGTGCTTCAACAGAAATAATGAGTATGAGGAGCAGAACAACTCATGGTGCAACAGTTCTCAGTAAGGAAATATATCAAATTACAGCTGACCACAAATGAGTAATATCATGCTTGAAAAACAAAAAGTATTGCTGCAGTTTATTTAGATAAAACAGGAGGAAAAAAAAAAAAAAAAGGCAATGTATCCTAGAGTAGCTGTGAAGTAATTCTGCTGTTCTGTTCATTTCTGATCCAAACCTTGGTTGAAAAGGTTCTGGAAAGTTATGAGATGTGGGGGCATTTGGTAGCAGTACATAGAAGGGTGAGACTAGTAGCTTATGGGGGGGGTGAGGGGGGGAGGGAACAAGCATTTTATGAAGAAAGCATAAAAGAATCTATGGTTGCTTAGCAATGGGAATAGAAGACTATGGAAGAGAGAGCATGACAGATCTCTGGAAGAAGAAAGCATAGTATTCTTCATGAGGAATAATGGCCTCAAATTGCACCTAGAAAGATTCCGGTTAGATTTTACTGAGAATTTTTGAATACTCAAGAGGAATCTTTGGAACAGATTGCCTGGGAAAGCAGAGAGGTTGAAAATAAATAATCATATAGCATTCTTTCTAATGCTGAATTTTTAAATGCAGGACTGTATGACTTTAGACATCTACTGACCCCATATCCAAGTGGAGCAGACCCACAGGGTTCATTGAGTCCAACTCCTGGCTCCAAGCAGTGTGTGTTAGTCCATGCATCTGAGAGTGGTGTCCAAATGCTTTTTGAACTCTGGCATTTAGGGCCCAAGAGCTGGAGACACCTCAGCACCAGCCATGCTTCCCAGCTCTGGTTTGGCAGGGTGGAGAGGGTAGATTTTGTCTGATGAGAGCAATGGATGGTAAGGAGGCACAGGGTGTGATCTGCTCACCAAATTAACTGTATGTACTGGGCTCACAGTAGGTATGATATTATCTATTCTATTGTTATATTTCTTAGTTAAAATGCTTTCTATTAAGCTTCTAAGATGGAATTATTCAACATCTGATTTATTTGTATATGCTTAACCCAAATTTACTCACTGAAACTATTTATTTGCATAGGTGTTTGTGAGGGGAGGTTGTTCTGTGGTTATTATTCAGCATATGTACTTGAACTGACTGAAGCCTCATTTGATACTTAGAGTGAATTCTTTGTAACCTACTGTAGTAGTCTCCTTATTGTATGAGGACAAGGTTTTTCCTGAAGCTTGCTGTAGGTATTGTAGCTCAGTGGGGTTTTTTTAGTTATCTTAAAGACTTTAGGTTACCTATTCTAAATGGATCCCTTTTCTCACGTTTTTAAACTAAACCTGGAGGTAAGGCACATGTGTGAGTCAAGGTTTTTCAAACTAAATGCTTTTTCTGGAGCCGAAACAACTTGCCAGCATTTCTTATTCTCCTCTCAAACTTAGATGAGATTATATGCAACTTTACTCTAGCATTGCTGAACTAGAAATTTTATGATAGCAAAATTTTGATTGCAACTCATGACCTTTTAATTAAAACTTCAGAAATCAGAGGCTGTGTTGTGTCACTTCCTGCAGCCTTGCTGCAGTGGTGTTCCACCTTGGAGGAGGGCTGAGGGCTGGAGCTGTCCTCTCAGTAACTACATAAAGATTCCATTAGATGCTCACGATTTATGAAGTAGCATGGAATGAGTGAATGCAGTGTGCAGCTGTGTGGGCTCTATTACCATACCATGCACTGCACGGCCACTCAGTGCACCAAGTGATGCTCTTACAGGACCCCACCAGGGAGTGGGTGATGCAAACAAAGGATGCTCAGGTTTTCCTAGCTTATGCTGAGTGTGGTCTGGTGTAAGAATAGTCAGTCTGGGTGCAGCAGACCTGAGAAGAACTGTCGTATATGCTTACACATGCAGCGTATATACACTTCATGTGTACAGCCAACCATTTGTTCTTACCAGCACACTTGTGCAAAAATGGTGCCAAGTGCTTCTCCAAAGAAGTCTGGCAAAAGTGGGGAATAAGGAGAAATTTGGTTGTTCCTCAGCTGGCTGCAGCAACATCTATTTCTGAGTGATTCTCTTCCTCTCACCCGTAAAATGAGCATAAAATTGTGACCTAACATTGCCAGATCAGATGGGGTATCTGGACAGTAATCCTCAGGGAAACAATAATTCAGTCTTTGTAAACCTGCATTAAGTTGCAGAATTGGGTTTTGCTTTATCTTTTTATTTCTAAATCAGTACCATTTTGTTTATTCCTCTGTGGCACTTGTGCAAAGTTGACACAGATGTCAGATGCTGTCCGAGTCTGGTTCCGAATACAGAAACTAACATCAGCTTCCAAAACAAGCCCAGTCTCTGACTTGGGAAATTAAAAAGCTTCAGGATTTTATGATGGAGGTGCTACCGAGGGTTAAGGAACAGACAGAATGCAGTCACTTGAATTTTGAGGCACAAGCCCCACCAGATGTTCTAAAAAAGAAGTATTATGTGTACTCGCTAAAATCACCAGCTGAATGCCAGTAATAACAGCCACAAAACTCTGCTTGGGGCAGGTGGCAAATCTTGGAATATAGCTTTTGCTGGATATGCAGCACCGAATGAGTTTCTTGAGTTTAGGTAGGACTGTTTTCTTCAGTGTCGCCTGTTTTGTGCTTTCAGGAACCATGCAGAATGTTATCTTGATTATTATTTTCTGTTGACTTACCCAATTGTAATTGTACTGATGTGATGCATAATGCCTTTTTGCCTGAAAGTAAAAGGAGAACACAGTGAAAATGAACATTGTACTTCAGTTCAGTGAAGTGGAATATACTTTCAGGCTCTTGTTTTTAACTACTTCAAGAAGCACTGGGGAGCCCTCGTGTGAAATGAAGATTGCAAAAGGAGAGGACAGTGAGCTGTGGCCGTAGATTTTGTGTCTGATAGCAATTAGGGCTCCCAAAGAGGTAAGCAGAATTGCTGGCCTTGCTGCCAGTGTGCACAGTGTGCTCCAGTGAGACACTGCTCACTCCACAGGCATGTCATTGTGATGTGGAGACATGACTTATTTTCTGACCAAAAATAGTTACTTAGATCCAAGCTTTGGAAATTTCTGAGGTTATTCTTCGTTCCTGATTGTGACATTCTAAAATCAAGCAGAGAGGTTTTAGTGTTGTGATTACTTCCTTTTCTGAAGATTGACGTTATGCTTCCATTGAGAAGTGAAAGGAATCGCCAAATTTCTCTTGAATTTTATGCGATAACTGTTTTGCAAACCGAAAGCATAAAAAATCCCCCGCAACTCACCTTTGGTTTCATTATGATGTTGCTAAAATATTCAATAACTATTTATTATGGAAATGTTGTTAGCACCTGCCAAAACAATCTGCTCTGTGCCTAAGAAACACAGCTTTCAGCTGGCAATGTTTCGGCAGCCTTTCTCCCTGTGAGCACACCTATTGGCTGAGAATAGCTCAGTGTTTCTCTATAGAAACTGCTATAGGTGGTAGAGAAGATCAGGGCAGAAGGAATGGGTAAAAACCAATAGGACCAACCACAGACCAAACTGGATTTCTGTGGCTGTAGCTTTCTGTCCCCCATAATGCTTTGTCTCTCACTTTTCCTTCTTGATTCTGCTCTCAAATGGAGGTTTTGGGGATACCAGTTTATTTGGTGCAGACCTGAAAAGGTTTCAATGGTTGGCATGAGCTTGGGGGGCTTCCTGGCCTGGTTTACTGCAGAAGAAAAGTGATTGCATGGCATCTGGAGCAAGGAGATGATTTACATCTAATAATTTTCTTTTTCATGGGGCTAAGTCAGAACAAAAATGAGCTCACTAACGCTGAGGCCCTCAGCCTGGTTATTATCCAGATGTGTCTGTGACTTATTTACGTACAAGAAAAGTAAGGGGAAAAGCTTTTCTGTTTTAAGTGAGAACTGTATTTATTCTTTTAGTATACTTTTAGATGGAATGCTCTTCAGTTTTCTCTTGTTTCTAATCTTCCCCAGAAGTTTTTGTTCCCCCTTGTAGATGTAAGAAAGCTAATTGTCCAAATACATGGATTTTCATAAAGAACGACTGTAGAACCTTTCTGTTGCTCTTGGGATTAAAAATGTGACTATTTGACTGCTATTTGACTATTTGATCTGCAGAAACAGATTTTTACTAATTTTACTAAAATCTAAAATCTAAATTCAGTCTAAGTAAGGTTGAGTTGGTTGAGGTAAGTTTTACATCATCTTCAAGTGCATTTTACGCTGTTGATTTGGCACCTGACCTGGAGCAAGGGGGGGATGCTTGTGGCCTGCTGTCCTCTGCAGCTGGCAAGTGTGGGCACTGCAGCTGTGAGCAGGGCAGCGGGATATGAAAATATCATGTAGGGTATTTGTCCTTTAAAGCCTCAATTTGTAGCAGCAACCTTCTGTGTGTAGATGAAGATGAGTGGAAACCTCTGTACTTTGCCAGAAGTGGAGAAGTCTCCAGATCTGATGTGAAGTGCAGCACTCAGAAGGCTTCTGATTGATTGGGCAGTGCTAGCTGCAGAGACTGATGTGAGAAATAGAAATCTGGGTGTCTCACAGACATCTGCTCTTCCAAAGATGGGAATCCCAGCCCCCCCCTGCTGTAGCCCAAGGGCTACCAGGCAGTTTCCTCTTGCTCAGGGCTTGCCCTGTTTCTTGCCCCTGGAAACCTGGGGCTGCTGCCCACAGCACTGAGAGGGTCTGGAGTGTTCACCTGGCTTGCGCACGTGCACTGGTGGGAGTTGCAGAAATCACCCAGTTTCCAGGTGTTGTGGCTTGTGCCACACTGTTGGGAAGCAGGTAATTTCACTTCAGCATGGGAACAGCTAGTTGTGTTAATGGATGCTTCATGTGTGTTTGTGATGCACTTTAGTGGGAGGGCATGAGGAAGATTTGGTATTGCAGGAGATGAGCAGCGTCTGGAGGATCAAGTGTATAATTCAGTGGTTGAGAAGTTGTGGTTCAGATTGCTGCGTTAGGTGCATTGACAATAATATTAATTACAGGTTAATGCATAGCCTGAACAGTAAGTGAGAGTTTTGACAATTAACAGTAAACATGAAGCAATCGTAATAGATTAACGGAAGCTTTAAGGTATAATCTAAATGCTGTTTTTTAAATGGCTCGGAGTGGAAAAATATTCAAATGTGTCTTCTCTCCAATCTCTTCCTTGAGTCTTGGGTGTGCTTTAGATTTGCAAAGATCCCTATTCTGTACCTCATGGAGATGCTTGTTTTCCTCTTCATAGTACATCACTTTTTTTTTTTTTTTTTTTTTTTTTTTTTTTTTTTCGATGCTTGGATGAGATTTTGTATCATTTCATTTCTTAATTAAATTAAAATGTGAAAATTAAGTATGGGCTTAAAAACTGTAGTGGTCAGGTTGAAAAGAAGAGTTAAATACGGGAGCAGTTTGGTACATTATACAACCTGCTCACCTGTGTGAAACAATAAACATAGTTTCATAAATATGAAATGCCTCTTTAATAATCCAGCATCTTCCGTAGTTTTCACCTACGTTTTTGTACTTGCCTCAGAGCTTGAAGCTAAGCTGACCCTCTCTTTAATATTAATGTACTCTGACTGTAATACTCTGTTCCTTTGCCTCTGATTAATGCTGTCTGTCAATTATTTACAGATCCAGTGGTACTGTGGAAGTTCCCGGAGGACTTTGGAGACCAGGTTGGAAACATGAGATTGAACTTTTTTTTTAATGTTAGAATAATGATAAAAATGCTCTCCTATTCAGCTACAGAAAGGCAGATGCTAATGATAGCGGTAAGGAAGTCTTCACCCAACTGGTGGCTCAGTGATTAGAATGCCTTTGTGACAGGAATACTCAATTGCAGTTTTCCAGCTCTGCATTCTACTATTCTATCTATCTACTATTTCTATCACCCTGGTTTTTAGATAGCTCATTTTACAAGCTGTCTCTGTTGAGAGTGTGGTCTTATTTAACCTGTCCTAATATTAAAAATGGGGGAAATGTATCAGACAAAACTTGTTAATATCAAGAAGCCAAATATTGTTATGAACTTGTGTCAAAAGAACCCTATCAAAACAAGCAGGCAAAAAAGCTGAAGTCCTCCATAAGATTTGTTTTGTCATTTTAATGTCAGAACCGTTTCTCCCTTTAATCCTTTGCAATGCAGAATGGTGCATATTTGATATTATTATAGAGATGCCATAATTACTTAGTTTAAAAAAAGAATAAATTGTCAGCCCCTTATAAAAGTCAGTGCTCTACACTTACTGAATTGGATAGCACGAGTGCCCCAGCTTCTGGCTATGAATTAATCCTTATAGGAAAGTGTATGCATGCAGGGCAGATGCATTATTTCACTGTTCTAATAACAGCAATGCAGTTAACTAGGATTATTTTGCCTAGACTTTTCAAAATACTTGTATTTAAAAAAAAAAAAAGAAACTCTTAAGTTTGTATGTTCTGTGGTCTAAATTTCTATGTTATGATTATATGATTCTAAGTTTTTTATTATTTGAAAAACTTGGAGATGAGTTTCTTCAATGGAAGTATTTGTTTTTCTAAAGAAAACACATGAAAAGAATTAGAATGTGTCTGTATTTGCATTTGCATTTCTTTTAGACTGATACCAAATCCAACATATTCTTCATTGCTAGTGTCCCTGCAACAGATGATCTGAAAGATCATCAATTTTTTACACTAGATCTTGATTAATTGTTGACTTTTTTGTTTGTGTGTGTGTTTTTTTTTTTTTTTAATCAATAATACAAGATTCTATATAGCCAGCCATAAGTTGATTCATGATGGAAAGGAATAAATATACAAGTGCAGAAGGTAGAATGTCTGGTTAGGGAATAGCATCAGTCAGAAATGTGTAGCTGTAAGATAGTGATAAATGGTATATGAGGAAAGTGTGCTCTAGTATGTTCTTAGCTTGACATTCAGTGAGTTTTGATAATTTTCCTAGCTGCAGGAGGATTGTCTTCATTGTGATTTAAATTCTTCTTTTCTGGTTTGTTTTATTCTTTTTGTGTTGCTTAAGATAGACTTGATTTAAAAAAAAAAAAAAAAAAAAAAGTATGTATAAAGAGAAATGGAGCTTATTCAGTGAGTCGAAGGTTATTCAAAGAACTGCTGGTGTAGAAATATGATTAGAAGATGAAGCCCACTAAAAACTGGAAGGGAATCATATGGAGGTGCAATAGACATACCTAATCTGGAAAAAAAAAAAAAAAAAAAAAAGAGTCCTCAGGCAGTGATCTGCCTTTGAGCTCAGAAAAGCCTGTGCTGCATGCTGAGTGGTATCAGGAATCCAGTACTTCAGGTAGATTGCTTCTCTTCCTGGAAAACAGTATGTTTTTCTCCTCTTCCTTACAAAGGAAATTTTTCTGCTGGAATTGCTGGATTTGAGCAGAATGCATTGCAGCTTATGTAGTGAACCCTTGAGCTGAAAGATGGAGCGCAGTCAGTAGGCTGTTCTGTGCGCTTGTGTGCATATTGAACTCTGTAGTTTTGGACTGGAGATCTGTGCATCCACAGATATCATGGTTTTCTGTAAACGGGCTGTCAGTAAAACTATCAAGAGTAATATCAATGGACGTTTGGCAGAATATTTAAAAGAAAAAAAGAGAATGTTCTCAACTCTATTTTTCTGTCGTGTCTATTTTAAATGTAAGATGCATGAGTTAGTTTTTGGATGTATCCCAAAGAATCGTCTTTCCTAAATCCAAGGGCTGTCTGTTTGCACAGTGATGTGATAACAGTGGGCAAAATATTTTCCTCTCTTCCTGCGTTTTTCTACAGTTTATCATGTCACCTTTTTGTTGCTTTCACAATGCAAAGAAAACTTGTCTATGCACTTTGATTTCTTCCTCCTCTTTCCCACATTATTCCTCTCAGTATGCCTCTCAGAACTTTCCAGTGCTTACTTGTTCCTATATCTGCCTTATTCTTGTGGCTAGTGTACGGTAGATCTTGATATGCTATCATACGCCAAAAGCTGAGTGAATGATGGAGGTGCAGGTTACTATTGCACTGGCATTAGACAAAAGTTGGAAAACACTGAAGAAATACTGAATAATCTTATTGTTGTAGGAAGAATGGAGGATTCTTGATTTGAGTGTATACAGGTTTTCAGTTTGAACGCTTAGTCCTCACCCCTATGTGAGATGTTGGGTTGTAGCTGTTTAATGTAATATTTTATACTTCCCATGTGTATACCTACAGGTGTCTTGCATTTCCAAAACTCCTCTTGGAGTGGCATTTTCATGATAAGATGAATTTGTTTTAGTCTTGTAGTTTTTGTGTTTATTCAAACAGGTTAGACCAGTATTTGATTTCAGCTCTGCAGGCTCACTTTCATAAGGAGGCCTACGCAGAGAAAACTAAAACATTACAATTTCTGGAAGAAAAAAAATGAATTCTTAGAAATGAGGTACTTCTTAACGTGCTTTAGAGAAGCAGACCAAATTACAAGAAAAGCAAAAGAGAAGAAAACCCCCTTGCTTCCTGAATCAGATAGTTCATAACTATTTAAAAATGAAGTGTTACTGTGCAGAAAATGTCACCCAACACAGCTGAGATCTACAAATGCTGCTGCGTTCACCTGGCACTAGAGGTGGTAGCCAATGCCTTATTGATGTCTGATGTGCCTAGACACTGCCAGTATGCCTCTGTTTGTAACTCTTCTGGAAATAAAAATACTCAAGCTCCTGGAAACTTCTTTGAGTTAAAATGTTTCTGGGCAAAGTGTAGTACTGGCACCAGGAAAAGTCAAAAGAAGAGTGCCGAAAGTGCTGGGATATGCTAGGAGTTCTTTCAGTTGCAGTGTATGTTTCTGATAGGTAAGTGGTGTGTGCAGCTGTGACTGTAGACACCAGTGTGGGGGACCAATCCTTAACTGTGAGGCAGCCGAGGGCAGTTTAAAGGCGATGCACGGTGCATTTGGTAGTACCAGGAACAGCATGCTGACAGCCTGTTGTAATGAGGAATTCAGTTCACTGTTGTCATATGGGAGATAGTCCAAGCTTCTGTGTGTAATTTAAAAAAGAAAAATAGGTTTATTTTTCTTGAAAGATGGACAAAGATTAAGGAAAATCTGTACGCCAGGGTTTTCTGCCTCTTACGTTAGGCTTCATCCTTTTATCTCGTCTTAACCTGTAAGACGTTTGAGGTTTAATGTTTCTTAGCAGCAGTAGTGCTTACAACTGTTTTAGCTGTGTAAAAATGCAGTAGCTTTTTTTAACCTTGTTGGTTACTCTCCCAAAATGATGTCTATCTGCAGTAAGTGCCAGAATCTGTATATGGTTTATAGGAAAAACTGTTTCACTGAGTGGTTGTTTTTTTTCCTCATTCAAGCTTCATAATAGCACAGTAATTTCTTTGGTCTGTGACTTCTCTGTTGGTGGAAAAAAGTCACACCTAAGAAGACAGTGCTAATAGCTAATATAGCAGGAAACTAGAGCTCACTTCCCTAATAAGGCTAGGAATGGTTGATTAATAAAGAGCTGAGGCTCTGCATTAGATTGCTGTGTTGTAGACTTCATCCTTTCTGCTCCCACCCTTTGCTTCTCAGGTAAGGAAGCTGAAACTGCTTTTTTGTGTCAGGCCTTTCCCATACCCTGCAGATGAGTAATCCATCTGGGTTAGGAATATTGCATCTCATCCAAGGCGTCTGTACTGTTTTCTACAAAGTTGCTGTATGTATCCTTGCATTGTTCTCTCATATCTTATATCATAATGCATAGTTTTTATTTTTGTCATAGCTGATTATGTACAAGTAATTGCTGAAATGTGAGTAATAAGCCTTATTCCTTATCCTGTGGTGAACCAGCTACTGAACACCCTTTTATTTGGATTTACATACATGTAAATCTATCCAGTGTAAATCAGATAATCCATGCAAATTACTGTATAAATATCTTTACTTATAAATGTGTGTCTGTAAATGCCAGTTGTTTAAGGGCTAACTCTTGTCTTGTAAAGTTATATTTTAGTCTTCCTTCAACTGAAGAAATCTCACACTTTGCTTTGAGTGTGTGTGTGTGTGTGTGTGTGTGTGTGAACTACTGAAAGTTAAGGCAAGTTTAAATGAATGTCTGGTCAGATTCCAAGTGTTCAGATTATTGCCGGACTGAAAATTCCATTGCATGGAGTATGATAGAAATTCTGTGAGCGAGGTAATCATGGAAAATACTGTATTATTCTTTGAAGGATTTAAAGTATAGCGTAAGTTTTACTAAAAAACTAAATCACAGCAAGTCTTATTGTCTGGGCCAGAATAACTTGTGGAAGTCAGCTGTAATGATTCTGTGTTCCTGTATGCTGTCCTGAGAGAGCAGCGCCAGCCCAGCAGGTGTGAGGCCGTTGACATTCTTTTCAAGGCTGCAAGCATGCTGTTAGGGGATGCACATCATGGTCTCCTTGCATTTGATGGCTTTGTTCTGTTATTCTGCTGAGGTACTAAATACGTTTCAAATGTTTATGTTAATTAGTTTGGTGCTTGTTTTTTTATTAGTAAATCATGGAAATGGTTTGGAGATTTTGCTGCTTGTGTATTAATAAGCAGTTAGTATTTGGGTACGCTGGTATGAGAAAGGAGGAATCAATTACGTAGATTATTAATTTTCACAAGTACTTTTTTGTCTAAACATTACAAGTTCTTGCTTATTTTAGAGTATCTATGGACTTGAATCCTGTAAATATCAGGAAAATGATTAACCCAACTGATGGCAACTTTGCATGTTGCAAGTGAGCTCTGTCAAGTTAAAAGAACTTCCTGAGACTTTCTTACATTCATTTTTCCTGTTTGAAAAATACGTTCTTCTCCAGAGTATTGTGTCTGTATGGCAGTAATGATCTCCATATATGTGAATCAGTAGATAGACTACCAGCAGGAAAACATTCTGAGGTGTATTTAGAAATACAAGTGAACAGCTAAAACGTTTGAATGGAAGATATCTATCTTGTTCTGATAAATATTCTTCGGAGTGACCACTCATCTAGGCATGCTGGGAACACCCAAAATTGCTGATACTTCAGCATCTCTCAAACTGTAAATATTCCTGAGTGACAAAAAACAACCAAAAAAAAAAAAAAACCATCCCAACAGACAGGATACGTCTTTACTGTGAGACTTTTATTTTTAAAAACATAGCAGCCCAACACAGAAAACCTGAACTTTCTTGAAATTCTGAGAACAGGTGGCAACATCAAGTATACTTGTCAGGATTGTAGCAGTTTGGTTTCATGGAGCTTTTAAGTTCAAGATGCTGATCAGCATATGGTACTGGCTAGCTGCATCTCTACCAGCTCTTTTGTTATCTTGTTATTGTTACAGGTCTTAATGACAGTTGTAAACCATAGTTCTGGATGCAGGGGTTAGTCCACCCTGGGGAGGAGAGGGAGAAACAGCAGTGTGGATTATGGAAATATGAATTGATCTAAAAAGCAGCTCTCTTGTAACAGAATGGGACTCAAAGAAAGACTGGGGAGAAGCTGGTGAAAAGACGATGGAATATGATGTGAAAATGATCATTTGAATGCTTTCCTTTTCATTCCCAGCTGCTGTGTTCTGGTGAAAAGGCATGCATTTGTATATCTTAAGGCTGGGTGAAAAAGGGCCAGATGAATGGAATTACTTGTTAGATATGTTTTCATTTTCAGACAAATTATGTGCATTTTAATAGACTGTATGCATACGTTAGCCATTTTTTGATCATACAGCTGTGATATTGGGGGGCTACACTTTATTAAAAATATTCCTTTCTGTTTGCTTAAATAAGTATAGTATTAATATTTGGCTGTCATTCAGATATAGCTTATCAGCCCACTGAAAATAACTGTTAGTGATTTGGCTTATTCTTGCCTTCTTCAGTGATGTGCCAAACCAAAGAAGAAAAGATTAATTGATGGCTGAAACAGTGATGACAATCATTTGGAACAGCCTCCAAAAAGGCTGCCAAACTGTCATGTATGATGTCATTGTTGACTGGCCTCGGTTGCCCTCAGAATATTCCAATCTTGTCACCTTATTTTGCATTATATGCTTACTTATATTCTCTCATCTACTTGCTTAGTTCCCTCGATGCATTTTATCTTCCTTATGGTGCTTCTTTCAGCATATACTTTCAGCATTGTTTTTGTCTGAAGCTTATTGCTGCTCTTTGAGGACCGTCCTAATTATCTCAGTCTCTTTTTATAGTAGGTACTGGATGTCATGTTCTTGAATTCAGCATTTAAGTCTTGAAGTGTTGCTTAAACTAATCAGTTTACATTTTGTGAAATGGAATAACTTCAATTTACTTTGTGTTTATATTAGGAAGGTGTCTGAGTCAAATATTGTGACCTAAGTGTGATGAAATCCAGGAACCAGTGCACTCTGGTCTCAAGGAAGGAGGCTGGTCACTGTCTTTGTCTGCAGCAAGACCAAGGGGAGGGTTGTTGGTGGGCAGCTACTGAAGGGGTCCAGGCTGCAGCTCTGGGGCCATGGGCAAGGAATGAGGAAAGGTGAAGCGGTTCCAGGCCGGTGCTCAGAATGGAAGTCAACAATATTTTTTAAAATTTTATATAAGAATTATGTCTTGTGCTCTTTTCTTACGTGTGTATTTGCAAGGCTTTGTGAAATAGTGCACATGAATGAGTGAACTTCTTATTTGCTTTTTCTTACCTCAATTTGTTTCATCTGAGTCAATCTGTGTACAGTTATTAGCAGAAATACAGTTGGTAACAGAAGATCACATCTGAGAAATAATCATCTCTGAAGTCATAGTGCATCCTGATGTCTGTCCTGTGTCCTTCAGTGGTAAGGCCACTGTTAGAGGAAACGCTGGGAAGTGCAATGCAGCTCTAGAGCTTTAGGCCAGTTAAGGTCAGGAACTGGGGAGAACTCCTTCAGTAGGAACAAGCAAGTGTGGTGTGGGGAATGTTTGGGTTAGGCCTGCGCACTCATGGTTCTGTCCTGCGTGTAAGGGAAGCAGGCAGTGACTTTCCTGCGTGGGACAGCCTATGTTTCCTGGCCAGCTGTTGGATGTGGCTGCTTTCTCCTCAGAGCTGCTGGTGATGTTCTGCTGTGCTGCTGGCATTGGCTGAGCTGACCAAGTCTGTGTGCACTTGAGGAAATGATGACCTGATGGTGTTGCATTATGAACTATAGCAAAGGTGCAATGGCCCAGACTCAAATGATCCAGGCACTTCCAGCCACAGGTGAAATGAAATGAATGTGTACTACTCATTTCCTTGAGGAAAATTGCATGTACTTGTGTGTCAGTTGCTTTTATTTCTATGTGATCCATCTGTATCTGGTGCTACAAGAGAGATGCTATATTTTGGTTGCTTTTTCTCTGTTCCTTCTTGTGGTTTTGTTGCTTCTTCTCTTTTGTTTTTTGATGCTGTCAATGGCATTTGGATTTGTACTGAGTAACACTTTTTCTTGCAATTGTCTTTCATTGCTACTAGTGATTTTTGTTAAGCTGTTTTATAGTAAGCCTTAGAATTTGACCTGGAAAATGAGAAGTATGTTTCCTTCATGAAAATATCTCAAATAATAGTAATTATGAAACAATTCTCCCAGTGGTTCCTTAGAAACTGACTTCCTTTCCCAGTTCCTTTTCTTTTGGCCGAAGATCCTTCTAGCTTAAGAAATTCAGCCCATGTGCCAAATGGGTTTCACTACCCTTTTCACTACCACGTGGTTCATCTACTTCCGCTACTACACAGCAGTGAGCACTCCACTGTGCTTTAAATTTAGAGCCCGCTCAAGTGTTTAGCTCTTGGAACATCTCACATCATTTATCAGCATAAGTCACTGCTACAGATATTCTATTTGGATGCTATGCCAAGATCATTCATTCATTTATGTAATACTTTGTATTAATTCCTTCTAAGGTTCTGAATTACAAAGAAAAATATAGTTTCACCATAACTTGTGCTGTGCAGTAATTTTTTTGGAGGAAAATAAAAGATGGGAAGTTCTGATCCTGGAAGAGCATCACCTTTTTGCTGTGAGTCTAAGACAGCTGGTCTATTGAGCATTTAGGTAATGATGCTGCCACTGAAATTGTATACTAATAAAATGTCATTTATCTTATTCCCTACTATGTGATGATAGAAAACTTTCTGTCATACTTGTGTCATTTTTGTACAAAATGCAATGAACTTCAAGATAATGAATATTATCTTAAAAGTTAAATACACCCTCCATAGTATTTCATTTCAAGAGTGGAGATGGAAGAGCGCATTTCTTTTCCAATTTTCTCAGCTCTCTAACATGGTCTCCCTGTCCATGCATTTGGTTGGTGCATGCCATACAACTGTTACACACCTAACATCAGAATGTATGCAGAAATATTTCTCTTGCTCACTTTCATCACCAATTATTGGATAGATGGTAATATTTTAATCTATATTTACACGAACAAGAACTACCTTTGAGAAGAACAATGCTGTTGATTTTTAGGTTTCTAATCAGAGTTCCAGAAAAATTTAGGGTTCTTTAAGTGGGTAAATTAATCTGTGCTGAAGTTCTTATTGTCTTGGCTATTCTGTTATTTGTGACTGCACTCTCAATATCTGTATGCTACAGTGGACAGTAAGATATGACTTAGTTATAACTGGTTAATTGTTCCTGAACCTTGTTGTGTAGATAAGTGGAGAATCCAAGGTTTTTTTAATTCAGTGAAAATCTCAGTTCTGAAACCTTAGGAAGCCTTATTCTTCAGTCTCTCAGTGTGGTAACGTCTTTCGAAGTACCAGAGTTAGTTAATGTATTTGTTCTTTTCTCCTTCTATAAAATGCCTTTGAGGGATGCTCTAAACCCACTAGAATCTCAATACAGATCAACTGTGCTTGGATTGAATTAGGTGGCCAAAAATGTACACTATCTGCAACTTAATCTAAAAATCACAATTTAAAAAGCAGATTTGTTCTGAGGGAGCTGGGATTGCCCATTGTGTTGTGGTGGTTTTTTTTTTGTTTTTTTTTTTTTTTTTAATGTAGCACAGAAGTTCTTGTGTCATGCAGTTGGGTTACCCTGCCATTTTAAAACAGTTTTACTCATCCTTGGTGTTATGCTGTGAATGGAATGGTATTATATGCGTATGACTTCCATGGGCCTACCCTATAATTACAACTAGCAAGCCAATTAGTAATAGCTATTAATTATTAATATCTCTTACGCAGAGAGTTCTTCATAATTTGCCTTTAGACACAGAGGAAAATTTGAGAACTCCAAAGGAGAAAACCAATAAGGTTAACTACTTTGTTCTTTCCAAGGTACAGAGTGGGACTTGTTTCTTAGCCTGGAAAACTTTGTTTCAAAGGATGTGTGAAAGTTGGAGAACGATATTGCTTGTGCTTCAGAGACCTTGTACGAATCATACAGTGCTTTCCATTCTCTTTTTTACAAGAAACTTTGAAGTCCTGTAAATTCTGAGTCATATTTACACTTCATTTAACGAATGTAGAAGTGGTAGCTGAATTACTTCAAACTGGAGATTACTGAGTTTCACAGTTCAATGTTTTCAGAAAAGAAATATAAAAAGCATCCATGTAGTTGAATGCAACCACGAAGTGCTGTACATTTAAGGTGCATTTTCTCAATTATTTCTCAAAAAGGTTTTGCACCTCCACCCTAAACCATTTGCATTTGTCTTTTGTATTCATTCCTTTATGTGTGTAAGAGGAATGTTCTGAAAGCAGCTGATAATTTTTTTTTTTACCCTATGAAATTAGTAGACGATCAACAGGATGATGCATATTGCACATAAAGGTTAAAAATAGTTATGGAGGCCTGCTAGTAATTTCCATACTTTAAGCTTGGATTTCTGTGAATGTGATTTAAGATGAAATTTTTTGTTATTCAAACCGTTTGGGCCTTACTTTATTGTAGCTACTACTTTTTGATGAGATTTTTAGCAGTGGTAACAGCTAAGTCTTTGAAATATAACTACTGCTGCTAGCTTCACATGGGTCCCTGCTGTGGGTGTGTGCAGCTTCACAAAAAGGAAAAGGAAAAGTCAGCTGTGAGGACAGAGCAGCTTGCCTCTTCACGGACTGTTTTATGTAGGAGCATTAGAATTTCACCTTAGTAGAGCCATAATGATGAAGAGCTCAAAGCTGCAAGATGCTAAGCAGTCTGACTTTGATTTAAGAATGAATCTAAATCTGTGCTTAACTTGAAGCATTTAAATATTCCTATTGAAGTCGCTGCTTTGAGTCAGAAATATGTTATGACAGTCTTAAATCTCAAGTAGATCACTTGTTTGTATGTTTGAACTGACATAAGATAACTAAAAACTGTGGTACCAAATGGTGGGGAGAAAGTCGGTTGAGGATGCTAGGAGATGAACATGGAGATTGCAGTATGGAAACTGGTAAGAGAGACTTTCTTCTTGGATGGAAGGTATTGAGAGAGAGGTGAATAGGGATAGGAGGTTCTTGGAAGAGTTTTGAAGGACAATTAGATGAAATACTAAAGCAGAATAGCAGGTCGTTTTTTGTCAGTAAGGAAAGAAAGACAAACAGTGTTTAATAAAGTATATGCAACAAAGACAAGACAAAAAAAGAGAAGTTCCCCTTTTTGTGGGGTTGGAGGAGGGTCTTTAAAGAAGGAAGGTAGATAAATAAGGAGACAAGAACTAGGAAGTTATTGAGGAAGAAAACATTTGAAGAGAAAGGATAGTGGGGGGGGGGAAGGCACAAAAATGTTTTATCTAGGTTGATGACTATTTGACCTCTTAGAATTCAAGATAATAGACATAAGGACAAGTAGTTTTTTGAGCACTGATTAATGTGAATGTTTTTGTGCATCTTATCTGGATTGTGTCATTCCGTAATTCAAATTCTATTGCATACTACCTATCTTATTTAGGCCTTTTCTTTCTGGGTATGCTGACACACCTATGGAGTGAACATGGTGTGACATAATCTTAGAAAGAGACTGTCCCCTTCTTGAGAGGTGCTGATGCAATAAGTAGAACAGATCTAGGTGGGGATCTAACTGCTTGGGGGTGGGTGTCATACTGCAGATAAATGCAGAAATAGTTGAAAGGAGGCAGGAGTTTTTCTGAAAGGCAGTGTCTAAATTGCCATTTCTGAAGTGATTCAGTATTCTGAATATCTTAAAATGTTCCAACTGGAGAATATCTTCAATCCCTTAACAGAGATTCACAAGAAAAAAAATCAAGTTTCCTTTCCTCTTAAATGTGAACTGCAAAATATTGCAAGCACAAAAAGTTACTGCGGAGAGTAGTTCCTCTGTCCTTCTAATTTTAGAAATTAATTATATTAAATGTCAATAATTAAATATTTCAGTAGTGTAGTATCTTGTAGTCAGCTTCATTTCTGGTGATTCATCAAGCTTTGTCTGCATTTAAAGAAAAAAAGAACCCGTTGAAGGGTGTAAGTTGAAGTGGGGGGGGAAAAAAAACTCATGAACTCACTCATACTTTTGTAGGGATGCACTAAATATGCTGGTTCTGTAATATACATCAAGACTGGTGAAATCTTTCTAAAGAGACAGCTCTTCTACTTTCAGTTGCTGTGAGATACCCTCCGAAACTCACTGTACTTTACAATGTACACAGCTACATGTTTGCAAATGGACCTGCCTGAGGTATCTGTTTCCATTTCCACTTAGCAAATTAACAGTCAGAGCCACGTATGTGCTTGCTTCTCTAACCTGACGCAACCTCTGTGTGTGTGATGTCCTTTCTGCTTTGTGGGATGAAAACATAGAAAGGGAAACACATGGAGATTGTGGCTTCACTGAGTTAAGCAAGGCCTGTTGGGGGGGTGGGGGTGGGGGGGGCAGAATTCCTGTTGTTGCCTGACAGTGTTAAGGGTACCAAGTTTTGAAATTCCAGTGCTTTGAAATTGCAGCCAGGGAAAGGTGAATTTGTTCTTAGCTGACGACTGCAGAGCATGAATCAAATAATTGTTTGCAGTTCTGATTATGAACTTCCGAAGATTTTCTTTTAGTTGAGTATGGTATTAGAAATGAAAATGAGATTTTCCTCAGTGAGGAGTAAGGTGTGTATCTGGAATGTAATCTATCCATTAATTTTGCATAAGGGTAAGATTGAGTTGCTAGGACTTGTTTTCTAGGAAAATGGTGTGTGATTTTAGAAACATCGTCTACTACTTTTTCCATTGCTTCCAAAATGATGATACACAGACCTTGCTGTTTGGGTATAAAACAAACCAAGGAAAGCTGAATAAATCTGACTCTGTAAGTGTCTGTATTATCTCTGTGTGTAATCAGTGTGTAGGAACAGGCTTGGACTGTGTAGAGCAATTGGTGCAGTAATTAATAAACCCACTGGACCGTGAATGTGTGAGAGAGCAACTTGCTGCTGATATGCTGTAGATATGAGTATTTTCTTAAATACTATTTCCATTTTTTTTTTAAGCTTTGCGTCAGGGAAACAATATCATACCAACTACAGTTGGTATGATATTGATTTTGTGGTTTTATTCTTTCCATTAGAGTTTGTGTAAGGAGTGAGATAGCAATCCTTTGACTTAGTAATTAAAATCAATTGTGTATATGACTGTATGTGTTTACTCAGTGCTTCAAAGCAAATATGTGCTCTTTAACTTGTTTTCTACAGCATCTTTTTAGTTTCCTCTGCACACACCTTCCTTCCTGAAACAGTGGCTGTTTTCTTTTCTGAAACTGACACTGTGAGAGCCCAGAGTGGTGCTAATCATGAGGCAGTGTGAATGGAGGATAGCTTGCTTTCTGAAGATTTGACAACCTTTTGTTTTCAGAGATTAACACATGCTTTTATGAAGCTTTTAAAATAAAAGATGATAAATGCATTATGCTTTTTCAGAGGATGTGCGTTTTGACTCAAGAGTGAGTCCTGTCTGAGTTGTGGATCGGTGAAGACAATGACTTGTTAGGAAGCAGAGCTCAATTCTGCTCAATAGAAAGGTTATTGACTTGAACTGTACACCGATAGTGACTGCTTATGTGGATATGTGAATAACAGCCATTTGCATTTTAAATCTGTCTGGAAGCATCTTGGGGGCATCTTATTTTTCCTCCATTTTAAAAATCTGACTAACACCTGTAATTAAGGGGGAAAGCAGAGCCCTGGAAGTGAGGTAGGACTTGCAGCCATTGATCTGTGTAAACCCAGCTTATGCTGTCAGGGGAAAAGCAGTCAACTGCTGAGCTGCTTTGTCACTGACATAAGCTGGGAGAGGATTTTTTTTTTGTCTGTGCTGTTTATACACCAGTCTATAGACCTGCTGGCTGCTTGAATTTTAAAGAGTGGAGAGGTTTAAAGACCGCTCCCTGAGGGATGCTGCTGCCAGTTGGGAAGCGAGTGGGGCCGCCCCGCAGGAGCTGAGCGTGTGCCGGGGGCGGCGTGAGGCCTCGCTGTCCTGCGGCCGGAGGCACGCGTCGTCTTCGGGTCACCGGCTGGGCTGCTGAGCTGCCCCTGGGCTTGGGGCTGGTTCTTCCTGTGGGATCGTTTATTCTGAGAGGATGCGCTGGGAGGCTGGAGTGAATATGTTTCTGTACCCTGTTCTGAATCGTTTCTGAGATCAACAGGCAGCAAGCCCAACTCTCAGTAGTATGGAGAAAAGAACTTACTATAGTGTGATTATAGGTGCAGATTTGGAAGGAGAATTTGAGTTGAGATACTGAGGCCCCTTCCCAAAGCACACCACGGTGTGCTTAGACCCCTTTCCTGTGCTGGGAAAGCTGGATTCTGAAAGATTTCTTGAGCTCCATTCCGTGACATAGAAACTCTTGAAAATTGATTTCTTCATTCTGTACTACTAGTTCACATAGTGGAGCATCGTGTATCTTTAAGATGTTGCAGCTAACAATGTGTGTTGTATTTGAAGGATTCATTTCTGTCTCTTTCTTTCCCTGGACTTTTCAGCTCTCGCTGATTAACTTCCATGGGTTCTTTGTGTTTTACACTTACAACTGTTCCAGGCAGATGTTTGGAGCAAATAGTCATTGTGTGTGGGAATTTCAGTACATAGCTTCCCCTAATGGAAGCTGGCTGCTCAGCGCACAGTTGAACAGTGTTCAAGCAGGAGAGTACTAACATCCTTGATCCAGTTCTTAACCCCATCTGCATCTCTGCAGTCTGCTTGCCTTTTCCTGAGTGTGTGCACCTCACAGGATGCCTTTATAAGCTCCAGTGTAGCCAGTATAGTCATGTTGTTGGTTTCATACAAAGAGAGAACCCTGTAGCTGTGCTGACCCATACAAATGCCATCTCTTGTCCCTTCTTAGCTCATGTGTGCCACAGAAGGTTTGTTTCCCAGGCTGAGTATGACTGTTGGGAAAAACTGCTATTTCTGGGATCCTGTAAGATCGCTTGAATAATTTCTGCTAACAGATTTGCTAAACCTGCAAATCACTTTTTCACCTAATGAAAAATTTTTACTAGCTTGGGAGCATTTTCATATCATAATTTATACCTTTATTTGTCACTAAACAACTTAGTAAATGCTGTGAGAGAGAGCAATGCTATTATATTATTGTACAAACATAGCTCCATCAGATTCCCTCCCTTTCCCTTTATGAACAGAGTTGCTTTCTTTTGAAAACCAAAGGGTTAATCATATAAATATCTCTCTTGGACCAGCAGAAGATTTCCATGATTTTCAGCATTTGACCATGAGACATGTATAGAGTCGTTATACCTCTCTGTAATTCGTTCTGCTGCCAACTTCATTCCCTTTTCTCTGCCTGCATTTTAATTGAAACAACATTTGTATTTTTGAGCCAGGATCTGTCAGAAGTCCCTGTGGCTAGTCTGTGGTACAAGTAGCAGCAGACGTGGCTTACCCATATGGTGTGGTGCTTCTTGTAAAATCCATATGGCCTTGTTGAGGGGAATCCCAGCGGGGATGTGAAGGGTGTTAATACCCTTCAGGCCAGGCCTTTCCCTCCTGGGGCTTCTACGGCATTGTCTTTGCAATCTGCCGAAGCACAAACTTAATTCCTTTTTAATAATCAATTATTTCAGTCCAGGAACGTGTACTGTATTTTTTTTTTTTTTTTTTTGCAATCATATGTTCCTCAAGTTTATTATTATTTTCTATGAATATTTCTGGATATTTGTTTTAAACCAATCTTCAGGGGAACTGCTAGCAAACAGAGATAAAAGCCTTTTCAAAATCCTAACCCTGTTTCCCTTGCATTTACAGGAAGTGCTGAACAGTGTTCCAAAGTTCTGCTTTCCTTTTGATGTCGAAAGGTATGTTGCAGTTATCATTTATTTAAACATTTTATATGAAAGGGTATTTAGTGTGATAACAGGGAAATATTTAAAGGACAAATAAAAATACAGTACAGAAACATGCACCCCTGGATGAACATCACAGCAAAATACAACTTTTCTGGAGTTGTAAGGGTATGTCTTTCAGGATAGAGCAATATTCCACCTCTTGATTATATTTACTCCTGTAAATTACATATACTCCTGTATAATTGTTAACAACCTCTGTGTTACTATCAGCATATAATACAGTTTTGTTCAAGCAGCAACCATCATAAAAAAGTCACAAGTCTTTAGGATATAAATACCAGTACTGAAAATGTGTAGTTTGAGTTCAGAGAAATTAAAACTTTAATTGCATGGAAGTAACTGAATGTGCAGCTGATTTTTCTTAGAGTAGACTTAACAGCTAATTAATAATACATAATAATCTTACCTTTCTGGTATCCATTACAGTGTGGCATCCATGTAATGATGCAATAATTTAAATGGTTTGTATAAAAGTTTTATTAATTAAAACACTTATTTGAACTTGTCAAACTGATTAATGGTAATTAATCTATCACGCTCGCTTCTAAAACTCACGTTGTCCGAATCAGCAAAGATGGAGTTAAAAGCGTGATTTGCATAAGGAAGAAAGCTGCAGGCTGTAGCGCAGGCTGAGCCGGCTGCAGGGCAGCGTTGGCAGCGCTGTGAGCGAGAGCCCTGCAACAGCGATCGGCAGTGTAGTGTCAGTAGTGTGGTGCAAGGCAGGGAGGGAGGCTTTACAGGAGAACATGGCACGTACAGACTGTCATAAGCACAACTTCTCTGAAGAAAACTAGGCTCATTTAGCCGTTTATAGATGTTTAGTTGTTTGCATTTTGAACTGGCTAAACTTGCTGCCCTTCAAACTGTTTTGATGACCTAACCAGTGCTGTTCGTGTTGGCTGTAAAGCACTGAAGTCCTTAATGTGCTCGAGACGTATGCAGTATATCTGTGTAAAACTGATAAAGAAGATGAATAATGAAAATAAAAATTGAGGATAACAGAAAAAGGTGAGGTTCCGCTGCTGCCATCCAGTGGCAAGAATTTTATCAGTGGCAGCAAATAATTATTTTCAAATAACTACTTCAGTGTTAGCTGTTTCTGTTTATTCATTCAGAAGGCACTTAGTTGCTTATATGAGGCTGATAAACTTAATCAGAATTCTGTGGGAATATATTACTTTAACTGAGTATCCAAATGATGGGGGGGAAAATGATACAAGTTATGTGATGTTTGTTGTTTGCCCTTTGTCCTTCTGCTTCCAAGTACTTTTTCACCTCCATGTTTGACCAAAGAGCAGTGCTCTCAGACGGGAAACTTATATAATATCCATACACATTGGCAGTTGGACAGAAGCTGGGGTGATTTGTGGAAGCTGAGGTGCACGTTCCATTGACTGCTGACTGCTCAGCCTGCACGCAGCTGCCTCTGAAACCAGTTTCTATACAAGTGGCTTCTCCTTGGCTGGGGTTGGGAGCTGGGCTGTTGGGACCTGTGAGGGAGTACAGGCAGTGTGGGGTCCTGGGAAGTGAAGGTACTTGGGCAGGGGAGGTGGGCTGAACTGCCGTGGGCAAAGAGACAGAAGTACTGGATGCCCATGCAAGAGTGTCTGCTGCTCTTAACTTTTTGGGAGGAATAATTTAGGGCTGTGTTGTGCTTATGCTATTCAGTTCAGACATTTTCTACTGTAAAGGCATGTTGCCACTTGAAAATAAACAATACAAAAACTGTATAGTTGTCTTTTACTTTCCTGGAGGTGGATATTTTTGTTTTGAAAAGTATGGGACCAATGCAGACAAGTATCGATAAATATGTTGCTGTAACTCCTTTCTGTGTTTGTTTTATTTTTAAAAGAATGCTGTAGGTGTGACAAACACCTAGTTTTTTTCTAGCCATAAATATGCTTTTCACTTGTCTGCTGAGCATTTATTTTCTCGCAGGGAGAACAACCACAGACCATACAGTGAGTGCCCCCAAGTATTTTACAGGCTGCTTCAGTGGCAAGTTCTGTACAGAAAGCTTTCATTGAAGAGAAAAGCCAAGTTTCTATTTCACAGGTTGAGCTCATTGTACTTTAGGGAATATAGTTTCTCAAACTGTATTGTGAGATCTATCAGTATATAAACCACTGAGAGCACTTTGTGATCCTTGTAAGAGCTAGGAAAGACTAGAGCAGAAGTGGTATTTCCACTGATGCTAGTGATTGAGGTATCTGGAATAAAAAAAAATGACTTCGTTCCATACTTTGCTTCTGGGCATTGTTGCATGCAGCGGAGTTTCAGGCAACAGTGTCCTTTTTATTAAATAGATAAACAAAACTCATTTAAATAATAAATCAATGTTCTTGAAATTATGAAAATAATGTAATTAAAGCCCTGTCAAATCCCAGTGGTAAGTCCATCGTCACATTTTCCTCTGCCTCACCTGTACTCAATCAGTGAATGAATTGAAAAGTGGATGAAGTGAGAATGTGTTTGATTTTGTTGTATTCACTATGCGGTGATCATGGACTAAGATCTAGATTTGATTCTATGTGATACTGCTTACATTATCTCACTAGAAATACAGACTTCCATTTGGATGTATGAAGTAGCTGTACACTATTTGTTTTAATTATCACAATTGCATACTGTGAATGGTAATTTAAAATCTGTGGGTAACTCCCCTTAAATATAAGCTGGAAGTCAAGCCAAAAAGGCACAGTGGATGGCGTGATGTGTTAACCATTACTTAAACTTTGAGATATATACATACATGTATATAAATAGAAAGCAAACACATAATTTTGTTACTAACCCGGTATAGCTTACATTTTGTGCTAAAGAGGATTAAGTACTGAATTCTGCCATAGAAGTTCTTGAGCATTTACCCCGAGAGCCTACATCTTTTTTTGCAACTGAATTGTTTTAGGATTCATGAATTACACAACTGCACAACTTTTAAACTGTTCATTTGTTGATAGTCATGAATAAGTTTGCTTTTTCTCTGCTGTGGAATTCCTTTCTCTGTTTCTATTTGTGAGAAACAGGAGGATTGTACTTTTAAAAAATGTAGAGATTTTATCACTTCCTTCTAATATTTGCTAAGCTGATTTTTAAGTGTCAGAGAAAAACACCTTGTCTTTTTTATTCTTTGTAACCTTCATGCAAACGCTACATGATTATTTTTCCTCTTTCCCCTCAGTGATCTGTATTTTCACTCTCAACCTCAAACTCGTGTAACTTGCAGAGCCCCCACCTCACTCGCTAGCTGTGTTGGTAATTTTGTTGGATAATTGAGTGAGCATGCAGATGTTCTTCTCAGTCACAACTCAAAATCAGTCTTAAATTTCACTGTCACAGTTTGACTCTTCAGTTTTTCTGCACTTTGATTCTCTTTCCTTTGTTCCCTCCATAAATACTTCTGATCTCCCTTTCTCCTCCTCTGCTTTTTCCCCTTCAGGTTGTATTTCTTCTGTTGTTTGTGTAGTCCCTCTGTAGCCAAGACTTTGGAAGGTGTCTGTAGGACTAATATGGAGATAAGTGCCTTATTGATTTCACCTACTGTGCCCACCCAGTCACATGGTAAGGGCTATGTTGCAGAGCATAAGTGGCTCTGCTGCACGTGCTGTAGGAAGATTACTCGTTAGGTGTAGAATATTGCTCAAGTACGTGAACTACTGTGCCTATTATTTAGCTCTCAAACTATTAGAGTCAATGGCTAAACCATTTCTGTTGGTTTTTTGAGTAGCAATCTCTGGCTGTGGAGATGATTTGTGGCTGACAGAAATACTTAGTTAAAAAGTCAACAGATGAGAATAGAAAGTACTTAGCTAAGAATATATTTAACGTTTCAAGCTGTATAGATAAATTAAAACATCTCCTGAACACTTGAGTCATTCCAGTCAATCTGTAGGATGAGTTAGAAACTCTGAAATGAAGTAGTAATCTTGTAAAACTGAGTTTTTTTTCACTCTATCTCACTGTATTATACACATATATGCCTACAATTTATATTACATATGAGAAAAATCTGTGTAACGGCAGGAGGAACCCAAGTGGTGGAGTCATGATCACAGGGTGAGTTTAGAAGCAGAAACAATAGTTGCTGTTGGGGACAGTAATCAGTGGAAGAAAATGGCTCAAGCTGAGGTTGCAGAGTCCCCACTCCACCCCATCAGCTGGTGCTTCCACCTTTACATCAATTCCAGCTTGAATCTCTTTCTCGTTTTTTCTCTGATTTGGGGAGAATTAGGGTCAGTGGTTGGTGTGCTTTACTTTTCAGTGTCAGATTTGGAGAAAAAATACACTGAAATTTTTCAGTAGCAGTTGCCTGTAGTTAAGAACTGAGTAAGCTGAGTTAGTGAGTTGAGTAAGAACTGTGCCTTGCTGGTCAAGCATATGTGTGTGACACACATTATAATTAACGTTACCTGTAACTTTGTTTTGTTTAAAAAATATTGACTGAAATCTTTTCTGCCATGCATGGTTTTTCATTGTTTGGAAACAACAAAATCTCTCTGAAGTTCAAAGCCCTTTAGGAATTCCTAAGTGTGAAGGGCGATTCATTTTAAGCATACTGTGTCTCCTAAGCAGATAAATTTGGAAGAAGAGCAATTCTAATTAAGAATTAAGGATAAATGTGATGGTTAGACATGTTGTTTTTCATTAGAAGAGATTTAATTCCTGCCTTAATCAGCTCTCTCAAGGCAGCCTTGAAATGCAGCCTGCACAATGGCTATAGTGTAAACAGAGTTCTTTAAAACAGCTCTTTACCTGCTCTGTGCGTACCAAAGAGCCTTTTCTGTATTCTGCTGATATTAGAAAATTTTTAAAAACTGCTTTTATTCATATAGTGAACTGTAATAGCCTTGAAAGAGCCCATTGTAGTCTGCACAGTTAATAAGTGTTTACACACATTCTTTGCTACTGGTGATTTATTGTTGTTAAACTAAGATTAAATGTAAGCAGGCCATGCAGGAGCTGAAAGGAAGGGGGGGGGGGGGAAGCAAGACAGAGGAATGAGGGAGGAGGAGGTCAGCAACAGTTTGCAGTAGCGTGCCTGTGCTGTCTCCCTGCAAGTGAGCAGGTCACTTGTTTTGAAGTAATCCACAGGCCTGAGTTCTGTTTAAAAAAAAAATAAATTAAAAAAAATGTTTATCTTGTTCAATAGATCCTGTGCTCCATTGGAAAGTACAGGTAACATTTTGGTTGGGAAATTCTGGTAGGTAGGAATTGCATTTATCTACGTTGATTTTCCTCTTAAGGAAAATTGGTAGAAGCATCTTTGCTGTGATTTGGTAGTGTGGCCGAAGTCACAACTTGGCTTCAGAGACATGGGACCCAAATACCATAGCTAAAACTTGTGCACATAAAAATATGCAACGGGTGCATTAAAACTATTGTGCTAGTGCTTCTTGAATGTTTTGTGTTGAGTTCAGACATTGACAATATCAATCAGTGTGTGGAAATACGCAGCCATCATTAGCTTGTTCTTCTATGGCTGGCATACAGTCACTTTCACTTCTGCTGAAGAGGGGCAAAAAAGCAGGCCTCCTTGCTGCCCTCAGGTCTTGCATGGAGCTTTTGAAGTAGCAACCTAGAATGAAGTCAGTATTTGAAACTCTGATTAGAAAACATGCTGCGAATGACTGGTCTCTGGCTTTTGTTAGCTGTTCTTCTGAAGCAAATGAGACCAAATGCAAACTTCTAGGTTGTTTGTGGAGGTTCAGCCTTGGAGCTTTTCTCATCTCGAGCATCCAGAATGTGCTGCTTGCAGCTCCTCCTAAAGTCTGTGGGATGCAGCTTTCAAGCTGGGCTGTTCTCACACCAACTGTGAAAATGCTGCATAGTCTCTCTTGAAGGGAAAATGTTGAGTTGGAGGTGGTGAGATGGCATTGGGATTGCCTCCTGCTGGACTGCCATAATTTGCCTGTGCTATTTTTAATAAAATCTCAGAATTAAATCATATTTGGTCTCATGCATTGAAATTTTTACATGTGCTTTAACTGCAGTACAGTATATTCTCCTTTGTCATCTTCCAGTGTTGGGAAAGGAGGAGATAAATGAAAGGAAGGGCTCCTTACTGGTGTTAGATTCTTTAGGCTAAGGAATTGTTTTTAAGCAATAGTGGAGCAGAGGCATACGGCATGTGTGTACACAGTACATAAAAAGCAAAGCCTGCATAGTGGGGCATCTATTAAGACAGCTTTTGTAAATAGCTCATCACATGTTAGACTGAGGTACTATACCCTAGGCGGAGCACAGGATGCTGGCAGTGCTGCTGCTGAGGGACTTTGCAACACTTGGCTGTGTGCAGACCTGAGGGTTTCAGTGGAGATTTGCCTCTTTATTCCTGAGAGTAATAGAGACTTGGATAGAAAATGGCTTTATTGGCAGAGGAGTAATGAGACAATGTCACTGATGCTGTTGTGTCATATGTTATACGCAGGCAGCATCCTAGTTATCCTAAAGAACCTGAAAAAAAATTGAGTGAGAGCTATCAAGCATTTACTAAAAGTAAAGAGCATACTAGGTTGGTTCAGTTGACTGAAGATATTTGAGGAAAATACTTGTAATGAATTGAGCTTTATTACCAAACTTATTCTTTAAAGTCTGTTAATGATGGTGGATTTCTAATGATCACATTGGACTAGATATATATTGTTCTGTTATTTGTGCTCAGGGCAGGCTTTTATTTCAGGCTAATCACTGTGGTTGGAAGGGATGTGTCCAAATGGAAGTAAGTGGGAGTTCGGAGAGTCTGGGCAGTGGCATCACTTGGCCGATCTTTGAGCTCTTATCATCATCAATTAAGCATTTGCATGTGTCCCATTGTAAAAATCCCATTGCCTTCGATCTCCTACCTTTTTTTCCTTCCCATGGGCAACTTTTTGCTTTTTATTTTGCTGAAGGTTTTTTAAAAATATACGTATTGCAGGGGATAATTGGGGAAAAAGTGCACTTGGTGGGAGATGAAAGATGGTTCTTAGATTCTGAAGGAATTCTTTTTCAGCCACAGGTGACATATGTTAACCATATTGCTCTCTAGCAGGTGCTTAGGCATTCTGCTGAAGATGATGTAAGAATGAGAAAATAAGATGGTAGAATTATAGTCAGAACTGCTGTGTTGCCTTTCCAGAACTTCTACAGTGCCCATTAAAACTTTGCTGTATTTTACTTTTGACTATGCTATGCATTACCTCTCCTAATTGAAAATGCTGAGTCTACCTAAAGCTTATTTTTTTTTCTGGGAATTGTTGAAAAAGTGCAGTATGTTTTTCCGTGAATAAGGTTAAGATGTAGTTTGTGTTCTTAAGTACTTATATGGAATGCATTTCATGATTTCTATGAAAATCACCCAAGTTTGACCAGACTGAAAAGCCAGTTTTAAGCTTGCAATGTGCTTTGCTTTATGAACAGATCTCTTCCTCTGTCTCTATGATCTTGTAATGTTGTATTTTTTCTATTTTTCCCCAAACTGAAGTCCCAACCATTCTAAATCTGTCTTTATAATTCAGCAGCTGCTTTCTCTCATTCTTATTTTCCCTACTCTGTACCTTCCATAACTCCTGCACCTTCTGTTCTGTGTTGTGGGGGTCTGAGCTACACACAGCCCTTGAAGCGTGGGCTCACTGAAGTGGAGGTGGCCAGGTCTGGGTGGTGCAAAGATGGCAGCAGGAGTCATGGATGAATGAGGGAATGGGGCTCTTCGGTGCCTGCAGAAGAGGTGGGATGAAGGAGGGAAGGAAAGGATAATCTGAGAGGAAGAGCAGTGAGGTTTGAGCATGAAAATGCTGGAGAGCAGTGACTAGTGACTAGAAAACACTGCTAGTGTTTTCTATCATCTGGTGTTCTTATGATCCGTATCTAATTTTTCAGGGTGTCCCAAAACCAAGTTGGACAGCATTTCACTTTTGTGCTCACCGACATTGAAAGTAAGCAACGGTTTGGATTTTGCCGTTTGACGTCTGGAGGCAAAGTCTGCCTCTGTATTCTGAGGTAAGCTGCATGTGAAAAATGGAGTAGAGAAGTGAATATAGGACAAATGTAATATCTCTTCAAATCTGTTAATACTTCTTCTCAACAGTTATTAATAATAAATATTTACTATTATCAGTGCACTGCTTCTTTTCAATGATGTTACCATTGATTTCAGATGAAAAGTGGTCCCAAGTTCCATACGATGGTTTCAATTTGTATAACACAGGAATTTTACACTCTAGCTTTGCAGGCTTTGAGCATTATGTGGATATTTTTAATTTTTAATGGAGTCTTTGGCAAGTATCCAGTCAGTTTCATGATGAAATACACAATTCTATATTCCTGTACTTGGAAGCAATTTTCAGGTGTCTTCCACCTTTTACATGTAAGAAACTCCAGAATGAGATGAATCATCAATGTACAGCATGGCACTGTGGTACAGAATTGACACTGAGAATTAGGAAATTGACCTAATTTAAATAGTTTTTTTTTTTTTCTTTCTGGTTATTCTTTATTTTTCTGTAAAGTAATAGGTTTAGTGATGAAGGGGGGGGGGGGGGGGAAAGGTAAGCTAAAGTCTTTTTGTATTGTGCTTTATTATAAAGCAAAATTGCCTTCAAGTATTCAAGTAATAATCTGTCAGCATGCAGTACCTATGGAGGAAATGGGGGCATCTTTTCTGGAACCCTTCTGACATCCAGAGTTTTAAACTGATTCCAATCTATTGTTTGGAGTGCTTGTGCAGTGGTTCTTCTGGGGTAAAGGAAAAAATTTGGGAGGGATCACATGGAGCCAATTAATTTCCAACAATACTTCTGTAATAATGCTGCATAATGATTTAGTTCAGGCATTTGGAGGATAAAATACTTAACCCTTTTTGTTGTGGCATTTTTTGTTGATGTGTCTTGTTAAGCACTGTAGAGAATGTATGCATATGCTTCTAGCTTTTTTTTTTTTTTTTTTTTTTGAGTTAAATTTTTCTTCCTTCATCAAGCTAGAAACAGAATTTATGATTCTTACTCCTAACCTTGCCTGTCTAGATTCTAATGCTGCAGTACCAATCACAGAATGGCCTGCGTTGAACAGTATCACAACAATCATATAGTTTCAACCCTCCTGCCCACGGGCATGATTGCCAACCACTACACTGTGATGCCCAGAGCCATGTCCAGCCTGGCCTTGAGTGCATCCAGGGATGGGGCTCAAGTGTGCATATTTAATTACTGTCTGTAGTACTGCAAAGAAAAAGGTGCATGTTCTCAGCTGGTGTAAACTAAGGTATTTCTTTTAACATTTCCGCAGAGACATACATCAGTTAGAGATTAGCCAGTGGTCTGTTACTTGACAGGAGTAAGTAGGAAAATGAAAAGTGGCAAGCTATAATTTTTCACTGAATCTTAATCAAAACATTGCCTTTATTGCTTTTATTGTGACAATTTCAAATTTACAATGCAACATTGAGTGCATAACAGCATTAGCTTCATGGAACTGTACTTCTAGATTGGTAGCCCTTTTCTCTCCAGTTTATATGTTAATTTGAAATAGCGTTTCTTGGATAGAAAGAATGTATTAATGTTTTCATTGAAGTGTCTTCATATCTGGTCTGGTTTCTCCAAGATTTGTTAGGAATGACCGAGTGAAAGAAGACCCGCTAGCGTACTCCTATTGGTATTTATTCTGTCTCTGCCTTGTTCATATTTATCTTCAATTAACCAATATGAAAGACCTTTAAATGAAGGGTTGCTGTCTTAATATGTAAAGATTTTGTACACGTGTGCACAGTTGCTTCTTCCATATTTCAAAGTACCATTAATGTACATTCAGTATGTATATACACAAAGACACTTCTGTAAGAACAGTTCAAACTACGTGTCTGTCACACGTCTAGTAATATTGAAGTTTATATAAACATACAAATGTGGGCATACAAAAATGCCATATCTAACTACCACCCATCTACATATACACATATTGTGTATCTCCACTAAGAAGAGGACTGTGTTTAAACTGGGAAGGGCAACAAAACTGGTGAGGGGTCTGGAGCACAAACCTTATGAGGAGCGGCTGAGGGAGCTGGGATTGTTCAGTCTGGAGAAGAGGACGCTCAGGGGAGACCTCATTGCACTGTACAACCTCCTGAAGGGAAGCTGTGGTGAAGAGGGATCTGGTCTCTTCTCCCATGCAACGAGCAGGACACGGGGCAATGGCCACAAGTTGCATCAGAGAAGGTTCAGGTTGGACATAAGGAAGAACTTCTTCTCTCAGAGAGTGGTCAGGCACTGGAATGGCTGCCCAGGGAGGTGGTGGAGTCACCGTCCCTGGCAGTGTTCAAGATGCGTCTGGATGACGTGCTGCGTGATATGGTTTAGTACTAGTGGTGTGGCAATGGTGATGAGGAGACGGTTGGACTGGATGATCTTATAGGTCGTTTCCAACTTTGTGATTCTTGTGTGATTCTTGGATGATACTTACACAAGCAAAGCAAACTTAAACTGCTGGCTGAGGCTTTAACACAGACTAGAGGCAGTTGAGTATAAAAAAACTTCACTGATAGTAGTAGGAAACTAAAATCCAAGTAAAAATATCTTAAAGGAATGGCAGGAACAAGCTAATCACAGTGATGAGAAAGAAATTCTATAGAAATTTGGGTAGGCTGATGAGTAGAGAACAGAATACAGCAAGTCTCTTGTGAATATCTTTTGTGGGTGGTATCAATTCATGTGTTAACCTTTGCCAGGCTGGCGAAGTATAGGGTTTTGAACTGCAAAGTGAAGAAAAGACTACTTGTCCTGAAACTGTATGCAATCAATATAAAAGCTGCTCGTGAAATTAGGTCTTGTAGCTTATCTCTCTATAATTCATTTTCTTTCCTTCTTATTTGAAATGCTAATTAAAGGAAATAATTTTTGAATTTTCCGCCATGTAGTGCTACATTAAACTGGAGAATTTTAAGCAGAACATCTACTTGGGTTGTAGATACAGGAATACTGTAGATGCTTCGTGGTTTTGTACACTTGATATACACAGAATGTGAACAGAATTCTCTCTGAGGTCAGAGTAAGTGCTAATACAGTGAAACAACTACACCTGATGTGGTTATCCCAGGCATTTCCATCTGAAGAAATTACTAGTGCTACGGTATGGTCAAAAACAGTCAAGCAGAATTTGTCTGTATTTGCCAAATTCAATGTGCAAATGAGTGCAAAATCATAATAAGGTGAGAGAACAAATCTTGGATCGTTCTTCAGAAATGTAGAGGGATTCCTTTGCAACTCTTTTGACTTGTTTGGTTTCCTCTATTTTTAAATGACGAGGCTACTTTGTGTGAAGCTCTGGGTGTGAGTCCTGCTGTGCCACTTCCTTCTCCACAAACCATTGAGCTCATGTAGCCCCTAAGAACTTGGGTACCACAACAGGAGTATTGTAATGTATTTTTGTTCTTATATACCGTACTGGATGTTTTCTTGTTCAGTTTTCCATATGATAATTTTGGCAGCTCATAATTGAAGTGGCGCAATAGAAATTTTATATAGAAACAATACCCAAAATAATTAAGTATCTGCTATTTATATCTCTGCTGTTTGTAGTAGAAATAATGCTTCGACTTCACAGTGAACTGATTTTGAATTACTTGAATGGTTTTAATATGTAATTTATGTAACTTGACTGATCTTTTCTTTGTTAAAAATCTTGAAACTGTTGAATGTGAAGTTGACCTTATGTACCTAGAGAAATGCAAAATGCATCATTAAAATTTTCAGTCGTAGATTTCAATAATTTTTACGACTGTAAAATTGTCACCTATGTTTCCAAATGAAATGCTATAATAAAGAAGACAGGTTTATGTGGTAACTCTTTGTAGTTCTTCAGTTCAGGCCATTCTTGAAGCCTTCTCTCTCTTCCTTTAGGCAAATCCCTTAGAAGCAGAATGTTTCAATTTTACACATTTTGTGTCAATTTTCCAGACAGAAAAGTAGCCCCTAGACATTAGACATTTAGCTACGGAAAGGCAGTTTCCTTAGTTTTATTTGATTACTAGAAGTTAGATTCCTGCTGATAGTTCAAGACTGTTAGTGGTTACCTGACTATTTGACAGAAAACATTTCCTTTCCTTTATTTAACCTTTGACTCATGAATGTAAAAGTTTTATCAGAGTTATAGCAGAAGCACAAGTGAGGTGGAAGCCTACTTACTGCAACAAGGGTTATGCACGACTTTGGGTAAAGTCTGAGCTCCTGTCTTGTGGCTCATTTGGATTAAAAGAAAATGCTAAGTATGTTTCTAATTAGCCATGAAATATCTCGTGCTTGTGTTTTCATGACAGGCAGTGGCTGTACTCTTAAAGACCACTGTATTCTAAAACAGGAAATAGGTATCTTTTAAAACAGTCGTGTGTATTTTGATATTCTTCTTTGTTGTGTGAAGGCAACTTTATAGGAGTTGGAGGTTTTCATACGTTTGTCTTGTACATTCGTTTCTCAAAGGAGTATTAGTTGTAACGTGCTGTCTGTGAAGGCAATGTGTACAATTAGAGAGCAATGAGAAAGCAGTAATCTCATTTGAGAATCTATGTTCTTTTTATTTGATGAAATCAGATCTTGATGGTCTTTGCTTTCATGCTGTCGATGTTTTGATTTGTCTTAAATTTTCAAGTTTAAGTAGCATGCTGAGATTATATTAACATAGTATCTACGGTACTTAAAGGTTTAAAGCAATTCTTTATCTAGTTTTTCACCTCAGAAGGAAGTTGGTATTTTTAAACTATGTGCAAACAGTCTGGTTTTTTTACAGTGTGTCTGTGATTATGTGTACATCTGAATGTGCATCATCTCCCTCATCCTGCTAAGAGAGCAAGCTCATGTAAGAGTACTCGGGTCAGCATGCCTTACCCTTCCCTGGTTTTGTGCTCGGGTTCATTAATTTCAGGTGATGAAATTGGCCTCATATATCTATTCAAAAACTAAATTTTAGTTTTTGCAATAAGAGGGGAGCCAAGATCATAGATACATGACAGAAATATTGTTCCTACTTCAATAAAATATTAACATTTATAGCACGCTGGTCATAAATGTTCATTATGAAAAACAAACAATCAGATAAGATTTTAGAATATTCTACAATGACAAAAAAAAATGATATGCTTGGATGATATAGCCTGCTGCTGCTCAGGTGATGGCAAAACACTGGAAGGGTTTAAATGATGTAAACTATTCTTGTATCTATGCTTATAAAGGTTTTTTTGCAGTTTGCACCTTGTAGTTTGACTTGGATGAAGTGGTTGAGCTATGCTCTGATCTCTGCTGCAGCTGGGGGCTGGCAGAGCAGTTTGCTAGCTGCAATGTCTGCAGGGATCCTGGCGGTTGTGCCCAGCAGTTTTGTTTTCATGTCCAGGATGAGGGAAATGTGATTTCAGAAGGTCATAGGTCAGGAGTTCCAAATGGAATAAAACTCCAAAACCAGTAGGTTTAGGAGCTACTGCAACAAGGATGCGCAATGTTCAGGCCCAGAAGCAGTGAGTGGTAGTATGGAGGTGTGGTTGTCCACTTGTTCTTCACTCTAAGAACTAGAGTCTATTTCTAAAGCCTTACCAGCTGCTTACTGAGAATGGAGCTATTGCAAAGGAAGTGTAACCCCTTGCTCTGCTCACTGGACAAAAGTAGCCTTGGCTTCTGAAACATCTGAGATTTCCCCTGGTGGATTCCACTTCCGTGTTAGGGAAAGCTTAGGTATAAAATGAAATAAAAATCTTTCAGTCTTTACTTCCTCTCCTGTCCCATATGAAAATATGAACAAGCCATATTAATCATGCTTTTTGTTTTAGTAATGTGTTTTTTATTTGTGGAAAAAACTCTAAGAAAGAAACTAGAAGGTATCTAATTTGTAAGTAAGGAATAATTTATACTTGCAATGTCTGGTAAACTACATATTGCATCTGTATCATAAGCTTAAGTAGAGACTATGGAAAGCTCTGATGTCACAGTTAAAGGTAAATAATCTGTAAATAGATGACAGAAAAAAAAGGCAATAATGATACTGAGCTTCTCTTCTCATACCGTTCAGTAATGTCACATTTATCTTGGATTCTATTTAACTAATCAAATATTGCACAAATATGGGTTGCAGACTTATGGTAGGAGCCTTTGAAATAGTGGTGTTATTGTGCTTGCAGTATCAGTAAATGCTCAGCTGTTTATAGAAATTGCTACTATGTATAGAAATGGCTTCATAGAGGGAAGACTTTATATATTCTTGTATATATGTGGCATCTGTGCTATTCTGTAGCGATGCACGACTTGCCTGATATGGGGTACTGGCTCTGCCTAGGTAGATGGTTTGTGGCAGTCTGCCCAGGCACAGCAGAGTGTAGAATGTCAAAATAGCAAGTAAAATTACCAGCACAACTACTGAAAGCTTTAATAGACAATGGGACTGTGATTTAAAGCTGTTTGACAGTGCTTAAAGTGATTATTTTTTTGGGGGATGCATTTAGCGTAATGAGAAGCAAGAATATTATAAGCTAATCTACATGTACATGGGACTTAAAGTAGATTTCCACCTTACTGTGTAAAGTGAATTGGTATACATAATAGATCTGAAGTACTGAGGTGTCAGCTTCATAATAAAGCAAAACCCAAGTCTTACCGAATAGGTTTGGTTAGTAGATAGATTGTAAAGGAGTAGAGCTTTGCTACAACCTATCAGTGATGTACCATTAAGCTGAAGTTTGTGAGAAACGGGTTTATAAGCATTTTATTTACATGTAAAAATGCAAAAATGTACTAGTCATTTTATGGTAGGTTTCATAAACAGTGGAAAAGTACACTGATATCTTAATGTTTCTTTCTTTCCTCTCCCTTTTTAGTTACCTACCCTGGTTTGAAGTATACTATAAGCTTTTAAATACTCTGGCAGATTATTTGGCTAAAGAGCAGGTAATTTTACATTTTACGTAGTCTACTTCTTTGTGTGAAAGATTTTGCAGCAGTAACAGTACCAAATAATGGTCACTACTTCAAGTGCCATAAAGTGATTCTTCACTGTTTAATTTTAAGTAAAATTTAGTGCAAGTAAAAGTCATTAAACTTGTTATACTGGAGTTCAATCAATGTGAATGTCGGGCCACAACTATCACTTGAATATCACATGAATCTTAGAAAGCTGCTGAGAATCTACCTTTCTGAAGTGTCAGTCTTGGTATAAACAAGTCCTGGGTGAAGTGTGAGCAAAGTGTTACATCACTGGAGAACTCTATGATGCATTGATTGTAAACTGTAGATTTCTGGAACTATCTGATTATCAGTTACAAACACTTTTTTTCAGAACTGCATAAAATATGATGTACTGTTTCACCCTTCACATTAACTAAAAACTACCTCTCGTAATTCTGTCATCTCAACTAGCAAGACAAAATTGCTTGCAACATTTGGTGAAGAATCATGATAGTTTAGTTTGCATATTCATGAGCAATTAAACGTATTCTAGGATTATACAGGGAAGGAAGTAGTGGCATCTGTTTTTATGGAGAACACTGTAGCCATGTCTTTCTGATTTAACTGCATTAGACTACAAGATGGAAATTTAAAAAAGGAAAAACATCAGTGGATGGCCATATGCTGATTGGAAAAGCTGATGTTGAAAAAATAGATGAACTATTTATTAAGCAGTTGTTATGCACTACAGTAAATGGACTTCATGTAATAAATAGAAACATTACTCTAGATGTTGGATTAGTTAAATGTATTCTGTATGTGTAGTTTAATCACTAGTAGTCTGAATCTTTAAACTGAGCTTTGTATTTGGCTCTTATTTCACTATAGCAGTAAAATGGTTATTAAGGAGGTATTTGACCTCAATAGGAAGATGGGAATCATTTTCTCCTCTGCTTCTGCTCCACTGTTCAGTGGTTTTGGCATTGTACAATCACTTTAAGTTGCTAGATGAGGCTTGTTGTGCTGTATACTGAGAATCTCAGTATTGATGATCAGAAAGTTTTAGCAGTGTGTAGAAGTATGTGCTTCATTGTACTGCTTCATACCATATATACTGAAGAGGCTGTCATGCTTTCCCAGGCACTGTGTGACCAAGAGTGTACAATTCAAGCATAGCTGCACATTTAACAAGGTTTTTTTGTTAGATGAGTACCATGGCTAACTGTTTTAGGAAGTCTAAATATCCATTTTAATGCTATTTTCAGTTGCAAATAATAACTAAAAAATAACTAATTTATGGAGTACATGAGGAAAAATATAAGAATTTTTCTAACATAAATGAAGTTGGCTTGACTCATTTAAATTATATTTAATTACTTCATGGGAAATTGCAATTGTCTTTCTCACTAAATGTGTATATGTATGATATAAGTTGTTTGACATGTAGTAAATTGTAATAATTCTTTTATGTAATGATTAATTACTTTTAAAAAATATTCCCTTTAGGAAAATGACTCAAAGGATTTGTTAAAATCTTTGTATAGCCATCCTGTGCCAAAGGCAAATGCTTTGGTCAGTTTAAGTGTGGTAAGTATTCTCTGCATTATTCCTAATTCTATTGCCTAATCCAAAATGCCTAATTATGGTTAAAACAATCCTTTTGTAAACTTTAATCTTAGATGGCTTTCCATCATTAATTGGCTTGGATAATCTTTTTAAGCTTTGATATTTTTTTTTCTGCGCAGAATAGTTTCTTTCTATCTGGAGTTGTTGTCTTAAAGTCAGTCAAAAAGAAACAAATTGGATTTTTCTCTGTGAATGAAAAAGGAAACTGAGGTGGATTGTGGGATTTAGTACTGCTAGAACTACTACTTTGTGTTTCTTGTTCTTTCTTGCAGATGATTTTACATTTTTTTCAATTGTCTATAGAGTCCTAGTATTTTCATTCTTCAAACAATAATAATCCACTGTGTCTTGAAGGCCTTGCAGTCTTGCATGGTGTTTCTCACCAGAACGTACAGCTGTTTTTTGAGGCTACAGTTTGATTTTTTTTCAGTGTATTTGTGTATGTATGTGCATACGTATATTTGTTTTGTCCTTATAACAAATGTTATTTTTCAGTATGTAACAGAAATTAAAATAATTTGTTCAGAATGACATAATATTATATTATATGAGCCTACAGTAGTACCCTCTGGTATATGGAATAATATTTTACTGTTGCTAACTGCAGTGTTATAACCAATTCTAATTTAGAAATCGTAAAACACTTAGTAACATCCTTTAAAAATCCTCCTGTGTTTCAGTAGGACATAAATTTTTAAGATTTTTTTCCTTTTGTTTCCTGGAAAGCTTTGCTGTCAGTGCTGTGTTTCATCTTGTACAGAGCTTTCCTATCTCAAATGAATGTTGTGGTGAACTTTGGAGTGGAGGATACAACCAGCAACATTGGGATGACAAATTGCTTGCAATTAAGTTGATGCTTGCTGGTTTTATTTCAATATTAGTTGACGTTTGAATTCATTTTTTCTCAGCTGTCTCTTGTTCCCAGTAGTTTGTTCCATGAAAGAGTTTTGTTATCTTTTTAGCTGAACAATGATAATCCAAATGTGGGCTGGTTGCCAAACGCTTGGCTGCAGGCACAGATGAGCAAGTACTGTGGGTTCAGGCAGGGAAAAGCAGGATGGAGTAGGTTCCCTTGAATCAAAATGTGTTTTGGATCTTCAGGCATCTATTTTCATAAGCTCAGTGCTGCAGGGAGTAGGGAAATGTTTGTGGCCACTTTCAACTCTAACTTTGTGTGTCAATCTTTATATCAGTGTCTCTTTCTGTCTTCTTGTGTATTGTAAATAGGCAAGAGTGGAACAGTCAGCGGTCATAGACTTAAAAGAAGCTATAGTCTGAAAAATAATTGTAGGAATAACAGCATGAGGTTGTCTTTCATGGTGCCAGGATGAGTCTAGATCAAATTTCATGAAGCAGAATTAAAAAGATTCATCTCCCCAAATACTCAGATATGCAGAGTAAGGCTCCTAGATGTTGAACTGGCGCTTAAATGGCAGACCATGATGGTACTTAAAATTACGTGTACATAATCATGCATAAAATATGCCAGTATCCAGATACATGGTTTTTCACAGTAAATTTCAGTAAGTAGGACACCAAAATGCCTTGATCTATTTAAGAACCATGTTCTCTCCTTGCACTTCTGTCTTGTTACAAGCAATCTTTGATTCTATGAAACTTTCTGTCTCTTCCATTTTACCCATGGAGGGCCAACAAAAGTGCTTTTTCTTTTGTTGGAAAAGTTAGCTAAGCATGAATTTAGATGGGGGTGAAACATACAAAATAAAGCATATTCTCAGAACACATTTTAGACATGGGAAGCATTGGAATCATCTTTGCTCTATTGAAAAGCTAAAAAAAAAAAAAATCAATCTTTCTCTCATATTGCATAAGAACCAAGAGATGATTTTTGCGAGTAAGCAAGTTTTGAAAAAAGAGCCTTGCCTTGTGTCGGTGAGTTTAAAAGGCACTATCTAAAACCTATTGTAATTAAAGTAGTGATTACTTGCTATAGGATATGTTTTCTGATTTCAGGCTTATTTATACTAACCTTTTGGAAATTCTGCTCTTGTCTATAGCCTAAAAGAGCATTATTGACCTTCTGTTTAAACCAATGTAATTTCAGAGTATAACCAAAATCAAACACTTAAACTTAACGAAATTTGCATTTTCTAGTTTTCCTTTTTTACAGAAGACTTTATACGAGACAGCAACTATTAATTTAGTATGTTTTTCATGGTCATACGCACCCTCCTAAGAGAGTTCTCAAAGATGTGCGAGGACTCCATACCATGTTATTTTTGCTGCTTTATGGTTCTTAATGGCTTCAGTAATGCATCTTTGCTTCTCATAGCTCTAACTTCCTTTTTTGTTCAGTGAGTGAAGTATTACTAACTTCTTAATTATGAATAATTACTAGTCCAAGTTATTAAATCCATTAATCAGAAAATGTGTTGTTAAATTTTCTGCACTCTTATTAAGTATAGAAAACAATTTTCTCATCTAAGAATGTACTCTTCTCTTTAAGAATGTACTGCATTAATCTCAGTATTTTCCTATTCCTGACTACAGGAAAGACTTGACTTTTTTTTTTCCTGTTGATGTTTTTAAAAAAAAAAAAAAATAAAATCCTGGAATGTCTCGTGCAGATGCACTGATTTTTTATTTATTTTTTTTTTTTTTTTAAGTTAGTGATGGTTTTTGTTTTTTTTGTTCTTGAGCTATTGCCAATTGATCTAATATGTGGAGAAAATTTTCTATTCAATGTATCAAACTGGTTTAATAAGAGTCTTTTCCTACACAGACTATATTGTATTAATATATTTTTTTGCTTGAACACCAGACACTATCTTAGACTTCTTTTTTTGTTCTGTTGTATCTTTTTCAAGTTTGACTTAAACTGTTTTTGTGTTGCTAATAATGGTAAAAAATATGCAGTATAAAAGCAGAGATCTTAAGAAAAATTAAAAAAGCCTTAAAATAACAAAAGCTAAAAATTCAATGGTTATCACATTTACTTAATATCTGCTTCAAGGTTTTTTGTCCTTCAAGTCTTAGACTAATTATGAAAAATATCTTAAAATTATGGAGTTAAATCTGTATTTGACTACTAAAAGCGCTGGATTAAGGAGAACAATTTAAACTACATCTGTTTTCAGTTTAGTGCATTTTATGTTTACATTCTAACTGGCCTCAAACATAAGATTATAAAATTGTGAATGTTTTTCATAAATGATTGTGGAATGTCGAACTGTCAGACCTTGGATTTCTGTTAGCACATTTTGGATTTGAAGATGTTTGGAAAGAGACAAGACGGCATATTAAGCAATAATATTACCGTTCTCATTAATTGTCATGGAAATGATTTTTCCTTACTCGTTGTAAATTTACATTTTGTTCTTTAACATTTATTTTTGTGCTTGAAATTTTTAAAACCAGTGCTGAAGCTACTCTGACATGAGACATTTAAACCTGGCTTAATTGCATTCTAACAGCACCACAGTGTTTTGTTCACTTGGTTTGTGTGCTGTATTAAGCCAGAAATTGTGATTTCATGATGTGATTTGCTTAGTTATTTGTCTGGTAATAGTAAGAATCCTACTGGAAACCTGGCTATTTGCTTAAACAAAGATGGGGTTGGAAATCCTAAATGTGAGATATTTTAAAAATAATTTTGATTGCTGTGTATATAAATTATTCATTTTTTCCCCATTGATTAGCACTTGTATTTCATTACTCCTGATATAACTGGATTGCCAACAATCCCTGAAAGTGTAAGTATGCAGTTTCTTTTTAAGAAATTTGGATGTATAAGCCTCATTCTTTCAATAGGGCTGTGCTCTGCTTTTATCAATAGGTGGATTTTTCTGTGACTGTTTTTAGAATATGATTGATGTCTATTATTATAACCTTTAGCTAGTAAAGTTACTCTTGCATGCATTGTTAAAGCATTGTACATTTTTTGAGCATTACTGTCTGCCTTTTGTTCATAATTACTTTGTTTGCATTTATGGGGGTTATATATGCAAAACATTCTACTTACATAGCTAGTGTTGTTTGAATATCTGCCCTTTAAATGCTGCTTTGCTAAGCTGCAAATTTAGCTATCAAGATAGGCAGTTAAGTTTTATTTAAGAAGGCATTGTTTCAGGCTTTTGGAAAACATACTGTACCTGCTCGTATGCGGATGGTAACCATACACCAGAAATAATTACTGTTATTTTTTAATGAAAGATTTCGTTCTGTAGAAGCTGATTTCTTGGTAGTGCTGCAGTACAAATGCAGAATGTGAGATCACGTCCTAGATGATGTGTTTAGATAGAAGGTATTTAATTGGTTACCTAACTTTCTGCTTTCTAGTTCTGCATTAAATTGGGAATTCAACAAGGCTTTATAGGTTTGCGTTTTTACACTTTCACATGGTGACTTTCTTCTGAAAGTTAGATGTTTTGGTGGCTGTGGTGGGTAAACTGCAGTACAGACACATCGTCCCTGGGATGCAGGAAAGGTTGGGGAGGAAAGGCAATGGGGCCGTACAAGCATAGGCTGAGAAGTTCAAACCTGCAGGTAGTGGGAGGTTATTCCTAGCAGGGCTTCAGCCCAGTCCTGAGCTGGTGGCAGGGGCCCAGGGGAGATACTGGAGTCTTGGGGTAACTCAGAGGTCTGTAGGAAGTCGCTGCATTAAGATGAAAGGACCCAGGGTGGGGAGTGGCTCTTTGGTCAGGACAAGGATTAGTTTTTAGATGTTTATTTTCATGTTTCTCCCTTCAGATTGAATTCCGCTGTTTGTAAGAAATCTTCTGTTCTAACGTATTCTTTGGTCTCCTACTAAAGCATAGCTTTGGAGGCTAGGAGATATTTAGTGTGTTCAACTTGAAGAAAACGGGGAGGTTTCATTTCGAGTTTCTGGGTGAGTGAGGTTCTTGCAGTGGTATTGCTGTGGATGTGCTCTGCTGATTCTGGGGAAAGCTGTAAAGTAATTGTCAAAGTGCCTTTCTATACTATTAATGTTTTTTTAACTCTGTTTATGAAATACCCGCTCTTCCAGTATCCGCAAAATGGCAGAGGGTAGAACATGTAGGAGTTAAGAGGTGAGATAGATATAGTAAATCAATAATACAGTAACTTTTCCTTGTTCTTTTTTTCACAAACTTCTGGAGCAATATCTTTTCAGTTCTAATGCAGACATAACTGTGACTGACTCTCAGAGAAATGTTGTTCTATACAAGATGGCCAACTTATTTACCACGGCATGTGCAGAACAGAATCAGCATGTCATTATCAACTAAAATATAAAGGCTGCCCTAGATAAGGGGGACTTAAATTACCTTTGCACATCAGCTTCTGACAACCCATTAAAGGGGATGCTTGGAGGACCAGAATCTTTCTAAATGCTGCATTTGTGGCCCTTAACACTCTCAATTCAGCTTCCAAATACCTATGCAGGATGGACCCAGAGTAACTCCATGCTCTGTGTCTTTAAATTAATAATACATTTACGAGTTTACATAAAACTGTTTAATTCAATGGATCGTCTGTCATTTCTTCTAAGAAATTCTCATTTAATATTAAAATGTATCTGAAAAGGAATTGAATCTCCTGGTCACCATCCAGGTTTTCCCTCAGGTTAGGTTTCCCTAGTTATGGCCTACAAGGAACTGGAGCAGCAGCTGCTCAGCAGTGGCTCTGGATCACACAGCATTCCCTGCATTGTTGGTGGCGGCCGTGTCACAGTTCTGAGCCTCAGGAGCATGTGCTGCCCTCAGGCCTTCATTCTTCTGTCATGCCCTCACTGCCTTTCTGGGATAAAAGCCCTTGCTGTCTCTGCTGACCCCACAGCTAGTGTAAGCTGAGTTTCACTGCTCCGGCTCCTGTCCTTGGGCTGGTACGTGCCAATGGTGGGCTCCTGTGTTAGCATTCAGGGGTATGCTGTTTCTGAGAGGTCAATGGAGGTTCTGGTTGCAGGTGTGGTAATGGACATGCGAAATTAGGAAATCAGATATATACTTTGTATGTTGTGAGGTGAATTGGTATATTTTTGTACCTATTCCCCAATAGTTATGTTTGCTGTTTCTCTATGCGTTTTTGCGGGTGGTCTTCAGACTAATTCAGAACCTGTATTTCTGTGGTTCTGTGCCACACAGAAGTATTAAGTTCATCTGGAACACAGAGACCCACCCACCTGACACACAGCCCCTTTTTTTTTTTTTTTTTTTTTCCAGTTCCCCCACTTTTATATTATCTGACCTATGAATAAAATGTACTGGTGGCTTTATTTCTTGTTAAATCCCATAGAGGTACGCTCACAACCTTCTACTACAGCTGGCTGTTTCTGCACGTTTTTCTTCCCAACAAGCTGGTTTGTTTTCCTTGAAGTAGAATAACATGTACTCATCTTGGGAGAGACTGGCAAAACATTGTGGTTTTATTGTCATAACTATGGCAGAGCAGTTACTGTGGTGCTGGGAGATCCGTTCCTGGCTGGAAGTTACAGTTGCTAGCATACATTGCTATTGATGTGCTATATTTTCGGTTGTTTAGATTCAGAAAGTGGACAACTCTAATTTCAGAAGCATTACCAAATAATCTTCAAATCATCAAAGTAATAGCTTGTTCCAAAGCTAGATCATCACTAGCTTTAAAATTCTATTTACTATTTTTAGAGCATATGCATTTTAATGTAGATTTCCTTAATATTTTTTTTCTACCAATTAATTGGTCAAATTTTCTGGTATACAGTGTATTAATGTTTTTCTTAGCTACCATTGGCACTATATTGTTAACATCTTATTTATTTAAACAGAGAAACCTCACTGAGTATTTTGTTGCTGTGGATGTGAACAACATGCTGCAACTTTATGCCAGTATGTTGCATGAGAGAAGAATCATTATTACCTCGAGCAAACTAAGCACTGTAAGTACTTCGCACGTCTCCTTTTCAGTAGAATATATTGAGCGTTTCACAAAATGACCTACAGACCTTTGTGGTTTTAGATATGTTCCATGTGTACTCATAAGACAATATCTACATACTTTTCTGATATATGGTTTTAGTCTGGCTCTTGAAGTACAAAAGTCTGATTTATATAAGACCTACTCAGATACATTAAGTCAGGTTAATTATTTTCCTTATCAGTAGATGAGAGTTCTTTAACTCTCCTGAGCTCATTTCTGTGCCTTCTAGCCTAAAAAGAATTCTTAAGGGCTATTATAAGATCTTTATTATTCACTTGTGGCTTATTCCATTGGAGCTACTTGAAAGAAATCAAGGGGCCATAATAATAGCTGCTATCCTAACCTGGTAATAGGTAGATTCATCTTTCTTAGAATGGCTTGGGAGTGCATACTGTAATAGCTCTGATTTGGAGCAGCTCTTCAGACTTATAATAGCATACAACTCAAAATAGCATTTTATTATTAATAAAGGATTTAGACTACTGCCACATTAGATGTTTTTTTCTTTCCTTTTACCTGTGTAGACTGTTGCATTTCATTTTGAAACTACATATAAATATTCAGGTGTTAATTTTGTTCTAATCTTTTCAGAATCTAATGAGGCTTTAGAATCCCCTATATTTTGAATATATACTAAATATTAATTTTGCGTTACTATGAGGCTGTTGCTTTACAAGCTACTTTTGTCATTGGTTTTATTTGCTACACAAATTATTTGGCTTGTTAAGATCAGTCCTTAAAAATACCTTATATTTTTCAAAAGTATCCATAAAACACGTTGTTTTATGTTGTTTCTATGGTGCGAGACCAAAGTTCTATTTCTAAATGCTACTAATGCTACTACCCAATAAGCAAACAATTATTTTCAGCATATACACACAAGTTTGGGTATAGTATTAAAAATTTGTATTTTCCAAGACATGTGGATGCTGATTTCCAGTAAATGTGTGTGTATAAGAAGTGAGAAATGTTGGACTGTAAATAGTGGATTAAAAGCCTTTAACTTCTTTTGAGTCTAAAGTAGACTCAACAGAGGATTAAGAACCATCATGAAAGGCTGACAGTTTTTACAATTCTAGATATTAGCAATTGATTAACACATATATACATAAATTTATATATTATATTCACTGTGATTCTTAATATTGTGTATATCTAAATATATAGTACACATGCTATATACAGTATATATAATCCATAAACAAATATATACAGTATATGCTATATATATATAACACATACTACATTAATGATAATTTGCAGAATGTGGAAATAATTAAGTCTATTAATTAGGGAATGAAAGAAACATGAGGTTGATATATGATTATATGTCAGAAGCCAAATGAACAACTGTAAAACCTGTAAAATGTGTAGTGAATGAATATATTCAGTCTTTAAATTAACGTACTGTGATATATCTTTTAGGCACCAAAGATTTTACTCTATCTTATGACATTTCCATATTCTTTCTATTATTTCCTGTGGAACTGGTCACGGGAAGAATTGGGCATTGCAGTAGAGTAATAAGGTGACCCTAGTGGGCATCAAGAATTTCAAGGGAAAGCCTCTTCAAAGAACCTGACTTGGTACAAGTTCAGGCAATGCAGTAAAAGGAAACATGTAATTGATTTGTTTTATTATTTTTTTGCCAGTTTGGGACACATCTTGGTATGAAAAATGAAAGAAAAAAATATGCCATAAAAAAAATACCCTCAACTGTAACGATGCTTCAGCCAAACCCCTTTTACTGCTCCAGCAGTGAGAAAATAGGAATCATGATGGCAGCTCTGTGCCTGTGGAAGAGGGTCCTGCAGGTGGGCATGTGTCAATGTGCCCCGCAGGATTTGCAGTTGTACTCTCAGCCTACATTTGGATCTTTTTAAGGCATATTGTTGTTCAGCTCAACATCTCAGCTGGCCTCTGTTCCTGTGATGTGACAACAGGAGAAATAGTACCAGAATTACACTGCGTTCATGTACACCACCTTATTTCCACTTTCAGATTCCAAATGACTTCATTCTGGTTATTTTTTCCAGTCTTCTAATATTATGTAAGTTGAATTTAAATGAAATTGCTGCTACATTGTGTAGCATTTTCAATACAGGACTAGGCAAAATTTTTCTTACAGAAGTGAGATGTAATAAAACAAGTGAGTAGTGCTGGCTTATCAGGAGTTTCAGAGAGAATCTGCTTAGCATTTTCATAAACAGAACAGGAGTGATGCTAGGCTTCCTTCCTTACAGAACAGTAGAATTTAAAAATCAAATAAAGCACTTCTCAGGATCTCCTGGAAGAATTCAGTTGAATAGCTAAGAATCATTATCAATAATCAATATTTTTTACACGTTTCTTCTTTAAAATGTTGAAATGCCTTATACAGTACAGGTAAGCAAATGGCATGTATGCGAGCTCTATGCAGCAGATTGTTGTGCTGTGAGAGTTGCACTTCAATATTCCTGAAATACAGCTTGATATATATATAGCACTCGTTTTGAAAGAATGATCTTTGCTAAGTGCAACTTTCTGTTAAGGGAGTTGTGCCTTATCTCTGAGGTTAACTGAATACCAAGTGTTTATGTCAGTTCATGGGGTTTGGGTTGTGATGTCACCTCCAGTTATCACTTCTGCTTTGGTTCGCTATCTCAGAACAGGGACTGATAAAGAGAAAGGCATAATTCAAGGCCACGCTTAGTTTTTCCTCATCCTTGTTGAGGGGAGGAGAGAAGTGTAGGGAGAGGGGTAGAGGACTACTCTGTAACTTTAGCATTGTTGCCCTGTGAATTTCATGCTTTCGTTACTTCAAGTAAAGGATCAGTCCTGGGAAAAGACAAAAGGGAAAAAGAAGGATGCAAAGATGCTTTTTTAAAAAGGTATACTTCAGTGGAAAAGGGAAATAAAGAAAAAAAGTTTCTTGCATTTAGTTATTGAATAGTAATTTAAATTTTTTAAAAAAAGATAATTACCAATTTATCTAAGAGGCTTTGATTCAATTGTCAGCTTATATTTTATTTCAGCTGTTTGTTCTTTTGTAAGCATTTCATATTTACAATTGCCATGTAGTTATTGCATCTGTCTTTAAACTCTGTATATCCCTTTAAATACTCCTTTGATGGAGATATTTATCTATTTGCCATACCAATTACTACAAAGGTAGAAGTGGAAACTTCCCACTGCTCCTTCCTGTAATAGCTTCTGGGTCATTATTTGACCTAAGTGTTGGTTCTTTTATGAGCTTGACTTTCCAGCCCCTTTAGTAATGTGATTATCACCAACCTCACAGCTTGCTTTAGGCTCAGTGTTAGAGTGAGACAGATTCAGCTAGCCTGAGGATTATGCTCTGTAAGATACATTTGCAGCAAAAATTGCCATTTCTGGCTTTTGAACGGTAAACTCAGGAAGAGAAACAAATTATCTGCTTTGAAACATACGAAAGAATGAATGAAACAAAGGAATTGATTTATTTGCGGTGCGACTGTTGTTTCATTTTAACTGTAAAAGGAAGACGTTTCCTAGATGCCATACTGTATATTCTTGCACAGCACTGTTTCCTCACTCCTCACAACATCTGCGTGTATTCTTGTTAGGTGCATGGAGCTGTGAGAGTTTCAGTACAAATAAGTTTTTAATTTAATCTCACTATAAATTATTAAAGTGCTGGGGAAGGCTTTTCCAGAAAGGCTGAACTACAACATTGATTTTATGCATGCTGGAGGCAGGCCCTAGATGTTGAGGCCCCAAGTGCACCTGCTGTGGTAGTCTACCAGAACATCATACCATACTCTCATGTATTCAAAGCAAAGGAATAAATCATGATTTTACAACAGTGCATCAGTTGACTTATTGCTGTTTTGTGACCGGAGGTAGGAAGGATTGCTGTTTAAAGCCATGTCATCGGTTCTCAAGTCACTCAAGCATGAAAGCTTGTCATATGCCTCTGTAATTGTACCTCACCAGCCTTTCTCTAACTAGTCAGCTGGGGCTGTGCGTTTTGTCTCAAACACCCAGCTGGCCAGTGTCTGACAGGAGCTTTCTCATCATCCTGTCAGTAATATGTTAACTAGAGTGTATCTTCTGCGGCCTACAGTGGCAGGTGGAAAGGATGCTACACTTTAAAGCAAATGTCTAAACGTTATCTCCATTTTGACCAATATTTGTTTTAGGTAATACGAGTCTGATGTGTCAGAGCACTGTGGCTGCAGTGTTCTGCTTTGTGCTGGCTTCATTGGTGCTCCCTGTAAGAAGGAATGTATATGTCAATAAAAGACAGATTTCTTTTTTTATGTGCTGAAAGAGCACTGAAAATCGCCTCCGTGCAATGTACGCTTGTTGTAGTATTTTTACTGTTGCTTATATGTGAAGAGAGCTTTGTGCAGTTCACTTGGTTGTGCTAGTTGGTCTGAGCAGTAGTGTTCTTTGCCTCCGCTGCCTTTTTGGGTACAGTTGTGCTCTCTGTGGTTAATCAAGCAATGGGAAGTTGAGAATGCTCCTTGGAGAACGTGATGCAGGTGAACAGCTGAGTGGGGGGCCAAGCAATTCTCACTTGAACACGTTATTTTTGTGAGTCATATCACGCCTTTTACATCTAACCCAAAATCTAAGACTCTAGAGTTGATTCCAAAATCCGTTTGTCCCAAAACAGCAATACTATCAACTGATTCAGAAGGCAACTGCAGTGTTTGTCTATTTCTCACATTTCATTTAAATTTTCTTTGTGGTGTATGTGTTGCAGATTGCTGGGTATACTTAAAAAATGAGCCAAGAAGTGCTTTGTGACTGGGCCAGATAGCTGAGGTGTGATTTTAGGAATGCAGTGCACATTAGTGTGGAGCCTAGCAAGATACAGTTCTTTTGTTTTGTTTTTAATTGGTGTACAAAGCTGACTATTTATGGAGATGTTTCTCTGCTGCAAAGTAAAGATCCAAAACAGTGAAAGAATTGGCTCTCTACAAGCCTTTCAGGTTGGGAAAACAAAGGCATTGTATTAGGAACTGTCATACAGCTTAGTGACAGCATCACGTTTCCTTATGCTGATGTGATACTCCCAGTTCTAATTCAATCACCTATAGCTACAATATTTTTTTCATTCTGCACTACAGCGTAGTTACAATTTTATCTGAAAATGTACATTGTTTCATAGATTGATTTCAAACAATGCTATCCGAGTAATTAAAAAGAATATAGACTTGAAGTGAAATTCTTATCTCAAGTTCTTGCGAGGTAGTACATTGTGGGCAGAAATGTGTTAAAGACTAAATTTATCTCTTAGAAAATAGAAACGGGTAGGAATTTATCACTAACTTGCCAAGCAGCACAGATATTCTGCTGATACTTATTGAGCTCCCAGAAGTATTGTTAGAATTCATTTTGAAACGTTAGGTCAATTAGATCATTCGGTTTGTGCACAGAAGGAGTGGTGGCATTTAATAATTAAGAGTTCAGGTATAAGCAGTCTAAGATGAACTGGCCAGAGGTGAGATAAGTTGGCCAGAGGTGGATGCTGTGAGTGCAGCTGGGGTCCTATCAGTGTGTGCTGCTAGCAGTGGAATTATGCGAACAGGGAAGGGAGATGTCAATATGTGGCTAGGATCTACAGCAAGAATTAGGAACTGGAAAACTCTTTTTTTGGAAGTTCAGAAAATCTGCAGATTGCTATTACTTGTCACCTTGTGTAAAACTCGCAGCACTGTAAAAACTGGCTGTCATTTAAATACAAATTCTGTGGAAGGAAAGCATTTTGTCATACAGAGTGATCTATACATTCATTTCAAAATAAAATTTTCACTTTTTCAGAAAAAAAGAAGAAATGCAAGATTCAGATATAGGCAAGAGTTTCTTTCTCTTGCAATTCATGTGAACTTTGGCAATCCAGTAAATTCTACCAAACAAAATCTCATGTACAGCTGTGGGTTGGGCTGCATGAAAATGGGAATTGAAGGGGTCCATATGCTGCTATGGATGACCAGCACTGTCTCATGTGAGAAGAGGAAACATGAAGATGAGTTACAGAAGAGTATGTGAATGTACTGCTAGCTCTCTGTTCTGGTATACCATTATGACAAGGCTTTTTCACATACTGCCTTATTGTTTTTTTTTTCTGAAATTCGCCGTTGGTGAGATGAATTATAACATAGTGGTTATCTCTAGTCTTGCAGTAAATAAGTTGTCTGTCAGTTATTCACAAGGAAGCTGTTCCCTGCTGCTTCTTAATTAGTGTATGGCAGAAGAACATACCATGGAGTTTCTCTGGGGGAGGAAATGTTAATAAAAACTATTTTCCTGGAAACTTTTCTTTCAGAAGCAAGGAACATTTGCAGAACTCCCTTATTTTATGAGAGGATAGCTCTTCCTATATAGAGAGTCATAAAATAGATGAGGGAAGAGAGGTGGAGTTATGAGATGGTCAGAAAAAAGACATAAAGATGTATAGATACATGCTCTTCTGTCGTTTTTTGAGAGAGAAGAGGTAAAGCAGGTAGGAAATGAATGTTAAAATGAGAACAAACAAGTTATTAAGAATATGCATAGATACTTAAGAAAATGAGGGAACTGAAATTAACATGGTGAAAAAAAGCATAAATAGTTTGTTATAGAGAAAATGAGTATCAGTAGGAGGTGCGTCAGTTAACCTAATCTGTAATGTGGTGGTATCAAAGCTGATATGACTAACTTCCAAACATTTCTTTTTCTGCATAAAACATAAACCAAAGAAAAAAAAAAACCAAAACCTTTGGAATGGTGAAACTGAGTAACTGAATAGTTACGTGGTTCTTCCTATGCAAACCACACCTACTTGTGCATATATGTACCTCAGATTATCCATAAAAGTGCCTGTAGGTCCTCAATGTAAGCATAGTATGCTTACACTGATGATGCTATTCCTTACCGAGTTTTCTTATGTCTACTACCACTTCAATTTTATTTTCTGCTCAGCTTCTGTTATTGAGAAATGTGTCATTCTTGAAGCCATAGGCAAGGAACAAACTGTGTCTTCAGTCTTTTCCTTTACAAACTAATGCACAGGAATGATGCCATAATGCTGCTTTGTGAATCAAGAATTGCAAGAAAAGAATGAAATTGATTGTATGTGAAGTGCTGTCAAATTCATGAGCAACACTCTTCTCTTCCCTTTCCCTTTTCTAGAATAAGGATAAAAGGAAGTGAATAACACTAAAATAAAACACCAGAGACTAGCTTTTAATATTACTTTCTTCTCTGTATTTCATTTTTACAATGGATGAAGTTAAAATTTTCATCTGTGGTCTAGAAATGCTTCTCTGTTCTCTCCTCTATTTGAGGAAGAAGTGCTGGGGGCCTCAGGAGGAAAATACATTATGGCTCACTTAAGGCCTTCTCTTTTTTCTTCTTTGAGGTTATGGGGATGGCAGATGGGAAACTGTTAGCCAGGAGCTAAATTAAAGAAATGCATGAGAAGCGGCTTTGGTTATCATGGCTTGGATAGTACACTCTGGTCTCTTTTGCTGCTTAATATATATATATTTTTTTTTAATCAGTGGCTTCTGTCTTCTTTCCAGTGCCAGCAGAATAGACTAAGTGTATGATTTAGTCTGACTATATATATTCTTTAGAGCTGGGGAGGGTTATATGTTCTGTACTACAAAATGGCCAAAGCAAGGGCTCGCTTCCCATTGTTAATTCCCAGCAGTCTTCACCTGCCCATTCAAGAAGTGGATGAGAAAACTTGCTTTAGCAAGCATTAAATGTCTGTTTCAGATTGGGGCCTAATTTCATTCTTGACCAAACAAGATTTAGATATGGAGGTCACCTGTGACAAAGTTGATGATCTTAGGGATTTTGATAAAGAAGAGATGCTTCCTTTCATCTGATGAAGGCTTCTTCAGAAAGAGCCTATTGCTTTCACAGGAATTCTAATGAATGCGAGTGCTGGGGTAAGTGCAGTAAGAGTTGGTCCAGGTTGATGGCAGCTACCGAGTTAGGAATGGTGACCCTCTACATCTTATTGCTGTAGGTATAGCTAAGTAGATGAGTTAGCAGAATCTTTGACATCTTTCAACATATGTGTGGTCAAGGCAGTGGGAGGGAAACGTTTCTTTAGCCCAGTGGCACTGTGAGGGAGGAGGGAGAGAGCACTCCAGTAGGCATTTCTGGACATGGTGTTGACAGAGATTGACAGTGTTTGAAGGCTTTTCAGGAAATGGTTTTATCACAGTAATTCTTTAGTTACTTACTGTAGATTTTGAAAGGTTGTACAGTGTCATGGGTTAATTTTACTTTGTCTAACTTCTGTTGCCATTTTTGGCTTTCAGACAAGATTCTGCTAATCAAATTCCATACTTCTAGCTTTTGCACTGCAATGTGTGCAAGCCTTGTCACCTGTGCTCTGCATCTCTTTCTACCTTGGGTTACTGAAACTGCTTTAAATAAAATTATTCTTTATAGGAAGTAAGAAGTAGATTAGAAATAATACTTCTATACAGAATAATTGTTTTTCATATTATTCATTGAAATTGTGTAAGTAATGGGTGTAAAATAAACATAATATGAGTGGAAAATCTTTGTTCTTGATATATTGCTCTGTTTTTTTTTTTTAACAAAATAAGGTACTCATTTTAAAATCAACAGTTCATTAATAAATTGAGTATTGGAGTAGCAGATACACACACTAGAGTTATTATAGATACATGGTGGGGAAGGTGGAGCTGTCCTGAAGTGGGTAAACCTGTTTTGATCAAGGCTTGAATTAAAGCTGTTCAGACTGTTCCTGTTCAGCACTGTGTAAATTTTGAACAGTCTTTCCTGAGTTGCAGCTCAGTGCTGTGAGGAGAAAGGGAACTCCTTGGTCTCTTGAGGATTTGTGCATCATCTCAGCCTTGCTGGTAGTTGGTATTAATCAGTTAACTGTCACCCAATAATGAATTTTTCTTACAAACTTTGTAATGTGTTCTTCCACTGTTTGGAGAGACCATATTATCTGCTCACACTTAGTTCTGACATATTTATATATATATATTTTTTTTTTTTAATGAGGAGAAAGGGAAAATGACTGTGCTGGAATCGCTGCAGAATTTTAGCAAAAACAATGCTTGCTTTCCTGGCCATGTGGTGAAAGCTGAGATGGTGATGCTGACCACAGTTACCAGAAGAGACCTAAAGCTGAAATTTTCAGTTGTACTCTAATGTTAATAAATTAACTGATAGAATGGGACACAATTTTATTCTTCTCAAAACACAGGCAATTCAAAATTAAATTTTAATGGACTCAAGTTGTTTATGTGATTTAAAACCCCTTTGTTTCAACCCATTTTTAATATTACATTAAATAAAAGTTTCAACCTGGAAGAAATTGTTTGAAATAAAGAAAAATGCTCTAAAGAAATAACAAATGCTGGAGATATACTGAAAGTTCTGTTCAATATTGACACATGGAGTTCAAAAGACGAAAGCTTCATTTAAAAATCGCCAGCCCATTTTGTAATGGGCACCTTACAATGCTGGTAGTATTCTCCAGTGCAGTGGACTCTAGGTGTATATTCCAATGTCATTCACTGCTTCAAACCAGATGATAAACTATCAAATTTGCAATATGTAGGCCCTGCAGAAACATTCTGCTCTCAAAAATTTAAGAATGTTTAGCATATTATAGAGTTGAGCACTGATTTGTGTTTGTGTGTATATAAATACAGCAAATTTTATGCAAGTTTTACTGTAAAAGCAGTCTGAGTTCCCTGCTGATGTAATCTCCAGTAGTCACAGGCTAAGTAGGAAAGGTTTTACAAAGCTTTGAAGAGAATCTCGTGATTTAGGTTAATAACTGCCTGTCCTGAAAAGGAGATTTTTCAAATCTTTGCTGCTTCTCTGAATAATTTGTTTAAAAGTGGATCATGACCAAACAGGCTCCATGCAAGTACCTTTTTCCATAAACAGTGCAAAGGACTGTTTTCTGCAAAAGGCCTCACCAGATGTGCTTCTCTCAGTCAAGTAACAGAGGCTGGTTTCTCCACTTGGAGCTTTCTGCCTTCCCTTCTCCTACATCGGCTCCCTGCAGGTGCTCGTTCCTGCTTGGCTCTTTTCCTAGGCATAGCAGCTGTCAGATGTCTTCTCCCCAAATCCAGTGGTCATCTCTGTAGACCTCCAAGCACAGATAGAAGAATTTGGAAGCTCACTACCTGTGTGTTCACTTGAACTGGTTGCTTTGGACTTGCAACGTTATTCTGAGATTTGCAATATTCTGTATCTCCTTCTTTTAATATGTGCGAAACTGACAGTTAAAAAGATATGTTACTTAAATAGCTGGTGCCTTTCACTGTTGAAACACTTAAAAAGAAAATTTGCCAGAAAATGTGTTTTGATATGAGATTGGTAATTATCATATCAGTATTTGCTTAAAGACTGAGTTGGCACAGTATTTAAAATGTCACACGGTTTGAAGAGTAGCAGAATCCCTTAGCCACTTGTCTTGGGGGCTGTGTACAGCAGGAAACTGAAACATATTCCAGCCATGTTAAAATATTTGGAAATCTACTGCAGTAGCATAAATGGAAATTTGGAAAGGAGGCGTTAGATTGAAAATTATAGGAAATAAGGGTGAGGGCCACTAGAGCAAAATATTGATGCATAAGTAATCTTTACCATTCCTCCTAGAAATGCTGATTTTTATTTTTTGTTTTTGTTTCACATGCTAAATGTCAGTCTGAGTGCTACACCAAAATACAGATTCTGAAACAAAAGTTAATAAAACTTCTATTATTTTAAATGGAATTGTCCCCTTTCTCTGCTAAAGCAAGAGCTAAAATACAATACAGGCATAAGACAGAAAAATATTTCTTTATTCAAATTGTATCGTCATGCTAATTCATAATTTAAAAACACTTATTAAGAGGAGGAGGTAGATGTATACATCAGGGGGATCACCCACGTAACCGTATGCTCAGCTTCATTTCGGTCTGTGATTGAATTACACCCTGATTTTTATATATATAGGTAGCATGTGTAGGTAGTCGTGATTTGAAATTTATATTCTGTGAAGACTATTATGTGGTCATTATGATTACTTGGAGTGAATATGGAATTATTAAAGGACCAAAACCCATGATATTGAGCTTGATTTACACTATTTGTAGTAGAAGTTAAACACAGAAGGGGAAGAATACGAAAATAAAGCTCATAAATCCCACCACGTAGGGAAGGGGTAAGTGTTTATTAATTTAATCCCTCAAATCAATTAATTCTTAGTCACCAAGCTCTAATTATTAAAACAGCCTTTTTTGTAAGTCTGAACGGAGAGTAATTGCAGCTGTTTGCTGTGAAACTAGGAAGCGAAATGTTAATACGAACCGACCAGTTTAAGTAGGGGATGATGATATCCTTGGCTTCCTGCAGCAGAGCTGTCAGGCGCGGGCCGTGCGCCGGTCAATGGTGACATCCCGTGTGTCAGCGAGCAGCCTCCCGTCGCCTTAACCCGCAGCTCACACCGCGCTCAAGCTCCAACTGTCGAGCGCTCAGGTCCCTTGGTACTGCTGCAGCTTCCAGCTCTCCTGACTGGCTCATGTTTCATTCTTTGGCAATTTGCCCTAATGATATCCCTTAGGAGCTTTCAGACCCTCTTCTTTTCCATATTTAATCGTGTTATATTAATCTGAGTGCTGAGCAAACTGTGGTGCACAAATTGTAATTGTCCCTGATTTCTGCTGCGGTGTTCTTCTAATGATTTTTTTCTCCTTTTTAGTGTAAAAATATATATACAAAATTACAGCGTAATTTTTATTTACAGGAGTAACTGTCTAAGTCAGCCTGGGTGTGAAAGCTTTAACTGCTGATCTGTTTCACCAACAGGGACGTTTTTTCCTGTAAAATCCATAATATTTTAGCACTTGCTACATAGGCAGGATTTACATTTAATTTTTAGCTCTTCATTTTGTTACTGTAAAAGTACACATCTAATAAAGGGCAGCGATAATCAAGTTAACCTCAGACAGTAATTTTGTTGTGATGTAAAACATTAGGACAGTCTTGTCTTCTTCTATAAGCTTGGAGTCTTCTGTGTAGGGCATTTCCTTTGTGTGTGCTTCCATGCTCAGCCTTCATTAAGCGATGCTGGTAAGTAAAGCAGGAAAGCAGAAGGACAATATAGCATCAATAGCAGAAATTGCTCTCTGGGTGTGACCTGCCAAACCTGTGAGAGACTGTGTTAAATCTTATGGCTGAGTTTCTTATTTTTTGTTTCAAGCGCAGTTCTTACCCTAGTTGATCTCGTGTAAGGCTTTATTTATACATATGAGTATGTATATGAATGTGTGTGTATATGTATATAATTTTCGTCTTGTTTTTAGTATTGTATGTGGTGGTTATTGGCTGCCTAATTTTGAACATGATTTTGATATTTTCTCATTCTGTGGTTACCTACTAACATAAATAAAACAAACTGATTCCCTAATAATAATGCCGTACATGAGAGATGAAATCCAAGTTCTTAAGGTATTGCAGATTATTTTGTTTGCTCAAGAAGTGAACAAGGCTTAGCTCCTCATCAATTCCATAGTGATGCTTTGTTTAAAAATTAACCAGAAAACAGGCGAAAAACGAACTAAAAGCGTACAGAAACCAACAGAAACCAGCTGTGCCTACGTGACCATTTTGAATGGAAGCAGATTGTAACTTCTCCTTTCTTGGTCAAGGAGTTCTTCATCTTCTGGTGGTGCTGGCTGCCAGACTTGCCAATTTCTGTTTTAGGAACCAGGGGAGAAAGGCAGAAGTTTTTGAAAGTTGTAACGCAGTTGCATTACCGTCACAAGGAACATTCTGTTTAGATTTATTTTATTTTTGCAAAGGTAGTTTGGAAATAGAGTGACAGATTTAGAATTGAATTCTTCTCGAGTGCAGCACACTTGCGTGGCTTCATGCATGATCAGTTCCCCTTGTTCCAAAGAGGAAGGTGGGTGAGTCCCCATGCTGCCTTTCCAGCCTGGCCCAGCTGGTGCAGCAGGGCTGCACTCATGCTGTGTGTGTGTGGCTGTACCTGCAACTGTTGATCATGACAAGCATCAACAACTGCATGCTTATCTTTTTCAGATAAGCTGAGAAGAGCTGATTTGGAATTTGACTCATCAGTCTGACTTCTTGTGAATGTTGTGCATATATTAGGTTTTTTCATATACGTATTTAAGCAATTAAAGTAATTAAAAATGCTATCATATGTGGTTTGAGGACGTGAAGTTTCTTGCAGATACAAAAGTTATTTTAAAATGTTGTATTTTCTGTTTACTCTTCATCTTAGTTTTTGTTGCTAATTCTGTGTGTGCGGTTTGTTTTTTTTTTTAGTTAACTGCTTGTGTTCATGCATCAGCTGCATTATTGTATCCCATGTATTGGCAGCACATTTACATCCCAGTGCTTCCTCCGCATCTCCTGGACTACTGCTGGTAAGATATAACCTGTTATCTTCACTTCTGAGACTCTTACCTGTCTTACAATTCGAAGTAACTCATGAGAACGAGGTCTACTTACGTGACTAAATGCGCAGGGTCTGATACATGAAAACACTTCAATCAGTGTCTTGAACAGAGATATTTCAATATGCTTTTACATGGTTTTTGAATTGCTGTCCTGATTACTGTCAACAGAGCATCCAAGAATCATGCTTGTTATAACAGTTCATGTATCATTGGTAGAGTTGTCATGTTCAGTAAGTTAAATGTAACAGTTTTATAGTTTTCATTTATTTAATGTTTACATTAACTTGAGATAGGTGATACTGATAGCAGCATTCAAAAAACACTGACTGATCTTTCTGGAATTAAGCATTAGTGTTTTTAAGCATCAGTGTTTTTCTTATGTGCAAGGAATAATTCCGTGTCTGTGCTTTAGGCTCATCCAGGTTCAGGATCATATTCAACACTTAGCCAAATTTGCTTTAAATCTCCTTTTTATACTTAAAACACTGGAAAAGGCCACTTTTTGAGTGACATCTGATCCTTTAAGGGATGATGTTTCCTTTCGGAAGGTCATTACTCATTATACCAGGCTAATTTGAGGTAATTTTCAATTCCAGGTATTTGGTTTTTAAGATTTCAGGCTAAAAAAGGATTTACTTCTGTTGACAGTAGTACCAGTGTTACCAAATGAGCTTCCCTTAGGGAACTAATACAAGAGTATCTCTCCGTGGAGGCCTTCACTTCAAATAGATGCTATGAATCTGTGGTGGATAAATGAACTGTTTAAAGCCATTTTAGAGATCAAGAATTATTATAGACAAAACTTGAGTCCAAGTCAGATGCGTACCAGCCTAATTCTTGTATTTCTGTTAACGTTTTTTCTTCACAGAAATAAATCATGTTTATGCGCTTATGCGCTTGCAGGGCTTTTTTTTTTTTTCTGAAACCTGTAAATATTGATGTTGGATTGAACTCCACCCACTCCACTGAACTTCTTGTTTTGAAAGAAATTCTCATTACATTTCCTCAAGCCTTTGATATTTTTCCTCTAGTTTTCAATGTTTGTCCATGGTATAACTTTGTCTAGGATGATTCCTATACTTCATCTGTATATTATTATTATTTTTTTTTAACAAACACCCCTTCATGCTTTGCTTTCAACAGTAGCTAAGCCTTTCATCTTTAATGATAGTTTTCTTCTGGAGAAACTCTGTTCCAATTTTTTCCTCCTAGCTTTGATAATATGCACCAAGATGGGGATATAGCTTGGATGTATTTGCTTAGTTTTTGTATTACTTGAACTTACTGCCAGAAGCTTTTTATTTTCTTCAGTATCATCCGTAAATGCTGTTCTCAGAAGGTAGATCAACACCCCTTATTTAAGTTGTACCCTGCCGAGTGCATCCTGAATGCTAAAAGATTTTTTTATTTGCCCTCCTAAGCACAGATGATGTTTTGAGAAATAATAATGTTAGATGCTGTATACAGCTCCCTGTGATGATGATAATACTTGAGACTCTAGGTCATTATGGCATGACCTGAGAATTTTTTTTACTCATTAGAGAGAAGCATGTTGTTTCTTAAACTTGTAAAACTCATTTATATCTTCTTTTCTCTTTTACTACGTGACAATAGAAGTGGAAAAAAAGTTTCCTTCTCTTCTTGTTGTTCGAATGGAAACATGAAGTTCACAGAAGGAAATGCACAATTGATGAATTTACTACAGTAGCTATAATTCAGACTTTTATTAGATTGTTATGTTTTTGCGATTCTCTGATCAAGTTTGGTTTGAATGGTTCTTTTCAGAGATAGGTTGGAATAGTGTAATAGAAGCACAAAATACCTTTTTTCTTACTTCTCTGGTGTCTAACAGGAAATAAATGTTTTCCTCTTAGCTGTATACTATGCAAGGTTAGAAAAACTTGATGAATTTATAGAGTCAAAACATACATTAGACCAGACTTAGTGTGTGGTCCGAGATCAATTGAAAGTGAATGAAATAATTTTCTAAATGTTTTTTTTCATATTTTCGTTTTGATATTTTTGACAGAGTAATTTCTCTTATGAAAACCTTTTTTCCTCTTGAACATAATGTATTTCTCTGCTTAAAGACTATGTTGTTTAACTTGCACTTTGAGATGTCTCCCACTAACTCATTTTCTTAGCATTGTTCTGGAATGATAGTAAAATAAACAAAGTAGAGGATTATCACTTTGATAATGTTGGCCATTTGATGGGAGTATGAACATGTTTAAACAAAGATAAAATACATTTAAATTTACTTCTCTAAGTAAAGGTCCTGATCCTGCAGTGTACTTTGCACGTTAATCATCTAACATGTTTTGTGAGAAATCCACCTTTTTTGTTTTTAATGAGTTGAACTATACAGTTTTAAAATTTCCTGAAGATAAATGATGCAGTTTTATAGGGGTTAGGATTTAAGCAATTAAACTGCTTGGCTGATACGTTTTGTGGGTGTGAGAAAAGCAAAGTGCTCTTTGAGTTAAATCTGCACTAAAACACTTAAATTCACCCACTTTCCTTTGTAATCAGAAAACCTCTTTGGTTCTATCAAGCAATTTCATGTGGAGACAGGTTTTAAATGTAATGACAGTCCACCAATGTGGAGTGTTACGTAATCCAGGTTGGTTAGAAATAAGTTTCCTACAACGTATTCTTGAGCAGCATGTTTTCTAAATACAGTTCTCTAAGTATTTTTTAAGATTAATATACTGAAGTATACAGAAGAAAAGATATTCTGAGGCATCCAACACAGGAAAGAAATGGAGCTTTGGAGGGAGTCCAGAGGAGGGCCGCATAGATGCTGATGCTGGAGCACCTCTCCTAAGAAGACAGGGTGAAGGAGCTGGTTTGTTCAGTCTGGAGATAAGAAGGCTGCAGGGAGACCTCATTATGGCCTTCCGGTGTTTAAAGGGAGATTATAAGCAGGAGGGAAATCAACTTTTAATAAGGTTAGATATTGATAGGACAAGGAGAAATGGTTGTAAACTATGGGAGAGGAGATGACGATGGGATTTCAGGGGGATGTTTATCACTGAGAGGTGCTGAAACAGGCTGCCCAGTGAGGTTTTGGGTACCCCATCATTAGAGGTGTTTAGGGCCAGGTTGGATGGGCCCCTGGGCAGCCTGGTCTAGTACTTGACCCAGTAGCTGGCAACACTGCCTCTGGCAGGGGCACTGGAGCATGATCATCCCTGACATCCTTTCCAACCCAAGCCATTGTATGATATAGTTGCATTCATGCAGTGAAGGTCTGGCATTCAGGAGAGCTTTCAGAGGAATTAAGTTTGATCATTCTTATAGTAATTATATTTGAATAAAATCAATTTTTGTAAAGGGTAAAGCACGTTATATTGAATTTCTGTGTAATTTCTGGGCAAACTAAGTTGCTGATATGAGTGTATGACAGTTTAGTCTGTAGATGATAAAGTGTCTGTTCTACTGATGCTGTGTGGAGAATATAATGCAATTAGAAAATTCAAGCTAGGACTGTAGCATTTCTTATGTGATTTGATATTTCCTGAGTTGGGGTATGTGCAAGTCTGTTTTCATGACAGTAGGACAATTATTTTCCAATTAACATGCATGTTTTGTGTAACATAGTAATTATTTTAGGAAATGATGCTGTAGATTAATCATATTTTTTGTAACAACATGCATTAGCAAGTGGAAAAATTGTATAGCAGCTCCCAGTAGTACCACAATAAACAACTTTATGTGCATTTTACAAAAGTATGGTGTTAGGGCTTCGGAGTCCAGCAATAACAAAACTAATTCTTTGCTGAAAATCAAGTTGACTTCCCCATGCCTGCTTTTTTTATTTCATGCATTTTCAAGATATGTTTATCTAATTAGCTTTGTTCTGTTAACTTTGAAATTGGAATGGTGTATCTGTTGCTTTGTTCTGCACACTACCCTTTCTAATGACAGGTTTATTAATGGAGCAAATCATCAGCTATTACAAGTCAGTACAGGCCTGGTGAAGCTGCTAGAAAAGTGTGCATGAAATACATAGGTGATATAGCACTTCTTTTCATTGTAGTTTCTCCGGTTTGTGTCACTTGTAACACTGAGGTGCTCTGATGTGATGAACCTGGGGAAGATCTGTTTTGCTCAGCATTCAGCAGAAGAATCTGCACTTACGCGCCAGCCACAGTTGCTCACATTTGTTCACTCAAATATATTGCCTAGTGTCAGACACTCTTGAAATTATAGTGTCTTCAAGCTGTCTAACTCCTCACTGCATATGAATGTATGTGCATCTGCTCTGCGAGCACATTCTTGGAGAGAAACCCATTTGTGTTTTCATGTAATTTGTGTTTAGTCTGGAAGGCATAAGGCCCTAGCCTGGCTGAAGCGGTCTCAGATTTTCAGTATCGGGCTAAGAATAAGACATTGCAAAGATGTGGGAGTCTTCATTTCCCTTTTTGGAAGTCTGCACACCACTGCCTGAGAGCCTTACGCAATGAGATTTTGTGGTCTGTCCAAACCTCTGATTTTTGATAGTGTAAATATCGTGAAAACTCGTTTTGATCTGTCAGTTACTTTTTAGATCGTTTTGTTTTCATTTGTTTCAGTCAATATTCTCTTGTGAGACATTCCTAATGAGTACAATTGGATAATCCATAGTGTGCCCAGTTTTTTCTACAATATCAATGGCTGTAGCCAGCTGCGTTTGCTTCTCTTGCAGAGCTGGACCTGCACTGCTGAGGCCATGGGTAGTGGCCCAGGGGAGCCCCTCCTGGGCTTCAGGAATTGGGTCCCTGAGTGGTCAGTGCCTTGTTAAGCTCAGCTAGGTGATCGGACTGATACACTGTTCATATCTGTGGTCTTGCTTTCAGATTATTTTTCAGTCTTGATTTTTCTCTCTGCTCTCTTAGTATTTCATTTCTTACAGACTTCCTTGAACTGATCTATCTATTACTCGCTTCTCTGGAGAGAATATTTTTAGTAATTTCAGAGCATAAAAAAGCACAATGATGATTATTTTTTTCTTTTAACACTAGATAGTGAATATATTTTTTATCAGATTAATAGACAAAAGAGAACATTATAGAAAACAGTGAAAATTGATCTGATTAGTTTACTTTCTTGCTTGCATACTGCAAGAGGTCTCATTGCAGAGGCTCTGTGAAGAATGATTACTTGTCTCATGCAAATTGGAAATAATAAGCTTGCTGTCTTGGGTCATATAAGATATTACATGAGATATTATATGTGCACTGCAGAAGCTCACTGGCACCACATTCTCCAGAATTTTAAAATTATTGTACTACAGGCAGTGGACAATTTTCTCCAATGGGATAGGATTGCTTTCGCTATAGTAGCCATATAGTAGTCACTGAAGTTAGATATGCAGGAGGATGAAGCCTTACACACCATTTCATTCCTAATTCCTCAGTTAGAACCAATGTCATTTATTTTGTGGTCACCTTTACTACACTGTAATAATGATAGTAATTTCTATCAGCTAGTAAAAATTTCAAGAGCACCTGTATACGTTTAATACAAGCTTACACAGTGAATATTTCCTGGAGACCAAATAAGCTAACTTTTTAAATGTTTAAAGCTACAAATGCTGCTGTAGCTAAAAAATAATTTGATTTTCTCTTTTTTCTTCAGTGCACCCATGCCTTATTTAATTGGCGTCCACTTAAGCTTAATAGAGGTAAGTTAACTATACACTTCTGAGTAGTGATAAGCATGAGATGTGTGTACCATAAATAATAATGTCAGTGAAAATGTTTCAGAAAAAAATCTCCTATTATTAGGTCAGAATAATAAATGTTAAGCTTCAACGTTTTAAAAAGTGAAGTTGTCCCTATTTGAAATGATACTTTTCAAACACTAAATTGAAAAATACAAGCTCTACATCATGATTTGTTTCTGTGCATGTTAGCTATCTCAGTGATACTATTTTTTATGTTTTTGTTAGAGGTTCAGCAACATTTCAGATCTTTCCAGTAATAGTAATTAAATTTATTTCTGAGTCACTGCCAAGTGAAAGTCAGCATCCTTCTGATTCCTCAGCTGACTTGCGTTCTTCTTCCACTGTAAATCAGGATCCAGCATTCATCCAATAACATTTGACTTTTATTTTAGAAAACAGAAAATTTTGTCTAAAACCAAAAGCTTTTTCATACTTAAACATACAATAAAACAATGGATCTCACCCAAGTGATAAATAGAAAAATAAATTGTTTTGTCTGTATTAATTACTGTTTAATGACACATGTCAGTCTGTCTACATGTGTAGTATGATTATCATGCAGTGTAGGTAATTGATCCAGGAACTGTTTTATTCTTCTACTAGCACAATTTCTGACGAAGAATTCACATTTGCAAAACCAACAAGGTTCTCCTCCTATCTGAACCTCTGGCAAGTTTGTTTCCTAACTGTAGGCAGATATTCTTTTCTCATTGACCAAGCTCCTATAATCTATGTGCATTGATAGTAATATCTTGACTAGGATCTTTATTTAGTCAGAAAATGACAAAACAAATACACTCTGTAAATGAAATCACCGAAATCCTGATATTATTTTCTGACCCATAATATTGCATATTATTGTAGGACCATACATAAAGAGTTTTATCTGCTTTTTTAAAAAATTGTTCTCTCAAAGGAATAAATTGTTTAATTCTTACTTGCTAGTCAAATCCATTGACAAAAGAGTATCTTTTGAAATGATAGTAGACGTCACATGGTCACATGAATGGGACTTACATAAATCTGAAAATAATTACTGTGCTCTATTTTCTTCTGGTTATATGATTATTATCCTATCTAATTTTCACAAACATGAAAGAATTAAATGTTTTTAAAAGATATGTATGTGTGGGTGTGTGTATATATATGTATAATATTGTGCTTAACTGTTTTAAATAATTCTCTGTTTTCAGGAATTAATTTATTGAATACTCTTGTATTTCAGAGGTTATTAATAAAACCATAGTGTTTGCTGAGAAAAGTATTCTAATAATCTTTGACTCCTATGTCTAATTTACAGATATTACATGTGAAAGCTCAACCTTGTCTTTGTCAGTATTATTCTTCAAAAAATCATAATTTCTATTCCAGCTATTACAGTAAAAAGGCACTTCAAGGAGGATGCTGTAGTAATTTTTTTTTTTTTTGTATTTTTTTCTCTTTGCAGAGAGTGAAAAATAGATCACTGGAAGATGTGGTTTTGCTAAACGTTGACACAAACAATCTAGAAAACCCTTTTAATGACCTGAGCAACCTACCCAGTGAAGTGGTGAGTCTTATAGATGTTTCTTGGAGTTTCTCTTTTGTATGGATGCTTTTTTTGCCTGATTTTGCTAACTGCTGTAAAAGAAATAGGGGGGGTAAAAAGCAGCAAATGTAATCCTCTGTTTGATATTTTACATTTCTGACAGTTGAGGAGATGTTGAATGGTACATCATATTCCTTATTGTAAAAGTAGGATCATAATTATAAAGCTAGCTGCATTCATTAGGCATAGCTGCTCTAAACGCAAGAGTCTCTTCATCTCATCTTAATCATTATATTACAAAGTAGGCATTTCTGTCTGCCTAGTGGCATGTCTTGCAAAAGAACGAGAGAGTTTTTGAAGGCAAAAAGAAGAAGGGGGCCAATTATCGGCTTCTTCTTCCCTGCCACCTGCCAGCGTTTTCCTTTTAATTAATGATCTGATGGCACTGGTCAATATAATAAGAAATGCTTGTACAGTTGGGGTCAGAAAATTCAGGCTTTGATCTTCTTCAACTTTGTGAAACATTTATTTGTTTTCTCTAAATTATTTCAGTTTTATTTTAATCTCTTCTATCCTGCTGAGGGCTGCACGAGTGAAAACCTATACTGTTTGTCATTTGCTTTGGCAGAGCAAAGACTGCTTACTTAGAATTCTATTTGTAAATTAAACTGCAAACCCAGTTTGTCATAAAAGACATCTGATCCTTTTGAAATGACGAAAACTGTCTTTTGTCTGTAAAGGATGATAAATTAAGTGCCAGTTCTTTCTGGACTTTGATCTTGCAGAGGGTCTCCCCCTCCTTTTTTTCCTATTGCCTATAGGGGAACATGTTCTGTATATCATTTTATATAGTCACAAAATTCACCTACCTTCAACAGAGCTCTGAAAAAAAATTATTTTAAAATCGCTGTTTTGATTATTTACTTATAGATGCACAAACTGTTGTCAGCACAAAGAATTTTTTATCAAAATTTGAAATCAAAGAGCTACATTTTCTGAAATTGTAAAATCATAAAAACAAACTGTCATAATCGAAGAAAGGCACTGATGTAACATACTATTTTTGTCACTACATACTTTGTTTTTGCTGATAATTTGTATGTATTTGAAACAACAGAAATCCAACTCTTGATGATTTTATTGATGTAAGTTCCCTTTCATTATAATAGCATTTAAATGTAGGCTTTGTGTAGCTCGTCTGGTCAGTATTCCTCTTGATTCAGTATCAACTACAGTTCAGTAATGTATAAGAAACTGATTATATAAAATATTCTGGAATTATGCAATTTTATGTTGATGTATGAAAAAGTGTGTACATATAGATGCACAGGAGTTTTGAATGTGTTGTATTTTATAAGAGCATATGTATTTTATGAGGGTAAACTTGCGTTGTGTTGGTGATTTTTCTTGACCTTGTATTCAGTGTAAAAGGTTGAGGTTATAATGTTATGGAGGTACGTGCCTCTTGTCAAATAATAGCTGGAGGTAGAATTGAGAATTAGGCATCATCGTTGGTCACATACTAGAGTAGCTGGAGGTCCTCTGGACAAGTGGAAATGAATCTTCACTGAATGCAAGCTCTCATTTTACAGATGCATACCAAAGTGTTCTCTAAATGAATATGCTAGCATGAAAAAAGTAGAAGTTACAGTTCTTCGTACTTTTAGGAGTATTTTCTTCCTCAGGATACATATATAAAGAACTACTGTTAGTGAATTTTGTCTAATGTGCAGACTATACAGTAGACTTCACTGAAGAAAACTGGGGAGAAAACAACAACAACAAAACAACAGTATTGTGTTTTATGCAAAATATACTCACAAGTTATTTTAGGATTTTATAATGAAGCTTCTGAATAATTTAATCTCCTTCTGTATTTCAATATATAAAACAATTTAATTAAAAATTAATGGAAAGCAAAAATTATAGCTAGAAAATCTGCAAACAAAAGACAGAGCTCAGGCTTTGGCACAAAAAATGGCAGAATGCTTATCCCTCTGTATTCATCAGGGACAATGCAACTGCTAACATCTGGGTTAAAATTGTAAGAGGTAGGAGTGTAGAGCCAAAATGGCATGCTAGACTTGAAACATTAGAGCAAATGTCAGATGCTTACGTACATGAAATATTTTGGCCTATATAAATAAGACTCATAAGCTTATGTACGAAGGTGGTAAAACTTCTGATGAAAAAATATGATAACCAGGAGTACCACTGAAGGGTGTTAAAATGGGATGAAGAACTGGAAATGTAAAAGAAACTCTAGTCTACCCATGCCTTTGAAAAATTGATTCCAGATAGATTAACAGTCTAACAAAAGAAACATAATATTCTCAAAGATTTTTATAAAACTGTTTCTTGTCTCTGATGAAAACTGGGTAATTATTTTCTTGATCACTTTGCCTGGTAGCGTCCTTGTGCCATAGGTATTTAATAGTTTACCTTAGTAAAGTGTCTATGAAGTGCTCCCTTCTGAATTTTTAAAAAATAAATTTAAGATAGAAAAATATTGCTATATGACATTGTCTAATAAGCTGCATAATAAATTAACTGAGATTTAAAGGCATTTTTAAATCATTCTTTTAAGTATTTAAATTATAGTTACAGGCTGGATGACTTTCTATGCATGTGAACTCTATTATTCTGTCAGACTGACCAGTGGTCTTGACTGTGCAGAGGTCAGTGGTCACAGTTGTCCTGAATTACCAGTCCTTTTTTCATGTGGACCCTCTGCTGTGTTGCATGCTGTAATCTTCTTAATGGCTTCATTCCAATATTCACACATAATATTTTAGATTTATTGACTGTTAGAAATACTACCATGCCAGTAGCAGTTCCGCTACTCCTAAGGTATTTAAAATTGGAAAAATAAATCAGTGCAAGACTTTCAGGAATCCTTTGTTTTCTTAGAAGGGGGAAAGACCCTCTTTTTCCTCTCTTCTGACAAGAACACTTGTTTTTAAATTTTATCATTTCACTGCGAATTTATCTATTGTTTTTTAACAAAAAATAGATGAAAATAAGTAGCTACTTCTGTGAGAGTAAATTTCCTAATGCAATAATACTTTGATCACCACTTAACAGTGTAAGAGGGTAGCAAAAGAACGTTTGTATAAAAATTGATATAGACCATGGATGCGTAGCTGTTTGTAAACCTTGGGCCTGATTATGCAATACCTGCTTGCAGTTGACTGTTGAAAAAGGTGAGTCCTTTGCTCTACTTGAGCTCTTTCGGAAAAACCTCAGAGCGTGGAGGATAGCACGTTTAGCAACTAAGTCTTACTGAAATCGCTGTAGACTTGAAGCATAGCTTTTATAAATATGATCCTCAGAAAACAGTAGGCTTTGTTGGTTTATTGCATCTTCTGTGTTTGTTAGATATTGTCAACTGTAAAATCTACAGAGCTGTTGAAAGATGCATAGGCTTTATAGCACGTTGGACATACGCACTAAGATACAATTCAGAATGCATTTTTTTTCAGTATTGGTTTTGAGGTAAGTCACAGTATTTAAACATTGTAACTTAGGCAATGAACATCGCCGTTTTAAAGGTAGCGTTTGAGAAGTAGGCTGTAATTCACATAGAAAATTTAACAGTTGCTTTGTAAGATAATTACTGAGACTGAGACTAATTGCTGAAAATATGATGCTGGAGAAAAGCATCTTCAGTGCATCAACATGCAATGAAAAAGACTCTTTTAAAATGTATCATGTATTATGCTTTTCCATGAGAAAATAGGTAAAATGTTTCTACTGTCTCATAAAAACTAAGCAGTATGCAAAATTTGAAATAGTATGAAATACATGTTTATGTTGAATCTCAAATGTGGTGCTTGAGATTCTCTTGAACCTAGATCTAATTTTAGAAGCTGGATTATCAGATTGAAAAATGCAATTATTTTGGAAAACATTTGCATTTGAATAGGTGAAGAGTATTTTTATTGAATTCTGAAGGACTGTCTGAGATGCTCTATGTGTAGATAAGTATGTAGAAACCCTTTCTTTAACAATATTGGTATAAATAAACTCAAATTCTATTTTCTTTTAAGAATTTTTTTGTTTCTCTTCTCGACCATCTTCTTACTTTCTTGCTACAGAAAGTGCTACAGTCACCTGATCTGATGGAACACTGAGAAATGATGTATAGCCTGGCAAATGTCACACACTAAAGAAATACCCCTGTATCTCTTTTTCAGAGTGTGATTGTCATCGGGAAGTGCAGTGCATGGCTCTGCATTAGGACACAAATCTTTCAAGTACTTCCATACATGCTTACATTTATACGCATGCTTAAGCTTTTGCAGGAGGAAGGGATTGATTAATAGTTGCATCAGTTTATGATTCTTTTAAACTTTTTTGTGCTGTTCTATTATTTCACTCACATGAATATTGAACAGAGATTAGTCATGACTTGTTTCTGATCAGGTAACTGTGTTTGGAAACTTAAAGGATATATGGTGACTAGTTTAAAAAAAGAAAAAGGCTTCTTTTCAGCGAGCGATACAATATGTTTTGGCATTTTTTAGTTACTTCATACATATGAGAGCAAAACCACATACCAACCTTATGACTTCCTAAAACTCTGAAAAACTATTCTATTGATTTAAACCTTCTGAAAGCTCTGATTGCTCTTCACTGGTAGTGTTTAACAGCCCAATGAAGTCACTTTCCTATGAGAAGCAGTTGCTAGGAGAAGATAAAAACAGTTTGCTTCTAGTGTGAATTAATAATGCCATTTCTGAGACAGATCATTAAGTGACTCCCAGAAAAAAAAAAAAAAAAAAAAAAAATTAACATCATTCTAACTCTGTGATTTGTTTCTAGGTCTTTATTTTTAAACTTTTTAAAAGGCTTTTTCTGTTCGTCATGGAAAGAAAGGGAGAAAAAAAGTCTGGCATTTGTAATTATAGGTAAAAGAATAAAAACATATATAAGAAAAAAAAAAATGGTAAAGCTGCCACTGGGGTGTATTTTGGCTTTGTACCACTGCTGTGTATTTCCTTTGAAATTTTAGGAGTGATTTATTCTGGCATTATTGCATCACCCAAAGGAGTTTTAGGTTATAAGCGATCATAGACCTGCTGTGCACCAAACCCTTACAAGGAGTTCAAAGCACCCATTCTCATGTCTGTACCTGTGGTACCGAGTGCAGTAACTGCTCTGTCACTGTCTGGTTAAACTGTGGAGCTGGGAGGATTTGCAGGTAACTACCCCAAGGGGCAGCCTGACTTTGCTGTCTCTTGGTGGTTTGATAGCATATGGATGTTTGATGACTTCAGCTTGCAGGAAACCTGGGCAAGCAGGCAGTGATGGTGCTTAGGAGTGCTTCAGCAAAGGACTCCAGCTGCGCTGCTTGAGAAATCAGGCTTGGAGAAATTTTTAAAACTCCAGTGTAATCGTTCTGAGGCCAGAACTCCCTCCAGGATGGCAGCTCAGTATTGCACTCCTGACAGTGCAGTGTTCTTGCACATTTTTGTGCTGGAGCCCTCTGCTTCAAGCTCAGTCCATTGGAATGTTCTTAGTGCTATTGGACTGATAATGTACTAATAATGCAGTGAAGTGGGAGATTTTTTGCTTTCTGGTGTTCTTGTAAATATGTGTTCACCTAAAGCATCCTGATACTGTTTTATTTTAGGGCATATGGGTCCTGCCAGAAATGAAAAAATAAGACAGGCCCATTTCCCCTCACATTGTTATATAATTTCCCTCTTCTACATCTTCTTTTCTTCCTTTCTTTTCTTCCTTTCTCTTATCACCTGCTGAAATTTTCCCAATTCATCACTTTCGGTGTTTAGCATAGGACCTTTTTTCTTTCAGTTGAAATACACCCATTCCTTCTTCTTGATTTTTGTTAATTGCGTTCATTGTGCCCCTGCCTCCAAGAATGACACGAGGAGTGTTCAACTGTTTATCCATCTGGAGGGAAAGGCACTAAATGCTGATGAACATAGAAACAAGTGATCTCACACAAGTTGGAGTGATGTCTGTTTTCTAACTGACTACTTTATTTTTGCTGTTTCCATTAATATTGATCCTTTAGAAGATTCTTTACTGACACAGGTAATGTACTGCTGGTTGGTGACACTACATGCGTGTGTTCGCATCAGTGTATGCAAGTTATAATTTAGCATAGCGTAGACTTCCAAGAAAGTAGAGGGAAAAGGAAATTTTCACAAATTTAAGCATGCTTTGTGCTCTAAGGCTGAGAATTCTTTTCTCTGCTTTTGGTGAAACTGAGCTACCACTGATGGGTAGATTTCCCTTCAAAAAGTGTATTTCCCATTTATTTGCGCCAGAATTAAATAAATCTATTTTTTAACAATTTTAATATAACAATATAGCCTGAAAAAAAGAAAATACATGCATTTGTTTTTCCAACCTTGACCTTCCTAATTGATTTTGTACTAAGAACTGTACTCTTTCTTTTTTTTTTTTTTTTTTTTTTTAATTTCTTTTGAGGTGTAAGGGAAAAACATAAATGAGTCTTGGTGTATGCTTTCCATGGGCTAAATGAAGCGGGCTCTAAACTTTTATCTAGATCTGTGGAGCTTGGATATAAATTGAAAAGATCACAGCTATAGGGAAAAGACCTATACTGTAAAGGCCTTTCTGCATAGATTATGAACATCATAACTCAGTAATTCTTTTTTCAAAACTATAGTTATAATTGGACCCAATGGGGGTCTCTCTCTTTGATCAGATCACAGTAACTGTGACTTTACACTGGAAAATGTCACTACTGTGAAGGTTTATCACCTGTAGAGCCGGTCTTTTCTCTGATGCCATGTTCAGTTCTCATTAGCATTATTCAAAGTTTAGTTGTTAATTAGGTTGACACTTCAATTATAATCATCATCTACAAGAACAGTCGTGACTGCTTGCATAAAGAAACAAAAAGATATTCATTCTTGCATACATTTCTCAAAGAATGAAAGATGTTTTGCTGATGGTATGTGCTCATAATGTTCTGGTTAAAGAGTAAGTATATGTGTTACTTTGTGTAGCATTTAATGACATAAATATTGCTGCTACAGTTGTGTCAAAATACAAAGAGAGGCAGGAACTTGTATTCACAGCATAATTGAAGTTGGCTTATTTCTTCAGATATCCCTCATGGTTGTAATTAGGAAAATAAAACTATAATTGGGTGTTATTCCACATACCTTTAAAGAGTACTGCAACAATTCCAGATTGATAGAATATTTTTTTCTGTAATTTTTCCAAGTAATGGCCATCTACACTAAGAAAAGATAGATCTTCTTAAGAAAAAGAAAAAAAAAAAAAAAGTCAAGCACAAAAATAAATATGATTTTTTTCTTTTTCTTCCTTTTTTTTTAAAGCTACAAGTGCACTGTCAGAGTTATCTTTTTTTTTTTTTCCCCCCCTTTCACGCGTTTTATTTTCAAGAACAATTCAAAAGGCAATATACCACTGAATTTCTGCAAACCTTTCCCATTGTTAGATGCTGGTAGCATCTACTCCTACGGTGCATGAGAAATGATGTAAGGTAGTAATTTGATATTTTAAAATAAAACAACTCAATAACTGAATTGCAAGTGAGCATTGGGAGTCCTTAAAAACAAACCTTTGAAATATAAATTAAGGAAAACCTCACAGTCTTTATTCAAAATGAGAAGACAAGATTTATGATTGAAAAAGATCTGCAGAAAAGTGGCTCACATGCAGTTTACTGTAAAATAATTAAGCTTATTTATGTCAAGAGGCCTTGGGAAAAAAGAGAGCATAACCAATTTGCATTAGCACTCTACCATCATCCCCTGCCTTCATTTCAATTAACAGACCAGCAGGTGCTCTTTGCAGTTAAAAAGATAAGCTATCAAGGAAGAGGATGAATTTTTGGCTGACCTGTAGACACCATGGTTTGCCTGCTGATTGGGTTCATACCTCACTGTACCAATTTCTGAGGTGTTAATTTAACTGCTCTTCTCTGTCATGCAGGTCTCGGCCTTGAAAAATAAACTGAAAAAGCAGTCTACAGCTACGGGTGACGGAGTAGCCAAGGCATTTCTTCGGGCACAGGCATCACTGTTTGGATCCTACAGAGATGCACTGAGATACAAACCAGTAAGACAACTTTTTTTATTCCATTGATTTAGAAGAGAACAAGCTCATTCTTTTGCAAAGGAAATGGTGAAATATTATCCCAATCTGGAACATTTCAAACCAACTGTTTTAAGCCTTACTCTGAGCTCAAAATAAGTTGGCAATTCAGAGGACAATACTATTTCCTGATGGTGAATTGAACTGAAAAATGAATGCTTGTTCAGAGTCAACTTTATTCGTGTAACTTCTGTAACTTATTTAGTATGAAATTTGATTATACTAATGAAAGTGTTTACAGCTCACCTTTTTAATGTACTGAAGAACTGAAAATGCTGTGCCTTTCAGAGACTCAGTCATTTTTCACTCTACAGGTCCAGATACTTTGCTGTGTTTGAGTCCAGAAGTTCTTTATTGTCTAGCAGATGCCAGATATGAAGATTCAAACGTGTATCTCTGCATTTATACACTTACCTTGATTCCACTGAGAAGATAGTACGAAGGAAAACTCAGTTCATCCCATGAGTGCTTCAGAAATTGTATTTCTGAAGTTTTGATGGCTAACGTGTTTCAGGCTTTCATCCTTCTGGTATATGTAGGTGGCACATATTGAGCCTTTCTGATGATAAAATTGTTTATCAGGAACAACATGTGGATTAATTTCGAATTACTTTCCTGTGATATTTACAAACTCCATCCATCTGATAAAAGTGCATCAACAGTGACTGAATCAACGTCTCAGAACATGGCTTTTCTACTGTTGTTTGTTTGTTTTTTCTCAAGGCTGGACTAAGTTCAGAATGATTCAGACAAATACTGAGATTTGGCAGGTGAAAAATCATCGTTTTTAGGGCATTAAATAGGGTCTGCCTCCTACCCAAGAGGTTCTCTTTCACATAGTCTTTATTGCCATGCCTTACTGTCTACGCCACTAATAAGTTTTAGGCAACTATTGGGATTAAAAAGTGACCCATGTGAAAGCGTTTAAGGGTTTAGTGTAAGTATTTCTGTTTGACAGACATTATATTTTTCTTTTCATATGAAAACTCAGTTTGCGTATGATACTTAAATTATTCTACCTGTTTTCAGAACTGCTGAAGAACAGCACGGTGTGAATTACATGAAAATAAATGTTTTCTACAAAACAGACACAGTTTATTCCATATTGGCACTACTTAGCATTGCGCAGGAAGGGGTAATCTAATTTGTCCCTTAGTCCAAAGATTAAGACATTGGTCACTGTCAGCTTATGTTACAAGCAATTGCATCAAAAATTGTCTTAAACTACAGTCAATATATCCAAGCAAAATGATGTCAGTGTGGCTGATGTTTTTACCTTAGTTCTGATCATAAACAGGATGGACTCAGTCCTTTATGGTGAGTTTGTTGAATGGAACGTGAGTTCTTCAGCATTCTGATTAGCATCTCCATTGAATTCTGCTTTCCATTTTGTTTTAATTTGCCTCTTGCTGTACCTGAGATGTCTGTATTTGCGTTGTATTGGAAGTAGTGCATCATACATCACTTCTTTTGGCACGCATGTCTAAATGACCTGTACTATCTTTGTTTCTGCATCTTTTTTTTTGAGAATTAATTAATTTTTTTTTAGCTCAACAACTCCATATAATAGAAGATATTTATGAAATTCTTGCGGCCTGTTTATTTTTTTTAATATTTGTATGCTGGCAAGTGTCAGCATATCTTAGATTGGCATCAACTTGTCCAAAGACCATGTGTATATATATTTAAAAAATTTAAAAAAAAAATAAAATAAAATTGGGCTATGTTCACACTGTACTAACTAATATAGTTTTTTATGGAATGTTTGCGATAGGAAAACTTACTAAGAGCTGAACTTGCTCCAGACTAGTAGAGACTAAAAGGAGCTGTTCTGTGATAGTTCAGCTCATTTTACATGAGCCTTTTGAACTAAGTTTAGTGCCTTGTAAATTAGAAGGTTCAAGAAATCCAGTCTCATTTGACTGTATTGGGAGCATTTGTCATGAGACTCAGGACATGTGAATTGTTATTGCAAAGAAAATATTTGTCTTGGAGTCTGTCGTGCTAGATCTAATGAAGAAAATCTAACTCAGAGAGTTTATTTATACTCTTTTAGGGCACAAGTAATATTCTCACCAAAACTTTGTGAGGGATATACTCAAAATATTTTCTAGATAATTTTGAAATACTTTTGCTGTAAATAAGCTTGTTGTATTTTCAGAATAAAGAAATGGGAGGCTTTAGGATACCATTTTTTAGGATCATAAGCATCCTAATGAAAAGTAAAATAATGTTTGGATGGTTATCACTTGCCTATAAGTTTAAAAGTATGTTCAAGTGAACTACTTTATTTGCAGCAGGGTGCTCTGTATGATTTTAACTTGAAACATGAAACAACTGTCATTAATATTCACTTTGAGTAAAGAACAGCTTTGATAGTGTCTGTACTCATCCAACACTTCTCTTCATTCCAAACGCTGTTCATCACACTGAACACTCATTCTGTGCAACTGTTTGTTTTCAGCATAGGACAGATTCTACTTGGTGTAGCAATATGTCTTGAACAAACGTCTAGCAATTATTGAAAATAATGTGATTGGTGAAAGGGAAAACGGGAAGCTTCAGGGGTCTTGAAAGGAGTTCATGGGACTCCAAAAGACCATATGGAAAATTTGTCTACTTGAATACTGGCAGGAAACATGACGTGCAATGGATATAGGTGATAATATTTTTTTTTGTGTCTGTAATAAATGATAAGAAAAATATCAATCCAGTAAAGTTTTCAAGTAAAGCAGAAATATGTTTTGTGTGATTTAATTGTGACACTGAATTAAAAAAAGATAAATCAGTCAAATCTAACTGCCAAAATTATTTTTTATAATATGTTGTGATTTACTTTAGCAACCATTGCATAATAGGAGTGGATCTGTAGAGCAAGTCAGTACAGCTGGTGATAAGGACCTGGTATCCACAGAGTGTGCATGTCTAGCTTTATGTGATTCTTTATTATTATTCATATTATTTATTTTAGCGTTGACTACTAAATGTCTACAATAGCTGAAGACCATTTTCTGATTTACCTTAATTCTGAGGGAATCCACTTCATGGGTGGTTGTTGAGGATTGTCTGAAAATATTGCTTTTATTACCGGTTTTAACATCCCATCACGATTCCAAGATTTTGATAAGGAAGAGAAAAAGAAAATAAAACAGATTTTTATCTTTATTGGCTTCAATAAAGATTCTTCTTCTACAAAGATTACAATTCTACTGTTTGTTTCACTTTATCAATCAGTGCATGTGCAATATTGTATTCCTTTCCAGCTATTTTACTTCACATATTCTTCCTAGGTATTTTTCAGACAGCCTTGCAGGTGTAAACCACACCAATCAAACATTTTAGCAATTTTAGCAATGGTGTGGTGGCCAGGGAAAATGAACTTTACACATGAACTTATGCAAACTTTGTAGATAATAAGCAAAGACTAGATTTTTTTTTTCTCCATTAAATATATGCAATATAGTCAAAAATAACAAAACAGTGAGTGGTGTAAAAAAAAAAAAAATCTTTAAAAGGCAGTATTTCACTGACTGTATCTAGAAAGAAAAAGGTAGGTGAGATTTTGGGGTTAGAAGAGGAAAAATAATAATGAATAATAAAAGAGAACTTTTATCATTGGGAAAAGGAGAAACCGGCTTTCCGGCTTTGCTTAAACTAGCAAACATCAGGAAGAATTATAGGTATGATTTAAACAAGAAAAATGTAGTCCATCATGACAAGACAAATACATTTCAAATGTATTTCAAAGAAACAAATCTTCTTGGAGATGTGCCTGTTTGAAAACTAGGGGTTATAAACAACAATGTTATTTTCTGCTTTTGAAGAATTGGCTTTTCTTCAAGAATTATCCAACAAAAGATAGTCGTTCAAGAAAATCCTCTCCAGTTTTAGGGGAAAAAATCATCAAAGCTATTAATGTTAAACCAAAAGAAATAAACTCAGCATATCTTTGTTTTAAGTTATGATGATTATAACATCATTCATCAGAAATTGGGAAAAGAAGAGCAAAGGCTAATGGCATGATTTGGAATTCTTGCCAGCAGGAGCTCATAGTCTGATTGGCATTCTAAGGGGATGGGATAGCCTCCGTATTGGAGATAGCACAGCCTGTCAGACCTTGCTTTATTTGAATGCTTTTTCAAGTGCTTTAGCCTGCATTTTTTTAAGTACACTTTAAGTAGTTATATTAACTTCCAAACAGACCCAGGTATTTTATTTACAATGATAGAAATTAGAATAATGCAATTAAGTATTATGATAGGGGAACTAAAGGATATTTTAAGATTCAGAGTGCTCCTGAATGCGTGAGAATGCTTAAGCAATAGTTGCTTGTATTCGAATTTCAAAATGAAATCTTCTTTTGAGGACACAACTACCTTGAGAAATGGGCATTGATTTGTTTGCCTTTTCCCCAAGTTAGGCATAAAAATTACAGTAGAGAAATGGAGAGTAGTAAAATGTCAGAATGTAGCTTGTGTTTAAATACCGAACCATCCTGTGTTAAACCTGTTATGTCTCTTCATTGTCTCTTCTCTAAGAACCTTTTTTTTGTGTTAAAAGCCATACTGTTGTAGTGGTTCTTTATTGAACATAGATGTTAATAGCAGTGTTAGAAAGGCCTAATTGTAATTTCAAGAAATACCAGCTCTTTTGAATCTTTGATGGCAAGAAATGGGCAAATCTTGCAGTAATTTGTTTGTAATTTTAAATGGTACCTTCATGAGTAGAACATATAGTTAAGTCATACTCAGTTATTTTCTGGATGGTTAACTATCAGGCCAACAACTGAAATTTCATCTTTTTACTTCTTTGATTTTAAACAAAGGAATTTTCATATGACAGTCAGAATGATGTTTAAAAATGGACTTTTTTGATAAACGATACAACGCTGAGGAATATTTACTTACCTTATATACTCATTTTATATTAAGCAAGAGTTGACATGTGTATATATTATAGCAATAATATAAACAGTGTAAGAGTCACCTTGTTCTAAAAAGATATGAACGTTTCCTCAAACAGTTGAAATGCGAGTACATCTTGCTAAACATACCTTCTAATCTACACTAACTTTCCTTTTAAAACCCTTGCACAGTTTTAGATCACTACTTTCCCATTCCGTTGTGGTCAGCATAAGTAGCTTTCTTAAACTGCAAATGTAGCTTGGAGTGAAAAATGCCTGCTGTGTGTGGCAAGCTATGAAAGGGGAAGAAAATTCTATAGCAACTGTTGTTAAAAGGACACATATCTTGTTTGGGCATAGGCTGTTTGGTCTGTTTGGTCTGAGTATTAGCTGTCTACTTTTCAGTATGGAGTCCCTACTGGGTTTTGATCGAACTGGTTTTGAAAGTACATTGTAGATCAATACGGAAGGGGCCATTTGATGCTGAAGTAGTTAAATATCAGTGGTGCATTCTTACAAAACTCAGAGTTTCTAACGGTACCCAGCTGTATTTGCAGAAACATGAATGCTACATGCTTCGTGTCAAAAAACTTCTGGAGCTTTTTTGTTTATATTAGATTAATAGCTTCATTTTTAAATAGCAATCCTAAACCTCTCAGGATTAGAGTAACAATCTTGAAGATTTGGCAAATCTTTATTAGGAAAACAATGTATTTATTCAGAGTATGAAACAAATGAAAGAAATAAGTGTTAACAGTTTGATATAACAATTTGATATTTAATGTGATTTCAATAAAGTTTCAGCAGATAATCTAAAACTGAAATCTGAAATTTCTACAGGTTTCAAGAGATTTTTTTTCCCTTTAAAGTGATGAACTGGTAGGAGCTTTGTACCTATCAAATCAAGTTTTTAAAGCAACCTTACTATCAGTAGATTGCAATAATTGGATTGCTTTTGGATCTGAACCAAATTAGATCTAAATACATTTTCAGCCTTGGCTATTCTTTTTCTGAACCTTATTGATGAGGCAATAAATGCACCAATGCATGAGTGCTTACTAAATATCTGATGTATCCACTGATAAAGAGAAATATTTAGGAAACTAGCACAGCTATACATTAAAAATGTGTGCTGAACTGCCATTTCCTGGTGTTCTGCTACATGGCTCAGGCTGGAGAGTTGCTGCCAAGGAGAACTCTCGCTGCTCTCTCTTCCTAGGCTGATATGAAGGCAAGAGCAGGATTGTTTTCTCTTTTACTGGGAGATAACCTCTCCTTTCTGTCTTTCCCACAACTTTGGGGAAAGTAGCAGTAAAGGCTTTGCTTACTCTTAATTTTTCTAAAGAGCATGCCTTGAAAATTAAATCCTTTTCTTTCTTTGGTTCTAAATTTAAGGTTTCATAATCTGTTGTGAGTCATCACCAAGTCAATTCTGCACTCCCACATAGCCTCTGTATTTTCATAAATCATTTGTTGTGTAAAGAAATAAATAAATAAGGATTCTTTTTCTAATTTGCTGCCTTGAAATTTTTTTGGAAGAACAACAGAACTGAGAAGAGAGTCTGCCCTCAGGAACACCATGTCTTGTACCACCATATCTCACTGGAGACTGTTTCATTTGTTTTGAAGCACTTTGAATTTGCTAAGTAGCTTGAGGTCATCTTCCTAAGACAAGAGTCTTCAGGAGCTCAAGAAAAGCTAATGCAAAGTGGGTCAGGAAGGCAGTGCTATTTAAAGTGCCACAAACAGTTCAAGCTCTTTGACAGATTCAGCATGTCCTGCACGTGTACAGTGTTCACCAGTTATCTCTGGGGAAGCAGTAGGTGGAGTAACTGGAATGCTCATCTTGGAGATGTGATGGAGATGCTGTATCGAGATGGTTTTGTGTATCATTTCATGCCAGGTACTCTGTGAAAGGGAAAGGATTGTGTTAAGTAAATTTGCTTAAATATTGCTTCTAACTCTTCCTGGGAGATTTTTTTTCTAAAATCAGTGTTTCCTTAAAGATGTCAGAACATAAAGTTAAAGGAAAGTTAAGCATGAACTTACATGCCTTTCTGAGTAGGATTGAACCTCTCTACAGCTTCTCAATACTTTCCATTTAAGTGCTGTGGTAAGATATCCAGAATTTGATTTCACCTATGGCAACATGCCCCTGCAAATTGAAAAAGAGGGAAGCTTTTCATAGGATTAGAATAGGATTTTAAAAGGACCCGAGGATGGTTTTACTGCTAGATTTCGTTGAATCATTCTTACATCATTTAAAAAGAAAATGCAAGGTATAAAAAAGCATTTGAAAGTGATTTAGAGCTACTCTGCCAAACTCACAAAGGTCACGTGCCGAGAATACCCTGTTGTATTCTAGAATCATGGAAGGTCCCAGGAAGGCAGGAAAATGTATGAAGTACCATGTGTGATTACAATTAACCAGGGTATGGGATGGAAAGCAGTGGTGGTCATGGGCATGAATACATTTGTCTTCAAAGTGGCTAACAGTTGGAGCCTGACAGAACTTCTATTTTATTGTCAGGAAGATCAATATAAGGAGGTGCCTTTGAACTCTTTTTTCTTTTGAGTGGCTGAGGTGTCTTAGTCCATCGTGGATATTTAGTTTTTTGGGTAGTAAATCATCATAGAGCCAGATTTAGGTACGTAACTTTGTTGGACTCCAATTTTTCATCTTACTAATCATTTCTGAACTGGTGTCTTCTTTGTTCTGTATACTTGGATGGGAGGCCTCTTGGATTTGTGATGAAATCAATTAATGCCTTTATCGCCACACAAATTTCTTAATGTATGTATTACTATTCATTTAAATCTAACAGCTTCAAATATTTATCACAAACTATTGAAAAGAGTAACAATTTGAGAGAATGCCTGTCAGTAACTTCCAGTGCTCTGTGCGCTCTGTGGATAGCAAATTATAAATCTAATTAAGGGATAACATAGGAGCCACTTCAACTGTTTCTAAAGAGTCTTTATTTTCAAATGGGTGCTGTTTACAGTTAATAAGATTTCAACAGATACTTCATTTTCAATGAGTACTTGTTTATTTTTTATTTTTTTTATTTTTATTTTATTTATTTTATTTATTTATGTTTATTTTTTATTTTTATTTTTTTATTAATTTTTTTTTTTTTTTTAGAGTGCTTGGTAAACTATGGACTATATGCTTTCCTTGTGTTGCGATCATGTTTTATTTTACGAAATGTTAATCTGGTCCATTTAGATTTTTTTCTGAAAGCCAATGCTTGCGACTTTTGTTATAGTGGAAATAATGTCAAAATAAATTTAAATTTATTGCAATATTTTCCTGTTAAATGAGAGTAATGACTGTTGAACTATTCGAAGCAAAGGACCTGCTATCCCTCAAACTTTGAACCACTTTTTTGAAATATTTAACGGAGAATAGTTTAGAGGTAATATGAGCCAACTATAAACCACTTGCCTTTTCCTTGCTACGTGTTTTTTGTAGACTAGCGTTAAAGTTTCATAAATAAAAGGTTCAACTGCAACATGTGTTCTGAGAGCTATTTAAAATGTATGAAGATTTCTTTGCTGTTGTCTATGTTGTTGTTTTTTTATTTTATGCATATTTAGTGAGATCTTAAATCAACATCTTTGTATACTGTAGTTAACATCCAATGTTTTCCATTTAAACTCTTTTAGGGAGAACCTATAACTTTCTGTGAGAATAGTTTTGTGAAGCATCGTTCCAGTACTACTAAACAGTTCCTGGAAACTGCTGTTAACCTTCAGCTGTTTAAACAGGTATGAGATGGTAAAAGACCCAAATTGAATTATTTGCTTTGGAAATGCATCCCTATTTAAATATATATCCCTTTCTGTCATCTTATCCTGGAGTTTCATAAAATAGAAGTGTTTGTGTACAGGAAGTCATCCTAGTTTTATTCTATTATTAAGATTTCGTTTATAGTTTAAAAACAAACAAACAAAAAAAAGAGCGGGAAAAAAAAAGGGGAAAATAACTCCAGGGTGCAGAACTGGGGCAGCACTTGTTCAGAGCCAGTCAGCAACTCATGTAGGCAACAGAAATTGTGGATCTCCCAGCTTAACGGTGGAACTTCATTTTCAGCTTCTTCGGCTCATGACCAAAGATCTGAACTAAGTGCTCGCTTAAATTGGACTTGAGTAGCATTTTATTTAAAAACTGGATTCATACTGTAATTACGGCTTTCATTTCTAGGGTTTCTGAAGTAGGCATACAGAGATTGTTGCCAACCCAAGTCATAGGGGCAGAACAATATTGTAGGAAGCATACTGTAACTGATTAAGGAAAACCTGAGACTCAAAGTAGTTATTTTCCTGCAAATGCCTGGAATGATTGAGGCATGAGAATTCATTTTGAAGTAATCTAATGGACCCCTGTGAAGGTAGATTACCATAATAGATAAGAGAAATTCATTATATGTAGGATTTCCTGATTTTTCACAGAAATACTTGTTGCTAATCAGTAGTTAATGTCTGTAGTAAAGATTTATGTAGGGATGATAGGTCTTCAGTCGTAGGGAAAAGGTTTAACTTCACTGAAAGTATGGGCTTGTCGGTTTGGCTCTGAAATTACTCATTATGTTTTAATATGCTCAAGTAAAAATAATCAGTTGATTGTTTACAGCTAGTTTTTAATTTTATTCACACTAAAGGAAATAATATATTACAAAGGATTAGGAAATAGTAACAATTTTGATGATGTGTGTGGTTTAATAGTAAACATTTTTTTTCTTTCTCTTTGTTGCGATTGTTACTCCCACTTCAGCTAATCCTCAGCCCAGCTGCATCTTTTATAGCTTTTCCCACTGAAAATGAGCTGTTTTAAAGGTTCTTTTCAACAGAATAAACTGTTTCTATTATGTTCCTGAAAATGCCTAATTGTTAAGCAGTAAATAATATTTTAGAAGCAGAAAATGGGTGTGTAAAATATGTTTGGGTGCTTTTTGTGTTGACTGACAAGTAAGCTTAACTCGTCATTTGTTGCTGTGGGTTCTTTTTATTGTTGTTTTTGTTCGTTTGTTTTTGGGGGGGGTATTTTTTTTTTTTTAAATCTTCTCTCTCCCCTCCACCTCTATTCTTCTTGGAAGTTCATCAAATTACCAGGAAATCACGTTAGGATCATTTCCAGCTTCCTTTGTTTTTCGAGGAGTTGTACTGTTACTTGCTTCTGCTGTATTTCTGTCTTCAAGCATAAGGAATTAATAGTAGCATGTGTCAAATAGTTCGAGTGTCCAGGGAAACTATTAATTCATTCCTAGAATTAGCATGAATACTAATGTTAGAATACTTTGTTAAACAATATAATTGTATGAATAATATACTTTGAGCTGCTATTGTTTGGAAATTCTTTGCTCCACTAAGTTCTTGTTCTTAGTAACTGTTGATTCACTTGGAATTTTTACTGCTCCCTACATTTATGTATATGTATGCGTTTGACTGACATATAGCATCCTCTGTCTTCCCTCTTTAGCAGTATGAAACCTTCACAGTTTCATACAGTCTGTCCTTTACTTTTAGAATTCAAAAACATTTAAGGAGTCTGAAGTTCTCTTTAGTCCTATAAAACCCAAGAGTAGCATCAGAGTTAGCATTTTTCATTAAAAGTGGTAGTCAGGAACAGTGTCTTTGGATCTGTAAGAGAATGCATTACTTGAGCTGATTTTCCAGGGACTATGGCTTTAAAAACGAGAGAAGAATGTGATATAAGGCATGCATGGTTCCAAATGCTATTTTTTTCATTTAGTAATTTAAATGCAACTCATAATAGTAAATGACTCAAAAGTATTGATTGCTGATACAGTTAGTAATGTTATCACTTCCTTTAAATAATTTCAGGGGTTGGTGTTTGCTTTTTTTTTTTTGTTTATTTGAATAGATCTATTTTTCAATATTTGCATTTAATACTCAATTGAGCTAATCTTCTAAAAACTAAAATTCAGCCAGTGTCTCAGCCTGCTGTTGATAGAGTTTTACCAAATGTTGAGTATGTCCATAAATCTTTTGCTAGTCCATGGTATGGAATGAACTCATAACTTTCCCCAAAGAGATAACGCCTTACAGTTCAAAGTATGGCTGTTTTTTCTTTTTCTTTTTTTTTCTCAGCAGTAGCTAAAGATGTTCTTATCTCTCTTCTCACTGTGAAATAATCCAGTGATCCCAAAGAGGTATGACCATGAACCCAACCTGTTTGGAAAAACGCCAACTTGGAGTGAAATGAAAAAACAAGCAGTTGAGACAGAAGAGAAAAAGGACTGCTTATCTTTGTGCTTGTCTCATTATTGCTGCTGGAATTTTTCTATTCTTAGAATGTAATTTGTTTCATGAAGATATTGACAAGCATTAGATTGTCATTGACATTGTTTGGATAATCTGTAGTAATATATGACATAACCAAACAATTAATTTTGGTCAGTTCCTATGTACCATTTAGTAACAGTGAATAACTCATATTTCTTGTTAGGAGGCGAACTGTGTGTAATTAGGAAAGTGCTTTCTCCCTTTATCTCTCAGTTTTGAGTTAGCCTTTTCAAAATAAATAAGGAGGGGCTGTTCCTGAAAGGAATTTTGAACCTTTAAAAATATTCTTTGAAGCTTGTTAATTCCTGAAAACAATGTATTCATTTCTTCTGAGAGGTTTAATCATTAGTTATCTTCTTTTGACTCTTTCTGACCTGTCTGAATCATTTCATTCTTTATATATCCATAGAGATAGATTCAAATTCACATACTCATGCAACTGCAACCTGTACATAGGGATGATTATTGCAATATGTACCTGTAGTTGCAACTAAATAGGTGTTACTTGTGTTAGAGCTTAAAAATCCCATGGTGTCAGTCTGAATTGTGCTCAGTCAGATGGAGAGTCTGCCTTGGCATCATGCCCCACTTCATTTTTGCACTTGAGTGAAACGTCCTTCAAGTTAGTTTGTACACTGCTGATCAAATCCGTGCTGCTATGCCACCATTTCTGAAAACAAGCCACAGTGATTCTCTTCTCTTTCAGTACAGGCAGTTTTCTATGATGTCCCCACACTTACTGTCCTCATAAGATTACTTCCCGTAAAACATATCCATTGGATTTTTAGTGGGGCTTGATTAGACACTGTAGATTATCATTTCTTTGAAGTTCACGTGGTGAAATGTGTCCAGCTGTTTGTTCCGTGTACTTCAACTAGCTTTACTTTGGACCCACTGATGTGCAAAGCTGAAAGGGAGGTTTGTTTATCATTTTCTGTTTATGATAAGGGGTAACCTTAGGACTTCCAACATAAATCAAGGAATTCTTGTCTGTCTTTAATTGATTATGATAATACAGAGTTATCATAAACATATGCTAAAACTTTTTAATGCCATTAGGAAAGCAAGAAGAGCTTGAAAGCAATTGAAAGTAACTCTGAACAAACTGTTATAAGATCACTGGCTATAAAATTTTACAAATTGTTTTGTTTTATTTTTTTAAAAATTGTACAATGTAAATTGTACATGTAATTTACTCAATATAAATAAAAGTAGCAGAAATTCAAAGGAGGTAAGTGATATTGATATTTTTTACAGTATTTTGACATTTCTGCTGTTCTTGGTTGAAAAATCCATATAAAATTATGTATTATCCATAGGCCATATGTTATCTTGAAGATAGAAATTCCATCATAACATACATACATACCATTATAGCATTGTAAAGAAATATAAGGACCAACCAAGTGTGATTTTTTTGTTTTTTTTTGTTTTAGTTTATTGATGGTCGACTATCAAAATTAAATGCAGGAAGGGGATTCTCTGATGTCTTTGAAGAAGAAATCACAACAGGAGGATTTTGTGGAGGTACAGAATTAAAGCGTTTTACTTGATGCTTTTTCTCTGAGAGCTGTTTAACATGATGCCCTTATACATTTTAGAAGTCATTAATGTTTGTACTGTTTCAACATTTCCATTCATTCCTGAAAGGTTTTAGCCTTCAATGAATGACTGCTGGGACGAATAATAGTATGCATCTAGTTGTGTCAATATAACAAAAGAGGATATTTTGTTTTAATCCAGTAAAACAATACTCAGGTTTTAAGATGTGATCAAATGTGTCACTATGTCAGTTGCATTTTGTCTGCACGTTTATACTACCTGTTAAATTCTGTGCTAACTTCTTAAAAACAATCTTCATCTTTGTGTTGCTGATTGTGTTCTGGATAGTTAGGTTTTAAAAAAACTTACCCAACTTTTTCACATCTGATTATTTCTGCAGTGCAAAAAGCAGTGGTTTTTGTTTAGATAAGTCAATTATCTCTACCAAATGTACTACTGAAGAAAAAGAAATTGAACCTTGATATTGAACAACTGTATATCATCTGAGAAGAAATATAGAAATACTTGCCTTCTTCATTAAAAAAGTATTTTTCATGGTGATGTTTCCAACGGTTGTGTTCACTGACAGTTATTTTAACGCTTTTCACATTCATCAGCTTACAAAGTTAACCAATATAGAAGATTGTGTGCTGAATCAATTTCTGATTATTGCAGGATTATTGCATGGCTCCCTGTTAGACATTTATATACCCTATCTGCTGTATTTCTTTTTGAGGCACTATATCTGCTTTCAAAATATTGGATCACAACGTGCATGACAGCATGAGCACTATCTTATGAAAGCAAGGTAGAAGCTTCCTTGATAAATGGAGGCTCTACCAAATCCATTGAGTTGCAGATGGTAGCGACAGATGGGCTTTCTTTGCAGGACCACTCTTACAGGGGCATGTTCCCAGGGCAGAGAGCATGAGATGGTGTATTAGTTCAGAGCCAGCCTCACCTTCTGCAAAATGCCCTCATTACACTCAGAGTACGTGTCCTTTAAAAGGTTTTCACTGCCTTCTCCCTCCCTCTGAGTCTTGTGCTGTATGGTCTAGCACGGTTGGTTTTTTTTTCCATGATTAAAGTGTGATTAAGTTAAACAGAGATTTGCTTCCTTTCTGTCAATGCAGCATAGCTTATGCTACTATATATACAAATTTTAGCCATTGAGCATCTGTTAGTAAGATAGGTAATGTCAGTATTTAGTCTATTTGCTCACTGCAGTTAAGTGTCAAGAGTCCTCAATAAAACTCCATTAGCAGAGAGAAAGTTTGATTTTTGGCCATGTACTGCAGCTTGTGAACCACGTCTCATCTGGGCAGGAGTGTTCGGCCTCAGGAGCCCTTCTCACTTGGATTGCACTGTGTGGTGGTGACTTTTCAAGTCTCTTGAGCTGTATATTGCCAGGTTGTGGACAAATTGCTTAGGGCATATATTCAGTATTTACATAACTGCTGTCTCATTATCATTATGAAGTGCAGGGCTAACAATATGTATGCAATTGAAGGTGACATTTTTGACGCTAATGGCGTAGAACTATGATCTTTTCACAGGGTTGAATCCCATGCATCTTATCAAATGGTCCAAAGTTTTAAACATACAAACAAACAAAAAAAAAATCAAAACAAAAAAACCACCAGAAAAACAAATCAACCAACCACCACTAACACCAACAAAAAAGACCCATAGATGACACCCAGTCTTCAGGAAATTAATAGAACTTTAGAGAGCTATAAGCTGTCAGAAGGAGAGTTGAATGCATTTTAGAGAAAGTGTAATTTTAAAATTGCACATTCGAATGGAAAAGTTTTTTTTTTCAGTTTTCATTTTCCCACATATGCCACCATAACTAAATCAATAGAGAAAATTATACCGGAAATTGGAAAATATTTTTATAAATAATTTGTTTCTGTATGCTGATCAAATTTTATTGCCCTAAATGTGAAAAGACACTCAATAGCCATCTTTTTTTACGCTCACATCTTCTCATTCTCATATTGCATGCTTTTTCACACTACCTTCCCTGGTAGTTCCAGGGAGCCAAACTGAAGAAGTAAAAACTTAGTAGTATTTGCTTTTGGTTTCTCTTTGACATTCTTAATGGAGTTTAGATCATAATAATCATCGATTTCTCTCATTTCTAAGCCCGTTTTGCTTTCACTCATGCTATCCTTCCTGAGAGTCTCTCTGTGTCAAAATGGCTTATGAGGATTTTAGTGTCATGGGTGAAAGTTGTACTGCTTGGTACAACTGCACACAGTTCAGTTTCTCCACCTCACTTGGCAAAGGAACTTGGGAATACCTCTTATTCAGTTAGTTCTCAGTCACATTTTAGGAACTGAGTGTGATTTGGTTTTCCATTAGCTCATGCAATAAATCTACCAAGGCTTTACGTTATTAATTTATTGCAAAGCTAAAGTTTTGTGATGTCATTTTAGAAGTCTGTATCATCACAGATATATCAATATGCTCCTTGAGAAACTGCCAGTCTCCAAAATTTCATCATGTCAACACGAATGTCTTGGTTGCAGTAACTCACAGTACCAGAGTATTCAAGTGATTCATCTCTAAAACTCACACAGAGTGGGGATAGGTGTTCAGCGGAAGCATGTTTTGGAAATAGTATTCATTTCTTCAACAAGAGCTTGATAGAATTTAACCCTGCGCTTGGTGGCATGGTAGCTCTACATAAACCAATAGCTATCACTTGCCTTATAGTTATTCTTTTTTCCCCTGTAGAAAAAAAAGGTAGATACAGTTAGCATGTTGCAGTGATTTTTCCTATGCATAAGTACATGATAATGACATAATCTTCAGACTTTTCTCGAGTGCTTTTTTCGTTGGGTTGGAACCATCTGCATTTCATGTCATTGTCTTACTTGAAAGGTTACCCAGTGGGATCATTATTCTTGAACACAATTCATTTAGATATTCTTTCCTTCAATTTGGTGTTTTCTTTTCAGAATTTTTAACAGTATGTTATGCTTCTGTAGTTTTAATTTCTCTTTGCACTTCAATTGGAATTGAAAAAAACATTGTGAAAAGGTAGGAATTCACAAAGAAAACAGAAAACATTAAATAAGTTTTTTTTTTCCCCCTTACTATATACATATTCTTATCTGTAAGTTCTTTGTCTCTCTGGAAAGAACAAAATTAATGAGTAATCCTCTAAGAGAATTTTTAATGTGGACTTTGAAGGGGGCTGAAACATTTAAGATGTTGAATATATATTTGATTTTGTTTTTTTTCTTTTTTTTTATATTTTTATTTCAGGAAATTCGAGATCTTACCAGCAATGGATGTATACTGTGAAGGTACAAATATATTGTTGGTTAAGTAATTGATTTTTGGAAAAAAATAAAAATAAATAAAAATATGTATCCTTGACAGCTTTCTTTCTTCAAAACTTTGCCCTCTTCCTTATATGGATATAATAAAAAAGTTTGTTTGTTTGGAAAGAAAACATATAAATATAACATGTTTACTGTGGGAGTGAGACTCAGTACAGTTTGATATGAAGCTTCTCACTTCTAGTAAACAGCATATAGTTAATATGGGTTTGTGCAAATTGACTAACAGAAGATACTTGGTACAACCCTGTTATTCTGCAGGATTAGTCAAATATATTATTTTAGATAAATAGAATTCTTAGGTGATTAAACATGATAGTTATTTCAAGTTGAAGTATTTTGAAGTTACATAATTTAGGGTAGGAACGCAAGATAAATAGCTGTAACTTCTGAATTGATTTTGATATGGTAGCAGTGAATAAAGAATGACAATACATCATCCTGTTAGAATGCATTGATAAAAGCGTCAGCTCTGATAATGACGTACTGTAACCCTTGTGTGTCTGCAGACAGTAGGCTGTGGAAGGAACACAGCTGTGGCTGTTCTTGCCTCTTTAAGCTGTTAATTCTTTTCAGCACACTCAAATTTTCCTGTTGTCTTAACTTTTAACTTAGGTCATAAATGTTATTAACATACCATGTTTTGTTCGTTGCAGAAAGGCGGTGCACTGATCAACACAGCAATGACCAAAGCCACTCCGGCTGTGAAAACAGCATACAAAATTGTAAGATATCTATTTCAAATAAATTATATGTAAAAATGCCTTCTCTACCTATCATCTCTGATTCTTCCTGAATACTTAAAAACTTAAATGTTTTATAAATATATTGTAGAGAAACACTTCAGCCTGCCAAATACTTTCAGCTTCATTCATTTTCTCAGTGAGCACTGGCTTTTAGAATTGATTTGGTATCTCCCAGATAGGTTATACATAAAATCAGACATTTTCGAAGAATCACTGTGCTGTTGTCACATTCATAATACTTACTTGAATATCACTTAACAAATTGATGCACAGTCTTTCTTTCATGGTGAGAATGTCATCAAAATATGGACTCTGGAAATAGAAATCCTTGTTTGCACTGTGGTCTGCTGACGTAGGTCATGCATTACAAAGTTAACATGAGTCTAAAACATTTCATAAATGTTACATTTAATTGTAAATATGGACTCACTGTATGTAGTTATATAGCGTATAGCTTTAACATGTGGTAGCAAGTCTTTTTAATTGAGAATGTTGTTCAGGACAAATGGAGTCCTGTCTTACACAGATGTGATTTCTCTTTGGCAGTATGTGCTGCCCTATTTAAAGACATGGTGAAGCATCAGTAACGCTTTTGTCTTTTGTTTCATCTGCTGTTCTAAAAATTGTCAGAATGCTCACACTTAGCTGGATTTATTGCTTTGAACTTAAAAATATCTTGTTTTAAAATCCTGTCTAAACAACAAAGCATATAAATTGTTAAGGTATAGCAGCATGAAAAAATCCCCCAAAACAAAGCAAAGCAATAGTTTAAAATGAAATGGGAACTATTTTGGGGTTAGATTTTAAACACACGAGAAAAGACTTCTGGCTTCTTTTTTGCTTTTCCAAATGTTCCATTAGTCGAATGCATAATAAGTAGTGCTGAATAAATCAGATGATCAGTCTACACCAGTGTACTTTAAGTAAAGTTTTCAAAGAGAATTTTTAATTTACATCAGTTGAAAAAATAGCAGTCATGAAGAGAGAAACAGGTAAATAAATCTACTTCATATCTTGAACTCATTCATAATTTAAGAAATGGTTCATTAACAGGTTATCTGGAAATTATTCCGTGGTTTTCATTAGCTTAGATTGTGATTGCACAATCTTATCCCAGCATTCAATTTTGTTAAGATTTTTTTATCCTTGATAAGATTTTTTTCAAATCGATCTTCTGTTCATTCCAGGGAGCTGGCAAATTTTTTGAGGATCTGTGTGCCTGCAGTATTGTTGTGTATTTTCTCACACACTTGCACTTTGTGGAGCCTACCACCAGAGAAATGGCATATGCATGTCCTAGTTGCTAGATAACTGTCCTTGAGTAAACAATGTGATTTGTGCCACCCCTCAGAGTTAGAACAAAGTTGCTCCTAAATGCATCCAAAAGCTGTGAATGTGAGCTGGAAAGTTTAAAGTGGCTCTCAGGTTAGCATCTGCTACATGGCATCCCACTGTGCTCTTACTGAGCTTGTAGATGTATGATTTAAAGATGAAAACAACTCTCTGACCTCTTGAATCAAGAAGATGATTTTTTTTCATCCAAATTTCCATGTACTGAAAAACATAGAAAAATAGTTGATTTCTGCATATTTTGGCCACTAACTGTATTTTATGGCGTTCTATTTTCAAGACAACCTTGAAAACTTTTCTGGCTTTTTCCTATACGAGCTATATCCACGTAAGAAGAACACACTTTCTATTAGGCTTAGATTTCTTTGTTGTTTTTTTCCCCTCACCTATCTTTCTCTCCTTTTTTTTTCCCCCTCTGTCTTTCTCCCTCCCTCTTTCTCTCTCTCTTTTTTTTTTCCCCCATAAGAACACGGTATTCTGTATTGATAATTCATTTCTCTATTGAAGAACATTCTTGATTCTGTTTTCTATGCAACAGTGATCCTTAGCTGCCTATTTTAATACATACACAATTCTGCCCTAAATAGCAGCACTATTCTGTTCAGCAACACTGGGCAAAGTCTCCATCTGCATATGAAATCACTTCATTTCTCTTAAGATTGATGTTGCCCTGCAAGTTGCCAGACTGGAACACTGTAGCAGTCATCTTGAAAAATCTTAACATTTTTCCAATGTGCCTTAATGCTAAAAAAGCCTTTGAAATTTAAAGGACCGTTTCAAATAAAGGCGTGAGTAAAGGCCATTTTCAGCCTGTCTTTCGTAATACCGGAGAATTTTTGAGCATGTATGTTTTCACTGCATTGGCATGCATGTACTGAAAGAGCCCTATATACACCGACAGAGCATGAATATATCAGATAACCTGACAAGGCGCGTACAACATTTGTGAAACAGGTAATTGTCCTTTATAGCATCACGTGTAAAAAGGGAAATAGGCGCAATAAGTGCGGCATCATAAAGTGTGTTGCATGGCTACAGAGTTACATGCGGCCTTTTAATTTTCTAGGCAAAAAATCACGCAAGGCAAGGAATAAAAGAAGTGAGGAGTAAGTTGAAACATAAGGTACGTAATACACTTCTACACTCTTACCTTGCTTCCTGTATGCTTGAAGCACATACTTAACAAATCACATGAGATTTGTGTTTTTAATGACTTTTGAAATATGCTTAGCCCTTTGTTCAACAATACATTTTTCATAACGAGCCCTCTGGCAACTATCTGTCATTCTATGCATCCACTGAATAATCTCTTTATTGTTTGCATATTTTATCATAGAACAACAGAGGTTTTCAAAGATGCATTAACAGGATGTATGTTTTCATAAAGTTGATTGCTTTGATATCACAATTGTAGCCTTTGCTTCAAGCTGAGAATTTGCGATAGAAGAGCCTTGCAGTGCAGTGTATTTCAGAAGGTGTAGTTCTCTGGCTTTCATAGGATATGTGAACAATTGTAATGTTTAAAAATGAATGAACAGTTTCATTTTACAAAAGTAACATTGCAGAAATATCAGAAAAGACGTTTTGGGCATTTTGCAGCTGCTTTTCCTACTGAAGATTTTGTTTCCACTTGAGATTTTTCTGTGGAGAGAAGGAAACATTTTAAAAATATATTTTATTCTATTTTAAGAAAACTTTCAAAAATATTTCCTAGAGACTTGAACAATCCATCTTTTAAATGACGATGTTGATAATTTGGCTTCACAAATAGCTAAATTTGATTTTCTTACTACAGATGGTATTTTCATGACAGTAATAGATTGTGGCAAGATAATTTTGAATGCTTTCTGCATGCATAATATGGAGGACCATATTATGTGCAGATAATGATTATAAATGAAGGAATTTGAATCTGTTTTGTTGCATAGGAGAGTGAGGAAGATTATCGAACTTGTGGTGCTGTTGCAGTGCAGAGTGCTCCGGTCTACACAGTGCATAGCGAGAAAAGAGAGAACTCAGAAAAGCGAAGACTTGCACAGGTAAGAGCCCTGAAACGTCTGTCCTACTTCACATGCATGTGAGGAAATTTTTTCCAGTTAGAGTAATGCATCAGTGAGTATAAGATTATTTCACTGTCTGTGTTTGAATAGCATGATTAAATCACAGTGTTTAAAGCAATACTTCTGTCATAGCATACTGCTCAGAAGGAGAAAAAATGCTATTCGTACTTCATCTCTGCTGAGAGGGGAAAACCCGGGAGATTTATCAGTATAGATCTGAGATTTAATTTGTCTTAAATCTGTTTCTGATAAAGGTTTCTTGTAGCAAATATGCTCTGCTCTATTCACAGACCTGTGTTAAGCCATCTATTTTAGTTTCTGGTAATGGAATACATCAATATTGTATTTGTAATAAATTGATCTGGCAGTTGCATGACTTTTAGCCCTGTTCAGAAAGTTATAATTTGTTATTTTATTAATGAGCCAAGTAGTTAATACGATGTCAATCTCATCCTTTTGTTCTCCAGTCTGCTCTAGTCCCAAATTGCAGTAACAGGTGTAACGTCCCAACTTCGGCAGGGGTTTTAATGGCTCTGTGTTCATTTTGACAATTTTATTCCAGACTTATCAAGAAAAGAGTTTTCATAATACTTTTTTACTTGCAAGAAATGTGCATATGTATGTATTTTAATGTTTGGATATAGATTTTGTATTACAATGTTATCGCATGCTTTTAATGACACAATGAATTTTTACATGTGGGTTTTTAACACATATATCTTCCTCAGATACCAAGTATTGAAACTCAATCCAGCTGATTGTAATAGCATTTTCTTTTTGCTCTTGAGTGCAATGATAAAAACTGAATTGCCCTTGTAATCAATTGAGTTTCAAATTAGCTTTGTTTTATTCATAATGAATACAAAGTCAGTGAAGTTCAACATAAAATGATGCAGATAATTGCTAAATAATGCTGAAATTGTATGTTAGCATTAAGTCATGATTTTTAGTGAGGTTATAAATAATACAATGATTTTCTGCATTGAATTATTTAGGCAGTTTTTAGTTTGTGCATGCTTTCATGATCCCTTTCAAGCTAGTGATAAAGTGTCAAACTGTGTGCCCTCGCTGTATTTTTATGTACAGGCAGCTGGGGTGCCTCCCTTCTTTCAGAAACTTGCCTGCAGCACATTCTCTTCACTCAGTATCCGAACAGAAGATATTCTGTGCTATACGTATGGCTCTAGTACTGTAGTATTAAAAACAAGAATGGATTCTTAAAATATTTGCTGCTAATAGATAACTCCTTTTAAAATACAGCAACTTCTTTCCCCTGCACCAAAATAATTTGATAATGTGAGGTAGTAAAAAGCTTTTTGTACAGCATAAAGCAATATACAGATTATATATATTATCTATGTATATAGAATATACAGATTATATATATAAAATACAGATTAGTGTAGGTGAATCTACAATTGTATGTATCTGTAAATATGTCACAAAATGCACTCTTGGAGGCATCGAATTCTTATAGGCTGTTTTTATTACAAAAATGTGCAGTAATTTGCTAGTGTGGTAGTCCTGCCTATTGCTAAGTGCAGGAGGCAAGAGATTACTTTATCTCTGTGCAATTTAACATTTCTTTTGAGGGTCTGTTCTGACAGAACAATTAAACCTGTGTGTGTGTGATCATTCGTACAGCTGCACACTGCTAAATCCCTCAATGTTATTGTTGTTATTCGTATCAGACATTTTCTGGTTTTGAGAGGAAGACAGAAGGTATATCATTCCATACGTTTCTATGCATATATAGTTAGAGATGTATGTAAATACATACATGCATACATAGATGCAGAAAAGGTTTGTTTACTGTAAAGCGTGGTAACTAACAGCCTCGCATTCTTGCCCTGCTGCAACCGGAATGTCCCTGGTCTTCTCCCCAGCTCTTGTCCACAACACCACCTGAGCCCAGGATTAGGGGAAGAGCGAGCGATGCTCGCTCACAAGAACTCAGATCTTGCGCTATTGCTTTTCCCTCCTCTTTACGCTGTTCCCCTTTTCTTCCTCTCCAAAGGCAAGTAAAGGCAAGTACTTTTTTTTTTTTTTAAAAAAAAAAAAAAACAAAAAAAACAAAAAAACAGCACTACTTGCTACTCGGTTTAATTTTTGTTCTGTGGTAAGTCTTTAAGTAGAAATAAATGCATTGTTTTTATGATTAGGTGTTGATTTTAATCTTTACATCCAAATAAATATAAATATGTGCATTGACAAGTGCACAAGAGAGCCAGTGTTTCAGAGCTGGTACTGAACCTATGGCATGCAACAAATGAGTCTCTTTGCTCCTATTATTGCTTAATATTATATCTATAGCACTCTCTCTATGCTGGAGATGAGTCTTTTCACCTAGATTTCTAAAAATGGTACCCATGAGTGTCAGCAGCAATATAATGGTACTGCTAATGTGGCAGTTCATGCATGTTGATAGATGATTAATACAGGGACAAGGTATTGATTAAGTTGCAGCATGAATCTGTTTGAATATCCACCCTAAACCTAAACAAATAACAAGCAGAAGAGAGAGTGCTTTTTGATAATCTTCTTGCTTCCAAAGAAGAGGCACCCCTGCACTTTCTTGCTCTCTCTTCCATCTTACAACATTTAATAACTTAAGTATAAAGAATTTGTTGTTAGATCTTGACCTGTCAGATGCATGCTGTGAGCCATTCATTCTCTGCTGCTTGGAAAGAATGCATATGAAAGTCATCTAATACTTACCTGAGATACTGTACAATATAGTTCATTTGGATCGTTGTGTATGACGCAAAAGTTTCCTTCACTGTGACAGACCATTTTAAATATTTGTTCACAACAGGGTTTTGGGGACTGCTGTTCTGAATATGCTTTTACCCCAATAAATAGTAGTTTGTATGTGGGTCTGCTAATTAGTATGGTTATTTCCTGTTTTGTTGATGAGGCTTTAATAAATGTCAAGAGTACATCCACGAAGATCTCCCAATTAAGCTTTGCGTTTGTAAAACCCAGCCCCTTTGCTTTTGTGTGAAGATGACAGTTCCAACTGCAGCCTCAGCCTAACAGGGCTCCAGGGAAAGGATACTTCTCTGGTTTTATTGAAAACAAGGCCAGTTTGGCCCGGGGAGAATACCAGCACTGGTCACAGCGCAGAGCTGTTTTTAACAATGAATATTTACTAAGCTATAGCACTGCTCTCACAGTGCTCTTATTTTTTCTTTTTTTTTTTTTTTTTGCCAGATCAGCAATAGACTATCAGAAATATAATAACAAATCAAAGCAAATTCTAGCATGTAAAAAAGCTGTCAAAATCTAATTGGAGAATAAATAATTAAATGTGTTATTGCAATTGCTCGTGATCAGCTTCCCTCCTCTAATTGGCATTTTGAAAGTCTTTCCTAAAAAAATGAAATAACAGGAGCATGCTTGTGTGTGCCTTCGTGCACGCGTGCGCACATACACACAATTAATCTTTGCCTAGGATGAATTGTTCTATCTCTGTAATATTCATTTGAGCTTACTCTTGCTTAGGTTAGCTGTTCTACACTTTTCTATGTGTATGAGATTAACTGTATTGCAAATCAACATTAACAGATGGATTGCCCTAAGCAAGGGAAAACCACAACAAAATCTAGGGAAAGTGGAGGGTTGAAGCTTTTTATTGTTAAGCCTTATTAAAACCTTGGCATGTGCACCACTGTTAACCGTTTCATGCCTTGATTGAATAAGTCTCTGTTTTATCTCCTACTTTAATTAGATATAAAAGTATATCTAAGAAATTACTGGCTATAAATTTTTAAAATAAAAATTAATGCAAGCATGAGATCTCTTCAACTCTGCTTGCAGTGTCTTGCCAATGATATTGCTGTGTTCCTGTAACTATTGATGAGGGGGTATTACGGTGCTGAGAATTCAGTTTTTGCATAATCTACTTTAATTCTGTTCCATTACATATGTGCAAGTAAAGCTGATTTCTGAGTAGACAAGGGCCTGTATGCAGTGAGAGTGCTGCAAAATTGCTAAAAAATAAGTAAATAATTGAAAAGACAACATGGCTATTATGAGCCCAGAAGATCTATTTGATTTCATGAATAAGATCTTTGTAATTTTACTGTTTTATCAGGTGATAGGGTAGCTTATTAAAAACAGAGCATTTGAGGATGTAAATAGTACTAACGTATTTAGTGGCTAATAAAATATCCTTGCAGGTTTGCAGAAAACCGAGTAAGAAGAAGGGGTTCATGGTATAATGAGTAAGTTAGCAATGCCCCCTTGTCTCTAAGGAAAGGTATGTAATACCTGGGCTGTTAGGCACACACCGGCTTGCAGACGTAATGGAAACGTGGGCATTTGGGTTCGAAGTGTGGATTTGCCAGGAATCCATGAGTGTCAGTGCTACTTTAAATGCTCATATATTGAGAAGCCGAGAGAATGACTTCCCATGACTTTGCAAGATTTAAATGCAGTGTCTAAAAAAGTTTAAAAAAAAAAAACACTTTTGCGTGAGGTAATAAAAGCCATGCAAGTCTGAACTTGCTTTTTAGTATTCCAGAGCAGAATTAACTTTTTTTTCTTTAGCATATGACAAATGTAGCTTTTACAGCTTTGTTGTAGTGTATTAGCTAGAAAATACATAATTGAGATTGGAGTAGGTACTTGGCTTCAGTTCAACGGAGACATTGAGAGTCAAGGAGGAAGATGTGTTCAGAATAACCTCACCTTCAGGAGTGCCACATTTATCAATACCCCTACAATGACCAGGAAAATAAATGACATCATCGTTAGCTACTGAGGGCCTACGGTAAGTGATTACCCACCTAACCTGAAAAAAGATGGTGAGAGTGGGCTGTTCTGAGGAGTTGTTTTTTTCCAAGAGCATAAAAGAGGAGTGAGAATGCTTGTGATAATGTAGTGCTGAATGTAGGTATTCTATATTAGGAGACTGAACGCTGAGAATGAACTTGAAAGAAAAAGAAAAAAAGAGGGGAAAAAAGCCTCACAGATAACTCGATAATAATTTCAGAACTATAGTAGCTCTCATTACAGAACTTTGTCTTTATTTCTACTCAGTTAATGTGCCTGAGATCACATCCATGCCTTATGTTCAAGGAAAATACTAGTTTTATATCTGGAGGTATCTTTACCCCTTATTGACTAAAAATATTTACGAATAGACAGATTTCATAACCAGTAACACACATTTTTTAAAGGAAATTACATTTTGTTTCTGAGAAATAGGGTTTTGGAATAAGCTTTGATTGGTTAGTGAATTCCGTTTCTTCAGCTAAATTGGCACAATTAAAAATGCTGTAAATATCATGAGCTTTCTTAACTTGGACAAAAATCTTTTGTCTTGGTGTGTCAAATAAGATCTCTTCATTCTGTGAAACAGATTTCCTTTTAATTAAAAATGAAAACCTAGGCAGCAAAAATTCAAATTGCAGATTACGAGAGTGCCCTCTCGTGGCTTCAAGGGTGTATCCTTTGCCATATAAAAGCCTTGCTTTTTGTGGCAGCAGATCATTTGGAAATCAAGTACCATTTCCTTGCATTATTATTATTATTATTAATTAAAATATTAGCAGTGTTTAATGTAACCTAAAGATTCAGGTGTTTCCATGTGTCTTGCATCCTTTTATTGTCAGGAATGAACAGCACAAGCAGAGCTGGTGTCCCCACATTGCTCAGAGCTTCCCCTCACCAGCTGATAGCAGTCACTGCCTCTGCTGTGATGGTGGCTGATTTTCATTTAGTCAGGGAACACATTTAAATGAAAAAAGAAAAAAAAAAAAAAAATATATATATATATATGTATATATACCTTTGTAAAGTGTTTTTTGGTGTTTTTATTAGTGAGAGTCCTGTTCTCTTCTGTGCCCACTCTCTCCATGGGTTTCAGCAAAGGGCTGTTGCACCTCTCTGGCAGGATTCTGTCCATTGTTAACACATGAAATGAAGTAATCCTTGCCTGTCCTTCTTTGGATTTTTCAATGAACATTCAAGAAATCTCTCCACTAATTGCCATGATTCTTTTTAAAAAAGAAAATTCTTTAAAAAAAAAAAAAAAAAAAAAAAAAAAAAAAAAGGAAAGATAGTTTAATGATCAGGAAATTGCTCTGGAATTTTTTGTTGCCTGGTGGGACGTTTAATGGAACACTTAATTTTTCAGGGCAATATCACCAGTGCATCTAACTTTGATCTATCTAAGAGAGAAATTTAGGCAGTAAAAAGTTTGCAGATGCTTTTCCTGGCTATTAGATCTGACTACTAGAATTTACTTTGTCAGCAAACACAAGAGCAGCTTTTTGAAGGGCCTTTCTTCTACAAACAAATGGAAGAATCTAAAAGAAAAACGCTCTTTCACAAACAGGAGAGCTTATGGACATCTTAACATGTCAGTACTATCTTCTGCTTAAATTACTGTTTCTTCTGTGCTCCTGAGGAGCAATCACAGGCAGCGTTCTGACCTACCCTGTCCAAAGCAGGGGGCCCAGGGGTCAGTCCACCTATGTTCCTTCCAGACTGCTTTTGCCTCCTGGCCTGAAAGTTTGGAGAGCACAACCTTGTATCTAAAGCTTCAGCTCTGTCACTGGCTGTTCCCTAACCTTTTCTTTCTCTCTCTAATCCTGTAACTGAGTGAAGGAAAAAAATGAATAAAGAAGTTCAATTGAAAGTAAAGTTTGCCCTGGGGGCTGAAGGAGGGAGAAGTAGAAGAAACAGAAAAAGCCTTTCCTGCAGGGATCTCAGTGTCTCTGAATGTGAGAGTCAGGATTAAACCCAGAGAATTTTAGACACTTCACTAAAATGTCGAAGTTACTCGCAATGGTATCTTGTGCTTTTTCCACAGTAAGTGGAGTAAGAGAGGCATGGCCAAAGGGCAGTTCAGCCCATGTAGGATCGAGATTACATCCCAGTAATTCCACTTTCCTGCTGCTTGTTGTGTAATTTAGGCATGAGAGCAGCTGGAATTAGTGCAGGTACCCAACTCAGAGTGCCATCCATGTTCCTAGGTGCCTTGTAAAGATCCTTTGTGTCAAGCAGTATAGCCTTACTGGTGCCAAGTGGGTGGGTCGACTCCTCTAAGTGCCTAGTTCTGGCTGGGAGCCTTGGGCAGAAATGTATTTGGAGTCAATCTTATTGTATTAGGGCACAATCACTTTTCTTTGTGACTGTGTACTTTAATGTGACTGGTATCTATTGGCTCTTCAGTTGTCTGGAGGTTTGATGGACAGAGTTCAGTGCTGCTCAGGTTTTATGTAACTTTTTTTTTTTTTTTTTGTAATATTTAGGCTTCCCATTAAATTTTATGTCTAAAAAAACATGACTTTTGTGTTGAGGATCACACCTGCTTAATGCATTTTACCTTCAGTCACTTATATTATTGTCTTAACATGTTTGTGCTTTTGACAATTTTTCCTCTGAGAAAAGTTGTGTGTGATCTGCCGTGATTAATTCCAGAAGGGATTTTGCCATGTGATAGTTCTGCTGATGCAAGAATATGTCATATGTTTTAACTAAAAGATTGGCTTAACAAGTAATCTTGGTTTTACCTGCATAAGAATGATATCAAATAGATAACATATTCCAACCAGGTGAACCGTGTTTGCAACTCTTCTGAATCACTGAAGCTACACTGTGTGTTACATTCTGGTCTATGGGCTTTTATGCTTCCTCAGAAACACCCTTTCTTTCCTGCCTTTCACATGCCTTTCTAGATATGGATTAATTTTTCCATTCTGTTGTGTGCTCCCCTCATCTTTTTACTGGTCTCAGTGCTCCATCCTGCTGCTTCCCTTCAGTCAAACAATTGAATATTGTTACTATCAAGAAACAAAATAAGTGGAATTTTTTGGTTAATTTCTGTAACTAAAAATTCTGCCAGTAAATCTCATTCATAAAATTGCTCACAAAAGAATCCCCACCAAACCAGAAAGAATTATTGTTGATAAAATAGCTGCTGCCTTTAGTTGTTGCAAATAGCACTGGCAATCTCAGATGATGATCTTGTAGGTTGTTTCCAACCTTGTGATTCTATGATTCTATGTCCAATTTTAAAAGGCTAATGCTTTTCCTTGCTGCCAACACAAGTTCAGGCAGGCTGCCTTCCTTTGCTGTGCTCTGTGTGCCCAGATGTCACACCATGTCAGCTGCAAGTGGCCAGTTTTGCTAAGAATGGCCTCTGTGCCATGGAGAGGGATGAGACTGAGCTGGCTGTGTAGGACAATGCCAGCTGTGGGCAGCTTGGGGCCTCAGTCGGTGCACAGGGGTGGGACATGTCATGGGCTTCCCAAAAGAAACCACTCCGATTCATTAAAGAAAAGGAGACTTGTTGTTTGGAAGATAAACAACTGTGTCTGAGAAAAGTGAGCAGAAGTGTATTTAATCTGTAAAAATGCAAAGCAGTATCTTATTTGAGTAAAATCCTCAAATAACGTCTGTTCAGGAGTATGAATGTAGAAAGCTTAGAATTTGTTAATTTGTCAAGGTCCGAATTTGGAACAGAAATAATAAGAACATGCTTTCCATGACCATCTCTCTCGAGAGATGTCACTGCTGTGACAAATCCTGCCTCAGCGCTGATATTCCTGTTCATGTTGCCTTTGTCTTTAAACATACTTAGGGGACTTTCCTGCTGTGGCAGACTCTTTATTGCCACAGAAAGGATTTCTTTTCCTCATTGGGGACCTACTTTGTTGATTTCTTTTCCTGTGCCATTTCAATTATCAGGATCTCAGAATCAAGGACACTGTTGTCTCATGGCATACAGTTGTGTGTTTTCCAGCCACTTCACAATCTTTCAAATGCATTATCTATGCATCTCAATATGTTGAAGCGGAGAAGGTCTTTATCCTGGGAAAGATGAAGCTGTTTTTATGTTGCATTAAGAAGTCTGTAAAACTACCCTTAAGTCCCATGTAATGCTACTACCTTTACTAATAAAAGGAAATTTGGTATCTTAGATGGTATCCATTTAGTTTATTCAAGGCAACTTCTATATATCAAACAGCACGGCATCACTATGTTATCTTACTTTATATGGGTAAAAGCATGCAAGGAATTTTTGAAGAGACCACTTCTAGAAATTCACCTGGAATTTTATTTCGCATCCATCTTGGTCTGGTGGCGGTGTAGCTAATTGGTATTCCAAGCACTACTTTCAGCTTGTCAGTGGTTATTTGTACCATACCCTTGAAAAAGGAAAGGCAACTAGGAAGAGAAAGTTTAGTAACTGTACTTATGTTTTATCTCTGTTCTTCCCCTTTTCCCTATCAGTCCTGGCTCTTGTGGAGTGCAAGGTTAAGTATGCTTCCTTTGATTTCATTACCCATTGCTTCAGTTCTCAGTCTTTAACTGGAAAGGAGTGGGTTGTGGTTAAGTGGAAAGTTGGGCACTCTGGTCTTTTGCTTCCCTACTGGAGGTGAAACTGTAATTGCTTCTGTTACTGTGTCATAGAGGATAGGTGAAATGAAAAACTGAAGCAGAAGTAATAGTGGATTTCTGTTTATTTTACTTTCTCATACTGAATGAATTATCTTAAAATTATTAAGAAAAAGCAAACAGTACTTCATGTATTTGAAGTGTAGTAGATATTTTTCTTTACTTGAAATTCTACACGTGCTGATATATTGAGCAGGCAGTAAATGTGAAGTTATATATGCGCTGCCATTACTCAAAAGATTATTTGTTTCTTACGTCGAGGACAATTAATGGCAGCAGCCTGGTTAAACTTCCTGCCTCGCTGCTGATCAATAAGCACTCATTCCAGAAAGTTGTGCTTCTGAAAGGTCTGGTATTAAATAAAAAACTGGTATTTCAAAGATTGACTTTTGTGCCCAATCAAAAATGTAACCATCTTAAATTTAAATCCTTTAACATTCCTGTATTTTGTCTGCTTTTTTATGCCAACGTTGTATATTTTGTGAGGCTACCAGCAAGCAGAATAGAACAGTATAAGGACCCCTTCTCACTTGTTTGATTTTACCCACATTTATCCTGTCATCACCTTTTTCTGGTTTCAGTGATCAGCATTTGTTGCAGTTGTATAGGTAACAAACCACTTGTGGAAAGGGATTTTGAAGTCAGAAGTCAGGCAGAAACCCAATGGTTTGAATCTTTAGCCAAATGCATCACCTTTATTATTGAAAGAATATACTTGGGATTAAAGGCAATTGCTTGCAGCCAGTGAAAAATGGAATGTATGGCAACAACATTCCATTGTCCATAGTCAGGAGCGATCAGCTGCAGTCTTATGCTGCCACCAGAATGAATGAATGCAATTTCCAAACATCACTAGCAAAAAACCATTGCTCTGCATGGAGCTGTGTTGTCTGAACATAATCTCGCGCTGACTGTGGTTGATCCTTTGCTGTATTTTGCATGCAGGCTTGGGAGATGGTTCAACAGTGGTTTGTGGTGAGTGCGAGCTTGTTGTGTGATAAACAGCATGTGTTGAACTCTGCTATATTCTGAGAAAGGTGAGAGATGGGTTTCTGTGGTGCAAGGTGCTTGAAGATGGAAAAATGTAAAATGCCAAGGCTGAATCTTAGCTAATATTTAGATATAAGGTAGAAATATTAAATAATATATTTATTATGTTAGCAGAACTAGTTCAAATAAAAATAGCTGAGTAGTTCTTAAGAAATTTGTTTCTTCAGTTGGTAGAAAAAACATGACAGCAGTCTATTAAGACTTTATAAAGTTCTGGTGCAGCAAGAAAGGAGTGTTACAATATCATTTCTTGAGGTAATAAATTTAAATGGTCTGGTTGTTATTAGAATGCTGATCAGGAAGGAAACAGAAGTCTGTCCTTTTTTCATAAAATGGTATAAAAAAGGTTACACACTTCAAAATGCAGAAAAGACAAATTAAAAGCTTAAATAACTGCAAACAGCAGGGTACGTCAGTAATGGAAGGACTTCTTAAATGACTTTGACAGCTTTTGCAGGTGCACGTACTATGTCACTTTACCTAGTGGAGCACTGAAAAAGATTTATGGTTCTCCTTTTGCAATTTATTAAGAGTTTCTTTTTTTCTTTTTCTTTCTTTGCAAAAGAGTCTGGACATACCCCTCCCTTGCAGTAGTTTTTATTGCAGCTCCTAGAGGAAAGTCACCTATTCAAAAACATGTGTTGCTTGTTGTCTCAGTGGCCAGCTTGCAGAGCTGTAAACTCTGGAGAATGTTGTTATTTACAGACAGATATTTGCCTTTCTTTCTCCTTTTACATTTTCTTTCCGTATAGGGATCTGATTTAATTTGGATTAATCTTGAATTTTTTTCTTGTATGAAGCCTAAACATCTAATTTGATAGCAGAAATCCTTTCAGAGTCTGACCAACAGGACCTAGAAATTTTGTTTTTTTTTTTTAAAGGTTTCTTGATGTTTGCTATGTTATACTCTTCATATACGATATTTTGCTTTCACTAATTTGCTTCTGTAATACTACCCTAAGATGCCTCAAAAAGCCAAATATGTGTAACTGCTATGTCTGTGCTGTTTGCTGGTTTTCAGTAATTTCATTCCTGTTTTTCAAAGACACAATTTTTTTTATTGTTAAACTTGCAGACTTTTAAAAAGCTCTCTGAAAAATTACTTCCTATGTTGGCATATCATGGAGTTATCTTGTAGGAATTTATTCAACTGACAGAGTTAACCCATCTGAGAATAAACAAGGGTTTGGTTTTCAGAAAATTCTCAACGTTTTTAAAGATTCTTTCCTGAAAAATCTCCTCTTTATGTTAATAAAGGTAAAAGATGGCAGCATCTAATTCTGATGCAAATTTCAAGTGAAAGAGGGTTTTGCCCTCCAAAAGTCAGTTCCAGGGTTAGAGCTTTAATGTAAGTGAATGTCACGTCAGTCAGAATTTTCCAGACCAGGTAGTGAATTTCCAGTCTTACAGAAATAAACTATTTTAATTGCCTCAGTGAAGACAAACTCTAAAATTTAAATCAGTGAGGTAGCCAATTAACAGTATCAATTAAGGCAAAGTAGTTAACCTTCCTTGTAGTTATTTGCAGTAGTGTGATTGATTTCAGTAATGATGGAAATAATTCAAAGAACTCTCAGAGCCTGGAAATAACTTGAATTTACAAAGGAAATTTAATTGACTACTGCTAATGAAAGGAATAGATAAAATACTTCTACTTAGCATGGTGCGGTACAACTGCAGGTAACTACCCTGGTGTGTAGCTACCGAAAGACCAGTGGGCCATCTTTTAGCAATTTGCTTTCTTGACAATCTGTGCTGTGTTTAATAGATCTTGTCTGCCTTCATTAACTGTCTTTTTGCTATTTCTAATTTCTATTTCTAAATGTTTTATTACGTATTTTGATTCTTTGCATTAAAATAATTATAGTAAAACCATTCCTGCTCAAAGTTTTAAAATTATTCCTATTTCTGTCGTACTAACGAATAATAAAGTACTATTTTGTCAGATAAGTTATATCTTATGATGGCTTACTCATTCAAAGCTGTTTTACCTGGTTTATCTGTAACATTTCCTAAACCTTCCCAGTTTTATATTTAATAAATAGTGCTTCAGAAAATGGTCCAAACATTTTAATATTGCGTTTGAGCATTATTTGTTTTTTCTGCTAAGCTAAGTCAAACCAGAGAGTGTTCTATAAGGTGTTTATCAGTAAAATATGTAGGTCACTCTGAGAGTAATGCCTCCTATTTATTTCCATGGAAACTACAATGGATACAAAGAACACAATAGCACTATCTCATAGAGCAAATTCTCAGCTACAAAATGATTTTTCAACATAGTCACCACCAGTAGCTGTGTGTTTTCACCAGCAGTTAAAAAGAGTCTGCACACCGCACACATAACCATCTGCACCAGAGAAGATGATCCACTGTCGCAGTACTCTAACAGTGCTTACATCCACTGTTTGGTCTCTATCAGCATTCAGAAAGCACTGATGAATATCAATGGGTGCCTTTTTTCCTGCCTGTAGGAATTCAATGGCACTCCTTTGCTTCATATGCGCTTCTATGTGGGAATCCATTTTGTCAGACAGTCCCTCTGCTGCCATCTGTCATCGTGGCAACAAAATGTGGTGGAATATTGGTAGGAAGGTTCAGCCTCTACTGCCTCATTACAAACATCCATCCCTATTGTCACCAGGGGCTTGCAGGCATTTGGTGAACTGTATGATGAGATGTGGGTAGTAGCACTTCTTTATACTTGTGTATGATTTTCTTAAAGTTAGCTAACATTGTTTTCCCTTTGCACAAATTCCGTCCATGTGTCTTTAAATTATAGCCAGTCTTACAAAGCTTGGAATCCCTTCTGTAGACGGATTGTCCGCACTGTTAATTTTTTGTGGGGTTTTGATATGATATGATTCTAAGAGATGCACAGACCTTCTGACTATCACTTGTGTTTGACAAATTTTTAACTTAAACATTCTGGTCAAGATAGAGATTTTTTTTCAAGTGTAGTAAGAATCTTCAGCCTGGTTACGTTTGACAAATGAAAATGTGATTAAACAGGTTACTCAGTATGATAATGTGTGAATTTAAAGCTAACTGCTCTGTACAGGCTTCTAATAGGATGCTCTGAGTGTACACTAAATTTAAGTAAGTGTAATTTAAAATAAAGTATCTTGCACAAAGGCATCCTTGTACAGCTTTCAAGCTGACGTAGTTTACTCTATCCTTCTTAACACTCAAATATAAATTCAATTGTGTAAAGAGACTCCAGGCTTCTTGCCACTTTCAGAAATCCATTCTTCTTCATGCTCAGTAGACCACAATAACTTCAGAACTTTGCAGATATTTCTGTCGGAAAACAGTAAATTACAGTGCTTTGTCTTTGTGAGAAAGGATAGGTAGTAGCTTGAGTGATGCTTTACATTGTATAGGCAGCCTTCTGCTAATCAAGGCTCTGCATAAATAATAATGCACTCCACAGACCATGAGGAAAAATGGTTTTCTAGCTCTTCAACTGATTACATCTGTGAATTTTGAGTTTTCTTATAACAACTTCTAGAAGACTGGGTCAATATGTGCCTTTCCTTATAGGGTGCTTTGAAAGTCTTTAACGAGTGTGGTAGCAGTTAGATTCCAAATAATGCTGGCGTGCACTTGAGTTTTGTTTCCTTTGTTTAAAAAAAGACAAGAAGTGTGTAATATTACTTTTCTATCCTCCAGACACGTTTCAACCAGCACCTCAATAACCAGGATTTTACCTTGGATGAAGATGATGATGATGAAATAGAGAGAACAAGCAAGTAAGAGGCCTGTTGGGATATGTGTGTATGTATGGTGATTAGGAGAGTTTGGTATAATCCTGAATCTTTACAGGTCAGGATACAAAGAAGAGTGAAATTTTGTTTGTCAACATGGTGACCTCAGCTAACCTGGTCCTTGAGTTTTTGGCCATGGAAGGAGCTTTTTTAGAAGTATTCCAAATAGACAACACTAGGGAAAGACTGCAGTAGCGTGGAGGTCAGAAGTAAGGTTGTTGCAGTGAGTGAAAGAGAAAATAAGAGACAAAAACACTGTTTGCAATTGCAGGTAAGCATTACTTGGGTAAATCTGCTCAGGTGACAAAAGAGTTGCAGTATGAGAGCCTTGCCACTAGAACAAAAGATGTGGCTAGATCAGCTGGAGAGAGGTATAGCAATGCTTACCTAAATATAAGGTATAGACAAGGCAAAAGTGGAACCAAATTTGGAATAACAATCAAATTCCTGGGAAGGTTTGGGATATCGTGTTAAGGATAACTTAATAGTTGAGTGGTTAAGGAAGAGCAAAGTGAAGAATCACCAAATGGCCACTGCCTCTGTGTAGATCTGTACATCTATCTTTAGGTAGGGTTGTTGACCTCAAAGAAAAGTGGGGCTTATATTCATCTTAAGTGTTTGAATGTATACTGCTACTTACTTTCAGGAGTGTCTGTAATAATGTAGTTTTTGTGCTCCCAACTGATGCAAAAGATTTTGTCTTTAGGTTATCATCAGAAGACAGTGAAGAAGCTTCTGCTTGCTTTTATGATAGTGATGATTCCGGGGACACTGGAATAACTTCACAGCAACAAGGAGAAATGGACTTGCTTGGGGAGATTTTGGACACGCTGAGCACACACAGTTCAGATCAAGGAAAGCTTTCAGGAGCAAAGAGCCTGGACTTCTTTAGGTCGATGGATGACATTGATTACAAGACTACGGTTAGTTTCCTGGTTTCACTTGAACATAACCACAGTCCTTTCTACTGGAATCCTGCACTGCTGAAATCAACAACAGGCAGACCAGTCACTACTGAATAGTCCTTACAATGGCTAGCATGTCATTCTGCTGCTGCAAAACAGCACACCCATGCTGGTAGCTTTGTGATGGATTTTCATGAGTCAAGATATTGGTTACACTTTTGTTCAGTTTACCAAGTCATCTGGAAAACGGACTTTTTTCCCTTCTAACAGTAACCGCATACAAAACTGTTAATAATGTAATAATTTACTTAATCAAATAATTTAGTATTATATTTAGCTGTCCAATCTTGAATTCCCAGAGCTAGTTTTAATCTATGTTATGCGGTTTAGAAGGAATTTCCATTTTCACATTGCTTCATTAAATTAGTCATATTGATACGAAGCCATCAGAAGTCCTGGAATCCACAAGCAAACCACTTTTTGGATCAGAGCTCTTGCCTACAACTTTATAAACCCTTCCCAACTCACTGCCATGTTGTTAGCTGAAAAAATACTGGTGTTTTTGAATTCTGGCTTATATCAGCTGTCCAACATTTATTTTTGCTGAAAGGAATCTGATAGTCAGAGATTTGTCACTGAAACAACAAATTCTGACAAATGTTTAAAAAGCTTGTAAAATTTGATATTATGAATGTCACGCAGGGGTCACATTAATAAAATGCCCATTTTTGTTTGTTTAGCTAAAAGTTGGTATAATTAATTACTGAAGGAAAGAGGAAATACCATCTGGTTTTAGTTTTAGTCTAGCTCCTTCTCATATTTATGGTACAAACCAGCAAAGTGTCTTTGTTCACTGTCAAAACTGCTTGTGCAGAGACTGAAAGGACAGGGGATGCAGAATCTTTGTACAAAAGGTGATCCCTTGGATAAAAAACAGCATTCTGGAAAGAGAGCTTAAAAAAAAAAAAAAAAAAAAAAAAAAAAACCCACAACCTTGCTCTTACGTTGTTTCTGGAACTGTTGCTTTGTAACACTGAAACCAAAAGGCAATCCATGATTTAGGAGCCCACAAAATCCATTACAGCATTTCTGTTTTATAAGTGTTAGTGTTTCTTGTGACATTAAATATAAACACATTCTTTCTTTCAGAACAAGTCGAATGCACCTAGTGAGAGCAACCTGACCCTACTGTGCAGCAGTGCTAATGACCAAGCAGACTGGAATCTCGGTCAGGATGACAGTGTCCTCCATGGGAAACAACTCCCTCCATCTCCGAGAAAACAAGTTTCTTCTGGTGGCCATAGAGAATCACTCTCAAACCTGAAAGAGGAAAACAGAGAGAAAACCATTGTTACTGACAAGATGGACACCACTAGTGGCTGTATAGCATCCCCATCTCCAGTACGATCAAGTGACCATTTTGCTTCTCTAGAAGGTTTCAAAGTGGGCTATAAGTATGCGAAGCAGAATGAAACACTAAGCAATACCTCAGAAGATCCACTCGCAGCAAATCTTGCTCAACATCCATCCATTCTTGTCCCTTGGGAGAAAGATAGGAAGGAAGGAAGTGAAACTCCAGATGAGGGAGGGCTTCTTCAGGAAGTGGTATCTTTATGTAAGCTGAATTCTGCTTTTCATTATGGTTTAAATATTTCAAAGGATAGCTTATCCAGCAGTAGCAGTGGAAATAAAACGTAAGAGAACTACAAGAGGAATTTTACTCCCATCAGAAGTTTAAAGGGAGACTACTCAGGACTCCATATAGCGTGATAACCAAAATCTGAAAAAGGAATAAGAGATTTTCAATTATACAAAACAATTCTCTTCAATTCAGTATGCATCTTCTGCCACTGGGACATTTGCTTCTATGTTTACCCAGTTCTTTTGTTGGCTGTAGTTAGGTCCACAAAATGGAACTAAATATATAAATGCACTCTTAAATCAGGTACTAGTTAGTCTCTGTGCTACAAATACAGCAGGTGTATGGTGCTTCCTAGCGTTTACTTCCTCTAAGCAGCAGGAAAGTTATCACCTAATAGGTAACCAGGTTTTGAAGGTACTGTATTAATCCCATTAAGCAGGAAACGAACCAAACAATCTAGATTTGTTTGAAATGTACAAATGTTAATACTTTTAGTGAATGATAATTGCCTTAATCTTTTGAGAAGAGGTTTAACTATCTTAGAAGATGAATGCAAATGTACAAAACAGCAATAATGATACTCCATGACAAGAATTTTCTTCAGCAAAGAGGGAGAAAAGGAAGGGTTTTTTTAGATTGAGGAATCACTTGTGACTATAACTTGGAACTTACTGCAAACTTAAACTGTGGCTCTGTCTTCCAGATTTCAGAAAGGTAGCATGTGCTTTTCTCTTTTCTGTAAAGTACATGAAGTGCTGAATTATAATGTGAAGTTTATTAACTTCTGTTTACAACTAAGACACTTTAAAGGCATATTATCCAATTTCCATACGTAGACTATTTCATCTACAAATTTTCAGAAAGGAAAGTGTAAGTGGAATTGATAGATTCCTTTTTTATTATTATTGTTATTTTCTACAATCTATTACTGTTTGGAAACTAATTTGTGCCTCTTCTGCAACATTTTCTTTTGATTCGTAGTACTTTCTGAAAGTAGTTCGAGTTGCTGTTACTTGGAAATCATATTTAGTTAAACTATTAATACTCATCACTGGGAAAGTCATGTAACGCTAGAAAATTAAAATTGCTGATTCAACCTAAGACAGCTTATACCCAACTTTCATCTTAGCCATTTTCTACACCTAAAAATCTTTTTAACAAACTTTGTGAAAGAGAATAAATGGGCATACTGCACACTGTATTTAGAACAAGTATTTGTCTTCCTCTGGAAGCATTCCTGAAGAATATTTACATATTTAAAGTCCAAAAATTACTCCTGTTATATGGGGCAACTCTCATTTTCACTTCCCTTTTTTTTTTTTTGTTTTTGAATTCGCCACTTTTCTTTCTCTACCTCTCCATCTTACCTTACGTGCATTCTTTTTTCCAGGATAGCTCAGCATAGGAAAGGTGTGAAGTCAAGTTTCAATAGATTACCATTGTCAGCTTTGAAGGATATTTGTGATGCAGTTAACAGAAGTAACACGCGGGTTTTAAAATGAGCTGTGCCTGAGACGAATGTTCTCCCGCTCTTCTAAACTGGTGCCAGAAATGTTTTTTTCTTTCTCATTTTGGCACGAATGTTTAGTCATAGCCTCGGCGTAGGCCTGAGTGAGCAACTTAATGAGGTCAGGAGTTGGATCAGATTGCGCTTTAATATCTTTCTAGTAGTTTGTAGCAAAATTTAATATCAGTCTCCACGCTGAGATTTATGAATGAATTTTCCTTCTAGCCAGCACAAATGGAAAGGGTTTTCTTGACTGCTTTATTGCAAGGCAGCTGACCTAAGGGAATGGATTGATCTCATTAGACAGGCAACGTTTGATGCTTTACTGAAGAGCTGCAAAGGCATCCCTGCATAAAGCTTTAAAGCAAAAGTTTCAATGATGTGTTCCAAAATTTTGGTTCATTTGGGGAGAAGGGGAGACTCAGTACTTGTTGAGGATAAGGCTTCAGATACAATCAGTGCAAGGGAGGTAAAAGGTTGTAAAAGTGGAAATCTTAGGGAAACGTCTGCGTCTGATTAGAGCATGAGCATTCCTGAGGGCATCTGCAATATGTATTGCTGAAGAATCTCAGTGTTTCTGAGTTAGAGGTTTAATGTGCTGAGCTCTGTGCGCTGTCCTTTGGTTCATGGTAATGTGTAACAACATGCTGTGTAAGCTGGAAATAGATTTTTAAACTTCATGTACAAATGTTATCTAGCAAAATATTTTACACAGTCAAAAGAAGCTAAATAATTAAAAATTAAAATAATTAAATAATTTTTGTTATAACCTTTCCAGGAAGGTCAGAGTGTTTGACTCAGGTTCTGTTCAGATGAGAGCAGCAGGAAAACTTGATAGATGGATGCTTGTTGGGAGGTGATATTAATGACACAGTAGAGGACATTGTTCTTTACTGGTACTAAAGATTGTCCAAATGTAGTGCTTCTAAACGCATCTAAGGGAAGACAACCTATGCAAAGGTCTGTGTTCTTGTAGAATTTCTCACTTGTTCTCATCCACATCCTCACAATTTCCAAAATTTGCCTTTTGCATCCAATGCAGTGCTTCTCTCCATACTTCTATCTAAGATGATCTTGTTATCTTCGTTTATTAAAGATAATATTGATGTCTTATGCAGGAAAGTTTCAGAACTTCTGGCCATTGTTCCTTTCAAATCAATCAAACACGCAGGTCCAGGAATGCTGCCAGAAAATGGTTTTCAAAAATGTCTATCTGATAGAATAAATCCTGCTGACTTTACATGAGAGTTAGGCACTGAACTCCTATTATCACATACATTGTCCTATTCTCACCCTTTGAGGAAAAAATATGGAAGCCATATGAGGCTGGTAATATTCACATAGTTATTACAAGGAAAGTAAAATTGAAAACTTGCTAGTGGATCAAGATTGATCCATCACAGTAATAATTCGCTGTTACATTGAGTGAAAAAAAAACAAAATAAAAAGAAATAAACAGCTGAGTTACAATAGATAGGAGATAAAATTTAACTTAGAATTATTTTTTATTTCAGTTGCCATCAAAATGTTTCTGCTTTCTTTCCTTACTATTTATAAAGCTTGCGGGGTGCTTACAGTCACTAAATGGAATGTCTTTTTGGTTTTGAACCCTGTAGATATTAAAAAATCTCAGTCTTATATATCTACATTGAATTTAACTGTAGGTACCTTTTTAGATGTGTAACGTTACAGAATCTTTTCCACTTAGTATCAGTGATGTTTAAAAAGGCTAGTATTTGTGCCTTATTGAAATGCCATTACCAGTTACCAAATAGACACAAGTCCAAAATAATATTTTTGATTCAACACTCTTCTCCTCTGTCCTTGTGCTAATATAAAGCTGTCTATTGGCTACATATGCAGTATTTTTATTACCACGTTGAGTTCTATATTTAGATAAGTCGTTCAGGTCCAGTACTTTTTACAAGTTTTAGACTTGTATGCTTCTTATTTGTGGAAATTGTTCTAATGTCATTGAAAATCATCAGTGTTCCTCACCAGCTGCTGGTGAGAATTGAATGCTGTTTGGTCAGAGCTCCTGTGGTGGTTGTCAGAGTCCTCTTTTTTCCTAACACATCAAGATCTCAAAAAGCTTCCCATTCCTCGTGTTGTAGGGAGATATCAGGTTATGTGGTTAAGCTTTGTAGTGTGTTCTTAGACTTAGGAACAAATTTCTGACCTAAACAGACAGTACGAACATAGATGTCTGCCTGAAATGAGCTGTATTGTTTTGAGGGAAAAAGAAAACGTGGTAGAAAAAGATTGCTGAATTGTTCCAGTGAGATACTGAAGCGGAGCCTGGGAGTCCCCATGAGGGACTTTATGGAAATCCAGATTTCAGAATCCAGTTGTAGTGATTCCAACCGAATCATACAGGCAAAAATAGTTCTGCCTATGGGATAAATCCCCTCTGGGATTCTTGGAATGGATAATAATATGTTGTCCCAGTCAAAGCCTTCCCATCCATGCATATAGCATTGCAACGCTGTGGAAAACAGCGCAGTTTTCCCTGTGGAAAACAGGGAAGAGCAGTACTGTGGGCAATAAGGTGATTCTTGCCTACCCTCTATGCATGCAGAGGGAAGGCGGTGGTGTGCTCTCCCATCCCACAGACTTGGAGATTATGCGGCTCCTAAAACTAGACTTGTTTTGAGGAAAAAATGTTGTTGTAGAAGTTCTCATATAACATTTTGACTGAAATCTTCATTGTCATTTAGCATTTCATTGGTAGTGCTGCTCTTTGGTGGAAGATGGGGTCCTCAGAATCCCATCAGTAGCTCTCTCAGGCATGGTAATGCAGATTTCAGATGGAGCTTCAGACATGCTGGGAGCTTCTGAAAATCTCACCCAGTCTGTTAGAGAAATGTTTTAGAGCTCAAAAATCTGTTTTAGATGTCTTTTTGGATTTTAGAATGAGCGTGTTACAGCTTTGTGTTCTTGTCAACTGTGTAAAGTTTTAGGCAAAAGAAAGCTAAGCCAGGTTTTTGAAACAGCTTCCATTTTTCAACCTCCAATCAGTCATATTCAGTCCTACAGAACAATCTTTCTTCGGTGCAACTGTCTAATCAAATTGCCAGGAGCATCTCAAAGCCTTTTTCTATGCATGTAATTTGAAGAAACATTTCATGCAATAAACAAAGTGCCAGTGCGAGGTCCTTTTGCAAACGCACCCCTGTGAAATCCTGCCTGTGGTACCCTGCCCAGCAGAAAGCCTCTGAATTGCTGTCTTCCCCAGCTGCGGGGAGAGACTGGGCTGCCCCTCATTCCCAAGAGAGATGTTTTCTCATCTCTTGGTGCCAGCCCTCCGTCCAGGTGCAGTGAGACTTCAGTCAGCTTGCTCCCAGAACTAGGCTAGACTGCAGCCTAGGCTAGAACTTCAGCCTAAATTACTGGGGCTACCAAAAATGGTGTCAGAGGTAAGCAGCTTCATTATTGCAAAGCCTAGAGTGGTAAAAGCTGCCTGCTCCCACAGTGAATCTTTGAAGTATGAATGTAGGAATGCACCAGCAAAACCAGCGTGGATGGATGTGTGACTTGTCTTCTGTAACGTCGTCTTTGCTGCTATTAGATGTGTGTGTCTGCCAAGTGTTGCTCACCTGCTAACAGAATCTGGGCTGGACAGAATATGTCCTTGTCCCCACCCCAAGGGTGTGGGCCATATCATGTTCTTCAGGGTGGATGAGAATAAAGGAATGAAAAAGGGATGGTATTTATTTATGTGTAAAACTTTCCTTGATTTGCTTTGTAATGTCTGTTTCATAGTTTCATCTGGTGGCCAGCTGAAAGTACTTAATTAAGGACTTTCCTGGAGGCTGCTTAACTTCCTCTGAATAGTTTCCTGAAAGGTACATGGCCAGCATGGTGTGGAGGGCCAGGTAGTTGGCAGGGTTGCCATTTTCAGCTGAGTTGGAATATGAAGCAGGTGACACAGCTGAAAGTTATCCTCAGTTTTACTATAGTAAAGGGTACTCAGATTCACTTATACTATTCCCTAGGTCAATACTAAAGATATTAGTATTTAGAATCCAGTGACAGTATTAGCATTTGAAAATTGAGTTTGTTATGGTTCTACGTGAATTGACATTCTGTTAAAAATAAGGGAGCTACTTGGTTTCAGGGGGAATGTGTTGACTTTCAAATCTTCAGTGAATTTTGTGCAATATTTCTCCTTGTTTCAAAGTAGTTTAGTAGTTTTGAATGTGCACATCTGCTTTTCAAGCAGGTCTTTGAAATTGTATTCTTAGAAAATGTGTAAACTTACATGTAGCACTGAAACATGGTTGTAAGATAAAAATATGAAGAATATATTCTAATGAGGCAAATGTATATTTCCAATGACCAGGAATAATTATGGATGTCACATTCTACAGAAATAATAAAGCTTGAGCCAGTGTTTATGTACAAGTGGGTAATCTTAAAACTGTATTCACTTCAGCTGAGATAGGATTAAATATTAGAATTCGTAATCTTTAGTTTGATCACTTTTTGATCACTTTAATTTGATCACTTTTTCTTATAATTGTTAAAAATAAACAAGGAGTTAGGCACTGCTTTTCATTAGCACCAATGAGGGGACAGGTCAGGATGATGACCTGATAGTTATTATGAATTTAGTTTGTGACATCCCTAATTACCATAAGTCATTACTTTAAAAATCTACTAATGTTGCCAGTATCCTTTTAATTTTCTGTAAATTGATATCTTTGTATACTGATGTACATTTTGTTTTAACCTTTGGTTTTCCCTGGAGAGCTTCTTTAAATTAATTTACTTGTATGAGGCAATAAAGCACTGTGGAACAGCTAGTCTTGGTGCAGCTAATGCACAAGAGCATTGCATCTGTTACTTTATGGTTTTTGAGGAGGAAATTTAAAATGCCTAGATGTTTAGCAAACTGGTCGTTTGTGTTTGTCTGCTTTTTTAAGACCCGTCTCAGTTATGATGAGAAATTCTCATTGTGGAAAGAGACACATTGTATATCCAATCACTTCTAATTTTTCCAGCACATTTTATTAGTGACTTTTGAAATCAATGTTAATGTCCTTATGTTTTTTAATACCTATAGAAATGATATAAAATACAGTGCATTTTGAGGTTTTATTGACCATTTTTAATGATTTTGCAGGCATAAAGAAGCCTAACCAGCATTATGCTAACAGGTTTAGCGTTTTAGTTAATCACTGGCTGTTAATACAACAGGAACCCAACCTAAAAATGTATTCCATGCTTTTGCACCCTCTGGACTACTGTTCAAAATCATCTCAAGAATCGTATTTCAGACCTTAGACTACTCTTAGTAGTGCACTGTGTAATGTGTAGGAAAAGAGCTGTGAGTTTGTTTGGTTTTGTTTAAATTGGAGGGGAGGAGGCAGGCTTTTTCCAGGTTTATGGTTGTCAGTAGAAGTTGTTGGTGAAGTCCACATTGCCATCAAGTGCCCAACACTGTATTATAAAATAAAACTTATCGATATTTAACAACTTGGGTGATCTTGTTTGATGGATTAGCATCAACAGCGTTTTCATACTTAACACATATGTAGAATAATAGAAAAGTACTTTATTGTATTGGAAGCTTTTATCCATTATTTCAGTTTCTCAAATGCAGAGAAAATTGTGTATTCTAATTTTAAGTACAGTTCAGTGTGAAAGTGAAACGCTGATGTCCTTTGTAATTCTAACGGCAGTTTAGCATCCTTTAAAAATTGGTTTGTGATTCACTCTTCTGAATTAAGAGCAAATCACCGTTAAGGGCAAACTGATGTCTTGTGCAGAAAAACCGTGAAGGCTGTGATTTCAGTACTGATGTACTCAATCTGCAACTGATAAAAATGCAAGTTACATTCATAGAAAACAATGAGGCTGTGATTTTAACACATGCTACCAGACTTGAACCAGCTTCCTCTAGATAGCAGATGATGCGAGTTGTAATGGTAATGTAGGATTTGTGACAGCTAGGTAAGGCAAGGCACATCTTTCAGTCATTTCTTCATTTTCCCAGTAGGTGTGCCCACGTATTTGTTCAGCTCTGAAAGCAGATGGCTGAGGTAAAGGAGCTTCTTCTCAGAGATCCAAATTACAAGTCAATGGAGGAAGTTACAAAAAATTAAAGCCCTTAATTTTTCTAGAGAGAAACAAGCAGAGTGAGCATGTGTGTGCATCACTGTTTTCAGGTTACGTTTACCCACTTTTTAAAGTCTGTTATCTCAGTGCTCTGAGGATGCATTTGCAGCTGGCTTTCAATGGGAGTAACGATTTTTCCAAAAGTGAGCATTGCAAAGGACTGAAGAAGAGCAGGTAATAAAACAAGCCAGTCTAAGTTGGGAAATTTTACACAGATGGTGCAGCAGGACTCTATTCCTGTCACTAAATCTATACCAGATATCTGTCAATGAAAAATGAACTACTTCAGAGGTCTTTTTGGTGTAAGTTGCACACGACCACCACGAATATGAAAGTTGGTATCATGCGAAGAGTTGTGGCATTTGGGAGAAAAATGCAGCTCCAAGTACTGTCACGTTTGGGACTGGATTAAGAGAAGAAGTCATAAACGCTTCTCTCCACTAGTGATTTCTCTGCTTCTTATGCTCCAAAGGCAGCTTTTGCAAGATACATTTATGCAGCAGTGCTGCAGCCATACCAGGATGGTAGACAAAGCATTTCATTTTCTTTCCCAAACTCATTATGTGTTAGCTTCGTGTTCACAAAAGAAAAAGTAACTTTATCAAATTCATGAATTTAGATTTTTATTTGATGTGACAAGCGGTAACAACAACAAAACCTTTTCAATGCCTGAAGTTATGTTGTGGGTTCACTGGTATTCAGCTAAAGGAAAGTAGAGTCAGTCTGTAGATTTTCATCAATCAGAAAAGAAAGCCAGCAGCTTCCTTCTTAAGCTTTAAAACCCAAATCCTGTTACAAATTCTATATAAAACATAAACAAGTACTTGTTCTTAGAGGGAAGCCTGGGAACTACATTTGGAGAATGCTGTGGGCTGTATATCATTTCCTTTCCATTGCTGCCTATCTCATGTTTCTTCTGCAAGTTGAAGGGCTAGAGTCCTGGCAGCATACTGCTTCTCTCATTTTCTTTTTCAAGTCTACCCACAGGTAATTGTCACAAGTCTGGGAACAGTGCAAGGACAAAACCCAACAAAAATACTGAAAACTAAAGGGAAAACATGGGCTACAAAAACACCTACTGAACACCGGCTTTTTTTTCCTTTCAGCTTCGTTATCTATTTTTAACTGCTAAGTCCTACAAAGTACTCAGTATCATGGACATGTATAGTCCAAACACAACAGAAGTTTGTCAACAGAAGTTTGTTTTTCAGGTATGCACAGTTCCTGGAAGAGCTCAACTCACACACTCCCAAGGTGAGTGTTTTTATAGCAGCATTAAGTAACTTCAAATTTGTCACCTTTGGTTTGTCTTAATATGTTTCCTGAATGATAAAGAGGAATGTTTGTGCATGCTCACGTGCATCTATGAGTGCGAGAGTACTGCTTGAAGTTCAGACATTCATGAAAAACAAAACAAAATTGAGTTAGACGTATTGAGTGTTATGAGGGAGTCGCATGATCAAAGTGGCCAGTTGACCTCTTGCATATCAGCTGCTGAGAGGGAGAAAATGTGGTGGAAAGGCTGAAGAATGACCATGAAGCACCAGATTGAGCAGCTGGCAGAGTGCAGATAAAGATGGTGAAGAACAGTAGGGCAGCCTGGGCAATGAAGAAGCATTGCGGGCTGAGATCTACAGTGCCAGGTGAAGAAGTCTACTGCAGAGCCATGAACATGGGCAAGCACTGTGAGGGGAGAGGACGGGGGGGGGGAGGAATGTGAGCTCTATGTCTTTTATGTGGGTGCTCTGTGGGGCAGACCATGGCCCCGTCTAAGGGCAGAGAATTGTGCTAATGAAGGCAATGCAAGAGAGTGTAAAACATGGTGGCAGAGCAGATTTAAACTCTTCTGGGTTATGAGCATGCTAAAGCTTGATTGTGTGCATCAGGATAGGAAGCCTGAGTGGGTCAAAGGCTAAAGTGGAGACCAGATCTTTTTTTTTTTTAGAAAGAATTTCAACTTTGATTATTCAAACTAAAGTGTGGTAGATGACTTCTGAAACTGTGAAAATGACTTGCAGTGAGCCTTAACAGTCAGAGATACAGTAGAAAATTGCGGATCCCTGCAATCCCCAGTTCAGCTCTCTACTAGCACTGGCTCTGCATTCAGTAATATCACATTCTGTAGCATCAGCAATTCTGTATTCACTGTTCCTTTTAAGAAAATTACCCGCTAACATAGTACCACCTGTTTAGCAGTGGGAAAGATTATGTACTTAAGATGTTCAGCTGAATAATACATACAAACGCCTGACATTTGGCCTGATCTGAGAAAAGGCGACATGCTTATTTAACAATTTTGAAAATGTTAAAATGGCGAGGTAGAGCTAAAATGTCATTTTAATATATTTGTATTTAACTTATCTGATTCAGCCCTTTCCTGCTTTTCCCCTTGGCATATTTGAAGTGGGGGTCATGGCAGCAGTCTGACACTGTGGATACTTTGAACGATGCCCTGAACATTGTTGGCATTTCAGCCTAATTAGTTGCATCCTATTCTGTGATTTGTCTTTGGTCCTTTGGGTTGCTGGCCAAGGATATTTTTTTTTTAACCATTTTTTATGCTCATCATTGTCTCATTTTAAATGTCAACAGACCAGTACTTGTGTAATTGGTTTATTTTCTCCTTATTTCTTTTCTCCCTGGTGTTGGAAAATTTGAAAATCCATTTCTAGATCTCAGACTATATTAGAAAAATTCGTCTCAGGTATGAGTGACAAATAGGACCTGATCATGTCAGTGCAGATCCTGGGTACGGCCATGTATTTTCCTGGACGGTATCCACCATTACCCATAGTTTTGGACTGGGATGATCTTGGCTCGGGCTGGTTTATTCACTTTTGCTGGCAATGGGCCATAATACAGAGTAGCATAGCTAAAGGACAGATCTGCATCTTCCCTTTCGGGCACAGTTCTCAAGCAGAAAGCCCTGACAGCTTTCCTTTTGCTGGGGTTCCCACTGAATATGCATGATGCTGGGTCAGCTCATTCTGAAAATGCTTGCTGAGTTCAGCTATGCATCAAAGGCTTATGCTTAAAGGAAGGAAGGTGTCACCATGCTCAGTTACAGAAAGACTGGCAGGCCTAGTGGGTGCACTGAGCAAAGATGGCCGCATGGAGCCACCATGTCGGTCTGCTCCCACTCCTCCCATGCCTATGTTGCTGTCAACGTTTTTGAATTTCTATCGCAATGTAAAGCCGAGCACCAGGTGCCAAATGAAACTAAGTGGCTTTAAATTGGAAACACACATTTTTGTCATCGCTATTTATTACAATACATGCCAATGAAAATTGCGCTTTTGCTGAAACTACGGGGGAAATCGGAAAGGTCATGCACAATATTGAGCTAAGAAAAATGTCATGCTTTAAACAGCACCGTGAAGAGCGTAAAACCAGATGAAGGCCTGTGTAGTTTTTCTGTGATCAAAAAAGATGATTTAAAGTTATGACTGGGACGTGCCAGTCTTGCTGGTATCTGACACCGTTAGATGAACTGCTGATAAATATAATAGCTTTGCCAAACAATCTCAGGGAAAGAAAACCTTCAGCCCAATAAAAAGAGAACTGAAAAGCAACTTCTGTGAAACCAACCAAAAATACAACCAAAAGTTGCTCAAATTGGTTACAGTATAAAATCGCCAATACATTTTTATTCCATAAATATAATTTGAAAGAACCTAAACCCAGAAAAAATCACCACTGAGGTGAGAACTCTGTTTGGCCTTTAGGACTCCACCTGTGCCTCGATTCATAATTCATACTCTGACTTTTCTATGTGCAAGAGGCCTTCGCACCTCATGGCATGCATTATAGATGGAGGGGCTTAGGTTAAAGCATGCTTTTACTGTGAGGCGTAGGGTATCAGACATTATCCACATCAAATTCATGTGTGCAATTTCAACAAGACCTTACTCTGCTCCCTGTAAATACACACCAGATGTATGTTTTATAAATGTTAGGTTTTGCTCTATCTTTACACATGCCTGTAGTTTGAAGCCTACGCGTGCTTCATTGTGGCAGGAAAGCCCCATCCACTCATCCATCTGTGATGTTTTGCAATAGGCAAAATTTCAGCGTTGGCAGCTACTCCTCGTTTGACTTTATTGACTTACGACGTCTCTGGTTTCAAGTTGTTTTCAAAGGAGTCAGTTTTCCTTAGCTGTGAGGTGACTGAATAGAATAGGAAAAGGAACTTCACCAAAATTCTCCAATTTGTGATTCCTGACATTATGTGACACCACAAATGTAAGACTTGTCCTGCCCTGAGACTTGTAAGAGACTTGGGGCTTAAGTTATACAAAACACAGCTCAGAAATTTTTGGCTGGAAAAAAGACTTGGCTGCCTCCTCTCTGAAGACAAGCTTTCTGCTGTGGGCCTGCACTATTAAGGTTGTTTTAAAAGTGTATCACTTATGTTCTTTAATTAAAACTGTAACTTTGATTATGTTCATTATCAAATAGCGTCTGTTTGAGCAACAGTCACTAGCCAGACTTCAGCACCACTTCACTTGGTGTTAGCGTTCGTTTTCAAGAAAGTACAGAAAAGCAATGCTTCCTCTGTAAAAGCCTGCAGGCTCAGTTACGGCTGACAGTGTTAATTGCTTGGGAGAGCAAAGTTTTTCTGTGTCCAGCTACTAAAATATTGGCAAAGCACGAACATTAGCTTTGAGAGTTTCTCCAGTTCAGGCTTTAAGGAGTACTGCTGATTTAAACTTCTCGACTTGACGTACTTGAGTACTCACTCTCACAATAACTTGTGCATTTGAACAAAAGTATAGTTTTATTCAAACTTCTGAAGAACAAAATATTATTTCAGTTAGTTATAAACAAGTAGTGGTGTGTAACATAGCTCATAGAACAGAGCAGAGCAATTGGGGCCACTGCAGGTTTGGATGCAGGGGAGCTTGAAGTACAGCAAGAAAAAAGAAACAACAAAACCCAGAGCACGAGAATCTTGGCTTGTGTAAATTAGCTCTGTGCAAGCTGTTTTGATCCATGCCACCCTGGGCTGTGGCACAGTGCCTCTTCCTGGGATGAACACAATGCTGGCAGTGGTGCAGATGCCGACACAGAATGGGGGCAGTTCCTGTTCTCTGAGACACAAAGCACGTTCACCTCATTTCTGTGTAGGGAAAATATTTCTTGATCACTTGATTCCAAACTGCAAATTGAACTTTAAAAATTGCAAATATAGTCCTGGTGTGAGAATAATTTCCTTTGTAAGTACGTGATTAAATAAACTCATAAAACAAAAAATATAGGTCACGTGGGGCTCAATATAATCCTTATTTATTAGTCATTTTTATATTGTACACAGAACGTAGTAATATACACCACCTAAGCTATAAATATACTATGTACACGTGGAGAAGGAACAGTTAATTTTACATAAAATGGAGAGAAGGCACATAACATAATAATACACAGTGATCATTTGTAGCTGGCCAAATTGCAGCCACAGTATTTATATTCTTTCTAACATAAACTTTCCTCTAACTGTCTGAAGGCTCTCCTTGCTGCTTCACAGGCTGGGTGTCACAGCTTTTGAAGAGGAAACAGGAGGGACTGTGAAAGAAGGGAGGAGTCAGTTGCTTAATTCTCTCCATGCTTCTGTGCATCTTCAGAGGGACATGGCACAGAGCAGGTCACATGCTTTAATTTAGCACCTTTTCCTTTACAAAAGACTGGTAGACATAAAGAGAAAATTAAAATGTGTAAGGTTTGGGACCATGTTATGCATTTGTTTCCTGAATGGATAGGCTGCAAGTGATTATGAACAAGTTCTTTTACTTATGCCTTTTGAATCAAATAGAGATATTTAGAAAATCTCGAAATACTTTAGGTCTTTATGTGGAGTTGCAGGTGCTCTCAATGACTCTTAGATGTTATTGCTCCTCCTTGTGTGCTTCACTATGTATTTTAATATACACCCAGACTGAGAAGCAGTAAATAGCTTGGCACCTGCTTAATCCTTGGTTGAAATTTCAGCAAAAATTCTATTAGACACTCTCTGTGGTATATTCCCCTTTGTTTTAACTGTTGTTTCTTGGCTGAAATGTGGCCCAAAAGGGTCAGGCTTTTTCACTGTTGTCACTCCAGCTTGCTAAGTAGCCACAGCTTTGGGATTTTTTTTCTGCTTCTCCAGGTGCTGTGAGACTTTTCCAACTGCAGAGTCTGACTCCCTGCCCTTCTTGGAGTGCTGTTCTCTAATTCAGTTTTTCAAAAAGTACATTTAGAACAGAATTTGTGCTGCTGGGGCTTTTTCTTGTTTGTTTCTCTTAAGATCATAAATAACAATTAATTTCACATTTTAATTTCCACTTTCAATAGAAGTCACTCCTTCTAATTTATCCTACATAGATCTGCCTTACTGGGTAGATCTCATTTCCTGACTCTCCATCAACCTCTCCATCCCTCTTCCATGACCTCACTGTAACGAACGCCCAGCTTTACCCTTGTTGTACTGGAAAGACTGTGATCCAGCTTTTGCCTTCACTTTCCTCAAGTGTCATCTGCTTTCATTCCCTTTTTCCTCTTACTTCTGCAAAAATTTTCATCATTCCCATTTTCACTATTTCCCCTCCACTGAGACAGACGTCAGTCACACCTGACTTATTCAAATCCTAGTTTAAGGGTTTTTCCTCTTGCTTTCTCCCTTCTTGATTTTCCTTCTACAAACCACGTTCATGTTCCACGGTGAGAATTTTCCAATTTTTGTGCTTTTTAAATTCTTTTGTAATGTATTTCTCCAGAACTCTCTTTGGTCTTTATGAAAACTCTTCAGGCTTTCATCTTCCTTCTCTTCCCCTCCCTGTACCCTTTGCTGCGTATCTTTCTCAGCCCTGGAGATTCTCTGTGTGATAACGCTTTCCTGAATGTGTTATTACAGATTGTTTTCCCACTGTTTTCAAGATTTCATCCAGAAAGTCCATCCACTGAGCAGAGCAGAATGAGTTTCCAGCCACTTCCTCCTCCTTGCTGTGTCTTTCACTGTGAACAATAACGCTTTCCTTCACATTAGCTCTTCATGCAGACTGACCTCCATCTTCAGCTGCTTTCTCTCTGTTGTCCTTTTTCTTTGAATTGTGTAACAATTTAGGCTGGAAGAAGCCTCTTGAGGTCATCTACTCTAACCTCCTGCTCAAAGAAGGGTTGATTTCAAAGTTAGATCTTCATTACATCCCTCCACTGCTTTCACTTCTATTTTCTTTTCCCATCTCTGCTATTCACTTGAAAATCTTTATCATTTTTTTTCCTCCTTTTAGCCTATACAGCCATTATCATTGAACAGAAATTCAGGAATATAAAGCAAATATGTGGAAGCACATTCTGTGCATCTGCCTTACTGTTCCAAAGCCACTGCTGCTCTTTGCTCCCAATTCCTACTTCTAGATTCCCCCTCACTTTCCAAGCGCTCTCTCCTCAGACCCTTCCATCTCTTTTTTCCCCTTCTTTTTCACACTCTTGTTCCCACAGCTTATGATGCATCTTCACCATCTGGAAAGTTGCTTTGACTTTGTATCCCTTGTAGCTTTTTTTGGTGAGCTTCAATCACACGTGTAAGTATCTGTACAAAATATTCCCGCTTCACTACACATCCTCAAACATAGTTCTTTGCTGTCTTTCTTGTTGTATACTCTTAGAGTCCAGCTCTTCTTTTTTCAAATATATATCCACTTCAAGAAATGATAATGCTGCACAAACTTTATAGCATTCCTTATTATTCCTTAGTAGTGGGAAAATGCTGGGCTGATTTTTGACTAAAAGATTTGCAGCCATTCTTATATAACGCCATATTTCAAAAGAACTTCCTTGAATCTCTCTCTTTTACCATGATATTTTTTGTTAACTTATAAACTATTTTGTTAACTTTTGTTGACTTTCTTTCTTTACTTAGTTGCTATTTGCACTGTGGATTTAAACTGCAGTTATACAGCAGTGCTTGCATTCAAAATCATAAGCTTCAATAGTAAAGCTGTAAACTGGACTCAAGTAAAATCTGTTGTGCATTCATGCTGTCATGTCATTCCAACCTTAGCACCCTGTTCTTCTCACTCAATTTGAATCCCACCATCCACTCTCATTTTACTATAGTGCCTTGTTTTGAAAGACTGCAGAAATCCAGAATGTGCTTATTGTCAGAGTTACTGATCAGAGCTAATAAGGAAGTAAATGTGATTGACATTGATATTCTGTAGTCCCCAGAGAGGTTGATTCAAAATGTATTATGAGTTGATCATTAGTTAAAACAATCACTTAAACTCTTGGATGCTGAGTATGTGTGCTCTATTATGCAACTCCTGGAATGTTTTATAATGGCAGGAACAGATAACCTGAGCTGCAGAAAGGACAAATTCCATAAAGAAGTTTCCACTCTGTTGCTTCTTCATTGTTGGCTCAATTTGTGTGGGAGCCATGTCTTATTGCTTTAATTTTTTCACTACATGTGAAAGTTGGCTGGATGAGTTACTGTTATCTGCCTCTACAGATCAGGAAAACCTTAACCTGATTGTATTTTTGGCACATTCTTTCCTCTCTACCACGAATCATTAAATGCTCTTGAAGATTTTCAAGACTCTTTCATTACAATATATTTTCCAAACATTTGCAGTTATTCCACTCCTTTTTACATATTTGTTTCTTTTTCAACAAGCAGTTGTAATCATTTTGCTACCAAGGATTACAGTGGTATTATTGCTGTCTCAAAAGAGGAACGTTCAGGCACAAAAATTTATTTTCCCTTGTTAACATGAAAGTCTGAACTCCATGAGAATCACCAAGGCTGTTTTCAGAGCTGAGTCACTCTTTCATTTCTAAGTAAGTGTGTTGCCTATAAGCTGCTGCTTGTATTTTCTGTAAGCTTTGGAAAACTTTTTGAGCACACTTGCCTTTTTGGCAGCCAAAGGATGTTGGCAAGATGAGATACAATCATTTTATAAAATGACGCATCAAGTAATATCATAATGGGAAAATGGCAGTATTTAGATTTGCAGAATTTGTTTAGGATGTTTTGGTTTTATGTCCTCTGTAAGGTCAGATTCTGTCTGCTGGATATTTTAAGAGATACCCTTTATATTCAGAGAAACATGGATTTGTCAGAGAGGTTAAGTGAAATTCTTTTCAGCAGAAGGTAGAGTGGCAGCAGAGAAAATGATAGAATTGAAGGAAAGAAAACCAACCAAATGGGAAACACTTATTTTGGAGAGTTTTTGCAAGCTTCCTTTTAATCCCTGATCAACATATATGTTGAAACACAGTTATGGTGATAAACCCTTTAAGAACAAAATTATGACTTTATTGATTAGGGTCTGCATTGTCTTCTGCAGCAGTGATTGCTAGGCAGGCAAAGCAAAACACAAACAAGAAACTGTTCCTCATTTTGAGTCTGAGACAGGCACTTACGAGTTTCACAGAAGCCATTACTGTCTGTAATGCCTACTGCAGATTACCAAGGCGGAAGTTTCCAGTGCAAATAAAAATTGTCCTTTGAAAAAATGTCCCAAAATAGTGATAAATGGCATTGGTTCACTTAAATGCTAGAACATTTTAAATGTTACTGAACTTAAAAGGAAATTATTCAAAGTTCCAAGTCACTGTAGTTTTTACAACAGGTGCTCCCAGTAGTAGAATGCAAATGAACATATCTATCTTGTGTACATTGTCCACTTCCATTCATCTTCCAAGATGGAGGAGAGCCTTCCCCTAAATGAGTCTCTCTACTGGCGGTGGCTGTACAATGCTCCACATCTCAACGCGGGCGCCGTCCTTCTCCTGCCGGCTGGGGCTGTAGGTTCCTTGGGTCGACCTTTTATTGGCAGCAATGACTGAAACCACAACTGCCAAGAAGAGGATCAATAAAGCCAGCGTTACTGAGCCAAGGGAGGTGAATATGTTGGAGATCAAGTCAGTTGTCAACTGGAAGGATTGAAATAATTGCAATATAATTTATGTCAAGAGAGTACTGAGGCACACTTGAGCTACTACCGTGGAAGGAAAACAAAGACCGTTCTATGGCTAGAACTCTGCATAAAGAAGCTACTGCTGAAGCACCATTTATTGAAAGATAAGTAAATTAGCCTCTCCAGTTTTTGTTCATTGGACTCCGGAAAATTACACACACATCATGGGGTATTTAACATACAAGGCAGGACTGGATGAATTTTAGCATAATGACCCATTTCATTTGATAGCTTCCTGCTTGAAAATAGTCTATGAGCTACAGTTTTGTGGACTTTAGAAGTAACTCAGAAATCATGTAATCACTTCAATAGTAATTCATCTTCCTTCTTTTGCTCTGAATATATTACTACTAGTTTTCAGTACTGTGAGTTAAACATGAGCTACTCTGGCTGGCTATACAGACAGTCCCACTCCTGTTTCTCCTGCTGGAGAAGTCAACTTTCTGTGAATACTTGCATATAGAAAATTTGCTTACTGTAAATATTTGTGTAAACTGTAACTATTATACAGCTATTCCTGCCAGTAAATTTTTCTACTAGCATGTTTGCTGGAAATAAGCACATAGAGACTGCACATGAGCACAGCTGAAATCTATTCAGTGAGAAATGAATATCAGTATATCCTCACAAATGTTTTCAAATATTCATCCAGCCCTTCTTCTGCACATACGCTTTGCAGCTAAGTCTACAGAAACACAGGCAGTACAGCATAAGATGAATGTAAGGATGCTATGTCTTTTTTTCTGTTTTCATGTGGCAGTAGGAAATGTGATAATGTCAGAAGGTACAGCGCGCATAAACAAATCTGCCAGCTAAAATGTTTAAGACCAGATAAATTTTATAGAAGATGAATGTTATATATATACATCTACATATGTGGTTTTAGTTTATAAAAAAATAGTTTGTGGTGAGGAAAGCCAGTGAAGAGATGCAGATGATGTAGCTAAGTGGTCACTGTGGACAGAATAACCCTGGAAGGAATGGAACTTCTGGGTAGATTCTGCTATCTATCATTCTGTGATTTGTATTACAAGTGACAGCTGAACTGCCATAGATAAATGTGTGCTTGAGGCTGAACTTTCAAATCCCCAAATATTTAGAAATAGAAAATAGCAGGTCAAAGCCCATTTTCCAGTGAGATACAGCATGTTTCAGGATATTGCAGTGACCTTCTTACTCGTCATTTCTAAGGAAGTGCCATTTCTGTCCTAGGAATGAGAATGTATGTTCAGTGACGGACCCACCGTCGATAGTGCTGTTTGTGTGGCAGTGCCCTGTGTGCAGTGCTAGAGCTCATGCTGCTCAGGTCAGCAATGCCAGAGGATGAACCATAAAACAATCCTGCCTCTTTTCTCTCCACCTCCATGCTGATGTAAAAGGTCCTGCTGTAACAATGAAAGCAAGTTTGGCTCCGGGAATCTCTCTAGGGAATACATGACCAGTTGGGCTATTATTTTCCTCTGTCCTTGATGACTCCATATACATTTCCAATGATTTTAAAAACATTTTTTGCAACAGAAATAATTCAGTGCAAGTGACAGATCACATGAATCCGGTCCTAAAAGAAGGAGACATTAAACATATTTGTTCTTTAAACTGTACCAAATTGAGAATGTTTCATTCTGAAATTATGCTGCAGGTATGTTCGAGATATGAGAATTTCTCTGCTCTGTTAGACTGTATGATCCTCATTCCTGTTGTTTCATTTATGTTGAGTTCATTGCATTTGGGTTGATCTGTGAGTGATTTGAACTTGAAAAAATTACTGAGAAGTGCACATATTGCCTATAACTAGCTGGACAAAATTCTTCCTCTTGAGCCAGTATGTTAGAAATAAAATAACATGCTCCACTGAATAAAATATTTTGAGGTGGGTTTTGTTTGTTTGTTTTGTTTTGTTTTTCTTTTAAAATAATCAGGTACACAGTCTAACCTTATTTCTGTGTTAATGTTGCTTCTAATTTCCAAATACGAAGAAGTTGACCTTTATGCATTCATTTGGATAGCTTCTACTAATCCAAAAAATCTACTGTCCAAGTTCTGCACCTTGGTTTATCAGCCTGCAGATCACTGCCCAAGTGTACAATGTAGGTAGACCCCTTAGGAAAGCAGGGAACTGATAGGAGAGTTGTCTGAAGGCTCTGAAGTCTGGTCCCGCCAAAATCAACTGCTTCTGTAGTAACTGATGGCTGAACAATTAATTTGGGAGATGAACTGAATTGTCTGGAGAAAGCATCAGGCAAGCTCTGTCTCTGATAGCTCAAGGATCTGCTCATCACAGTGTTTGGTGGTGATCACCAAAAGAATAATGTACTGAGCAGTTTTTTTAGAAACAAATTGCTGCTAAGATCTCTTGAGGGTTCTTTCAACTTGAGTGATGCTATGAGTCTTGTTAAAAGGTAACCAATGAATGACAGTTGTGAGCTCACCTGCTCTCTCTCTATAGTTCCTGTTAGTAAAAGCTGTATCCTTAACGGCCATGGATACAGATGGTAAGATGGCATCCTGTGTCATTGTAATACCAATAAAATTAAGTTGGCTAACAGTAGAAGGCCAATTTGCTTCTCTCTAGGGTATTTTATGTAGCATGTTCTATATGTTTTGGATGTCAGCAAAAGTAAGGTGAATCTATTATGGAAAAATTTCTAAACAAAAGAAGTTTAAGAAAAAACAGGTGTTGGCTTTGTTTTGTTTTTTTACTGTTGATTTCATTTTAAAGTTTATCCACTATTTAAGTTTTTAAATTGCTTAATCAAAGTTATTTTGAGTATTTAGATAAAATGATTTGATACAGTTAAACTCCACTGTAGTGCTGATATTTTCATTTGATGATTGTGGTAGGCTGATTATTAAGCTTGTTCCTTGACTTGTTTTGCAGATGAACTGTTTGGATAAAAAATGCCCAGTTCATGAGTCAAAGCTCAGTAGCACATACCAATCTCATGTATGTGTGGTTATCTTTAAACAAGTTGTCTACCAAACAGTTATTTTATGAGTGAAACGTTGGAGATTTGCTATATTTATGAATGTTTCCACATGTGCCAAATGTCAAAGGCAAGTGGAATAGCACAAGGGAACCAGCAAAATACACAGTGCCTCTTCCTCTTGTGTGTTTTATATCAGCATGACTTAGCCAGTTTAATACTGCTTGCTGTATGGGGGATGAGAATTATGGTCCCAGACACAAGTGCTGAGCCAGAGCCAGGGAGGGAGGAGAGAGCTGTGCTGCCAAAGAAGCAACTCCTTCATGTCTAAGTGAAATAGCACAAGATGCTTGGGACACTGTGATGTGTGCATGAGCTTGGCATAGGAAGTGTGACTGGGGCCACCGCTATGCGTCTTCAGGCTGTAAAAGGAATGGTGCATTGTGCACTGAAAGCAGATGTGTGTCTGCTGCTGGGCATTAAGAATTACTCAGCCTCATTCCAGCATGGATTCTGGATGCTTTACAAGACAGAGACATCATCAAAAATTTTAGAACATGGGAAATGCCAGCCTTGAGAATTCCCTTCTCTGGCACATTTGGTGCTTTCTGGGAATTCTGCAATTGCTTGTGTGCAGTAGAGCTCTCACTAGCAAAGTCTCCAGATCTCAAGTCCTGACACCAGCCATGAGGTTATCACTTCATTTGCAGTAAAAACATCTGATTGAAGACATCCAGATTTACTGCTCCCAGATCAAAACCTTTTGCTAAAGTAATTAGGGTTACTTTATGATTGGCTTGAATCATATTAGCCCATGTCAGAACTACTTTGAAAGGTTTTGGAAGTATATAGGGATAATAATGCGTAGCCAAAAAAAAGCCATTATGACTCTTAGAAAGCCCACAGATATGCTGAATTTGTTTCAGTGAGGGTTTACAATCACCTTATCAGCAAATAATTCTGTTCAAGGTTGATTTCATATAAGAAACCCAGTAGCTCTAGAAGAAATCCAATGAGTCATATAATAAGATGCATCGATAACCTCAGCTTGGGGGACTACAATTTTTCAAGAGCTGTAAAGTGACTTTAAATCCATAGATTGACTTTCTTCCAATTTAAATACTTTAAATGATGCATTCAGACTGCTTTTCCATTATTTGCTTTCCAGTTGCACAAGCAAGTACCTAGTATTCTGCCTAGCATCACGTTAGAAGTATCTGTTCTGTCTATGCTAAGCGCGAGCCACTGTGTCTTGTGAGCTGTGCTGTCCTGATTGTTAGGCTACAAAATTGAACCAATAAATTTTGGACACAGAAACAAGAAGTTCATGTTTAGTTAAGCCAAACACCGCACTGGCCATTGGGAATGACAAACTATTTTTCAATTCTAATTTTTAAATTAATACCCATTAACTACTTCCTTTAACAGTTTTATCCTCTTTATCCTGGCTTTCTTTGTGCTGCTGTCCATGCGGGCATTCATCTCAGTTGAGTGTGCTTGTAACTGTTATTGGCCAGGTATGTGAATAATTCTGTACCTTTGGTAACATAGGTGGCAGCATCTAGAGTGTTTGTGGTGCACTTTGGCTGATCTTCCACTGTTTATCACTGGTGAGGCCACTTCTTCCAACTCCTTTTCCTTCTGCCCACTTTACTTCAGCTTATCTTATCAGCCTCAAAAATGCATTTTCTATGGCCATCATATTAGATAGCCATTATTTTCCATGTGAAGAAAGTTATTTTCTTTAAACCTGTAATATTTGATTTGCTTTAAAACTGATGCCTAACAGGCTTCAGGATTATTTGATAAGAAAACTGACCCAGAAACACTGCTGAAGAATTCCTTGCTAATTTTGCTTTCCTTATGAAAGCAAACAGAAAGAACAGGAAGGCTGTTTATAGAAGGCACAGATTCAGACTTGGAGTCATTGCTTAAAGGTGTGACTGCTTCTCTCTGAAACCAGCTGCCTCATAGCTCCAGATAAAGCTGCCCACATGTCCCATGTGCTTGGTTGCATTTAGCTCTGCCTTCTGCATGCAGATTATACCTGCATCATGCAAGGTAACCCAAGGAGACTATAACTTTCTCTCCAGATCTTGGGATTTTCTCCCTCTGCACATCCACCAAGAGAAGACCGTCCTGTCATCCCGCACATATCACTGTAGTCCTCTGAAAATCTATGCTGTACATAGACTTCTAGAAAGTCTTGAATTTTCATAGATTGTTGTTTTTTCTGCTTTCAGCATCTGAGATATTTTTTGCAGGAAAATGCAATTCCGTTGCTGGAGGGCCTGAACGAGATCCCCAAGTTTTATTTGTAATTGAACAGCCATTTCTGAATATAAAACCTGGATGAGCAACCTGGACATATACAGAAGATCCACAGTACAGACAGCCCACCCTGAAGATGAATGTTTGTAGGTAAGTAACTTTTTAAATTTTATTTCTTCATTTTCAGGTGGATATTTATGTCTGAAAACAAAAACCCACAAACACCTATTTATTTATTATACATCTGCTTATGGAGTGTAGTTTGAGTGGTTTGTCTTATTTGAAATATGACAGACTGAATGAATTCCTTCCTGGAAAATGTCAGCTTTTAGTTGGCTGACATCTCTTCATGAAATCAAGGCACGAAAGTAGAGAGAATTAGTTTTAGCAGCTGCAATGATAAATTGATCATCTGGATTGTGCAGTTATGGATCAGGAAAAAATGCAATCAGTTTTATTAAGGAATAATTGCTTCTTTGGTGTCCTGTGAGAAAATGAAGAAGCTAGAGATGATTGAAATCTGTGATTTAGCTTCACTCACAGGGATTTATGTGCCTCCTAAGAAATTCTGACAGCCTCCCTCCTGACACGTGAAGTCTCACTGCTGTGACTCTACAGAATGTACTGAGGAAGCTTGTTCTAGTTATAGTGGAACAAGAAATTGGAAAGTGATGGTGGAGATTTCAAAAACATTGCAACTAATTGTAAAGTAGCCTTTGATTAAAACAAGGGTATCACACGGGCCTTGATCTTACAGTCTGATCAGCATGCAGAGACCTCCTCCTTTTCACATCAGACTGCAAGATCATTTCTGGATCACATAGAGACCATGCTGCATTTAGACCAAAACAACTCACTCTCTACACAGATGCTATCACAAATGGCCGTGGTAGCTCTGTATATAGTATTAGCTTTTTGGATATAGCTTTTCAAACTCAAATGCCTACTTTTAGGAATCTAGCTCATAACAACAGACTATGTATAGTAATTGCGTTTTCTTTTCACTCCTTGGAGTATTGATGCCTGGTGCATATCAACTGTTTAATGGAGGTGGCCCAGGCTCAAAAATGATAGTCTTTAAAAGGTCTGAGATGGTCTGTCTTAGGTAGAAGAAATAATACTTCTTTTTCTACCACTGTACTTTATGTGAGCTCAGCTACGGACCCAAGAAAACCTTTAAGTGCCTAAGCAGCTCCTTAAAATCTCCGTTAGATATTTTGGTGGATCAGCATCATGTGAGACAGTATTAAATGCCTTTTCTCTTAGACATCTGAGCATTGGTTACACACAGAGAAGTGATTTGGCTGGCAGTTTGGGAGGTAAGCTGTCATTAAGCTGTGGGCTTTCAGAAGACTCCCTGATAACATTTCTGCAGCAATTGACAGTGCTAATTTTGTAAGTGTACTCCAGCTCTTTTTAAGATCATATTGCTGGTGCAGCACAGATTAAATGTGCAGCTCCAATGTGTTGTTATGAGATGCCTTTTAAAATTCTATTGACAGCCTCTGGTGCAGAAACTTAGCCATCTGCTGCCGTCTGAAAGCATAGGAGGGAAAATCTATAGCTGGTGTAAATCCAGGCAAATCTCGCTGAGGAGGAGTTTGTCCCAAAGCTGCTAAATGGCAGACTAGACAAATACTATGACAGTGTTTTTGTGAAGATATCAGTCTCTGGGGGGCAACATCCCTTTCCAGCTTGGGAAATGCTTTGGAGTATAATATATAATTATTTTTCTACATAGTTAACAGTGAAGTATATCAGGTGTTGTTTCTCCATAGGGGATTATCTGCATTACAGCTTCAAGACAGTAGATTCTATACAGATAAATCTTGATGATGGACTAAAGCTTTACCAGGCAAGCATCTCGCAAGGAGGACTAGGATAATATTTAAAATCAAAAGGCTATTGCAGAAAGCAGTAACTTTCTGTCACTGTCCTGCATCTATCTGGTTTGAGTTTACTGCATCCATACAGTTGCCACAGTAGAAATGACTCCTGAAAAGAGATTTGGAACTATGAGCAGTAGTGGCTTTTTGGGGACTGTGCCTGCTGTCATAAGAGTGTGAGGTGGGTGAAGGGGACCCAAAAGCTGGAGAAGAATAAGAAAAGATGCTACAGTGCTGAAGATGAGAGCAGGACAGTTCTAGGGGAAAAGAGGTGAGGTTGTTGTTTTGACTAGGCATGATTCGGTTGTGTTCTGCATTATTGACTTCAGTTAACTTTAATGGATTTGCAGAATGTGAATTGCAAACACAGAACTACTTCCTCAGAACCCCTGCTTCTCAGCTCACAACAGCTGAGGTAAAAGATCTCTTCTTTAATGAGCAAAGCTAGTGGCAGATGCTCTTTTATTTCTGAAATCAGATCCTTATGATCATCACCACTTAGCAACTGTCAAAGAATAGTGTCTCACACAGGGCAGCCACCTGCCATGGGTTCTGGACCCAACTGCTGTGATGTGAAGCAAGATCATCTAACCTGACTCCTAGCTCTTGGGAGGAACTGGTGCAACTTGTGCTGAACTTGGCAGACTTACCTCTTCCCACTTTCTATGGGAATAAGAAACTACTCTGTCCAATGGTGCACAGTAATGGGGTCAATGGAGTGCAGTGAAGCAGAAACAGAGTGAGGATTACTGTTATAGTTGATAATTTCCAGTTACTCTTCATCTCTACTTTTCTGCTGCACAGCTAGGCCTACGATCTCCTGAGCGTTTGATGAATTTCTTTCTCCTATTTGGTGCTAAGCTTCTGCAAAACAGCCATGTGTTGCTACCTAGCATTAATATTGTGCTGTCAAGTGGTGATGAAGTTAGTAGCTATGTGAGTGTTTCACACTGTCAGACAAGAAGGTATCAAGTCAACAACAAGCCTTTGTTGGGTGCAGCACTTAGATTGCAGCCATCTCATGCTTCCAACTGTAAATATTAATGGTATAAGTTAGACCTTTATTGGCTACATAATTCTTGCCTTAGCACGCTACATGACACTGTCACATTACTTAGTTAATGATATTCCTTGATAAAAATTTCTAGTATGTTTATATCCTAGTGTTTGTTCTTTTTTCTACTAGATGATGATCAGAGAAGACTTACATCAGTACGTTTTATATTCAAGGAAGACTTTGGAAGAGATGCAATACTTGGAAAATGTAAATGAAATTCTTATAAAAATCTGTAGAGCTCTACATCAATAATCACTCCTTGAAATCTCATTTTAATTTTGATTCAGATGTTTGATAGTGAATTTACCATATTCTTACAGCCTTTTTTCTTTTTCATGTACTTTATTGTTGACAGGAGTGTTTGAGTCTGTCTCTCCCCACGAATTTAAATTCCAATCTTAGGGACTCTTGGATTAGTACTGCATACTTAGGGAAATACCTGGTCATTGTACTGATAGTTGCCCGCATTCAATACTGAACGTGATTTGGATGAAGCTTAATCTAGTAATTGCTTTTTATATTTCTGCTGAAGGTGCAAGAAGTTTATGAAGTCTCTTTTCATGTTATAGCCAGCACGGTACATGCGGGAGAGGTCTCTATAAATACATTAGAGATTTCTCTTAAGTTTTTTGCTCCGTGCTTTTACCTTACTGCCACCTAAGGATAACTGATAGAAAATACATTGTAGTTCACATTAGACGAATTTACTCTAATATGCTAGGATTTAATGGCAGCATTGTTAATGTCTTTCTTCAAAGATTTCCTACACTTTCAGAAGATTTTCTCGAAGTTCATACTTCTTACGAAAAAATATGCTGGCTCACCTAATTGCATTTATTTCTGGTCCTCCAACATAAGGCATATTGACTGTGAGTAACTCAGCTCTGCTTCAGTTAGATGATTAATTTGGATCCGTAGGTTTCTCAGTACAGGATGAAAGTAAGCATTTTATATAGTCTGCAGAGTCAGATCAAAATTCACCTTTATCTGCACATGCAAGCTCTTTTCACTACAGGAGCCCCTTGCTCTAATGGCTGTATGAGGGCTCTCTCATTCTACCCTGGTCCTAACACTCCCACCAGGAGCAAGACCAATTGAGGTCTGGCTAGGACTTACCCCCAGGTCTCCACCTTTGGCTGTCTGCCACATGTTGGTGTTTGTACAGCCCTGAACAAGAAAGCTAGAGTCTGATGGGTAGTCTTTTTGATAATATAATGAATATTATGGAGCTGTTGCAAGCTGGGATTGTTCCTGTACACTGTTTATTTTGGAGGAGAATATGACATTCTCCAGGAACAGAGCAGGTGCTGCTGTCCATCCTCAGGCATCTGAGCTCAGTTTGAAGTCTACAACGTTGTTATTTAAGGTGGGGAATTAATCGTGTTCAGAAATAAGCAAAAGATATTTAAAACTATCATAGAGTTACTGAAACTAAAGACTTTCTCATACTTCACCTTGCTCAGAGGAGTTATTGGTTTTGTCTTGAGCACTGCAATAGCCAGGAGTTTGTACAAATGGGGTACTCAGGAATTCATTCCTGAATGCCAACATGTGACTTGTTAAGCACTGAAGCATCTGCCCTCGGAAATGATTTTTATGTGCTTTATTAAAGCAGTGTGGTTAACTTTCCACGTTAACTTATATTAACATTAATAGAATCTGTTGTAATTTAGTATATTCTCACATGAAATGGACCTCAAGTTCATTCTCCTTTGTAATTTAATGGTATGGACTTTGTTACACTTTAACTAAAGAAACTAAGTTAGGTCTAGTAGCACTGAGCAGCCAAGACAAGGCAATACAGTAACTTTTTAAATTTTTTAAGGTTCATTGTACTGTATCCAAGAAAGGCAGAACACATTGCCAAACAGATAATTGGTTATCCTGCTCATATAGTGCTTGAGATCCTCTTAACGCTACCATTCTCTTTTTCTTTTCTACCAACAACCAAAGCAGTTTGGAGTGGTGCAAAAGCTGCTCTAGTTAAATAATTGCAAAGGTTTCTAAAGGGCACCGTTGCTGATTCCCCCTGTCCTTTCCACTGTGTTACAGCAGTACCACAGCAGTTTTTATTCTTCTTGAAAAGGGAATAAATAATGTTTGAATAAATTTGAGGACTATTGTTTTTACAGTTTGGTACACAGAATCTAAAATATTTAAGTAACAAGCTTTTCCTCCCATGTAGATGACTCTGTTTGAAAACATGTAAGTGTTTCTGATCATTTGAACACAAAATATTTTTCAGATATTCAAGAATAGGATTTTTTTATTGCTTTTTAGTGGAAAAATATTCAAGAACTCTAATAAAGTGTGCAAAATATTTTCAGACACTATTAGGAATGGAGTTTCATAACAAGAACTGAAAAGCACTCTGCACAAGAACATACTTCACATGCAGAACTCACCAAGAGATGCATAGGCAGATGAGCCTGCCACCCTTGCTTTATCTGGAAACATCATAACTCCATGGACCTTTCTGTAGTAATTGTAAGTATGTGAATCATTTCTGAGCACTATTCTGCCAGATGTATTTATTATGCTGAGCTAGTATGTAGATAGGAGTAATGTGCTACAGGACTGCTGCTGTCTAAATAATGTAGTGGTTGCAGCCAAGGGCCATGGTTCCTATTTAAGTACTGAATAAAAGTGAGGAGGTTTTTGTTAAAGTTCTTAATGGTGGTGGACAAGCTTCCCCTGAAGCCACCTTCCAATCTGGCAATAAATCCCATTTATAGCTTTGTACTTATCTCTCAATTCTGTTCATTTTAGTGAAGAGGACAAACATTGAATCCCAAGAGGTTGCTGCCAACTCCATATACATTATCTTTTCTGTTATGAACTCCTCAACTTCTGTCCAGTTTATTTTTCTTTTTAAAAGCAGTCAAGGACAAGCCCAGGCTTTATTTTTCAATTTGAAGGTGAGGCTGGAATTTGTTTTACTGTAGAAACTTCTAGTGAGTTCACTAACTTGGATTTAAGGAATTAAAATGTATTTATTTTATTGTCTGTTTTCAGTCTGCTTTTGGCCAGACTGTTCAGTGACATCGAGCATTATTGTTTGAAAGTCACTGGAAGACAGAATTATTTGTTTCTGCTCTTACAAATGTATGTATATTATATATATATATATATATATACATAAATATACATATATATATACACACACCCATATTTCTGAGTTAATTGTTCTAAAGAGCTGAAACAACTTTTAGTATATATTCTAGTATCACTGGAAGCCAGAAAAAATTTAAAAATAATTAAAAAAAAGAGAGAGAGGAAAATAAAATTTTTAAAAAAGAACATTAATTTTCATGAACCATATGATAAAAAGCATGTAAAATTTAGCATCTGAACAATGCAGGCATGGTGTGCTCGAATGTGCTTGGAAGTGAGCAATGACTGAAGTAAATGCCCATGTGATGTGACTGAGAGTCTACAAGGAAAACATCAGAAGGTGAGAAAAGGAAAACAATGCTTCTGCAACATAAAGGATGGTGTACAGACAAAACATGTTAGTCTGAACGTTAAATGTGTTATGTGAATACCCTATTTGAGCCGATTCCTATACTGTGGAGTGTTAGGCTGTCATATGTCATCTGGGCTCCCTTTGCTGCTTATATTTACCACATACATTAAATATTCAGCTGCTTTGCACTGATGCATGCAGTGATGTCGGCCTCATGAGGAGTGTTCTTGTCTTTTCCAGCTAAGACACATCAGATAACCTTATCGTCTTTGCAACCTAATGTTTCTGTACCTTATGTTATGGTACATATTAAATGTGTTTCTTGCAATACTCTTTTAGAAGTTTTAGTTCAATCCTGTGTTTTGAAAGCAGACTAACAGAAAGTAGCAGAGGATATTAAGGAGCTCCAGAAAAAAAAGAAGAAAAACAGCTACAAAAATGGCAATGTGACATTTGCAATGACTTTCAGAGCAGAACCGTTCATTTTACAAATCTAAAGATGTTTGTTCTGACTCTGCATCTGACCTGGCACAGGAATGAATGTCCCCATACCATCAGCAGCAGTAAGTCTGCCTTTGTGGCTGACCTACACAATCGTGAGACTGCAGTGAGTTTATCTGTGCTGTGCTGCATTCCTCTCTGAGTAGCTGACAGTGCAGGGCTGCTCTGTCAGGCACCGCAGCAACAACTCACCAGCAGCCCACCTCCTCCTGCTGCCTGCCTGTCTCAGCTCCAGCAGCATCAGGAAAGCAGGCAGGTGCGCTGGGGAAGACAAAACCCCAGTAAGTGCCTGCATGCCCTGTGGCTAAAGCCTTGCCCTCACTGTGCTGCCCTCCTCTGTGTCTCACTTGCTGTGCATGAGGAGCAATAGCTGAGTGCAGCTCCTCAGCCTGAACAGCAGCACTTTCCAGATCTGGTTGACTTTCCTGTCTTTGCTTCATTTTGCCACATCCCTGGCCTAGCTGATGAGCAATACTGGCCTAGTGTTGAGCATTTGAACTTAGGCTAAGAACAAAAATGATAATGCTGCCTCAAAATAATCGCACGTGAGTATGACTTAAAAACAAAACAAAATCTATCCTGTATTTCTGGCATGATGTGACTCTTTGGACCTTCTCCAAGCCTGATGAGAGTACTGACTGAGAACTGACTGAGTACTGACTGAGAACTAGACAGTATGGCTCTATTTGTGATGGTATTCCTCTATAGCTCTTCAAATACTTTCCATCTCTGTGGCTATTGGCAAGGAAGAAGTACGTAAGGCAAACAGGTAAAGCTATGGTGAGACTGAGAAAAACTAGTCTTGGTATTACATTCCTGATGTCCATGTCTTTTATTTGAATGATCATTATCCATTAATGGCTTCACAAGGATGAATAAGTAAATAGTTAGAGAATGCATTATTCATGAATCACTAGGCTTTAATTATTGTAATTAAGTATCGTTTGCTACGTTCACATTACTAAGCCTTGTAGTTAATGAATACATTAGCTAATTGCTGCAGTGCCAATTCAATCAAAATTCTGTGTGCCTGTTCTATGGAAGCCTGAGAGAGCTTTACTGAATTCAGATTCAATATTGAACATACTTTACATGCTTATCAGTGTATTTTTAATGACACTAAATGTGAATTGTAACCTGCAGTGCATGACGCTTGTCCTTGTGCCCTGGAGGATCAAATGATACCAGCTGGAAGCAACAGCAGCACACATCAGAGAACATAGCATTAGCAGAACTTGTATTCTGGGATGTGAAATCTAGCACTGCTTTCAATATTCATGTATATTCACAAGTACAATAGGAGAGGGTATGCTTTGTGAGGAAGTGCTGTCCCAAAGGTGCAGCTGATGATAATGCTCAAAAAACAATTTTAAAGTACATCCTGAGCTGTTTGCCAGTCAGCATAGGGATGCCTTTTGCTATGCACAGCACAGGCAGAATGGGCTTTGGGGCCTAATGGGACCTCATAGTACTCCTGAAACACAAAGTAAAAGGATCACAAACTTTCCATTTATTTTATTTTACTCTCTGAAGATGTATTGCAGGTAATAGTTGTCTAAGTGTTACAGAATGATGTCCTGCTGGAGTTTTTTTGTGGCTATTTTTTCAGGTTATAGTAACCAGTGGTTCTTGAGGTAGTATTTTGAAGAACTTTTCATTGCAAACATTTATAGGGAAAATCATTACATCAAACTGCAAAAATTAGTTCAGGAGCTAAAAGATGATTTAGAGAACTAGAGCGTCCGTCCAGCTGGACCTCTGGGTGTCAGGCCAGGGAAAATATTTGCAATGGGGAAAAAAAAAAAAAAGGAAAAAAAAAAAAAAAGGAAACCTGATTTAATTCACTGTGAGTTTGAAGCATATTTTTTTATATTTTTTGTTTCACTAACTTATTATAGTCACATAGCATATAGCACTGAGCAAACTGTGTATTGAATCTAGTTTCTTAAAAATTAAATTATCTGGGACTAAAAGAATTCAATAAGCATTCAGCATCAAGGATTCTTTCACAAACACTTGGGTTCTTTTTGGCTAAGACAGAATGCTACTGGCAGAACTTGAATTGCAGTAGCAGAGGAGCATCACTCAGAACCTGTTTTTTTAAGGGTCAGAAGTAAGAACTATAGTCAGTACAGCAATTCTAAGTTTTCCATTCTCTATGCACACTTCCCCAGTGCAATACTGCTCCTTGGTTTCCCTCACTTGTTAAAGAATACCCTTTTGCTCCTCCCACAGCTGATGTAGATACTTTTGCTTCCCCTTTTAGTACCTCAACCACTGCTATCTTTCCTCTCTTTTCAGAAATCTTTCTTTTTTCTTCAAGCTCTATCACTGTTACTTCTCACTGCCCGTATTTATGAATGACAGTTACTGAGATGAAAAAACATTTGAACCTTAGCATCAAAATAGAGGGATCCATTACTGCTAGTGTCAATGTTCATAATCACAAGCCATGCCTCCCAATACAGTGAACTTGCTTGTTTGCTTCCATTCATCTATGAAGATCTTGCTGCTATATCTCAATATTAAACATTAAAATCTTTAAGCTCTTAGATCCTAAAAAATCTTTGCAATTGGATGTACTTACAAAAAACTAGTGCTTAGCAAAGCTTTTTTTCATTTTTGTTTCTAAAGCTGCTTCCTTTAAAATGGCTTCTCTTTCTGTGAAAGTATATATTCCAAAAAATAATTTTAATTAATCTGGAATTTGTTTCCTTTTTCTGTTTAATGTTATAAACTAGAAATATGAAGTCCGTTCTCAACTAGAGATCTGTGCACAGGTCAGAACCAGCTTATAGGCTATGATGTAACTCAAAGGGAAGAAATGACCTGTCAGAATGTTAGCAGAGGCTTTCCAACACCCAGCAGTTTTGTAAGTATTGACAGTACAAAAGGAGAAAGCAGGTAATAAGAGTCACTTTGAGCCCTGCAGACCCTTTAAGCGCTCCTTCTCTGAGTTGCTGATTTGGGTCTTGTCAGTTGGGTTGTGCTATGCAACTGCCCTTGGACACATAACAGAGCTGCAGCTGGGGAGGCACTGGCAGCTGAACAGCTGCCCCGGGCACTGCCAGCACTACTGCAGAGCAATGGGGAAATGCAGCCTCTGCTGGTGTGTGTAAGGTGGTAATATCAGAAGAAACAACACACTTGAAGCAAATGGACAGAGCTGTCAGCAGGAAATGAGAAGCAGACATAGAGACAAAGGCAGAAGGTTTATTTTGTGCAATGACAGGAAAGTTCTGTACACGTACATGATGTAGTTGAACATATGGAAATATAGAGGGGAGAGGAGCACAGCTGAAGTCAGGAGATGTTTCATGATGACAAGGCATTAGAGGAAGGAAAGAATTAAATTGCAAGAACAGACAATATTTGTGTAGCATGTACTCAAAGACTGAACTGCTGCTCTGCAGGTAACAAACTCTAAATGTACGTGAAAGCTCACATGTTCCTTTAAATCCATTTAAAACTTTTGTGCAGTCATCACATTTCTGGTATTGAATAGAAGAAGTTTTGGAATCTCCATACAGATATATTTGTTGGTTTGCATGCTGCAATGATAGCTATTGCTTGTCAGGCATAGAGTTAATACATGTACTTTTTCTAGCTTTCTTCAACGTTAATTACTTGCTTATAAAGAGGGAAGGACCTTTCATGTGAACAGCACTTTTTTTTGTAAAGAGCAATAAACACAAAAACTACCCAAATCACTTTTTAAGATAAATATAACAAAGATATTATCCTAATAAATGTAGCTGTTATCATATTACTATATTGTGCTTAAGTTTTCATACTAAGGCAAATGCTCAATACAGGAATGTGTGGCATTTCACAGGGATGAATCATTGTATTTGCTGCAAATGCACAAAAGAATGTGAGGGTTTTCTGAAAATAGGAACCTTATTTAATAATACCAGTGTTGCTGCAATTATGCTTGGAATGAAGTTAAAAAAAAAATCAATCTGGGGACACTTCTGAAAGATGAGAAATAAAAGAGAGGCTTGATTCTCAGGCAATGACTTCTGCTGCATTTTACTGTAGCAAAATGAGAACCTTAACATATCACTTATCACTCTCTGGAGTCACAAAACCTCTTCAAATAACTCTAATCTTTCCTATAACTTTGCTACATGCCACTATCATTTGAGATCTCTATTTTAGATGGCTAAAAGGAGTATGGAATATATACAAATATAATACGATCATCAGTGCCCAGAGAAATATTTGCACAGTTCACAACTGCTTTTTGCATTGAAGCATTGTTCAGAAAAAATCACTTTCACTGTTGTTTTATATTTAGCAGTGTCCTTCATTTATGTTGACTCTCCCAAAGGCATCCACAAATTCAGATATTTTACATTTCCTACATTTTTTCTTTCCTTTTTTTTTTTTTTTTTTTCTAAATCTCCCAGTGTTCATAATTTTCATTATTTAAAGAATCCATGTACAGCCACTCAACTGAAGTACCTTGGTTACTTCATGTGAAGGAACAAAAGGTTGTACTTTAGTCTATTGAGTCTACCTACTGACAGAGAGACTTTCTGAAATTTGAAGAAATCTTTGGAAAATACAGCAAATTTGTAATTTCAAAATCTAATATACTTCCTGGGCCTTACTTGACAGAGGAATTCTAATGAAAAATGAGATAGCCACAATTTATCTCAGAGTGATGCACTGGAGGTGTAGAGGCTAATGGAGCAGAGGTGCAGGATTGCCACTAAACTAAGTGGATGTACAAGGGGCCCCATTGCTAATCCATAATGTTATTTATCCAAAAGCACCATACTTGGTATCGCATGTGGGAGACCAAATGGCCAAAAACTAGCAATGAAAGTATTATGTGGTGCAGAGATAGTGACACCAGTAAGATTTAATGGTAAAATTAACCTCTCTGAGGGCAACAAACCTTTGCCAGTCATTGCATAGTGCTTGAATGCTACCACAGGTGTATCTTAAAGTTCCCCTTGTTATGTCTTACTTTCTGATCTCCTCCACTGTTTGTGCTGACAGCGTGCATGTAGTGAAATGGTCTATTGATGTGGGGTTGAAACACTTTTTAAGATTTGCTAGCGCTTGTTCTAATATGAAGAAGTGAAAGCACTAACACAGATCCAAAGTAGTTCATCAAACAGGTAAGAACTCGGACCTGAGCATTGCATCACAAAGTTCCCATCATTCACTTTCTTATATATTATAAAGTAACATGATATTACTGAAGGATTTGCTTCCACGTTACAACGAGAGTTGAAGAACATTTGTATAAAACTGAATGTTTCACATAAGTTCAAAAAACATATAAAATGATTTTTCAAACTCAGATGCTTGCATTGCTTTGCTAAGCTCTTTGGTCAAGGCATCTTCTGTTTTGCTAAACCAAGAGTCAAAGGGTTGCTAATAGTCTTCCTGGTCACCCCACTCGACTGCTGGATCATCATCCATTCTCAAAATAAGATAGGAGAGAAGCTGAAAGAGATTCTGCCACAACAGTAAAGAGACAAAGAAGGAGAGGTCGCTTACATCGATCTCACAGCGGTCCCCAGCATAGTTCACGTCGCAGAGGCAGTGGAATTTGTTGAGCAGGTTCTGGCAGAGGCCTCCATTCAGGCATGGATCAGAGCTGCACTCATCAATGTCCTTTTCACACCTACAGAGAAGAGTGCAAAAAAGTGAGATCCTGAAATCAGGTACAAAATGCATAAAACTGGCACATTTTTAACTCAGAAACTTTTAATGAGGGGGCTGCTCCATTTGAAATCTGTAGTATATTTCCACATGTGTTTGTGGTCTTCAGAGAATCTTATTAATGACTTGATTATCCTCTCTTAAATCTTGAACTTCCTGTGTTACTTTCAAACATAGATAGTTAAGCCAGAAATTTCATTTCTGTGGAGCATTTCCTGGTTAACGGCGCTTAGCAAAGTGAAATGAAAGCTGGTGTGTGGTTTTAGAGCTGGATACAGCACAAGTCCTGCTGAGCACTTGCTGGTCCATTTTCATCGTTACTGCAAGCTGAGGGCACAATTTCCTTCTCGATAATTTAGATCTAAGTGAAACAAAAGCACATTATTTCACAACTGAATGCCCCTGGGAATGTTCACCCATTTCTTTTCTCAATTTGAAGTGTCAGTAGATGTCCAGCACTATCTCCTATAAGGACTCTCTGAGAGGGTGTGGGCACTGAGAATGTTAAGAAAGGCAGTTGCAGAATATGGTTTTTAAAAGCTTAAATTTTTATCATTATATGCTTTTCAGTAATTCTGATGAGAAAGGAAATTTAAGTTCTAATAATTTCTTAAGGCAACAACCGTTAATAAAAAGCATTTGCAACTGTTTAAAAACTGGTAACAATTTGGTGATTCTCTGTCCTGACGAAGCTTCCCCTGAATTCCCTGCCTTCATTTTTTCAAGTACTGATAATGGTCAATACTGTGTTTTTGCAGATTAAGAATCACATTTACTATCGAAGTAGGACGTGTGAAATTCACAGAAAATTTCCAGGAATTGTTTTGTTTAATTATATCCACTAGCACTCAAGATGTTGTTAAGTGTTACATTAGAGATGTGCTGCTCTTTGCATTAAACGCTTAGCTGGTTTTCTTTATTAATCCATGAAAAAGTTCCATGGATTAATAAACTACATTTTTACATACATCAGAAAGCTGAAAATTAAGTATTAATTAAATCCATAAAAATTATATAGCTATGAACTTCCCCATGCAAAACTGAAAAACAAAGTACAGGAAGACTTTTAAACCTCACTCTCTTTGGTGATTTTGAAAACTGTCTGATTTCAGTGAAATAGAAGACACAGCTACATTTTCTTTTATTTAATCTTTTCAAGCTTTCCTTTCCCCTTATTATTTGCTATTTTTTTCCTTGTAATCCCAAGTCAACTGAATGACATAGAAGTACACCCCCTTTTTTTTTTTTTTAAATTGTACATCATTAGTTTTCTTAGGGATGAAATACTGCCTTGAAGCCAAAATGCCTGCTTTACTATTCTAATCAATAAATAGATTGAAGGGTTTTGTTTTGAATTTTCATGTTAACTGATACATTTGAAATTATTCTGAAAAAATGTTAACTGATTGAGGTGAAAATTTTTTTTCTTATGTATTAAGTTCTGCAAACAGAAATATTCCTGGTTTAAGATGTGTCAGCCTGGAGGAAAAGAGGACAAATAGTCAATTTTAGACATTTGAGAAGAATGCCTTGCTCTGATTGTCAGTTATAGTGCAGTACGATTGGTGCAAGGCTGCTACTCAGTATGAGGATCACGGGAACTATAAAATAGACATTATTGCCAGCCAGTGGAGAGGATGTAAGCAAGGCTCATTCCCAGAGCTGCTTTTAGCAAGTTGCCTGGCAGGGGAAGGAAGAAGGAAAAAGCACTTTGACTTGTCTTGAAGTCCTGAAAAAAGTACACACTGAAGAAATGCCTGAGAACATGTTTTCATTATTTTATTATTTTATTTCTTTAGCTTTTTTTTTTTTTTTTTTTTTTTTTAGTGTGGCATGCAGGCCTTCTGGCTGAGTTAAAGAGTACAGCGCAGATGTGTCAGCCAACTACATTGTGCAATGAGTGGGTGGAAATTTTCATTTCATCTGTCCTTTTTGGTTTACTGTGCAGGTTCCACGAAGTCAGTGAATTAAGCAGATTTTGAAAGAATGAAAACTATTTGTTGAAACACTGCTTTGTGTTTGCAAAGCCAGCACAGCTTGGTCCTGCTGAATGTTTGGATATTGCACTCTGATGTAATGTTAATTGCACTGCAAGCGAAAGTCATTAGTTTTCTGTTTATGTCCTGTGTACCTTTTCTTACTATTTAGAAATTTGCCATTACTTCAGGCCATACTATGACTGGGATGATGTCCTCTTATGTTTTTACAACACCTTATGCACTGAGACCTTCAGACCTCCCTGCTGCAGAGGTGTTTGTAGAGAATCAACAAGTGGTAAGAAATCATGCAGCAAACTGCTACAAGATACAAATTGGGATGTCCCCTTCTATTTCATACTATAATATGTAAGTATTATTTCTCAACTTTTATTTCAAATAATAATTCTTTTTTCATATTTTGGCATTCGGTAAAGAAAATAACACTTCCACATATTTCACATCATTTTATCCCTGTAGGAGAATAGATTGTTTATTTACAATGGATACATGTGAAAATAGGACAGCTTGGCTTATTTATGGGTCAGCATGTATTCTGGCTAATTTTTATACATGTTTGAATAGGATATACATGTTTATGTGTGCCTATAGATATACAGAAAAATAACATTCCAGTGTGCCTCATACAACTTTGGCATTGAATCCAAAGAGCAGGAGTTGTACAACACTCACTAAGAAATAAAGGCTTGTACTGGCATTAGTGGTGCTGTACTGGACTGACCCCTCTTGAGCTAATTTGTAATTTTTGCCTAAGTAAGACTGTTATACTTTCAGGCCCTCGGGCAACAAACTACTACACTTGACAACCAGCTTTTTCTGTATTTCTGTAGGAGAGTAATTTCCCTATGGATGGCAAACCCTTGGAATGACTTTTGTAAGAACTGTTCCATAAAGTGAAGCATCTCACCGTTCTCCTACAAATCCTGGCAGGCACATGCAGGCCAGCTTGCCTCCAAGATCAGTACAGTTGCCATAATTGTAACAGGTGAGATTTCTGTCTTCATTCCCACAAACTGTATAGGGTAATCTTCGATACCTGGATAAATAGAAAGGCAATGACAGCTGTTATTTGCTCTCTCCTTGTTCACTTCTGAATGCCGTGTTCTCACTTTTCCTGAGTCTAGTCCATTGCGTTAGCGGAAAATGTTTAGATCTACCTTGCAAATTTGTTGTTTGAATGCAGAACTTACCACTGCTAGTATCTGAACAGTGAGAGCTGCGCTCCTGTTGGCAAATGCCATCCAGTGCAAACAGGGGAGGCATCTTATTTTACCCGTGGATGACCACACAGTTCTGGAGATACACACACAACTTGTTGCTTCCCTGGTTCTCTCCTTCGTAGGAAAACCCCGTGCCTGTGTGCACTCACAGGCAGGTGTCTGGGGCTGGCCATGCCTGCATGGTGAGGGATGGGCTGTGGAGGGTGGGTGCCAACACTACACAAAGGCAGAGCTGGTGTCTAGGACTGCACAGTGTGTTTGGGTCCACTTACTTAACTACCTGAATTTGAAGTTGCTTTCTCAAGGATGCACTAAGTTCTGCCACCAACCCCAGGGTCACAACAGCTTGGGTGTCACGTTGCAGCATGTGGCTGCAAAGAGTAGAAGGATGTTTGAAAAACTAACACTTTTTCTTGAATCTAATCTCTTAAAAAAAAAAAAATCCTTACATTCAGACCAACATGACTGTATGATGAAAATAACTAACTGCTGGTAGTAGGTAAGAATATAAAAAGGTATAATTGTTTAGGGACTTTCACTTAAAAATTAAATTAGAGGAAAGAGATTCTTAGCTGTGGTAGCTGTAGAAATTAGCTGTTTAATATCTTTGCCCTCTCAGAAGGGAGAAACATACAGTGAGAAGAGAAGGGTAAGTGAAGGGAGGGCTTGCTCCCCTCAAAGTGGATTGTCTGGGAGGAACTGTAAGCAGTACAATGAGATCAGCAGATGTGATGCATAGAGTGGGCAGTGTGGTGCCACAGCCAGCAGAACTGCTGGGCTGAGAGAAGCCTAGAAGGAAAAGACACGCCTAACAAACATGCTATGGGTGGGGAAAAAAAGTTTTTTACAAACTCTTTTCTACTTGTTTGTCTTACCCACCCACTAAGACTTTCACTGGTTTGCTGTTATTCTTATAAAACATAGTTTCAGAGATTCAAAACATTTTCAAAATCCTTGCAATGCATCTACCTCAGCTGTCCAGCTGACTTGTAATGCTGACAGTGAGGAGTTATATGTTTCAGGCTGGCAGCAGAGCTCTGTCTTGCTCCCCACCTCTCTGAAACCTGTCTGGTGCTTTTCCACTCTCTTTGTCCATATCTAACTGATCTCTATGGCTTTCTGTACTGCAGACTTTTTACATCAATTGTACAGCCACAGTTAGTATATAACTAGATGCGTATCTTATAATGTACAGGTCTGTAATGTGCAGTTTATTAGATGTGCATTAAAATGGAAGCATCAGTAGTATAACAATCTCAGGTGAGACCTGAAAAAATTCATGTGGACCTACCTAGTCTGTATTACCTGCAAAGCTTTCCAGTAAAGTTACCAGCACACAGACATGAATATCCATTAATCCCATCTATGCAGGTGGCCCCATTTGCACACTGGTGGCCACGGCAGTAGTCTATGTCCTCTTCACAGTTCAACCCTGTGTAGCCGGGTTCACAGACACACTCATAAGAGCTGATCCCATCCGTGCAGTTTCCATGAATGCAGGGGTTGGAGAAGCACTCGTCGATGTTGGTCTCGCAATGGGTGCCTGCCCACCCCGGGGGACACATGCAGCGATAGGAGGTGTACAAGTCTTCACATCTCCCCCTGTGCATACAGGGCTCTGAGCTGCAGGCATCCTCCTGCAAGCAGCCCGTAAGAACAGGGTTTGCAGATATTTTGAGAAATTGTTCCTCTTGAGGTTTTTTAGTCAGGACATCAGCATTTTCAAAGTAGGAGAGATAAATTCCACTAATCTCTATGGTGCTCATGCATCCTTGCAGGCCATCCAAATTGTCAAAAGCCTTGTCAGCCACATGGATATCTGCCTCCTCTCGTAGAAAGTTGAGACTTCCTGTAGCAGCTGTACTGGTTGCAGTGTCCTTGTTGTCAAGGTTCATGTGCCACCTTGAGAACTGAGACAGGGGCTCCAGCATGGAGACCATTACTTGGTGCCACTTCCCATCACTCACAGTCAATGAGCTAGTGAGAGTCAACATGTAAAAGTTGTTGCCACTTTGCAGTTGGAAGACCAGTTTGGAGTTGTGAATGCTGATGATAACAAATTCAGGCTCCTTCTCCGCATACAGCAGTATCACATTTGTGTCCCTAGTTCGAAAGCCAAACACGATATTGGTGAGGCTTCTGCTGATTTTCCCGTTGCTTCTGTAAAATATAGCGCTGCTTCGGCCGCTAAACACTGCATTAGTGAGACCTGTGCAAAGATAATAATTGAGAAACCAGGCCAGCTTTAAACCAGTCCACCTGGACAGTATCTCTTCAGAGAGATGAAGATTCCATGATCCCTATCACTTAAATCCTTTTGTTTCTACTAAAAAGCAATTCAATTCCATCAGTATCCCAGTTATCCTTGCCTCTTATGGCTGCAGAGATTACAGAGCAGTGCTACCTGAAATCCTAATCATACAGCTTCCAGCTCTTTTCCCTTTAATGAGGGAAGGGGGACAGTGACCCTGACCCAATGACTCTGGCCTTATTTACTGTAGTGTAAATCAGAAGTAGGTCTACTAAAACCAGTGAGCTGATCTAAGTACGCAAGCGTAGATAACAGTTGAACCTTGCTTCTTCTTATGAGGGTAGCCCAGAATAAGCACTTAGCAAAGAAATAATAGTTAAAGACCAGGTTACCAGCCAGTGGTGCTGCACTGGTTTGCCTTAGGTGCTCAATTGCTTTACACAGGCTTACAAACGTAGACAAATTTGACTTAATGTAACTGTACCAATGTTCTCTAGATAGTATTTGGGAAGAAGTTTTTACCGTCATTTGTGCCACTGAGTATAAGTTTTTGTTGTTATTAGACTCTCCCTGCATCAGCTTCTTGTAGAAGCTTTCTCTCTGTTTCTTCTTGTGTGATTTGTGTGTGTGTGTTTGTGTGTGTGTTTTATGATTAGGCTTTGGTTTGTTGCTCTGATTTTTTTTGTATAGTTGGAGTTCACGTTTTCCTAAAATGCAAAAGCGAATTTTGAGAGAACATATTTGATGCCAGCATTAAATATGTGTATTTGAGAAGGCATAATTATTTTAATTACAGCTGTAAATATTTACAAGTGCTGCAGTGCTGATTCTAACTATCTCAGTGAAATCAGCACCATATTGATCTGCATGCAAATTGCCCACGATAGTAATCTTCTGGTGACGAACCTTCTCATTCCTAAGAATCAACCATTCTAGCTGACTCTGTGTATATTTCTCTTCCTTCATAGCATCGTTTGGACTTTGTTAGCAAAAAGAGAAAATGTGGCTTCAAAATCCCTACTTGCTTGTTATATTCTCCTCCAGTTCAGGGTGGTAAGGAGAAAGAAAGAGAAGGAAAGATGTGCAGGCTGGCTAATGTTCAGTCAGTTAATGGCTATCAGTTTTCAAACAAATAGACCACTTGGCATGCTGCTTCTTGCCAAGATACTAATTTAATAACCGTACAGCTGGTGTTAAGGTGACTTTCTACAAAGGTATTAAACATTGCAGAATATCAAGTGATGCAATTTATGTAATGTAGCTTTTATCTTCAGGAGGATGGAGAACATCCTAAGTTGATCCAACACTGCATGTTGTCTTATCTCTTTGCAGTGCAGGGATGTAGGGTACCCTTACAGTCAGGCAAGGTAGCAATCTGTTCTACAACTTTGGCATGCTCTCGTGGATATGTCAAAAGCAAAGGTTATGTAAACATCAGTGCCTGCATCGTTGGGTCTAGTTGAAAATTTCTGATGCTGATATGCCAGGATATTCTCATTAATAGAACTTACAATTGTTATTTTTATTTCTGTTATTATACGGGGCTGCTCCGAAAGTAATGCCTCTTATTTTATTCCTTTTGCTAGTGATGTCAGAGGCAGATATTGGTAATATCACTGTAGAGGTTGAAACTTCCTGCCCACATCCCATTACATTTTTTTTTTTTTTTTTTCTGTGCAACAGACAGCAGCAGAGAGGAAGTCAGACAAAATGGCATCTGATATGGAAGTGTTTAGGAAGCAAAGGTGTGTCCCTGAATTCTTCCATGCAGGGAAAAAATGGCACCTACTGACATTCACTGATGTTTGCTGAACATTTATGGAGACCAAACAGTTGATGAGAGTGCAATGAAGTGGTGGTGCATTTCAGCAGTGGTGGCAGTGACAGTGGGTCACCTCAACTGGTACAGATTTTCACAAGTGCATCATGCAGGCTCTTGTTCATCACTGGTGAAAATTCACAGCTACTGATGGTGACTGTGTTGCAGAATGGTGCTTTGTGGGCAAGAATTTGCTCTGTTAAATACTGTTACTATCCTCTGTTACTATCCTCTTTGTAGCTGTTGTCATTTCCATGAAAATAAAATAGGAGGCATTACATTGGGAGCAACCTACACAATATAGAAATACCACTGAATTTTTAAATAAGTGAATATTTAGTTTTAAGAAATACTGATCAATTGTTTCTAATTTCCAAAAATGACAGGAATAACTGAAATTTACCTACATTCAAATCCTTGGTGCACCAGCTTGCATTGTGCTTCATGAGGGCAGGGACCAAGCTCACACCACTTAACTTCCTCACAAGCTTTTCCTGCGGTGTTAGGGGGGCATGTGCAAGTGAAGTCATCCCAGATTGAATAGCATACACCACCATTGTGGCAAGGACTGGACTATGGGGAAAGAGAAGAGATAACCAAAGCGTGAATCAATCTTGGTGGACTCACAACTCTAGGAATGTAGACTTTTTGTCGAGAAGGAAAATTCTGTTTATATCCAATGGAAAGCAATTAGTACTAAGACCGCACAGAACATTTTAATAATTTGTGAACAATAGTATTGCAACCTTAAAATATTTTCATTTTCTTCTATGCCAGTACATTTTGCTGATACTATCCATCATATTTATCATTACTTTGCTATACCAAAACATATCAAAATCTGCTCTTTCTAGCATTTTTACATATTTTGCTAAGACATTATCATTACATATTGTACAAAAAATTACGTTGTTTTTTTGTTTTGTTTTGTTTTGTCTTTTAATTCCCCACGACAAAAACATGAAAATGAAATGCAAATGTCATTCTTACCTTGCAGAGATTGTCACCACTGCAGCCTTGGGTGACGTTGATCAGGGTTCGGTTGATAAAAGAATTCAGTGAATTGGTGAGGGGGAAGAATTCCAGCGGCTGGTTATTCGCTCTTACATCCTGGATGCAGCCTTTGAAATACCCACCATTTCTATCAGTTTCTCTGTTATCTGGTAGGCCTCCGATGTAAAGAAAGTCCTTACTTTGGGTGGTTAGTAGTGGAGTAGAAATAAAGCCTAAGTATTGAGAGGATTGGAATAATTCCAACATATTTGGTTCTATTTTTAATGTTATTAGGTAGAAATTTCCATCATTTATAGGATGTTTCCCTAATAGCTTCATGGAATTTGGAGCTAACATTGTGAGTTTCCCATCTTCCAAGTAGACTCTTACATAGAGACAGGTACTGTTTCTCAAAGCCAGTAACAAGCCAGAAGATTTGCGAGTTCGGACAAACATTGATATATTCAGATTTTCATTCTCAGTAGCACCAACAGAAAAAGCAGCATAGCCTGAGGAGTCCTCAGATCCAAATCGACCTGGAATATACTCTTGGGATTAGCAACAGGAGAAAAGGTGAAAAGGGAAAGGAAGAGGAAAAATAGAATAGTCAGGGCTAAATGACAAAGGAACCAGTATAATGATCAAATAGCTACTTCTGATTATATACTTTACTTATGGCAGTAAGATGTGCTGGTATTTATGGATGAATAAAGACTTGTTCTGGCCATAAATAGCTTCTATTCCAAAACTCCTGTCAGCTTCCATGGCTGTAACATTAGGCCCCAGTACAGGACCAGATGTTATATTATTGTGCACAATTTTCCCCTTTATCAAGCTCCATGCGATACTGTGTTTGCAAACAGTTTAAGAAGGACAAATTTCTACATTTTCCAGGATTGGTCATCAGAAAAATCATTTAGAAAAGAAGCTAGTTCCTTTGATTCTCTGATGACAAGGGAAGTTTACATAATTCTTGAACTTCAAGAGTTCAAATCTTTTGAATCAAAACTTGATTTTTTATGTTGTATTGTCAGAAGCTGCTTAGCACAACCCTCTTGTATAACACTTAAGATAGCACACCTATTTTGTCTTGCACAGGTTTTTCAACAGACTCAGTAAGTTCTAATATGAGTTCTGCTCACTTCTGAGTGCTTATAATGCTACTGTGTCATGGGGAAAAATGAGCTAGGATTGAGTGAGCCTTTTTATTTTTTTGGGCTTATCAATTAAAATGATTAAACCAAAACCATCTGTCTCTGCCTTACTCTTTATTTTCAGTAATGATTTTCAGACTCGTAAGGATATAAAATATGTAGTCCAAAGCGTATTTTATTCTGATGAATCATCTCGTTAAAGCACAACAAAGTGTTTCTATTTTTATACTTCACGTTTCATGATCTTGTCCTTGGTATTATAGACTTCCTGCCTAAACACTTTCAAGAGCGATTTTTTAATATATCAAATTCATAGAAAGAATAAACCAAGCTTTTTTTTTTTTTAAAATACTCACACAGCTGAACAGTCAGTTCCCTTTTGCACTGTAAAACTCCTCGAGTGAGACCTCATAGGTCAAATTGCTGCCTGCAGCAGTACTTTTTTTAATTGACTACATTAAAAAAAGCCATGAAAATAGGGTGCTGAATGTGAAGATCCTAGCAGACCTTTAATAATCACACTGCACTACCATGTGGCACAGTAGTATTATTTGGCATTTATTTGGAAGCAATAAATCCCTTCGTTGTTCATAAACAGTTTCATAAATCAAATTTCAAAAATTTTAGTACTAAGAGTAACATTACCTCTGTTTCTAAATCTATGTGTTGAAAAGTCTGGCCTATAGAAATAATTATTTGTTGCAACGGGTGTTTTGAGGCATGAAGCTTCTTCAGATATACCCTCTTGATAAGGTCATTCTACAGACTGAACTATGTTTTCATGTAGATAAAAATAAAATTTCTGCTGGAATTAGTTACCGTTAGTTCTCAAAAAGGTATTTCATGTTTGCAATCATTTTGTTGTATTTCTATTTATAAATACGTATATATACAGATGATATATATATATACATATATATATCATCAGTCTGATCTTCTGCTTGATGAGATGGCTAGCATCACCTTGGTTAGCATTAACCTCTTGGGTCGCAACATCTGGATGCTGATCAAAATGAGTCAACATCTGTTTGTTATTTTGTGTATGTACAGAAAATATTGCCTCTTGTCAATTAAATACTTGGCAGCAACTTTTCTTCAAAAAGATGCTAGCATTTCTTATGTTATCCTTTGCCACACGTCTCCCCCATTCTGCTTTTTAAGCTACCTGCCACAATCTTTTAAAAATGGTGTATATCTAGAACCTATGTATCAAAGTGGCATGGTGCCACACATTGCAAAGAATGCTGTGGTCAGCAGAGAGGAAAAAAAAAAAAAAAAAAAAGCTGGCTTTCTAATCATTCTGAACAGTTGTAATGCCAGCGTAAGCCTCTCCTGGCCCTGACTGGTTTTAATTTCACTTCATATAAGAAGGCCAACATATTTACCAGATGTTGTCCTATACTCCAAAGTTGCTTTCCAAACCTTTGGATAAATTACAGCTAGACTTCAAAGAAGTCTGTTACAATTACCTCTCAGACTTTGTCATTTTGCAATAAGGGAAAAAAACGCTATTGAAAAGTATTGATACCTATCAAGTATAGCATACAAAATGAAACTGTCTTTAAACATTTTGAAGTGCATTTCAAGCCACAGCTTTCTGCAGCAGTGCCTCCGGCAAGCCCCTGGGCCCAGCCATTCAGCTGCGGTAAGGCAGTGGACTGTCCTGGCTGTGCCAGCCCACACCAGTACAGTCTGTTTGTTCTCATCTGACCACAGCACTGTTGGTGCTCCTGAGATGTGCTTTATTCAGCTCCAGAGGGCTACTTGCTGCTGCTCCAGCACAGATGTGGGATAGCAGGGGACCTGCTGGTGTCCTCCCGCTTTGTCTCAGCCCGTGCTTAGAACGATCACTTGTAGCAGGAAATGCGCTACAGGCACTGCCAGCTATTGAATCCCTGCTTCACTGCCAAAGAGGCTGTGTTCTGACATGTGCTCTTCTGCTCGCTAACACATGGGCACGTCTCCCTCTGGCCCTCAGCAGTTCTCTGGTAGCACAGCCCTCGTTAGTCACTGACCGTCGTTAGTCACTGCCCGGAGCTGTGCAGGACCTGGCTGAGAAGGAACGGCCTCCGAGGACCTGGATTCTCCTCAGGCTAATCAGATTAAGTTAATAGGATAATCTTGTTCATTTTGTAAAATTGGAATCTGTATGTATTTTTTTTTAACTTGCAGTGCTTTGCTGGCCTTTCATGGCCTTAAATGAGTTTCTTTATGTCAGCCTAGAGAGGATAAAATTCTGAAAGAATGCTTTGAAAATAAGACTTCGACTCCAAGTGACTCGGTTGCTTTCTAAATTTTACTCGGAGTGCATAACCTCCTGTGAACTTCAGTTTTCCAGAGTTTATGGAGTGCTAAGAGTGCTAAGAAGATTTAAAAACTGGATGAGTAGAATCCCCCAGTTTGGCCTGACTTCTTGTCAAGCTGAAAAGCAGCCTTCTTGGAAAATAACTAGAAAATAATGAGCATGTGCTACTGCTAACCCCTTGTGCCTTCTTACCGGTGGGCAATAAGTTCCAGAGATCCCTAGGGTCATGCTGGCTCACCCCCGAGGCCAGGTTATGTTTTCAACACCCCCTGACAGTGTTGACGGCATCACATGCTCTTACCTGCTCTGCAGCTCGGCCCCGCGTACGGCCGGTAGCAGTCACAGTGGTAACTCAGCCACAGGTTGGAACAGCGGCCCCTGTTCTGGCAGGGGTGGTTTTCACACCAGTCCTTCTTCCTGCATCCTGTCTCGACGTTTAAAGAGGATTCAGGTGATGCATTCTCTGGAGTAATAACACTCAAGTCTATTTCAATATCCTGAAGACAGCCTACAAATGAAGGTGTAGAATGTATATTACTGATGTTAAGCTGAGAGCTGCTGCTAATGTTCCCCACTGGTAAGCTGCCCAAAAATGTGCTCTGAAATGCAAGCCTCACGTGATCATTATCTATCATAGCAGAAGTTTTATTGACACATGATTCTGCACAAGAGCTGTCAAGTAAATTAAGAGTAACAGCTCTTGCCAAGGTTACCTCCACAGAATGCCATTCTCCATCACTGACATTATGTGAAATATGCAAAAGAGCCCGTGGCTGGTTTTTGACTTGCACGGACAAATGTAAGTAGCCATTCAGTAACTCCAGCTTCACAAATGTGTCTTTCTCTCCTCGATAAAATAGAAAGGCTGACGGTTGCACAGTCTGAAACCTCAGGTTTATATTATAGGAAAATTCCTCTTTAGTGGTTGTGGGATTCTTCAACCAAAGGAAACCATTTCCTTGAAAAGAAAATGTAGTTACAGTTTCACAGTGTATTCCAGTATATCCAGGTGAGCATATGCAGCTGAATCCATGATGGCCATTTTTTAAATGTGGGATACATATTCCATTATTTTGGCATTGTTGATCAGTACAGCCATGGAGGATTTCTGTGCAGTTCCAGCCGCCGTAAAAAATCCCTTCTTTGTCTGCAGGTGGGCAATGGCAAGTGTAATTCCCAGGAAAGTTCTCACAGATGCCACCATTTTGGCAAGGGTTCATGTGACATTCATTGATGTCTTCATCACAGTGAATACCTAAAGAACAAAGAATTGGAGATTCTGGATTGAGCAACTAGAGCCCAGAACGGTGTTTTTAAGAACGTGTGCTCTGTTAAATCATCTTTAACTTAAGAATGAAATTCACAGATTGAGCAGGGAGGTGCTGGAGCTTGACCCTGCATTCTATCAGAGATCTGGCTAAGATGCACCACATCCACAATGAATGTGCAGTTGTCACATTTCAGGAGTAGATGCATACTGTAGTTTTTCACAAATGAACAATAGATCTCATATCTCCTAAAGAAAAAGAAAAGCAGAGGTGACTTCTGGCCCATCAGTTATATCTCAGACTGAGACAAGAAGGACGTGAGAGAAGCAGTTGGAGGGATCTGAACCAATGTGATCCAGAAAAATATTCCTGGTATTGTGTATCTCCAGTGGAACATTCTTTACCCCTACTATTTTCAAACTGTAAAGTAAGAAAAGAGGAACAAATCATCTCTCCAAATACCCCAGGGATGGCAATCAAAGCATGAGTGATGCTGCCTCCTACTTCCTTTTCTCTCAGATGGTGCTTGGCTTTTGGTATACAGGATAAAAGTAGAGCTCCTCATCTTACCTTCACTGCGATTTGATAGGTTGTGACCCAAGTACGTATACTGGGTCAGGCTGCACAAAGGAAGACAAATCTGTTTGCTCATCATCTTATTAATCTGGACTACTGACCATCTACAAAATGATAACTATAGTAACTTTTCTCGGGAGCACTTGGATTGTTCACCCACTAATAGGGAACGTGAGCTGGGTTTAGACCATCGTGAGACAGGTTAGTTTTACTCTACTGATGATGTGTTGTTGTGCTAGTAAGTGTGAAATGAATCGGAGAAAACATCTTTCTTGTCTTGAAAGCATTCAAAATATATCCAACTGCTTTTTTGAAAACTTATGCAAAGTACAACCCTTAATATTTGCACTGTTCTAGATAAGAATATGAAATAGTAGCTTGAAAGATAACTGCAAATTCTCAACAGCATAAAGTAATTTATAAGCACAATGATGTCTGTCCCTGCAGCAGAATTGCCTTCAGCATCTTCTTGCTCGCTCACCATATGAGGTTCCTGCAGGTTACCTCAGTGGGTAAGATGAGGCTCACAGAGCCATAGCCAGGTACTAGGCACCACACCTAATTTTACTTACAGATTCACAGAGCTTTTATTTTTATAGCAAAATATAGTCATTTTTTCATGGAAAATTACAGAGCAGCATTCAGCCACAACGAATAGATTCAGATAGAAGCAGATAAATTTATCTACGAAGGCTAATTCCCTGCCTGTCCACTTTATTCAATCACAGCTGTAACTAGACCCATCTTAGAGAGAGGTAAGTTATGAGAGAGCCAGAAGGGAACTCAGAGTTGGCTGAGATTGTTTTAAAGATTAGGCAAAGTGAAGTGGTCACAGCACATATGTAAAAGGCCCTCTTAGCAGAGATCTTCCTCATTACAGTGTTCTCTTTTATTACAACACACAGTTTCCGCTTGAAGCCTCAGAGTATCAAACACCACCGTGCCCTCCCTGGTCTGACAGCAGGGTTATACCGCAGCAGTCTCTCTGCTTTCCAGCCAGGCTTATATTTATTCCAACATGAGATGTCTGTATACCTTAATGTGTAGTGGCATCTGGCAGAAATATGAATCATCAGGACTGACTTTCCCAAAGTGATGTGCACTTCCCAAACCTGTTCTGACTGGGGGCCAGAACAATGCCTGCTTTGCCCGGTTTATGGCAATTTCTGTGTTAGCGACTTGTCCTGCTTTTACTGCTCTGGTATATGAAAAGTGAAGTCACCGTGAGCTGTTTCCTGTTTCAGTCAATGTTTTAGTACATCTCCTGCTTTGACATCCAGAGCAATGTGTCCACAGGTCTTGTAGACTGCTCGGTCTTACTGTGACAGCTGTAGAAATATGGGTCTCATTGGGTTTTTGTGTCAGAGAGAAAAACTAATTCCTAAAAGCACTAGGATCATGTTGGTACTTAGGTTTGCTATTGAGCCTCAGAGTGATCAGAATGAATGTAAGGATTTATAGACTGGGGGCTACTGTTAAACCTTTCATAGACAAAAAATATAAACCCACCATTTAAAAAGATCAACCAAGTGAATGGCATGCAGTGGTGCCTGCCCAGCAACTCTACTGCTGCATGTTCCACTCTGCATGCATTTGTTCAGTATTCCAAGCCCCGGCAAGGCAGCACTTCTGCCTGCAGCCCATGCTCTGAGCTGCACGCTATAGGAGGGACTTGTCCACAGGCAGCTGAAACATGCATGGACCAAGCCCAATGCAAAGTTCAGTGTCTGTGTCATTCTCTACCTCACCAAACTAGAAGTAAAATTAATGAGAAGTTTAAATGAATGTGCTAAACTTGTTTGGAAATCGTATACCTTTCTGTCTTTAAATTTAGATAACACTTTTATAACACGAATATTGGTGTCTAACAAAGACATAGCAGCAGTTTTTAAAATGGAGACACGCTATTTTTGGTGTGTTATTTTCCCATAGAATGTGAAAACATCAGTTTCTAACTGCAAAGTGACTTTCACAGCATGACTTCATTACGTGCAATTTCGTAAGTGTTTCAGTGTCAGAATACAAATGCTTATTTTTTAAGTAATTACATCTATAACATGTTGTGAAATAATGATTTTGGAGGTACCTATATACATACTGTTTGTACATACATATAAACACAGATTCAAATGGCTGATATTTCATGAAAGGATTAACAGAAACGGAAACATAAATATAGGTCAGCAAAAAGTAAGCAAAACATTTTTTTCATATCAGGAATAAATAAATCAGCCGTTCTTACAAGCTGGGTGGTTGATACTGCTTGTTATCTGCCAACTGCTATGCAAGCAAAGACCACTGTCACTCAAGATAAAAGCACTCTAGATAAAAGGATTAGCCAATATTTATAGAGCTGTATAAGCAGTTCAAATAGCTCAGGTTGGAGGAGAAGATAGCATGTAAAAATATGAATTCTGAAAAGCAACTGTGAGGAACTGGTTTTTTCAGAGTTGCATACATTTGCTCAGCTAAACGTATTTGTATTTTTAAAATGAAGTCATTCAGCATTTTCTCTTCTAAATATGTTACATGCCCACCTATATATGAAAATATAGGTGAATATAGGAAAATATATTGAGAATATTTTTTATCCTATTTCTATAGGTAATAAGTATTTCTTCCTCCTACAAAGTTTCATTCAAAACAGAGGTGAAGCAGCCCCTTTGACTGTTCGAAAACAGCACTCATAGCTTTGTCACTTTGTTTTACCTACTACTACTACAGGGTAGCTGTTCTCTACCTATTAATCTCTTAAACTATCTGCCTCAAATTTAGCAGAAAAGCTTTTCTTACCAAAGCAGAATGACAAAAGCAATTTTTCAAGCCTGCTTTCTACTAAACACCTCCAATTTTCATTTCTACTAAACCGATATAGAACTGTTATCCTAATTACACTTTTCATACACACCTTTAGTTAGAAATTTCTTTCCTGTTCCTTGGCACTTAATAAATACCACACAAGTACAAGCAAGCAGTCTGGACAGACAGCTGTGACGTGTTCTATACAGCCTAAGTGCACTAGTACAAAAAGAAAATATTTACCTGTAAACATTGTCATTAAAGTGATGTAAACCTGTATCCTAGTTGCAACCATCTTTTTCTGAAGTAAAAAAAATTGGTTTAGCATTCATGCAGTCCACAAAGTAAGTTTCTGCAAAATTCAAAGCAGTGCTTGGTATAAAGGCGTCTGTTCCAGGATTAGCTTGCTCCACTTCTGTACCTGCTGATGTAGTCTGATGGTGTATTTTGCCCAAGCCAGATCAACAAGGCTTAAAGTAAGACTCATTAAAGTGCTTACGCAACAGATATGTATTCTACTTACATTCCTTTTCAGAACGTTCAGTCTGAGTATGCTCTCACTGAACTCTGGTGGTGTTTCAATGAGAGTCACATTTTGAGGTTCTATTCAAAACTGATTTGTCACTCTTTGATAGGACTTGTCCTTTTAAGGATCATATTTGCTTTGGTTTTCAGGTGATTTATAAAACCAGACCAATCTTTTTGCAGTCACTGTCATTCAGAAATCTGTCTATGTCCGTAAGGAAACAGAAAAGACCTACGGTTTGTCTGGTTTCTTTGTTTTGTAAAGTGTTTTTGTTCCACTGACTTTCATTGTACCACTTACTAGAAATTAGCGTCTGCAGATTTTTGAATGTGCTGAAGACAGAAAAAAAACCCATTTATTGAAATATTTCTCTTCTTCAGCTCTTGAGCAAGACATTTTGATTTGGCCCTAATTTAATGAATGAAAAATAATTATAGAGCTTGGTAGATTGAAGCGTTTATATCTGTGACAACAGACTTTTTCATATCACTTTATTTATATTACGAATTGCATAAAATATTGCTAGAGCAGTAACCCTGTGCAGTTACTGGGATACTTCCAGAGCAAGATAGCTTTTTCCCAGGTTGCTGTTTATACCATCCAACTGACATATGACCAGTTATGCATTCAGATCTGTTTTTTTGATAGTTTCCCATTTTAAAACTTCAACAATGAATCCTGAAGTCTCTTTCTGACTTATTTACTCCAGAATATAAAAATAATTTTATCACTGACTGAGAAATTATCTCTGTGGTCCAGATCTTTGTTCACAAAGGTTTGATCAAGTTGTGAAAGCTCCCAGGAAAATGTTTATTTTTTTGCAAACAGGTATTTACCAACTCCTTCCCCTCCCTCAACTCATTTCTTCATTAATTAGGAGATTCCTGACTCTGTGTTAAATGTAGTTTTAGGTTCACCAGAAGACCTGCACACAAGATACAGTTTTGGATTTGGTTAATCTACAGTGCATGATTGTTTCCATTGTGGTGCCCAGAAAACTGCTTTTCCCTACAGCCTGTGACACAGAGTGATTATTCATATTATGAATTCAAATATCATGGAGTAGGAATGTCATCCAGACTCTTTGAAAGGTAAGTAACTAAATTTTAAGCAAAAGAAAGTAAAGGTTGACAAGTTATTATGCAGGTACTTATCAGATGTCTTGTGCTGCAGCTCTAGCTGTAGCACTAATAATGCTTTTTTATTTTGGAAATAACAAGAAAAATTTGGAAGTTCTCAGCCTCCTTTTACAACATGACACTGACAAATGTTCTGAGGTAAGACTATGAACATATGCTTTGTCACCAGGTTGGGGTAGACATATATTACTACAGCTCAGTGACAACATTGAGTTGCTGACACTCCAAGAATGAAAAGCCTCAGACCAGGGTATTTAGCAAACTGCCTGAAGCCATGTCAGAACCATTAGCAGGTTATTTTGAACAAGTGTCATGAAAAAGTGAGTTAAAGGAGATGGTAGAGTCGAGTAACTTACTCTAATTGCTGCAAGGTCTTTAACAAGAGTAATAAATACAGTATTTTCTTTGATATGTTCATATGCTAAACAAGGAAATTGATCTATATATAGCCACTATAAATTGGGCGTAAAAATTGTGTTTAATTCCAATCAGAAATTAGTTGTTGTTCTGCTGAGTATGGTTTGAGATTGTCCTACATCTGCTCTGGTAATTTTCATAAAAGATGTGGATGATGGAATAGAAAGTTTGCTTATTAAGTTGTCTGTTAATGTAGAGTTAAAGACAAAATGTGAGTATTTTAAAGAAAAGGATTGGCTTTGTAGATGAATTTAAAATTGGAGTGATGGTCTGAAAAGTTCTGGATTAGACTGTGGAAGGACTTATTCAGTTCAGATAGTCTTGGGTCAGAATAGCCACCAGTAAGGTGGAATAATCACACTTGTTTACAATGTCCTGGTCATAGCTTAGCATGAACATCAAGTTCACTGGTAGTTCTACTGCACTGCAAGGAAGATTTGGATCAATTGGGAAGAGTTCACGGAAGAGCAATGAGAATAATCATAGTTTTAGAAAATATGGCTTGTGAGTAGAGACTGAAAAAATCGTCCTATTCAAGACAAGAGAAGGAAAGGGGGTGTGGTTACAGTTTATTAGCACAAAAAAAAAGAGATAAAAATAAAAAAGGAACACATTGTTTGTGATCGTAATAAACAAGTGGGAAGTCACAGTGCATCAAGGGGATTCAAGTCAGACTTTAGGAAAATATTTCGAATGCTAGTAAGGTAGCAAAGCCCTGCCATAAGGTATTCTGCCATGGCCATAGCATCTAGTTTGGGTCCTTAAAAATGGGTTAGTTAACAAAAGCACGCAGTGTGACACATCTGCTTGTCTTATGCTGGATAGATAGGCTGAGCAATGTCTGCACATCTATTCCTTCCCTACCTTAACTCAGTGATTTTCTTAAATAAAATAAATCCCAGCAACTGAGCTGTAGGTGTGTCAACTTTTTATAAATACAGATGTATGTATACACATCTAGGTGTAAAATAAAAGTGGGAGTAAATGTTAGAGAAACTTAAATAGTAGCATACCCTTTAGAATATGCTTTCTGGAAGATGAAGACAAAGAGTCTGCAATAATGCTTCTTCTACCTACATTTTACAGTTTTGGAAATGCTTGTTACAAAGTCCTGCTTTAGGCAGGAACAACTATTTTAGAGGGGGCTCATTAACACTGAACCCAGCAAAAAGATCTAGCAGTGCATATAATCTTCAGATCTCCAGGTCTTAGCAGACAATCATGGAAATTCTAACTTTGCCATAGCTATGCTGATAATTGCAAAAAGATAATTACTCTTTGCTGGAAGGAGGAAATGCGCGTTCATCAGTGAGTAAGCACAAGGCAATAAATTGACCATCTCCATGTCATCAAATTAAAATTCATGCTTCTGGGCATAAATCAGTTGTCATGGAGGTCAGGAAGGAGGTTTTTCTCTTATGTACATCATGGTAGAGAAAGTGAGGGGTATTTAAATGGATTGTATTCTCCTATTTTTCTTCAGTTGGATACTGAACTTAATGCGACCAGTAATTTGACCTACTATGGCAATTTCTGTTACTGTCTTAGCAGGAAATACTCATTTGAAATGAAAGGCAGAATACAGGGCAGAGCTGGAGCATTTGGAAAACTGGATACTTTACAACAGGAGGATAATAAGCATCCTAATATTGTGATAACTTTCACGCAGATCTCCATTTTTTGTGAAGTTGTAAGACCTTCCTAGTTATTCCTTTATTGCAGACAAATTCACTATTCTTTTTTCCTCTTGCCATTTGAAATGGACATATGAAGTTAATACTGGTTAGGAAAAAAACATTAAAATAGAAATAGAGTGCAATGACTTGGCTTAATCATTAAATCTGTCACTCTAGCTGAGGAATATGGAATTCATAATGTGCCACATTCAGTATGGCATGCTGTAACTTAATCCTTTCAAATTTTGCTGGCCTGAACCTTCATAGATTAGTTTGAATTTTCAGTAAAAAATGCTTTCTTTTTTAAAGCAGTTAAAAATCCCAATCCCTTAATCTCTTCAATCATTAAAGTTTTTTTGAGAGCAGAAGTACTTGGAAATGTTTTTCCACTTGTTTCACATGTTTTGTCACACCTAAAACAGTTTTCATTCAAAAAAAAAAAAAAAAAAAAAAGAAAAAAAGCCATGAAGGTGATTAGTTGTTTAGTGAGATTTGGTGTGTTTATTTTATTTTATAAATATTGGAAACAGCCGACCGATTTAAGCATTGGCTTTAGTTTCTGAGTAGATCAGGCAGCCTTTTCCACGTGCCTGCTTTGCAGTGCTCCATACGCAAGGCTGTGTGAGCAGCACAGCCAGAGGTCAGAAAAATATCGCCTGCGAATGGCACGGGGCCATGTCCTAGAAGGGCAGCATGGCAAAACTGCTGCTTGTAGCCTACACCTTCGTCCCATATTTTGATTAACACAGCCGGCCATGTGGATTCAATTGTAGGATTAGGGTCTGAATCTGGAGTAAAGAGAAACGTGGTGAAGAAATATGTCCCTGCATGGCACTCATTTTCCTTTAATTTCCCTATTTTTAGTCAGCTTTATATATTAGTAAAAGAAGCAGCTGCTGTTGTGGTTGACTGATGGAGGGAAGAATGAAAATGGAACAGTGGCAGCCTGGTTTTCCCGGGCAGCATCCTTCCTGAGCAGGGTTTCTGGCTGCACTAACAACGTGCATGCAGCTCATTGACATGAGCTAGGAAGGGCTGATGGGAGAGCAGCGACAGGCAGCACAGGGTGTGAAAGGCAACAGTGAAGAAAGATGATAGATTAAAAAAGAAGGGCAAATAAAAGAAGGAAGAAAAATTTCAGTGGAGAAAGATTATAGGGGATAATACTAAGAAACAAATTTCTCACTTAGCAAGTAAGATTTTGGAGATTAAGTGGCCAAGAATGCTAGAAATCTAGGCTTCCACTCAAGGTCAGGACATCATTCAGAAAATAAACTGGAATGGTTACTGAGTTTCATAGAATTTGATGATTGTATATCTGATTATGTATTAAATATTTGGAAATGAAAATTATTTCTTGTTGTATTTCCAGACTGTTTTCTGTGTATTTTGTTCAGGCATTTTTCATGCTTTCAGAAGGCTACTGCTGCAGTAAGATTTCTGAATTCAAATCATTAATTGTCTGATTTGCATTTTTTGTAGTCTTACGAGCTTGTACATTCAGATGATGTGTGTGCATTTGAACTGAAGTGTATCCAGAGGGATCTTAAAGCAACCAATACCTTTGAGTTGTTTAATTAGATCATACAAGGTCATGTTTCATTGACTTAAAAATCTGTTTGGAGCATATGATTCACTCTGGAATTGGAAAACAAATGAATTTTCACCTTTACAAACACATAAGGGCTTTAAAAGAGTTGATGAACACTTCCATTGAGAAATGTGACTGGTTCTCCCGTAAGAGGGATTTTCTACCTTGTCTCTTGTTGGCTGCTTCTATCTTGCTTTAACTGAGCTGGGCAAGCACAGCCACTGTGCTGCCTGGTGTGGCACAGCCTCTGCTTTGAAAATAATCAGCCATCTGCAAGGTTTTTCGTATTGCTAAAACAAGTCTCCACAATGCACAAAAGTGAGTGTATTTACATAACTTCATTGTCAGTCAATATTAAGAGAATCTGAAAAAGCCAGCAAGCTAGAAAATCATAGTTTTAATTGGGCCTGTAGAACTTAACTGGGGATGGAGACCTGAGAACAGAAAAATATGAACTATGTATGTGTGAACATACATAGCATGTGCATACTGTGTGCATTTTAAGCTGTGGACTGAACAGCTGTATAAATTGTATAAAGATGATCTTTGTTTATAGTTTGTAAAATTATGTTTCTCTGTTCCTATAGGATGTATTTGTACATCCTTATCATTTTAAACGCAGAAGAACAATTACTTTACCTCAAACTATCCAATTCTACAATTTTTTTATAAGACAATTACTCTACCTGGTGGATTCCCTTTCCTGTGTAAATAGCTGTGGCTTGCTATAGACTAGCAGTAGATGTAGAAGACCTTAGATTGTTATCTGTCATCAAATTCAATAGTGATGGAAATGGCAGGAGATCATACTCCTTCGACTTTTTCATTTCTCTTATTCCATTCAATGTTAGTTCTTTTGAAGTGTGAAAACTCAACTAAACAACATATACAAATTGTTTATCTAAGATTTCATATATTTTTAATACGTCCTGAACCTGGGGAGCCTGACACCTAAACAAGTCATTTTCACCAGGTCACATAACCATCCCACTGGGAACATGATGGACGTCAGCTAAAATTGTATGAGCATGCTGTGGACTTTTGGCCATCATTTTTGAGGGTCACCAGGTTCATGCTAGAGGTATGTGATATCGCTAGTCTTCCTATTGTTTTGCAGATATACTTGAAAGAAAACATTGAATTCATTTTCTCTATTTGTTACTACAGCTAATGACTGAACACAGTGTTCTGGCCTCACACACAGGCCTAGTAACAGATTCTTCATCCTCTCTGTAAAGAAAATATGGTGCCCATACTACAGCGACTAAAGCCATAAAAGTATTGATCATTATGGTACTCTGTAATAGTGTTGCGTTTTTAAAACAGCCAGACTCTAAGAATCACAGCAGTGGGAGAGCAATCAGAATCAGATCCACCAAATCTACTTCCAGCAGTTAATTATCAGCACAAATTAGTTGTCTGTACTAGGCTTCTTTTCTTTTATGAGTGTTTATAGAAAGTGCAGAGTTCAGTGTCAGCCAGAGAAAGTGTGCTTTCCTTAATCCATGTATTTCAAAAAATCAGCAGAAGTCCTTTTCTAAATAAATTCTTTTTTTTTTTTTTTTTTTTTTTTTTTTTTTTTTTTTTTAAATAAAGGTATAGACACCCAAATAATCAGTAAAAGGCTTGCTTATATTCTTTAAACTTCATACAGCTGAAGAAATCGGTCAGAGTACCTAAAAAGAAACAGTTTGTGCCTTATTTTAGCAAGAGTTTATTTGAAACAGTGCAAATGAGCAGACATAAGAATACTAGGTTGTATCACTTCTGTTTCTCCCACTGGCAAGCCCTGAATAATTAAGAGCTAATTGCTACAGGGAACAATTTGTATAAAAGAGCTTTCACGTAGTATATCCTGTAAAATTAATTTTGGTGTTCACTTAACCAGCTTATTTTTATTATTCATTGTCCAAACATGCTTTTATTTCCCTGAGAAGACAGTAGACCTGGGTCTCATCAGTGATAACTAATTGCCAGCAAGGTATAATTCTCCCAAGTCTGATAAAAGAAAAAGCACTAGAGAGTTTTTAGTTGGAAATGGATTAAAACTGGGGTATGTATACATATATACGTACATACATACATATACATATGCATGTGCATACACATATATAAAATCGGGAAGGGTGGTGGATACATCAAACGGTTGTTGTTCCCATTCAGAAGAACCTCAAACCAAAGAAATGTCAACCTTCAGAACCTCTAGAAGTTCAACGAAGGGAAGGAAAGTACAACACGCTGCACCTGCTGAGGAGCAGCCTCATGCATTGAACCACGCATAGGCTGAGGGGCTGCAGTGCTGGCTAACAAGTTGAATGGGATTCAACAATGTACTCTTGCAGCAAAGAGGACCAACAGCCTCCTGGGCTGTTAGGACATTAATTAAGACAAGAGAATTAGGACAAGAGTTGCCAGCAGGTAATGGAGATGACCTTTTGGCTCTGCTTGGCAACAGTGAGATCACATCAAGCTCCCCAGATAAAGAAACAAGTGGAAATACTGGAGCAAGTGCAGCAAAATATAATGACAATCTTCAATGGTTTGGAAAATATGTCTCTGAGAAAAGGCTGAGAGAGCTGAGGTTGTTCATCATAGAGAGGAGAAGGCTCAGGGGCATCTTCTCAGTGCATATAAATACCTGAAAGCAATGGAGAAGACTTCACAGTAGAGCCCAGTGCAGATACAGTGTGCCTAAGTTTACCCTACTTTGAGCAAGAGGGTTGCATGAAATTATTTCAAGAGGTGTCTTCCAGTTTCAAAATTAAATGAAGAAAAGAAAAAATTAAAGCTTCTCTTAACCTTCTCATGGTTTTTATCCATGAATGGTTGAAGAACCATTGAATGCTTGATCTTGCTGGCATGGCTGCCTGCAATAGAAGTCTACTTAAGACCAGATCACGGAAGTGTGAGACCCAGCTACAGTGATAACCTTCTTTTAAATGTAAAATGCTGTATGTTGTATGTAACAGGTACAGGTGAGAAATCTGAGACATGGCTGTAGTGTAAAAATATAAGAATGTTTGGATTCTTTAATCCCTTCATCCTGTATGTAGGCTTGTCAGTGTTAAATCAAGATGGTTTAGAAGATTATATGTGCATGACAGCCCTGAGGATTTCCATCACTGTGATTTTCCTTCCAAATACTCTTTTTTTCTTTTTTTTTTTTTTTTTTTTTTTTTAAGAGCGTAATGACCTATGACAAGAAAGCTTTATTCTCTGTGGAGTCTGACACTGCTTCTTTTTAATGGATCAGACAGTTTGTGATACATCAGTACAAGACACTTTCTTTCCCATGTCAACCTAGGGTACCTGTTCAATATTTCCCATCTGTGCTGACCTGTGTGATCAAGGGGTCGTGTCCTGAAGTCAAACCCAGAACCAAAACACTCACTTCTACCATGGGCCAGACTATTAATGTAACCTATTTAATTTACGTCAAGTTGGAACTTGACATTCAATTTCTCAGTCCAGAAGCAATTACTTCTAAAGGAACATGCCAACAATATAGCTTCGCTTAGAATAGTGAAAGTTCAAAAGGGTAGAAAACGTTTCACACCATAAATAAAGAATTGATTATATTTGGAAACAAAGTTTGTAATTACTACTGACATTTCTGAGCCTAGATGAGGTGCCTTTTATGCTTTAAAAACTGATTTCATTTAGGCAACTGGAATTATGGGAACCTTATGTAAGGGTCTATAAGTCTTTCGCTGGTGTTTTAAGGATAAAGAAGAAAACAAGAATATTTTGCACAACACTGGGGTAAAACGTATTTTTTGTCAAAGGAGGGTGCAGAATTCATGGTGAGTGTTTAACCTTTAGCAGGAGAGGAATTCCTCTGCCTACTTTCACTTAAATTGCTCCATCAGCAGGACCACTACTGCAATCAGCAAAACCCAGAACTTTGAGATGAAAAATTATGTAGTGACTCTTGTGTGAAAGCCAATCCTCCAAGACACTGGCAATTTTTAAGTAAGAGTAGCCCTGATCTTCATCACCAAATTATTTTTCTGTATTTAATACCCAGGTGCTTGTTCTCTCTATAACTCTTACAGTTCTGAGTGGACTTTGCGTGATGGGATTCATCACAGATACTTTGAGCAATAGCATCTCTCAGAGAAGGCTCTAGTGACTGTGTTGAAATACCAACTAAACCCAGTATTTTGTTAATGTGTAGCAGATGCTACATGTATGCAGTATTTCATGGTCTCTTTTAGGCTAAGAGGTACAGGCAGAGTACAGAGAGCAACACTGGTACTAAAATGCTGATGCTAGTCCAAATAAACTGCATACTTTCACACAGTAGAGCAACTTACACATTTTATGGGAAGTACATAGAACAGTTTACCAAATAACGTTCTCTACTGAGGGTGGACTGGAATACCATCTCTCTGCTACAAGTTATTTGGAGATGTTAACATGTAAGAAACTGTGTTTCAAAGGCATGTAAAACAAGCATGTAAAGAGAAAAGCTGAACTGTATAAAACCCGTGACCTTGACAAGAATTAAGTGATGGATGGTTTTGCACCATTTAAATTTAATGCCATAGCAAGACAATGGCAGCCTGCATACTTTAATCTGAAATAAATTTACTCAAGCATCTTGATTTTTTTCCCGAATATGGGCCAATATTGCTGGCATATTGAATATATACAGGTTTGGCATGCAAACATTACACATTTCCTATTGTCAGAAGACATGCAGTTAAAATAATTAATTAGTAATGAAGACCAACATAAACTCTGCTTGTTAATAAACATGCATGCTGCAAATCTTGACGAAAGGAGTAAAGACAAATTTTTCATTCTTGCTGCAAAACAAACCAGCCGGAAAACTGTGCACTTCAAAATAGAAAAGATGAAAGTTGTGGACCTTTTAAATTAGTGATCAAAGAAAGGCTTGCTCTAAGCAGAGCAATGAAGTACTCTGAAGAGCTGTAATGTATGCCTCTACAGAATTATATATATGTGTATGAGTGCATACATGCATGTGTACATGCATATGTTGTTACATGTACAAGCATATGATTCAAAATTACTTGCCCATGTGCTATTTCTAAAGGAACTCCTTCAGCTTCTTTAATGTCACTCTTGATTTTCTCTGTTGTGGGGGAAAGAGAAGTAATGTCTTTTAAATGTTTGGCTGTATAATTTACTGTATTTCCAATAAACTAGATTTTAACGGGTTTCACAATGGTGAAATAATTAAGGCTGTTTTCAAAATCATCTATTGAGTAAAACGTTGAACTATTAAATTGGTTCATTTTGTTTATCACTTGACATTTGACCTTAAATGTTCTTTTAATTAGAATATATTGAGGAAGTAAAATACATTAGTCCCCTAACACAGATTTTCTCTGTACTATCTACTCATTGAACACTTTCTCCAGGTTAGTGAGGACTATACATGTAGATTTAGAGCTTGTTCCAGTTTGAAGAACAAGTTGTGCATCTGCTTGACTTTGTAATTTAAGTATAATTTGACCAAATTGATGTCTCTCAATAGTGCTTAAAAGTAGTTCCTGAGATGGAGAGTCAAATTTTTAGGAGGATGCATAAAGTTCTGCTGTTAGCTTAGTCTGCCCAGTTCCTTTAGTTTCACAGAGTTTGTGCACAGTTATAACTCAGATCATACTTGAAACTCTGCTTTCAGTAGTGGTTGTGTTTGTCTCCACTCTGCATACATCCACAGGGGAGCTATGTGTGTATGCAAGAAAAAACTCATTTGAGGAAGCATATAAGGTTAACTGTAATGCCAGTGATTGAAAGACATGTAGAACATTCTACATTCTATCAGCACACAGAGCAGGAGATACATGGCAGTTTCTGTTTGTAACAGGGAAATATTACTGCATTTTCAGTAGTAGAAAGGGTATGGCAAAAGGAATACTGTGTTTGGTTCCAGGCTGCATAAGATATTGCCTGTTATGCTCAGGCCAAGCAAGCAAGAAACAAAAAGGCTGGAGAGACTCAAGGACTTCAGCAGGGAAAGATGGAACTGAGCGAGTTCATAAGCTCACCCAAGAGGTGGCTAAACGGGCTTGTAGGAGACTATAAATATCAGAGATGTACCAATTAAAAAGGCTAGGAAGAATTTATTCTCAGTATTCAGAAAGAAACTAAGTAGGCACAAATCCCCAGAAGGAAAATTCTCACTGAATATTTGGACTATTTTTAGCAGTCCTATAATAGAATGACCCATTAGGAATAAGTGCCACAAAAATAATGAGTGCTTGAAAAGCATTATCCCTGCTGCCAAATAATACACAACTGTCTTTTTCTCTTTACCTATATTTCTATATATGTAATTTTCTTTTCTTTTTTTTTTAAAGTAAGAGCACTTTCTGCAAGTATTCCTTAAATCTAAGGATGCTTTCTGCAAGACCTGGGAGCTTATGGCTGAAAATCCATCCGTCCCCTCCTACTCCCCTTCGAGGAAGAAAGCTCTTCATGCTAAAAAGTGTTTATGTGCAACAATGTTTAACGCAGAGAGATGTGCCAGATTTCAAAATATCAACTGCTCCCAGGCTCTATCAATCATGTCCAACTACATTATACAGTTTAACATATCGGTGTAACCAGAGAAAATAGATCATAGTAATGAAGGGTCAGCTGTGAAATTTCAAGGTATAAAATTGTATACATGTTCAGAAAATAGCATTGGTAGATGCTTTCTAGCACTTCATTTTCTATATTTCTAACTAACAGACAAACCCTTGATATTTGTGTGTTCTTCCAGTTCTGAATAATGCAGAAATCTTTTTGCATTTCCAATGCAACTTGCAACAAGGAGAGTTATTTCTGAGAGTCTTTTTCATTCCTCGTGAAAAAATATGCGTTACTATATTAGGGTGCTGAGAATAACTCTCAGAGTTGCAAACAAATTGTCAGATCTTGGGGCTAGTTCTGGAAATTTTTGCCACAAAGTGTTCCAGAGCTCATTTATTAATGATGATAGTTTAGCTTTAACATTTTGGGAGGTTCAGGTTGGATATTAGGAAAAATGTATTCTCTGAAAGAGTGGTTGGGCATGGGCAGTCTGTCCGTGGAGGTGGTGGAGTCACCATCCCTGGAGGTGTTCAAGAAAAGGGTGGATATGGCACTGAGGGATATGGAATAGTGGGTATGGTGGAGATGGATTGATAGTTGATGATCTTAGTGGTCTTTCCTTCCTTTACGATTCTATGATTATTCATTAATAGATCACAGCCAGTAGAAATACTCTTCTGCAAAAAGGTTCCTTCCTACAGCAGGAAGAATAGGAACAAGCTAAAGCTTTCAACAAAGCTTCATTTTATCTCATTAATAGGGGACCTCTGCATGGCTGGTGCCTATGGTAAGTTCACAGTGTGTATCTAGAACCTGAAACTATTTCACTGTCAACTTAGCATCAAATATGGTAGCTGGATCTGATACTCATACACAAATACATCCTTAATGCATTGTTTGAATGCTTATGATCATATTGGACTGTAGCCTTTTTTTTTTTTCCACATTTCTAAAGTGGAGATAATACTCATGAACTTCACAGAAATTGTACGAATGAATTTGCTTGTGTTTGGGAACTGGTCAGACTTCAGTGAGGTGAAACCCAAGTTGCAGATTATTGAGATAAATGCAGAAAGATGATCAAGTGACAGCAACATGATGTACAGACTTACACAATCTGTTTTCTGCAAAGTCTTCCACTAAACCAGAATTTTTTAACCTATGACAATCTCTAAGTAACCATCACAAAAACAGTTTCATTTAAACAGCTGCTCAGTCTGCTGCCATGCAGAGAGCCAAATTAAGTAATAAAATGAATTTTTGGGAAAAAAAAAAAAAGGTACTTCACAAAGTATCTCTAGATGGAAGTCTATAATGAAAAGGCTGATGTGAGTAAACAAGTCAGTCTTAGCTGCTTTGGTGGTATATATGGTTGGAGCTTGTGGAAATTATGCTTGCGTGCCCTAAATGGTATTTCTTGCAGTGACTTAAGGGCAGCACTAGCTACAGATAGGAATATCCCATGAGTTCTGGATTGGAAACAGGTTGGAGAACGGCAAATTCATAACTTTCTCCAATAATAACCAAACTTCCAGTATGCTGTGGATGTTTTGAGGTATGCTTCCATCTTACAGCCAGTATGGTGCTGTGTGCAATCTGAAAGTGCAGCCTCAGACTTCCTTCTGGGGGCTATCCAGCGAGATGCTCATCACATCACATGTGCAATGAGTTGGGGCGGGAAGCTAAGCACATGAAAAGTGAATAGTGCATACTGCAAAGAGAACAGCTTGATGAATAGTGAAACAAGGTGTGAGGATGCTGTGAATGCGCTGTGTCCTGGATTCTGCAACTGTTTACAAAGCTCTGCATCTTTCCCTGGAGCTGTGCACAGGACAGGGCTAAAGGATACATACTGTGATTCAAGAGAATATCCTGACCAGTTCCAAACACCAGGAAAAAAGGGGTGATAGAAGAACTCGGTGACAAAAGTAGAGGAGAGGGGAAACTCAAATGATCAATTCTGACGAAAATGAGAACAGCTACTTGCCAGGATGCTGTAGATTGAAGAAAGGTTACAAAGTATTAGAGGACAGGATCATTAAAGCCTGTCCAAATGTTCTTTCAAGATCAGAGACTTAGGAGAGATTGAAAAAGTACTTTAAAGTGCTAATTGTCTTTTTCCCTGTTGGGTTTTCACAGGCAGCAAGTGCCTGCCAGGCCCTGAGGGCATCCTGTGTTGATACAGGGTTGCTACACTGGTCCTGTAGTGCTGGGGCTGTAGGGGTCGATGGGGAGCAGAGAGGGAAAATCCCTCCTTCCTATGGTTCTGAGCACAGGAGTGTAGAAAGGAGTTCACAGTCCGAAACAGAGATGGGGCAGAACTGCAGTTAGGTCTAGGTAAACAGGAACTACTTTCCCATGCTCAGAAAATGGCAGTATATTTCCCCATTTTGCTGCACAGCTGATCAATGCCAGCAAGCCCCCTAAAGGTCTCACTTTTTAGAGATCCTTTCACAGCGATCTAATGGTATAGTTAGAGTGAATGAATTGTGTCTGGGTGAAAAATATGTACGTTTGCACTCCCTTTACAGCCTCTCTACAATTCCAGAATGGTACCTTCCTGACTTTGTACTGGGGATGAGATCATGAATGCAGTGCACAGAACCCATGTGCTGACCATGACTTTCTCACTCTGGAAGAAATGTGTGCTGCTGTGACCCACCCAACCACAGCTGTCTGTAAACCTGCATGCACAGCCATCATCTCCATCAGCACTTCCAGCTGACTTTCTGCTTTGCCAACCCCACTGCCAAGCCATTCTGAGACACATCAGAAAAGTGCCACCTCGGTCTCCAGGACCATTTCTTTGTTTGACAAGGCATAAAGCAAAGCTGATCTGACCAAGCGCACTGACCACAGCACAGGAAGGAATCTGGCCTAACCTGCTGTAGTGCCAACAGGTTTGCGTAACTGCTTTTATCCATTTTTGGCCCACAAAAGACTGGGAGAAGGTGCAGCCCACAGCTTTCCTTCCTGATCAGTGGAAAAGCCCTGTCAGAGACAAAGAACTGCAGTAATCAGGAAGGACGTCTCCTTTGCCCCAGGACCTTGAAGAATTTTGCATTAGGAGGGATCCTAAAGATTATTTTCACAAAGGAGGATTGGGAAGGGAGAAGAAAAAGCCTTCCAGTTCAAGCCAGCCCAGCTTCTCTCTTCTTTTGTCTCCTTGCAGTGAAAAAAGAGTCTCATTTTTTCTTTGTATTTTCTTTTTTCTCCTGATCCTTTCCTTGGACATAGAAAAAGAAAGCTGGTGAATGCCCCTTGAATAGTCTTGTCTTCTGTCTCCAGAATAAAGAGAAAATAACCTTTTAAACTGTGATGATGGCCCATGAAACACAGTTAATTAACCTGCTGTGATGGAGGAAGGCTTGACTGCTGTGGTGTGAACAGCTGAAGGATAGATGAGGAAATAGAGAAAAACACTGGAGTTTGGGGACAAGATGAGAACACAGCTATTTATCTGCTTGATTTCCTTTTTGGAAGACTCACATCATTTATGTTTTGTGTAATACTGTCACACATAGAAAGGAGGCTAGAGAAGTATATCTGGCTGAGACACAGACAGCCCTAGTACCTGCTGAGTGCCCTGCCCCCAGCAGCATCTGAAGATGTGCAGGGAAATGGAAGCCTAATGCTCTGTGTATGCCTGTGCTTCTTACACCCTGGCTGTGCAAACTGAGAGTTTAAATGAACCATTTTTAAGACGAGTCCCATGTGTCCAGGTTGAGGTTTTCTTTAGTTAGTTGAGTGTTCAGTATTCTGGCTGCACTGCACTGGCTGGCTATTTATCTGCCTCATCTTCAGGCTCCAGGAGACAGTTTCTTTCCCCCACATCTATGCCAGAAATTCAACACACATATGACTCCAGTCTGATCGTATCATTTTCTCTTGCAGCAGTCCAAAATGCTGGGAAAAAGGCCAAGGAGATTTACAAGGGAAAAACAGAAAACATGACAAATAAAAAGGCCAAAAAAACCCACTTAGGATCTCACGATGCCAAAGTGAGCAGCAGTGCTGCTGGCACAGCTGGCCCACAGTGGATAACAACACACCAGAAGTGATCAGAACCTCGTCAGCCAGCACATTTCTGCATGTCAGCAGGCAGTAGGCACTCTGCCTACAGGCTGGTTGGTGGCTTTGCTCCTTCATACTGCTACTTCAGCTGCATGAACAGCCCCATCCCTGCTAGTGGCACGTCCCCTGGCAGCCCACAGCCACATAGGCAGCTCTATCCCTGCTGGTGGCACGTCCCCTGGCAGCCCATGCTACTTCCTCTCCCTCCTCGGGTTCCAGTCAGCGCTGGAATGTGACATTTGACAGAGCCTGCAGGTTCAAGACTCCTTAATTCTGACACGGTGTTAAGTTTATTACAACCTGGTGAAATGCATCACTACCAAATTCATAGCTCTGCTCTCCTCCTTTCCCACTTGTTTTCATGAGGAAAGTGAGAAGCTGGACCTTTCAAATAACACTCTTTTTAAAAAGTGTGATGCCAGAGCAATACAATATATGCACAATATGAAAGGATGAAGTTCCAGGATAACTGCTGCCTGTAGCCAGCAGTAACAAATCACAAGACTTTTAAATGAAAGCCCAGTCTATTAAAAGTGCTTCTGTGCTAGGGGGCCAGCAGACCAAGGTAATATCAAAAATGTTGGGCTTACTATTGCAGAGTACTGAGACCTCTTGAAATCCGAGCGTCCCCAGACTCTCCGACTTAGAAGGGAGCTGGAGAACTTTAACCCTTTGTAGAACCTGCTCACAAATTTTCTGTCTTTGATGTGGGACAAGGCAAATATCTAATGGGCTCCAAAAATCACAGGCTGGGAAAAATTTGCCACACCAGGATTTTTGTTCCTTAGAATCAAATTGCATGAATAAGTCTGGTTGCAAATGAGTTATTTGAGTTACCAAATGGGGCAGATTTGATCCTCTCAGGACTTCTAGTAGTCTACTGATTATTTTTCAGTTCAGCTGAATAATCACCATCTGCAACAAGAAATAGCAGACGGTATTTCTTCCCCTCTCCCAGCTGGGTGGGGCAATACTTTATGCCTGACATAGGCTCCATTATCTCCTGCCTTTGGGGCTGAAGACTGCAGCCCAGTTTTTCAACTGACTTACAGTAATGTGCCATCTTATCCAATAAGACAACGGTGCCATTTTATACTCGTTACAAAAATCGACAAATATCCCCAGATGTAATGACACCTTTCCACTGATTTCAGCGACTTCTGGATATGGCCCTCATGACACAGACCACATGGATTATTATTTCTTCACAATACTCAGAGCAGCGTAGTATGCTTAGAATCTTCTGTTAATGCTTTACTGAGGAAGGAAGCATAATAAAATATTGAATGCCATATATTAAAGAAAATCTTTGTTTCAGCAGGAACCTGAAGTTTTACACCTAAAACACATATGGATGTTCACATGTGGAGGCCAGAAGAACTGGCCCTTGGCTGCAGAAATGCAAGACTTTGGCATTGATGAGATGTGCTGATACCCAGGTGAAAGGATCTGACTTTTTGTCTTGCAGAAGGGCAGTTGGCTTAGTTCGTATACACAAGATAAGCACCCATAAACCCAGTAATCCTGATCGGGGATTCATCTGCTACCCAGAATCATACTACTGCCATACTCCTGCAGTCAACTCCAGTCCTTTGTATTCCTTAACTCCCATTAGAATGTGCTTAATTTATCACAAATTTGGCTATAATTGGAGAAAGTGAACTTTTCAGCATCAGAAGTGAATGTTTCCATTCCATCTTACTGGCTCTTTGCTTAGAAATAGAAGAGTTAAATTGGAAGGGACATACAAAGACTGACTAGTCCACCTATGTGACCACTTCATGGATACCCACAAATTCAAGCCACAGCTTCAGCAGCCAGGTCATGTCCAGCTGCACAGCCCAGGGTGCCAAGCATGCTCACCACCTACTAGAGCAATGCTGCTGTTTTCTCTACAGATATCTGTTACCTGAGTGCCTCATACTTCACAGAGGTTAGGAAGAAAACAGTTAAAAATCTAACCCATACAGATGCATGCAGGCAGCGAGTGAGCTGACCACTAGCACATTACCCTTGTCCTGACATCAGTTTGCAGCCAGGTGATGAAAGGCATTTCACCAGCAGCTTTTAGAGCCACCTCTATTAAAGGCTGCTCCTGACCTTAGCTGTCTGAGTGCACTGTTTGCCAAGAATAATTATTTTGGGGTTGTTGCTTTGTGTTTATTTGTTTGTTTTTCCTAATTAATTGTACACTGAGCATCCAACAGGGATATCAATAACTGAACTTACACAAAGGCTTCAGGTGAAATCATTTGCACAAAGCATTAGCAGAAGTGTCAGAGTCCTCAAGACTTGGAGCAATGCTATCTCCAAAGAGCTTTGCAGCTTGATTTAGAAGGTTAGCTATTGACAAAATGGATTTAAGACTGATAGATTTAACAGATTCCGACACTTCTTTGTCTTTCAGACTGATCAGAGCCTGCCTGCACGTGGGTCCATTGACTCCTGGGGAGCGAGAGAGTCCCTAGCGTGACTGAAAGCAGCGGAACCCTAACCAGACCAGAACGATGCAGGTGAGGGCAATAGATGGGGCCGTTGGAGGATAAAGGACTAAGCCTAACGAAGTGCCCACCTCCCTAGCTGTCTCACAGAGCAGGGGAAATGTTAAAGAGCAGGAGAGGGAGCAAAAGAAGCCCGGCAGCTGGGCGTCCCTGGAAGGAAGCAGAGAGCACGAAGCAGCGTCCAAAGGGGAGCGCGGAGAGGTAACGGCTGTAACCGGCACGGCTGGGAGCGCCGCGCTGCGCTGCAGAACAGCGGTGCAACAGCAGCGCGCAGTGACGGGACGTGGAAGGACAGCTTGGGGGAGCGGAACGGAGCCAAGAGCTCCGCTGCCTCTCCGGAGAGAAAGCCGTTGGGATTTCCGAATGCGAGTTGTGTTCTTCGTCTGCTGCTGTGTCTGCTGAGCTGCAGCGATCAGTGATGCGAGCCAGCGGGACGCAGAGGGTTGGGAACTGCGCAGGCAGTGAATGAGGAAGGGAAGCCTGGTTCCATAAGTTTAGCTACAGATGTTTTCTGTTTAGAGTAAGGGCATGGAAAGGCAGAAGCAGACTTTAGGCCCAGAGTTGCACAACTCAAAGCCTGCGTGTTAGTGGCTGTGCTGAACAGTACAGCTGTGTTAGACACAGACCTCAGCAAGTCATCATTTGTAGGATTGAGTCTCTCTTCTTAGGAGCATGGCTGTATGCACCATTTATTTTTAATATCAGCTGTAGCATATCACCACATAACAGGCTGCGTTTATAAGAAACTGGGTGTTGTGCTCCCAGGGAGAAATGTTCCTTGCAGTCCCAGTGCATCTCTGTAGAGTGTTGGGAGGAGTGCAGGGATGAGAACACTGGGTCCCGGGTACCACCACTCGGTAAATGTTCTCTGGTTATTGCTTGTTTCTGTAGTTTTTTTTTTTTTTTTTTTTTTTTTTTTTTTTTTTTTTTCACGCGTACAACACAGCAACCGTGCACACTGAGTTTCAAACTTGTGCCGCTAACAGAAGTTCGTGTTTTAACCCAAACGTGGTTACCAACAACAGTCCCACAGCCCCATGGAACGGCCGCCAGAGGGACCCCCGCGCCGCCCGGACACGCGTCCCGCACCTCCCGCCCCGGCTCCCCATCTCGCAGCGCTCACCGCGGACGCCCGGCGGGCAGACGCACACGTAGCCCTCGGCGCGGTCGTGGCGGAAGGGCGGCGGCAGCTCGGGCTCGTGGCCGTAGCGGGCCGCCCAGGAGCGCTCCAGGCAGCGGCCCGAGGTGCACGGCGCGCTGCTGCACTCGCTGATGTCGGTCTCGCAGTGGGAGCCGGTGTAGCCTGCAAAGGCGAGCAGAGAAGGAAAAGACCCACCGGTCAGGTCCCTCAGTGCCACTTCTCCTCGGTTCTTGAACGCCTCCAGGGACAATGACCCCACCACCTCACCGGGCAGCCTGTTCCAGCACCACAGCTCTAGGCAGGGCAAGCACCTCCCCCAGGCTCGCGGTGAGGAACGGAGCCTAGCGGGCACTGAGCTCGTGGATGGCTTTTATGGCCATGTGGCTTCACGCTTTATATCTGCAAAAAAGGTGAACTTTTCTAACTGAGAGGGATAAGGGGGTGTTACAGGAGAACCTGGGGCTTACCTGGCCAGCAGTGACAGATGACTCCATCAGCACTGTCCTCACATGTGGCGTTGTTGTAGCATGGCTGTGACCAGCACGGGGGTACATGCGTCTCACAGTGCAGGCCCATGAACCCGGTGCCAGTGCAGTTGCAGCTGTACCTGTACACAGGAAAAAGCAGTCACTGCAGGAGCCCAGTCTCTGTTCCCAAACATGCCCAGAGCTCGCATGCTTTTCTTAGGTTTCAATACGGAAATGTCAATTACTTGTGTAGTTCCAATGGTAACAGTAGTGTTAGCTTCTTTTTGATAGCAATGCTGTTGCTATGGGTTTAGACATGAACAAACTGGGTAATATATATACAAATACTAGAAATTGTGCATCTGAAATCATGAGGAATCTTCCTGAGCAACAGGCAAGAGTATACTTCTTTGGTAATTTCTGTGTTTAGTACCTAAATCTCAAACCTGCAGTAAATGCATCAAGGGAGCTGCATGCTGGATTTGATGAAGTGCCTGGGATTTGCTGGCCCCTGGGTCTGGCAGTCAAGTACAAACTTTTCAGTGTCCTGTTTAAGTGTAAGTAGGCGAAAACATATGGCAGGGCAGCGTGTCACTTGTGTGTGGATTGTGCTTAAATTTAGAGGTGACACAGTCCAGGTAGCATTTGGATCTAAGATATAAAATGTATCAATATGAAAGTTATTTTTCTGATTCACATCCTCATCATTACATTTTCAGACTTTAAAAATCATATGCTGATCCCAATGAACAAAGGCCAACCACAGCTCCGGCTGCCTGGGCTGTGCTTAACTTCTGTGCAGGGTGAACTTCTGGTCACGTTGGGTAAAGCAGCTTCCTTGCCCTGAATTCTCTTCATTTACTACACTTTTGTGAACTGACTGCAGGTACTTTTGCATCAGGAGCTGTTGCTCTACATGCCTGTTAAGTATCAGACAGGTGGGCTAATGGATCCTATTGCTATGGCTACTCTGATCAGTCTGCCTCTTCTCCAATGTGTCTGCTTATCTGCTGTTCGCAGATCCCGTTTTGTCCTGGTTTCAGCTGGGAGATCATTGATTTTTTTTTTCTTCATAGTGCCTGGCACGACGCTGTGTTGCGGCTGTAGGACAGCAGCACTGTTGGTAACGCGCAGATGCCTTAGCTGTGGCTGAGCTGTGCCGCGCAGAGCCAAGGGCATTTTAACTTCTTGCCGCCCTGCCAGCGAGGGGAGGGGGCAGTGAGCAAAGGGCTGCGCGGTCGCCTCCCCTGACCCACCCCGCTCCCCCCCCGCTCTCCGCGCGTCCCCACGCGCACCCCCCGGGCAGGTCGGCGCAGCGCGCTCCGTGCAGGCAGGGGCTGCTGGCGCACTCGTCCACGTCCGTCTGGCAGAGGGCGCCGCGGAAACCGGGCGGGCAGGAGCAGGAGAAGGCGGCCGGAGCGTCGCGGCAGGTGGCGCCGTTCTGGCACGGCAGAGACTGGCACTCGTCCACATCCAGCTCGCAGTTGGCGCCTGCGGGGAGAGGGGGGGAGCAGGGTAAGCGCGAGGCTCACGAGCTGGTTTGTTGTTTTGGTGTGTGTTTGGTTGGTCATTTCTCCCAAGAAACGGCAGGTTTCACGTGGAAGTGTCTCAGTGTGCGGCCTTTTGTTTTTTTGTGGTTGTTTTTTTTTTTTTTTTTTTTTTTTTTTTTTCGCAAGGCTTGGGGGAATTCACCAAAACCTGAAATTAGCTTGGAAAGCGAATGGTATCCTGTGCTCCATCAGAAGAGGGGTGGCCAGCAAATACAGGGAGGTGTATGTCCACCTCTACTCTGCTCTTGTGAGGCCCCATCTGAAGTACTGCGTCCAGGTCTGGAATCCCCAGTACAAGGAGCTGTTGGAGAGGGTCCAAAGGAGAGCCACTTGAGCACCTCCCTTACAAAGACAGGTTGAGGAAGCTGCCTTGTTCAGCCTGGAGAAAAAAACGCTGCAGGGTGACCTGATTGCAGCTTTCTAGTACCTAAAGGGAGCCTACAAACAGGAAGGGAGTCAACTCTCTGAAAGGCTAGATAACAACAGGACAAGGGGAAATGGCTTTAAGTTGAGGGAGGAAAGATTTGGGTTGGATGTCAGGGGGAAGTTCTTTACTCTGAGAGTGGTGAGGTGCTGGAACAGGCTGCCCAGAGAGGTTGTGGATGCCCCATCCCTAGAGGTGTTCAAGGCCAGATTGGATGGGGCCCTGGGCAGCCTGGTATTAAATGTAGAGGTTGGTGGCCCTGCATGTAGCAGAGGGGTTGGAGATTCATGATCCTTGACGTCCCTTTCAACCCTGGCCATTCTGTGGTTCTGTGATAATTCACAAGAGCAGACCTTTTATTGTTAGCGCAAACACAGAAACAAGTTAAACAAATTTTTGCTCATTCAAACCTACTATGCTACTATCATATTTATGTGATTAGCAACTTAATATCATCAAAGCTGCACCAGTAGCTGAACCCAAGATTACTGACTGGTCAGCTGTGCTTTGATGCTTAGTGTGCGTTTGCTCCTCGTAGTAAGGTGCAAACAGCCCAGCCTTGGGTGCTGGGAAGGCTGTGGTCCTGGAGCTCCACTGCAGAGATAACCAATGAGAACGCAGCAGTGCTAATGGCAGTTCACAGCTCTTGATGACTGCTGGCAGGTTACATGCATGCTCCTTTTCCTTATCTCTACTATAGTTCAGGAGATTAAAAAAAAAAAAAGGCCTGTTAATGTCCTGCATTTCCCACTTCGGTCATTCCAGCATTCTGCATGTTTATCTACTTATTTCATGCATTGGGTAAAAAGAAATGATTTTTATTTTAATAACTTCCACCTGCCAAGTCAGCTTATTTTAGCAGCCATATCAACCTCAAAATACATTGGCACATCGTAGTGAAAAAGCTGCTTTTAAGCTGACCTGCCTGTCTGTCCTTCAGCAGCAAAGGAGGAGCAATATTGTGAACAGTTCTCAAGGGCATTTCCTGATTGGGAGGGAATCTTCAGCAGGGGAGAAACTGCAGGGACTTTGGGCCCTCTGGGGGCTGGAACTTCATCCCTCTCGAGTGAAGGGCAGGCTTCCAAAAGATGCAATGAACACAGGTTGTTTATTGAGGCTATCTTAGCAGTTCATTTAAGAGCTCATCTTTAGCTCTTTCCTGATGCTGCTTTTCCTGTACTGTTCTGAAATTAGTACATTTAACTAGGAACTTTTTGTTTCTTCTGAAAACACTGATATTACTGTTATTTAGCACTGTTTCTTGATATCTCATTTATTTTGTCCCTCTGAATGTAGCATGCTCATCTAAAAAAGAATAAAAATCCACAGAATGGATAAATATCTGAAAATACCTTAAAATATCAAGACAAATTGGAAAGGTGTTAGCTCATAACTGTTTTCACTGCTTTTAAACTTAATTCTCATCCAAATACATGCACTTTTTAAATCTTCCTGGGTAGTTACAAAGCACAATTACCATAATTTTATGAAATGTACTCTTAAAACTTTTTGAGGCTGCACATAAAGCATGAGATAGGTAACGTTCCCAGTCTGTACCCCCAGCCTGTGCCTCGGGGATTTGGCTGCCAGTGGGAGCACCGCAGTGATCCTGCGTGGATTTATGGTAATGCGCATCGCATCCAGACATAGTGAGTGATCCCTCTGTAGTCATTGCCCTGTGAATCCACTGTAATTGTAAGCAATGTGTTTGCAGAAGTGTGTCTAGTGACCGTAAATCTGCCAGAGCATGTTAACAGCTCACAGCAAGCACTGTGAGCCATGTGACAAAACAAGCCCCGCTCAGCAGAGCCGCGGCCCGGCCGGCTTTCAGACCGTGGCGATTAGCAGGAGAGCTCAACGCTGTTTTGTGCTTCACGTCTTTTAATCTATCAGCCCAGCAACCTGCCTTCGGCAATGCTGCCTCAGAAGAAAACTTCCCTCCCTGATGTGCCCAGCCGATGTGATGTGCCGCATGAACGGGGATTCCTTCCCAGCCCAGGCGAGTCTGCTGTCAGATTTTCTCAGATGCGAGGAAGAGAGATGAAAAGATTGGATCTGCGTTTGCACCTCAGTCTTATGTTTTGTCATGAATATGCTGAGTGCCAAACATCATGTGCCAGAAGGCAGGAAAGGAGGGCAGTGCCAGGCACTCCTTGGCCACTCCACAGGGCCAGGAGTTAGGGAGGGGTGGCAGTGCCATGTGTACCTAGCCACACCGGTGCTTGAGATTGGGAAGATGGATATAAGTGATGTTTATAAATTTTGTGGTTTCTTCAGTTACTTTATACTGCTTGCTTTCTAGCTAAGTCCTGCAATGCTCTTCTTTGATAATAATAAAAAAAAAAAAGGCAGGTGAAGGTGAAAGGTGTGTGGCCCCTATTTCCAACTCACTGCCTGTGGGCAGGGTTGGACAGAGGAATGTGTGGGCCCTGTGCAGACCAAAGGGGGGAATCCAGGCCCTCTCCCCTCCTGCACTGCATTGTGGAGCTCAGGCACCCTGGGAAGGGGAGGGCTTCTTAGAATTCTTCTATCTGTATGGAGTGAAGTTGTGTCCCACCACCCAGATGGGGTGTGTTAGATAGCCTTCCTGTTTTTCCTAATCACTAGATTTAAAAGAGCAGGCAAAGAGCTCGCACCTTCCCTTCAGCAGAACTCATAGAAGAATCCCTACTTGGAAGGAAGTGTTTGGTTTTATGGGGTGAGGTGTGAAGTGATGTTTCGGCACAACGAGGCTGAGCGCAGGCAGGCACAAGGACAGCAGCAGTGGCACTTTGATTCAACAAGATTTTTTTTGCCACTTAGCAGTTTTCCTATGTTTTTTGGCATGGCACCGGTTTGAATAGCAGTGTGATGATTTGTACCAACAACCAGCTTGTGGGATAGATGTTTCATGCTGGTAGTCTGACAACTGGGTGCCTAAAGGCTTTGGGAGTGTTTCTTTTAGTGCCTAAGGCATACAGTGCATCTGGTGTAAATATTTGCATGGTGCATATTTACTGCTAAGAATACTGAGTGAGAACTAGGATTCATCAGTTAATAATTTCCTCGTATTGTACAGAGTCTGTTTCAGTTGCGTCATAGTAAAATTTCTTGCACGAAGAATGGATGTAGTCTGTTGCACCTATCTCATCTGACCCTGAAGCACATTCCCTATGCTAAAGGGAACTGTCTTGGGCTCGGGCTGGTTTTTGGAGCAGTCAGAGGTCCTGGGTAGTTCGCAGCAAAGCATTTGAGAGGACTGGCTTCCTTAAGCAGAGTGCAGCTTGGTAATTAGCATCCCCGGCTGTGGGCAGCCAACAGGCGCCATCGCCCGGCTCTGCTGGGGTGAATTAAAGCAAGTGTAATTAGGCCAATGGAGGGAAAGAGGCATTTGATTAAGGTAGCCAGCAAAACTTCGACGAGGCAATTGGGCTTCATTATTTAACAGCTGCATGACACATGTCTTGTAAATAATTTCACACATGTAGAACATTATCATAGAAACTGCAGATTTCATGCTAAATTTTCCAGTCTTGGGCTCTTGGTGTGTTCTAACCTCTTCCATTTGTGTAAGAATTATGTGTGACATTTCTCAGCTATTTTAGGAAGTGCTGCAGCATAGCAATTGTACAGAATACCAGTCGTAGTCCACGAAGCAAGTAGCAACTGCAGCCTGTAACTCAGGCATTTGGTTAACATTACTGCTGTAGAATTTACTGTGCATTCTCTACCTCCATATCAGGAGATATCACCTTTTTAACATCTTAGGGAAATGAGATGAGGCTGGATGACTTCCCGCAGTAATTCATGGTGTCAGGCTGGGATACTAATGGTTGGCAAGATCCCCCGGTGGAGTAAATGAGGGTTTTTATTACCAGTGGGGACACCTCGGGGCTTTCATCCAATAATCCCCCTGGCTTGTGCATTTAGCACAACTCACAGCAAGGTGCAGAAAACAACAAAAAAGAGTGCTTCTGATAAATCATTTGGTTAAGTAGCCTTTAAAAGCTGCTGTTTTACTGCTAAAGGAGCAGCCTGCCACTTCTGTATGGAGCAGTGGTGATTCATCTCTGAGCTGCTGAGAGGGACTTCAGAGCCATGTGTCAAAGCACTGCAGCTCCTTCTCCTTTGTGTTTTAGACATCTTTTCCTTCCTTGGCTCTCTAATCTCCTAACTCTGCTTATTCTGAGTGCTCTGCACTCAGAGTGACTCTGCTCGTTTTTGGCAAGACCTAACAGCATCCACCTAGAAACCTGCAGAATTTTCTGATGAAAGCAGGGCAACTCCAGCAGGATGAGCTCCCTCCAGCAGTTTATTTTGGTCTAAATCTTTACTTCTCTGTCTGGGCTTTTATTATTTTATTATGTTTTCTCCCTCTGTCTCTAAGGTATAGATTCTGTCTCTCAAGCTGAGTTCTTGGTCTACGAATCCAGGCCTGGGCCTCACTGACAGCACAGGTTAAACAAATACAGTTTCCTGAATACCACAGGAGGTCTGGGCTGAGTCTAATCATTGCAGAGTAGCCATGCTGATTGTTAATAGGCTTCTCCTTCCTCCTGCTTTCCCCTGGTTATGCAGTTTTCCCCTCGCCTGGCCCGGGCTCAGACACCCGCTGGTAGCAGCAGGGTGGCAGGAAGGTAACAAGCTTCCTTCAAACAACATTCACCCTGCTCATGAGGGATGCTAACTGAGGGCCGGCTTCCAACAAGAGCTGCGTCAGAGCTGGAAAGCTGCTTTTTACCTCTGACTTCCCTTCCTGCATGGGGATTTTGGGATGGAGCTGTAAACCGCATCTCTTATTTCTTATTCATTTGAATCACTTGAAGCAAGAGCTATTCTTTTTCCCTTTCTTTTGCTGTGTGATTCTTTTTTTCTTTGTTTACCTATTTGGCAATCTATTGCTAAAACACATCCCCTTTTTGCTCTTTAATGATTCACTGTGCACTCTCTTGCTATCCTATCTGTGAATTCATCTTTGAAATTTGAAGGGAACAGCCCCCTGCAGCTATTTTGTGCTCTCCGGTAGAGGAAGTAGGCAAGAAAAATCACACCGAAACCTTAAAAATGGGACCAGATAAAATGGGAATTTATCCCAAACCTGATCACACCAGGTTTGGGAACCTAGTCACACTTTTTCTTCTGTGTAAACTTCTGTGATGTTGTAGTTCTACAGGAATCCTCTGTTTCTGGTAAGGCAGGGGCGAGAAAGTCAATACAATTAGTCAAGGTTAAGTCTACATAAGGTAAGTGGTGAGTTCAGGATATGTATGACTTATGGGCACGGGGAGGGATGGCTGTTGCAGATGTAGTGGCACTTTTTTGATTTTCCTGATTCTGTTTGGAAAGCTAAAATTTGGCTGTAAAATATCTATTTTTCTCTGTCAGCAAGACATTTTTATCCTAGTCCTCACTTTCTTACCAATTTCTGATCCTGCAAATCTTTCTAGGCTTTTGTATTCTGCCTGTCTTTCTGTCTGCCTGTCTTTCGGCATTGCTCATGGCTCACATTGATACCAAGCTTTCTCACTCAACTGGGAAGGCCACTATATGGCCATGTAAAATTTCATCAACTTTGAACTGCTAAAAATCTGAACAGTAGGAATTGTGTCTAAGGATAATTGTTTCTTGATTCAAACTGATAAACTTCCTTCTTGACAAATGTCCATTCTTCTAGAATGTCCAGCTGCAATTTTCTATATCAAGTGAAGTGGTCAGCAGATGTACTCTATAGAGGAAGGCATACTTTTTTTTGAATGCCTGGAACTCACTGCAGTATTGCTGCTTTCCTTCTCAGAAAAGAAGCCTGAAATGAGTTTTGGAAACTTTTCCTCTGGCAAAAAGAAAAGAAATCTATCTGTGGATTCAGCCAGGCTAAATCAGAAAAATAATGCAAGGGGAAAATTTGAGTTATAATATGTGACATCAGTAGGACATATAGCTTAGGAAAACTTACCAGAATGAAACCAGAAAGGCATAGCCATTCTGAGCATTGATGTTGAGGGAAAGTGATAGAATAATCTATTTGGCCTTGAGGTCCAGTAAAATAGAAGAAGAGAAAGAGGCCTGTTAGCGAGGGTGGAAAAGGGAAATCCTTTAGAAGAGAAAGAAAGTCTGAATTGGATGTTTTTGAAAGTTGCTGAAAAAGATACCTTTGTTCAGAAAACAGGGGAAAATGAAAGAAGAATGTTTTAAAAGGCTCCCACAAAGCAAATGCCTAATTTTAAGAATACTCTTTGTTGTAATTAGCAAATCAACCAAGTCTAATTAAGTCTAGTTTTATCACTATCAAACATAAGTTTTGTCTGTAGATGAAAAAGGACTTGTATTTTGAGAATATTTCTGTTAAGACAAAAGTTAACTGGGGCTGTGATGTTTGATGTTTGTTAGAGTGCTCTGTAGCTTGTAGAAGATGTGAAATTTCTTTATGTAATATCACTAGTCAACTATGATAAGGTGTAGCCTGTAAGATGCAGCCGCTGGTGCTGAGGCTGAAGGCCATGTAGTAAGATAGGTATGACTAAATGTGTGTCTGTGTGCGTTTGTATAGGGATAGATCTTAGAACATGGAGTATGGTAGTTCTCCATGACACAAATAAATGGTTGTTTAAAACAGTGCTTACCTGTGTACCCAAGTGGACATATGCAGTAATACCTCCCTATAAGGTTAAGACACGTTGCCCCATTCAGGCATGGGTCTGACACGCATTCATTCACCTCCAGGTCACAGTGCTTGCCTTGATAGCCTGGGACACAGTAGCAGGAGTATTCATCAATCCCATCCCTGCACACAGCTCCGTTGTGGCACGGTTCCGAGCTGCACTCATCAACATCCATTTCACAGCGTGTACCTGTGAATCCTGTGCGACAGAGGCAGGTGGGCCTGGCCAGGCCATCGAGGCACGTGCCTCCGTGTTCGCAGGGGTTGCTGTCACACATACTGATGGCTATTTCACAAGTGGTCCCATTGTACCCATCCGGGCACTCGCAAGTGAAATTGAGGTTTCCAGCAGAACTTGAACAGGTAGCATTTTGAAGACAAGGGTTTGAGAAGCAAGGATCAGAGGTGTTATTGCAGAGTTCCTCCAAGCGTTCCTCAAGTGACATGTCCGCACAACGGCAAATATCGTCTCTGTGACCAGTAATGCATGTGGAGTTCTTTTGGCAGGAGTTTGGTGGGCACCTGGAATCATTTCTCAGGGGAAGTGACTCTAGAAAGGAAAGAAAAACGGTCCTGAGGGACTTCCCCAGTAAACCAGAAAGAACTGCAAGTCTTACCACAAATCTATATCTTGTAGAAGTGGTCATCAACGGCTATGCAATTATCAAACTGAGTGGTATGAAGTTTACAACGGCATCCTATGTGTTACTATTTTTTAACAAAGTCATGTTACTAAATCATGTGTGCTTCAGAAAATCCTTGAAGCTTGGATTCATAGTTCAAGAATCTATTTTCCACCTGTTTTCCCCTCTGTGACAAACAGGTTGTTTAGAGCACCTCCCTATCTCCCCTGCGGACACTCAGTTTCCTTGCTGTTATGGAGTGATGTGGAAGGATGGATTTGGAAACCTAGTGCTACTGAGAGCCACACGGAAACAGCAGAAGAAGAAGATAAAAACATCTGGAAACAAACACCTCTGTGATGTGATGTGGCAGGCTGTGTTGGTGTCTGATGTGAAGTCTGACTCTGAGCAAATAATTAAAGAATATTTTCCACTGCTTTTGCGGAAGAGGTTGTAAGGGAAATAAATGTTTTGGTAAAGGCTTGTTTTTTAATAAAGTTGCACGAGGTTAATCAGGAAAGCCTGATGTGTGATGGCTCTGGTAGGCAGAAAAGTAATTTTCATTCTTACGCAATTAAGATCACTTTGTGACTTGTTCTGACAGACTTTCTTAAAATTTGTATGTTGCATCAGAAAAATAGAAACCAAATGCTGATCACTTTGGATTTACGTTGACTGACACTTGAGTTAATTATCAGTCTCTTCATAAACATTGATACATTAATCTAATTACTAGAGGAATTTGTGCCAAGCATTTCACTGATTAAATCCTTTTCATGTAGCTGAGGCATTTGGCAGTAAAATTCCTTGCAGTAAAGCTTGCCATCTACTGGGAAACCACCAGTACTGCCAGAAACGTGTCAGTACTTTCCATCTTTTAGAAATACTGGAGTTATTAAACGTAAGAAATGCTGAGAAAGACAAAGAAAGTTTCTTTTTTCCTCTTGAATAAGTTTACTTAAGTTAGTGATGCTCTTGATAATATAATCTCAATTTTTCGTATACCAGTCAGTACTTTAAAAGCACGATTTTGCTGTTCGTTTTTTTTTCCCCAGCTCTTTTCTTAGACACCAGAAACTGTAGGAATCATAGAATTATAGAATCCCCGAGGTTGGAAAAGAACTCCAAGATCATCAGGTCCAACCATCCACCTACCACCCACTAAGTCATCTACCTTATTGCAGCGTCTAAATGTTTCTTGAGCACCTCCTGTGGCAATGACCCTATGATGTAATACAGAGTGGTTTGGGATGTTGGAACTGCATGGAAATGAACACAGTAGGGCAAAATTAAGTTAGGGGGAAAGGTAAAATAAGTAGGGCCAGAGTTGTGAGAAAGCTGAAACTATTTGGCTCCTTACTCTCTTGTCAAGGAGACTAATGCTCTTCAGTTAAGCAAGTGATACTGAGGAGCCTGATCTCAAATTTTTCCTGAGGATTGGATGGAGTTTTTTCTAGGTTCTGTTTGAATCAAAGCTAGAATCTTCTTGCATGCTTTTCAAAACGCTCTGCTTTCTTAAATGGGTGCAATTTAAAGTAAATCACCAGTTTTTCCCTATTCTGTGAATCAGATTAGCAATCAGCCATTCAGTCTGCATCAACAAAACCTTGCAAACTATGTTGATCTGTTTTTAGCAGAAATGTCTTTCAGCAAAGGTTTGTTCTTCCTGCAGGTGACTCTTCCCACAAGTTAGTGAAACATGTTAATCAGCAGTGTCATTTAAAATCAGATTTCAATCACCACCAATCACATTGGTATGAGTTTGGGTTCACTTCAGTGCGGTTATGCCTGCACTTTGCTAATCATCACTAATCATCTCATCATGCCTGGGGGCTCCTAGTGATTCGCAAGGCTGTTCTTCAAATGTGCCTTTTCTTCCCTGAAGGGAGGACTCTAAAGCTGTACAGAGGCTCTCAGCACTAACAGCTTCAGGGCCTTTTTTACATACGCTGCAGAGATTTTTCTGAGCTTCTTAACAGAGGCAGTCAATTTTCTAAGGAGGAAAACAAAAATACTACGAGGAGATGGTAACTTCTTGATGTCCATAGTCATCAACAATACATATACTGTGCTTTGGGCTTTGAGGAGGACTGTTTTTTAGAAAGAAGTTTTGAATATAACATGAGGGTAGCAAGGGCTCAGATAGTTCGACGTCTGGATTAACATATTTGTATTGTTTTCTCGTTTAAAATTTGTCCTTGAGATTTTAAAACTAATCTTTTGATGAAATATCAAGATCTGCAACTTCAGTGTGGCGTTGAAGTAGTTAGCTTGTAACTAGAAATATTTAAATGTATTTCAAAGCATTGAGTGCTGCATAGAATAGCACTTGACTCTGGTGTAACTCAGCATATCTTCATTTATGTACAGTATACTGTAAAATGGAAAATACAGTTCACAATGACAATAACTTGCTTGCAAGGATAGTCTTAGAAAATTGTGGATACGCATATATATTACATCTTGAAGAACTAACAGTGAGGAGAATGCATCTGCATAATCTAAAGAGTAAGAGTTTGGGTTCACATACATTCATTGTAGACTGAAAAGCAGAGATGCCATTCAAGGATCAGCATTTGGCAAATATTGAAGAAAAGGACATAAAAACATGCCATTGTGGATTAAGCACTGCTAGGTAAGGGGGCTGTTTTAGCCCTCAAAATAGCATTTCCATCAAGATTGTGAGTAGGTCACTTTTTTTCTTTCCACACAATTCTGATTTACAAACTGAAATCTCAAACTTCCAAAACATTGCACTGACATTATTGCATTCCTATGCAGCCCATCTCCCAATATGCTTGTCTGCTGTCCTAATAATTGAAAGCAATGAGCAGCTTGTAGATACCGTGATAGTGTTTCTCCTTGTCAAACTTCATTGGGGATGGAAATGCCACTCTCTAGGACTTCCCCTGTGCTATCCATGGTTAGAATTATGGCTCCATCTGCTCAGTGAGAAAGGATACCTTGGGAAAGTAGGAGGGAACCTGTAACAAACAAGCAGGAGCTTGTCACTGTGGCCATAAAGAGTTAATCCTGACTTCAGCTGTGTGTCCAAAATGTCCTAGCATGTTGTTATAGAAACCGCTTTCAGGCTTTAAATCTTGAATCATGGTTATAACCATGGTAACCGCCACCACACACAGGCACAAAAGAAAAAGGGCAGTTAATTGAAATGTTCTATTTTATATTGAAAATGTTTCAGATACGTTTGTATCTAAAACCCAAGAAAAGTAAATTAATAACATATCTGAAGGAGAAGTATTCCATATTGTAATGCTATTCAGTTGTTATTCTTATGCCTATTTTAAAATGTTGTTTAGGAAGCACTTTAAGATTGAAGCTATTTGTGATTCAAATTACAGAGAATGTTATTTACATGAGTGTCTCTGTGCTGATCACTTCTGCAAGCTCATGCTTGCTGATTTGTGCTGCTCCCCAGGAACAAAGGATGCTACCATTTGCTGTCATTTTTCCTTGCCATCTTGTTCTTGTTGTGCCAGCCCAGACTTGCTTGTCTGTTTGCTGTATGTTCTAGCAGGCTGTACTGCCACAGCAAGGTGTGTTCTCTCAAAGGCACTGGCTTGGCACACTGTCCAACTAGTGTGAGAGAGGGGTGGCTGCAGCCCATCAGCTGGTGAGGTGTTGTCAGCAACAGGCAAACCAATCATCTCCAAAATGAGATAAATGTTTTCTTCTCAAAGCTCCTCTTCACTTCTATCCTGAACGATGTTAGCATTGATTAGAAACTGAGTTTATTGCTGCTGTGCAATCTCTGTTGCTGTACACACTGTTGAATATAACATTCCTCTTTCACGGTTTCAAAGTGTATCTGCAAGCCCTTGTCTCCTAAGTCTAGAGAAGAGTAAAGATGGGTGTGCAATTCAAGTCTGTGGCCAAGTAATGAAAACCTTTTTTTAGTTTAATTCATGTAGCAGAATTTATTCTTAACACAATAGTGCTGGATTCCTTCATACAAGGGCATGGGGATATGTGGGCAGGTGTTGAACAACTTCAGTAAATGATGGAGGGAACCCAGCAGCCAGCTTTGGATCAGCTTTTCTATTATTTTTTCAGAGGCAAAAAACAGAGATAATCAGGAGTGTTCAAAATCTAAAACAATTTTAACTAGATGCTAGGGATGAAATCAGTGCCTTTCCTGCTTGCAGTGCTTTTGGATCTTCAATAAAGCTGGGGACATTCTCAGCATATGCCTTGAGACACAAAGCCGTATGTTTCCAAACTTGTCTTGTGAACCAGGGAAAAATGAGAGCAATGTTTGCAGCTGCATTCACCTGCATTCACAACTTTCAAAAAAAAAAAAAAAAAAAGAAGGCAAAAGCATACACCTTGGAAGCAAGTATGGAGCAAACTAAGAAGGGAAACAGCACCAGAACCCAGAGGGGCTGCAGGAAGCATGGTCATGCTTCCCTGCAAAACACAGACTGCAAAATTGACTTCAGGTTCAAATTCTGTCCCTGTGTGTTTGCTTTTGAAAGCCACTAGGAGGCATCTTCTTTACCTTTGATTCTACTATCCAATCCATTGCCCCTTATTTTATTTTGTTTTATTTGTAATAAGAGAAATGCATACAGCAATGATTTTGATGCACATTAACATATACAGGTGCTGTGATTTTGAAATGTGACTGCAAATGTTTGTAGCAGTGACACAGGTATGATTTCTTTTTCCAAGTCAAAATTAGATATGTTTAAAGCCCTTAGTGTAAGAAATGCATCAAAACAATATGTAACAAAGGACAAAAATTTTTTTTCATGCAAGTAACATTTTCACATTCACTTTGTTAGTCACCAATTCAGAATCTTTGATTTTCATTTCTTTACATCCTGGTTAAATTTTGGCTTCAAGAAGACATGTATGAGCTCATTGTTCAAACATACAATGGTGATAAATCATGGGGAAGATGGTGTGGCCAGGTGTGTCACATAGGCATATGCTGATGATTCCCAGTTCAACGTGGTCTCCATAAGCACTTGTCTTGTAGCGTCTGATAACCAGGAGATGCCATCAAGGCACATTATATCAGACATGCCATATCCTTTCCGCACAGCCAAACCTCCAGCAACAAAATGCATATTTAGAAAATGATGTTTTTTAACATGCACTAGAACAGGGGCAAAAACTATGACAAAATGCATAAGTCTTTCATAGATCTGTTCCTTTCTCCAGTTCTGGCTTACTGTGCTCCGCTTTGAAGTCCGTAAGGAAGCAAATGATTTAAAGTTTGTAAGTGCAAAGCTGCGTAGTGATGTGTGCGGATGCTGGGATTGCCTCCAGTAGGTTCTCAATAACACAGCTGAGAATTAAACTTTGCTGAAGCCAGCAAAATGCAGCAGAACAGCAAGATCAGCTCCAACTGTGTGTGCTGTCCCTCTGAGCTCCCTGTGTTCACAGTCCTTTTCTCACACAGTTTGTTTCATACAGTGTAACAGTACTTTTGTATCAAAATCATGATGCTGCTTCTCCAGTCTGGCCAGACTTTAAAAAAACAATCAGATCTGTAGCAGATTGACATTGTTTTGCTAGATGTATTGTGCACTCTGATTTCAATACAGAGCACAGGGAAATCGGTTCGTCTTTTTCAGAGTGGTGAACTCGTGGAGGAGTTCACTTTCCTGCCCTTTCTGTTATTTACTGAAGAACCCTTTGGTTCAGAAATCAGCTATTTCTTCCCTGTGTGAGTTCATCACCAACAGGGATTTAGAAACTGTGGGGAAAATGGCAACTCCTGTACTGCTGACCAGGCTAGAGACAGTTGTGTAAAGGGTGCAACCAGAGGCTCCACCTGCTCTGCTTCTGCAGAGCTCTGGTGCTGAGGGCTGCAACTGGTGGAGCCGAAGCCACAATACTGAGATTGGTGAAGAACAACAACGTGGTCATCATCTGCACCAGCTGCCCTCATTGACCTCTCACAGGTAAAACTCAGTCACAGACCCAATAGAAGGATGCTATAAGGAGGCTTCCAGTGAGTGAGAATGCTACAGTTTCACATAGCGATGAAGCTCCACCATGGGTGCTGCGCCATGGTCACTTCTGCCTGCAAGAGCAACAGGCTACAGACAATATTGTGGCATCCTGAAAGTCTTCTGACTTGTAACAGGGGAAGAATTTGGTTTATGGCTTTGTATGAGGAACAAATATTTCAATTCCAGAGTAGGTTCAGAAACGGAAATTAAGAAGGCTGGGAGCTACGTGAAATGGAAGTTCAGGTTAGTCTAGCTGTGCAGACTACCATGGTTTCCTCTCTGGTTTCAAGAACTGTTTGCTGATTAAGGGTAAAACTGTACATGGACCCCCATGTAGTCCGTAGGGCTGTTGTTCCAGCTTTCTCTAAAAGCAACCACCCTCTCTTGTTCACACTACAGTCCTAGAGAGTTCTGGCCAGGCTCTTCCTTGAGGATCAGGTCTTAGTAGGACTTGTTGGAAAGGCAATGTGAACAAACTAAATTAAAAAAAAAAATGAATGATACAAATTAAATAAAACTCATATTGTGGTTGAGGGAGAACAGGAACTGCTTTCCTGCAGAGAGAGATGCATGAGACTTTGGAGGCTGCAAGGAAAATTAGGATTCTTACTAGACTGAAATCCCTGTCTTGACATCTACTATCCCATACAGATAAAGAGCTGGCTTTATCACATGGCTATTTGTGCAGCTCATTATTCTGCCTTTTTCTTCAGAGCAGAGCATGATGTCTGCTCTGTGTCGTGATGTTCACAGCGAAGTGCAATGAGCTTGTGCCACTGCCAGGCCAGTTACAGCCTCTGCTCTCATCAGCTCTGGCTTGTTTCTGTGCAGTAGCACTTGCCTGCCTGGCTGAGTCACCTGATGTTCTCAGAGTTCATGGCTGTGTATGTCACACTGCTTCAGATATGCTACTGAGAGGACAGTTCTCCTGGCTTCACTCCTACATGATAACATACAGTGCAGATGTTTTCTGCCACTTGTTGTCTGCTGGGCCCCAAGCTTACTCTCCCTGCTGGAAATCTGACTGCTGGGGCTCAGAGTTTACGTGCACAGAAGGAGCATGAGCCAGAGCAATAGCAAGGATAGGAATTGAAAATCCTCTCAGCATTTAGGGATGTCTTTCTCTGAAACCTTTGCAAGATGCTGCATTGTAACAGTAAGGAAAAACAGAAGATTAATCAATGCCAGGGCATGACCAGGAGCCTTCTGTGGGGAGGTCTAACCAATAAGCCCCTCATATTGGAGGAATATCACTAAAAGGCAAATTGTTTAAACAAACCTAATGTGGTGGTGTGCTTTAGAATAAAAGAGCTGCCCAGAAAAAGAAAACATGACAGATTTGATGGCAATAATTGTGATAAATATTTAGTGACTGGATATCTGCTCTCACCGGGAGCATTTTTGGCAGAGAGCTCCATGACAGGCCTTGCTTTATGATCCCAAAGGGCACCATACAGCGTACTGTGCTGCGAGGCTGCAGAACAGATTGGAAAGTAATTCTCAGTACTTGGCACCTGGGAATTCTGAAAAGCCATTTTCTCTTAGGATTCATTTCCTTTGGTCAGAGAGATTATTAATTATGGATAGCCTTGAACAGAAAAAGGCACTGTTACTGAGCTCCTAAAACAGTGTCTCATTTAAAATGTATAAAATATATTAATTAGAGGGTCAACTGTGGTGTCTTTTCAAGACAATTTGATATTAATTGGACGATGGTAGCCCTCTGTAACAAATATCTTTCCATTAGTAATCAAGGGAGTTCATAAGCAGAACAGCATAGGAAGGAAGCACTAAAGCATTTATTCTTCAGCTTGCCAGGGCAGTTGGATCATCACCATCCATACAGACTATGGATCATATAGTTCAAAAGTTGTTGTGTTTGCATGTAGCTGTCTCCTGTGTGCCATGTTTCTCAATGGGATACATGCTTAGTAAAGTCATCTTGTTCACTTAACTAAGTGAATAACTGCATTTCAAGCTGAATTTTACCTCTGGATAAATGGAAGCATATTGTTCTTGCTAATAACTATTTAGACTAATTTTGCCTCTGCCCTGTTTTTGTCTGAACTGTGCTTTACTCATTGTGTTTGAACATATGCAGATTGCCACAAAATTGCTGGCAGTTGCGGCAGATGAGCACAAACTTATGATCATCAGCTTGTAGAGATGCACGCCTAGTTTACTCTTAGCATGGTATGACTGTAAGTACGTGTTGATTTGTTTCTGTCATCTATTATCAACATAAATTATATTTGTTGACTGGAAGAGGTTTATTTCTGTAAATTCTGTTGCAAGTACCTTGTATTAACATTTCCCTTATCCTGCAACATTGAATATTCCTGCTATAGTTTGATGCAGTAGTTGCTATATTTTCCACGTACAGCAATTATGAATTACATCTGTGAAACAGAAAGCTTAGCTCCTAAGCAAGGTAGGACAGGTTCCTGTTGGGGTGGTTACACAGAGACAGCTGCAGGGCAGTCAGCAGATTACAAATTAGCACCTTCAGTCCCTTGCTCCTCCTTGGTTCTTTAGGAAGCTAATGAGGTGGAGGCTGAGCTTTCTTCTAGCTCTGGAGCCTAAGCCTGTATCAGATCATTTAGGCATCCGTCGTCAGGCTAGTCCTGCAGACTGGGAGGCTTTGGTAAAGCACCAGTGCTCTGTAAGAAGTCAGTACCTAGCTGCCAGTATTGCTGTCCCAGGGGTTGTAGTGCTATTCTCTACACATGGCTGCTTCTGGTTCACCTGGGCTGACTGGCACAGTGCTTCTTTGGTAAAGGCCTGAGGCTCTGCAGCAAAGGAGATGATGCTTCAGACTGCTTTCCCTCCCTTGTTCCCTTAAGGTGAGAAGGCAAGATGCAATAAAGGAACAGAACACAGAGAGCTCTGTCCTCCCTTGAGCACAAGGAAGCGTAGCGCATCACCTGCAGAGTGATGCAGTCTGCCCCGTTGGCAAGCTGAGCTCTGCTCTGCTTTGCCTTGGATATGCTTTCACTACACTTTTCAGGTAAGGTTCAAAATGAATATGTGCAAGTATAATATCGATTTATAAAGTGAAATTTGTTACCTAGGTGTTGTTCTTCTAAGAATGAATACTTTGGATTAGTATCAAATTTGCACATGTGCAGAGATTTTTTTTTAAGGGAGGAATAATGTGATTCCTATTGATCAGAATTCCCATTCATATCAGTAGTTATTTTGCCAAATGGCTGATATGCAAAGCTTTATTTGTCAAATACACACGTGGACCTGAGCTCTCAGCACTGAGAGGGCTGTCACTGGAACACCTGAACTTCAGCTGCAAAGCCCATCACAAGTACCTCAAACATGTCCCTACTAACTCTGAAGCAGTTCACAAGTTGCTGTGAAGCTCAACTGCAGGAGCACTAGTGTTTTGCACATGCCTGTGGTGGCTGACTTGTCTGCGGCGTGGTTCTGGAGTGAGCTGGCAGAAGTCAGTTAATGTTCTCTGCATTTGGAGTTGCTATAGTGACAATTTTTTTGTTTTTTGTTTTTAAGGTGTGTAGGTTAAGCATTGCCTTCTGTGAGCGTTGAGGGCTTTATCTGTGAGTACAAAAGATGCTGAGACACTGGAGGGCTTGTTATATGCCTACCCTTCAATTTTTTTTTTTCTCTTTTCTTTGCACGTAGTTTCAGTAAAAGCAGAGACTGCTTTTCTTCTCCTCTCCTGGATTATTCAGCATGTAACTCTTACTGAACCTAACTCCATGCATGTTGTTATCCTGCTACCATAATATTAAGCATTTGTTAAATCAATGCTAGATGATGCTTTCTTTCTAGGCTGCTTCTGTAAGTTGTGAAATAACAATGTGCGTTTCTGCTTTATTTGTAGCAAAGGGCAATAATGCTCCAGGCTCTCTTCTGCTGTCATCTTTCTTTCCTGACTGTCTCAAAAAAAGGCTGCAAATTAGTTTCTGGGGAGATCCTCATGTCAACACCTTGCAGTGCTCAACACACTGTGCTTGCCAGGCGATGCTACTCAAAGGACCTGAGCTCTCAGCACTGAGAGGGCTGTCACTGGAATACCTGAACTTCAGCTGCAGAGTCCATCACTCTTTGAGCTGGCTTTTGCCAGACTTGGCTGAAGTTTTTAGAAAGCAGCTTTTATTAAAACCTACTCGGAATATGAATTTGAAAAAGCAAGGTCTTGTTTTCTCTAAGCTGCTGTCTTTCACAGTTTTTTAACAATCTTTTTAATGCTTCTCTGCTTCTCTTGGCAGCTGGCTACAGTGATTGAGTTTTTGTAAGTGTCAGAACAATATCAAGATGATGTGAAGACAGTGTCAAGGCAAATATATAGAGGTGATGCTTTGAAGGTGGGAAAGCACTGTCAGTGCTCCACAGTGAAAATGCTTAGGTGATAAAACCATTGCTACCTTGAGCAAAAACAAGTGGAGCTCTCTAGATTATTGCACTATGAATGTGTCTGGTTGACAACCTGCAGTTAAACTGAAAAAAAACAATTTGTAAGGATGTCTTGTCCCATGTCTTCTAGACTACATTCCAATTCCTAATACCCTATCAATAGGATGCCATTCTGATATAAGCATGTGCTGCACTGATTTGTAACAAGCACACTTCATTAGAAGCCAGAGAACAGGAATTCTGAAAGACTTCAGGGTGAGGTGCAATTCACCTTCAGGGCAGTTTCCAAGTTAAGCACTGATCTCACAGTGAGCCTGTGAATTTGTAGTGTGTGTGTGCTGTGCTTTGTCTCATTTCTGTTCTGAGGGGAAAAAAAGGCCGTTTAGTGATTTCTTAATCCCACTGATAAATCCCACTGAAGGTATTTAAAAAATAAAAACAATTCCTAAGTAGCTTCCAGGGAATAATGTGCTACAAACCCTTCAAAATATTTTGGGTGTTGTCTTCAGATATAAGAGTTAGTAGTGAACTATTTGAAGGTGAAAATGCTCGGTACTTCCTATCTTCTAAATAGCATGTTCATATACATGTTATTATTTTATTTCAAGAGAAGAGGTTGAATAGTTAGATTTATTTTACTTGTATCCTGTGAAATAACTGAAAATAGTCATGGAAAAACTTTCTATTTTAAAGTCACACTATTCCTGTGTTGTGTATTTGCTATGTGTAACAGCTTTAAATCTGTAAACATCAACCTTGTGTGACTTTATTGAGATGAATTACAAATTTTACTATAGCAACAGAAGCAACACTCTAAGTAAGCTGCTTACTCTGCTTTTAGTCTAAGTTATGTGTTGCAGAAGGTTGACTTTTCCCCCTTGCCCATGCAAGTTTCTTTAACCTGAAAATAATCTGCTATCTTGAATTGAACAACAGCTGGAGAAGAGCTTTTCTTGCCTAAGGCTCAGATGCCTTCTCCTGCCAGTGCTCACACCTCAGCCATCATGTGCCTCTAGAAATTGCTGCGTCTAATACTCCCAGACCAAAGTCTATAGGATGGCATGTTAGTGACTACAGAGAGTGTGTTGATCCTTTTGTAGAAGAAGGCTGAAAGTTATCAAATAAAGTGACGTACAAAGGAAGCCCTTCCGGTTAGCAACTGAAAATCTACTCTAGGTTTGCCTGTATTAAATGTAAGAATGAATAAATAATCATTTTATATATATTTGCTGTGGATGTCTCAGGCTCCTTACAAATCTGGAAAAGTGTGTCTTCCTTCCTCTGTATGTATAGGTATGTGTGTATAACATGAAGTGAAAAATGTAAGGTCTACATTAGTAGAGCATGGAACAGGGAGACCGTACTCAGCTGTCCCACTGCAGGAGACGTATTTGCCTTGCCCTTCTGTAACTCAGCTTTTCCGTTCCTAAAATTGAGATGCTGCCAGTTTACATGTAGTGGCACTCAATCTGCTTATGCTTTGTAAAACACATGAAACCCTTCATGAGGAGAAGTCTGAAAGTGCTCTTTTTTGGGAAAAAATAAAATTCAGCACATTTGCAAGGAGAGGAAAGGAACCTATTCCTCTGCCCTCTCATGAGCGTGTTGGCTTTTGGCATGTTCACAACTTCAATAACTTGAAAGTTAGGAAAATTCTTTGAGAGAGTTTAAGCTTAAAACTCAATGTACAACTGCAAGTGCTGGGAGAACAAATGAGTTTTACGGGGTGAAATGGCAGTCCAATCTTGAACATGAAAGCAAAGCCCTCGCTATTAGCACAGGAAAACATTAAGATTCCAAGATTTCACTTGAGAAGCAGAACTAATTAGAGAAGATTAACAGAAATGAGGCATGTAATAGCTGGAATAGGGCATGACTGCACTATGAAAGGCTGACTCGCTGGACCTCTCATCAAGGTTAAGATCTAAAGAATGCTAGACTTTTTTCAAAGGCAAGTGGCAAGTTTTGCAGATGTTCCCGAGGCAGCTGAACAGTCATTGCTCTGTTCTGCACTTCCCCTGTCTCAACTCTGCCAGCCTTGATGTCAGGGTATGTTTCTGACTGTGGGGATTTATTTCAGGTGTACATTTGTATTCCTATTGCTCTCCAGTGGATCTGAAGAGGTATTGTCACCAAGTCTGTATTAGATTGGTAACACAGTGGAGATCTGAGATGTTTATATGAAGCTAGTAACTGATTTTTCTTGCACTATTTTTTTTTTTTAAGTTGGGATCTGAAATATACTCTGAATTCTTCTTTTCCCATCTTACTTTCCATCTCTCAATCTTTCTGTCACTAACTGGCTTCCTACAAGCTCTAATAATCTCTTAATTACTGAATGGTAATTGTCATTCCAGAATTGGTTGGATGCATTTTCTGATGTAGTCCCGTAAATGACTGACACACAACTACTGTAATAACAGGCTCAGATAAACTGAGAACATTTCACAGAACAGAATCATGGAACAGATGAGATTGGAGGGGGCTTCTGGAGGTCATCTGGTTCAACCTGCTTGCTCAAAGAAGTATCAGCTAGAGCAGAAAGCTCAGCGTGAGCTTTCCGTAATGATTTCTTTAAAAATTCCTTATTTTTCGGAAGCCAGACTTACTGTAAGCATGCGTAACCTCATGCCTGTGGTTAATGCAAGTGCTGGTGCTTGTGAGTGATTGCAGAAAAGATGCAGTCATCCATGAGGAACCAGCATTCCTTAGCCTGATTCAGAGGCACAGTATAAAAGATGTGCAGGGCTAGAAGAAGACAGGAGAATCTGTTCCTCTGTTGCCTGGATGTTAATGGTTAATAAAAGTAAGGAAAGAGTTCTTCTGTCTGTAGTAAAGATGACACCACGAGTCTCAAGGAGGCATAATTAAATAGCACTGGCAAGTTGTCCTGTGGGTTTCCGCTAGAATGGCTTGTTTCTATGCAAACCCAAAGAAGAAATGATGCAACTCAGGATGCAAACATGTTTCCAACTGGTTGCTATGCATGTTATATGGAAATCTCTGTGAATTGCAATGACAGTGTCTTCCTGATTTTAGTAGTAGTGGTGATTTTTCCCTCAAAGTTAGATTTAAGAGCTGAGATCTAATGAACAAAGCCTCATTGTCACAAGCAAGTTAAGCCTTAGTGAAGATTAAATAATGTAGTGCTGTTTATGATCTCAGGTATCTCAAAGAACACCATTCTCAGTCAGCTTGAAGTGAAGCCATTCTTGACAGCAGCCACAAATCCCTGGTGCTGTAAAGCAGAGCCATGCAGGCCCTACTGTACAGCACAGCAGCATCTATACTGAAGCCAGAAGGCTTTTAAAGTTAAGCTAGAATAATCAGAACTGTAATCAGCTCTGTTGGATGCTGTACGTGGAATATAAGAAGTACTGAAAACATATGCAACTCTTACTGGAGTAAGATGACTGGGAGGCAGGGATGAAGGTTGGGGGATACAGCAGCTCCACTGTCAGCCATTTCCACTGGGCAGCAAGAATGCTTGCAGAGGTCTTCAAGAACAGAAAGTGCCCATGTGAATGTCATCAGGCGTTTCCCCAGACAAAGTGCAATATCTGAAGGTTCTTATATGGCTGGCAGACTGTAATGATTCATTTGGTCTAATTCTGCTACATGTGTAGAGTTACGACCTCTTCCTTCTTTCCATTACTTGTTGGATCACTAGGTCAGTCTGATGAAAAGATTTCTATCCGGATTCCTTTAAGGTTTTTAGAGCCAATCATTTCTTATGTTTAATCCTATTCAAGACTTCCCTCTAAACACATCTGTTTCTTCACTATCATGGACAAAGGCAGAAGGTCTGGGATGTCTACTTTTTCTTTGGGAAATTCAGTGTTCTTTGGAAACAGCCAATTGAATACAGAAATGGAAATAGTTTTAGGCATCTTGCTCTTCTTGCTCTTGTCCACGTGTTCCAGAATGCGTAGATGTAAGACTAAATTGAATCAGACATTTAAGACATACTTAAGAGAGAACAGTACAGATAGTCACATCAAGCAGAGGGCGTTTTTACACACACTGAGGTATGCAAAATGTTCAGTACCATTAGTAGTGAATAAAGAAATACAAATGTCAGCAGTGTTTAATGTGAGAGAAGGGATGTGTTCAGCTGGAAAGTCTGAAATGGTGTTTCTTGCAAAACGTGTGCCAGCTATTTTCTTTTTGCAGTTGCTTTGTAGAGAAACCTATTTTCTTTCAGCTCTCATGGGATATATGTTCCAAATAACTACACAGGTAGTGAGCAAAGAGTTTTGGGATTATTGTTCCTACCAACACATTTCTTACATTTTCCAATATTTTAGGATAGAAACAATGTGGAGCTTTAATTTCAACTTCATTTTAATTACTGTTTTGTAGGCTGTACTGTTTTGTAGGGACAGAGCCTACAGGAGCCACATGCATCTTCTCACTTGATATCTCTGATGTAATCTCACATACATTGATGTCATTCTCTGGCTTGGTGCATCCTTTCTCTGCACCATAGCTACCCAAGGAAGGCAAGGGGCTGCTGGAGAAGAGCAGCTACAGTTGCACTGCTGTACATTATATCAGACATCTCCAGTGTTTTTGGCCTTCTTGCAATTATGGGAGTCAGCTGACTCTAAGGAGAACTGTGAGCCCCATGACCTATAGACTTGTCCATTGCAATCAAATTGCATCTCATGTGGCCCATATTCTACACTATGCATGTAATCCTCAGCTTTGCTATACTTCTTTATCCCATCAAGAGAGTTACATGCATAGTTCTGCAGACTTGTTGCTGATAACAGACCCTGTTCTCTTTTTTCTGCAGTGTGGGCACTTGACTATGATCAGTTCAGGTTTAGGTATGGCCAGCTATAGCTACGCTGCTACAGTTGCACCTACAAATTGTAACAAAGCTTAGTAAAATACATTTCAGGGTATTGCTGCATACAGATGTCTTCTCAAGAGCAGATTTTTATAATGGAACTTCTGGATTCCGTGCTGTGATTAGTTCATCAGTGGAGGTTACTAGTGGAGGTTACTTAACTTGCAGTTATTGGATCCTTACAGGCTGATGGCTGTCTAGTTTTCTCCATCCTTGCCTTGACTCTCTGTCAAATTGTTGTTTTCAAAGTTTTCATGTCACAATCTAATTCTGGGGCTTCCTTGTGGAAGGAGAGCTAGTGAAGTGCTCTGCACTATCCCTGCTAGGATTGTCAACAAGGGAGAATGGGAAGCTGTCAAGGACAGTGTGAGCAATATACACTGCCTTTCATCTACTCCTATAGCTCCCTGGGCAGCCTGGATGTGAATCAGAGCTGTTCTGAGCTTAACTACTTTAGAGAGCAGTTGTGGCATTCCCACAACAGAGAAAACACAGCAGTACCTCTGAGAAATAAAGTAAGGGGAATTTCAAGCCTTGCTGTCCCTAGCCAAGTCCTTAGGCTGGGCTATGCCAGTTAGTGTGCTTCCCACAGTCTTGCTCTCAATCACTGTGATTGAGAACACTTTAAAGGAAGGCATCCTGTTTTCAGACTTCCTGAATAATGCAATTGAAGATGCTTAGTCTGTCTCTACTCCAGGAAAGGTTAAGGGAATAGGATCCTAGTATTCGGAGCCTTGGGCAGCCAAGCAAGAGCAGTGAAAAAAAAACAAGGACTTCTCCCCAAAGCATCCATCCAGGCCACAATTATTCCAGCACAGCATTTCCCAACAAAGGCTGTACCAGGCAAGAGCCCTGCCTGGGCACTGCCTCTGAGCCTTGTCTGCTGGAGCAGGGACGTCGCACACAGCGGGTTAGCATCCCATGCCCCTTTTCTACCCACAGAAATATTTAGCCTTAGAAATATTTTGCTTTCTGTCCCCGTTGATGAGATTTCAGGCAGGCAGAAGCTGCCCTAACCCTGAAGTTGCAGCAGCCACCGTGGCAGACTTGTTTTGTTGATGCCTGGAGAGGAGAGCGTGCTGCCTCGGCCCCCAGGAGCCCCGTGGAGCTGCAGTGGCAGCTGCGTGGTGCGTCACCGCCTGCCAGGCTGCCCGCAGAGTGCCTTGTCGCTCGGCGTCTTTGTCAAAGGGCTGGGGCGGTTTCTGCTGACCCATTTTATGGGTGAACAAAATATAATCAATATGAAGTAAACAGAAGAGTCTCGTTGGGAAAAGGTTTATCTGAGTGTTTTGCTGTTTGCTGGACTGTCGACTTTCACGTATTATCGCACTGTGAATGGCTGAAAGACAACAGAAAACTACAGTGGGAACTGATTGGTGAAACATGTTGGTTTCTAAAACCAACGGATTAATCTGTAATATCAATCTAGAAAATAATATCCATACCTTGTCTGTTTGCTGCCTACCCTCTGTGACTCCAGATGAGTCAATTACATTTAAAGGCTTTCTGTAGAAAGTAATGTTAATACCAGGGCCTTTCTTTCTCTTCTTAGCACCGCAAAGAGTAAAAGGAATAATTAGGGTTGCTTGGAGATGGAGGCAATCAAATTGTTTTTATTTATTTATTTATTTTTTAATACTGGGATGTGAATTATAAAGGAAACAAAAAGAAATACTCTTGAGTCCCTGGCCGCAACCTCCTGTGGTAGGATCAAAGGCACTTAGACTGCTGTTTCTCAGTTGTATTATTGGAGGGAATATGATGTGTATCCAGGGTTTAGGAGAACAGTCTAATGTGTATTGCTTGGTAGCTGATGCAATAGATATATTTGTTTGTTTGTTTTCTAAACTTCAGTTTTTAAAAATATGAGTTTATTGTCTAAAAATTAAGCTTTTCTCAAATGAAACATCATAGTGAAGAATTCCAGAATGATTATTTATTATTGCATGTCAGGAAATGCCATTTGAGTTTCCTAGGAGTATTCCTGGTATCTGTTTTGCTGCAGTAGATTCTGGTCTTGAATCACGTATTTATAAGGAATAAGGAGCTGCAAAATTAAGGTTCAGAGGGCAGTCAGTTTTCTATTCCTCTATAGGCTTCTTGCCATAAAAAATGTTCTATTGGTAATCTATTTATTAGTCTTTCCTTGCATGGTATTGTGAATTTATTCAGTGTCCTTAAATTGCAAGTAAAAGGATAAAAAATTTGATTAAAAAATCTGGAAGTCACAGTGTATGGTTTCTAGCACCGAGGCTATCTACCCCCATAGAAATGAGTGCTTTTGATATTTGAAGTGCCAGTTTAAATACCAGAAAATTAAGAGTAGATACTTGCTATCTCAAAGGCTGGGAGTGAACTATTTCCTTGCTGAAATTTCAAAGTGATGTTGTAGACCGTGCACTGAGCTAGGCTGGCACAGGGCTGCCCCTGCTTGGATCAGCACTAATCCTTGGTGCAGTGCCATCTGCTCACCCTGTCCAGGAGCTGTGCCCAGCTGGGTCTGGCCATGGCACGGCTTTTGTGTCCTGGGGCTGTAGTGCACTGGGTTCCTATAGACACCCAAGTTGGTGCTGACTGCCCCGTCTGTGTCACATCAGCTTTAATCAGCAGTCTGGACACTCTCTGACAGATATTTATCTAATCTATTCATCAAAAAGCTCTGATAGGGAGATTTGATTATCCTGCAATTGGAAAAGTTCACTGCAATCTCACCACTGCTTGTGGAATCTATGGCTGCAGAGTGCCTGCCCTTCGGAAGGTCATGGCAGCAGCCGATAGATGTTGATTACTATTGTCTTTGGTGTAGGAAACACTGTAATCACACCCTCTGCCAGGCTTCTCTTGCTATGACCCTTTCTTACAGGTGACATCTTTCTAAATGTCTCCCTACTTCTGCTGTCCCTCTTCAGCATTTCCCTAATTGCTTTTCTTTCTTACAAGCTGGATGTAGTCAGTACTGAAGGGTGCACTGATTGCTCACCCTTGTCTTGCATGTCATTTTCCTGTTATCACGTAGTGGTAATATATTTGCCTTTTCATACAGTTTTTCAGTAGGAAAGTATTTGATGTGGTCACAAAGACTGTTTGTTCAAACAATTCAGTTTTGCAGTACTTTAAAGAAATACTATCATTACAGATGTGGAAAAGTTCCAAAATCTAACAGTAGTTAATGACTGCAGATTCCTGTCTCTCAGTTCTGTAACTGAGACAAGGTAATAGGCAGGAAAGAAGCAATCCACCTATACCAGAAACATGCACTTTAATCCCAAAATTAACTAATAAAGCTAAAAAATTTTAGAAAACCAAGTGCCTCAAGACTGATGTTGGCTCACTCTTGCTCCCACTGAGATAAGAGATGCCAACAGAGCCATGCTGTTTAAGCTCATTGAGGGCAGCTGTGTTCTGGTCATGGCTAAAACCTGCCCCACTGCAGAACTGGAAGAGTCTGGCTGACTTCTCAGTCTGCAGCACAGATCTGTCCTTATGTGTCTATGGTAACACTGGATTTAGAGACCTCTACACCTCTTAAGGATAGCTTTTTTTTTCTTCTTTTTTTTTAAAAAAAGAAACAATAAAATAACATCTGGGACATCTGTAGAATGAATTAAAGAACAGCTTGGGTTGGAAGGAACTTCAAAGTTCACCTAGTTACAAACCCCTAGCTGAGGGGTTGTTGCCAGCTATCAAATCAGGCTGCCCAGGCTGCATCCAACCTGGCCTTGGCACCTCCAGGGGTGGGTCAACCACAGCTCTCAGGGCAGCATGTGCCAGGGCCTCACCACCCTCTCTGTGAAAAACTTACCCAACATCTAATCTGAATTTGCATCCTTAATGAACTTTCTAAATTATTAAAAAAAAACAACAGAAACTGGGAACCAAAGGTCACCAAATCCCCATGCCAGTGCTCCTGGGGCTAACTAGTTGTAGCTGTAAAATTTGGCTGGGCGGACCTTTTGAATAGTTTATGTGTCTATTAAAACATTGTTTATGTCTTCTGTTCACATGGCACTTGAAGTGCCTGGCACCAGTTTCTCCTGTACAGTGATGCTGTATCAGTGTTTCGAGATCAGCTGTGGAGTCTGTGCAGCTAGCTGAGCACAAGTGACACACACCCTTTTGCCCAAGCTCTTCTCTTTCCCATCTATCCCTTCCCTAGTAGATCGGTCACAGGGAGCATTCAACTTGGAAGCTGCTCTGTTGTTGAAATGGTAGATCTAGCCTTAAGGATGCCTGTAAGAACTGGAATTAAAAGGCTTAAAAATGAGCGTGGTTGGGAGGTTTTTAAGGTCATGTTTATGCAAGTGAAACAAGGTTGAAGAAGTTACTTCCTTGTTGAAAAATGATAGGGCATTAATCTCACTTAGGATGATAGCAGGCCTCTAAATAAGATTTCCTTTTCTTACATAATATGGGAACAATGTACAACAGCTAGAACAGGGGGAAAGCTGTAGTGCTGCTGGTGCTCAGACATTAGAGGCTGTGGCCCTGGTGCAACACTCCTCAGCGCAATAATGAGGACCTGCAGAAGTACAGCATCTGCTATGAATGCATTGACTGCATCTTAACAATAATCCATTGGAAAGCTACTTGCATCATTGATTGTGCAGGAGGGACTAGTGGTATGAGCAAAACCACAAATCTCTTTATATGAAGAGCTTTATTCCGAACATAGTAATTAAGCATTAATTGGAAGTTTAGTGAGTAATGGGAATAGTTGCAGGAAACTAAAAGAACTTGTCCACGGGGAAAAATTGCATAGTGCCAGCATCCCTGGGGAGCAGAAAAGAATTGCAGAGAAAGCTTGGATGTTTTTTTCACATTAATCTCAGATGAAATTCCATTCCTAATTTATTAACATTTTGGGGAAAAATTATGAACGTGTATTGAAGGCTTACATCCAGTACCCAGAACTCATAACCATGGGAACAAGGCACAAATGAATTTATGGGGTTGTAGCATTGTTCTGACGCTAAGGGAATGGGAAGGACTACTTCACAATGGCCATTTTAGACATTACCTGAAAGTAAAGTCTTTCCAGGCATACCGCTAATCAGTATTCCAACTGAAGTAAGAGATGCTTGAGAACCTTAACTTCCAGGAAGATGCATTCTCCTCTACAAGAACCTTTAAAAAACCTTATTAGAGATAAGTCAGCATTGTGGTGTTCTCTAGGACTTGACTATTACTTCCTTAAATCCAGAAGTTGACCATTACTTCCTTTTTTCATAAATCTGATTTATTGATTGTCAAAAGTGGACAAAAATAGCAGCTGAAAAAAGGGGCAAAATTAAATCAATTCTCTGGTGCATCAGGCAGCAGGAATTGTATCTGGTGTAAATTCACTTCCAAGAAGCTAACAAGATGAAATTTAAGATGGCCAGAACCTATTTTCTTTAACACCACAGCAAACAGGAATCTTATAGTGATACCTTAGAAAGTGGGTTGATATTTCAGGATGTAATTCTGCATCACAATTAAATGTCAAATGTTTTAATACATGTATAATTAAGGAGGAGGAATTACTGCTTTCAGACACCATTGGGTTTATGCCTGACACTTCATTTGAAACACTAGCACAGTTATGATTGTTACACTGTCCTTAAGAGACAAGAAGGCCAGTGTCTCTCTCTAATAAAGGTGTTGCAACAAGGCAGTTTACTTCTCACATCTATTAATCTGTTGTTGGGGGTACCTGGGACAAGTCAGTGTCATGAAAGCCTACATCCAGATGTGAATTCAGTCTTGGGTTTTCCTATGCATACTTCAAAGCTCTTCTATAATAAAACAAGAACAAGTAAAACCTGAAACTTTCTTCTTAATGTATTTCTTAGGACATATTGCTTTCCCTTTTTGATAACTTCACTTAGAGGAATGGGTTTGGAACCAGCTGACTTTAGTTCCATCCCTGCAAAATTCTATTTTGTCAAGCACAAGTATTTCTGGGAACTTATATTTGTTGCACCTGACAGCATCATGCTGGGGCTCTGGGAGGCTAAACTTAACGAGCGGCCTTTCTAAAAGCATTTTAGATAACTAGAATTAAAGAAAAAAAACTGTATTGCTTGTTGGAAGACTGATTTCCAGGTTGAAATCCTGTCACTGTACAGTTTGATGTTGTGTCACATAAATGTAAGATATTTTTACACAACTTGTGGTTTCAAAAGGAACCATGTGTGACAGCGCTCTTATAGAAGCATTTATAGAAGCATTATTTGCAACCAGAAGTCTCTAATAAAAGCTTATAGTCTATTTAATGCTTAATATTGTACAGAAATTAAAGAACATTTTCTCATAATATACACCTGGGTACACATGAACTATTCTGATTGGATAATTTGTTCAAATTTCTTTAGTTCAACCTATTATATTTTTGCTATATTACTTAGAATATTTTGGCTTAATGTAAGAGCTTTCCCGCAAAATGCTTTAATTTCATTGCAACTGTTATGAAATGACCTATCACTCTGTAGTGTCCTATCTGTATGGGACACCTCATTTCTGTGTACCATTTTTCATCTCAGGAGTGTGGATGAGAAGGAAGAAATGTTATAAACCTATATGAAAATGTTTTAGATAGTCTTGCCTTCTAAATGCCATTTATTTCCAGAGTCATTTAAAATAGATTATGATGAGAGACTTTAAGATGCACCTGTGATTAGAATTTTTTGGGGGAAAAACTAGTCCAGTCAATTGACTTCCAAAAAAAAAATCTAAAAAATAACAGCTTATATGATGTTTATACACATCATAAAAACATCTCTGTTCTGCTCCACATCTTTCTCAGCCTTTCTCAGCTTCTCAAATAATATTTTCTAAATAAGTAAGTAATAACAATCAATTCTTCTGCATAGACCTGCTTGGTCTGTTCCCAATTAAATTTTTATTAGCAGAAACTCAGCACTTTCATGTAACATACAGATTCTTGAGAGAGAATACCTATCAAGGTGATTATGTGCACTGCACAGATACAGATGCTCCTGAGCTTGATTCTGGCTGCTGCTGTAGCTGCTCTATGCTGGTATATCAAGTTGTATTACATCAGTTTGCAACAGGCATGAATGTACCTAGGGAAAAGTGAGTCCTCAAGAGTGAAAAGCCTGTAGCTGGAGACTGGCCATATGGCCATATACCAGAGACAAAACTCATGCCACCTCTGAAATGTCACCTAGCCAGCTCCTGTGTTAAGGAAAAGGCGTAATACAACATATCATTACTTTCTCTCCTTTGATATCCTGTGTTAAGCAAAGCTCAACTAAAGCCAAGACCTGTAGTTACCATTTTTTGTTCACTGGTGCCTGGGGGGCTTTTTTCTTGTTTACATCCTAGCAATGTCTTCTTTGTGTCTGATGTTTTCAATGCGAGCTTTTCAATTTTATAAACATCTAATTTGTTACCTTCCTTCCCATGGCCTTTATTTTGTTCAAAATTCCATGCCTCGTTTATAAATGTAATTTAATTATCACCGTTCCTGCTTGTAATTAGACAGCAGAATTTGCTTCAGACTTTCCAGTTGTTCATCTTATAGTAGACTGATTTTTAAAATTGCTATTTATTAGTGCAGGATCTATTCTCTCTTTCCAGAAAATATCCTCTTGTGAGATAACTCAGAACATTTTGGCTTAACAGATTCATATCAGTATATCTCTAAAGAAAAGTGCAAGAATAAAGCCATTTTTCTGTGACATCTCATATGTCATTTTTACTACATTTTAAAGTAGGTATTTTTTCAGTGCCTGTTGATCTAACTGCATCTGTTTGCTTTTCATCCTCTAATTTAGCTCAGGCTGTAAACTGTCCAAGTAACAATTTGAGTGATGCAGCAACAGAAGGTGACCCAGATTACACAACACTGTACGCTAATGCCAAGTCTTCTTGTCTAATGGCAGCTGCTCAAAGCTTTGTCTTATTGCAATTCACATTCAGCATACACAAATCAAACAGCCTCCTCAGACAGACACGCATCCCGCCTGTCTTCATTTTAAGCATGTTTAAGAGCTGCTGCTTTACATAAACATACACCAGCTGAGGCCACTTAGCCTCCTTGGATTTGATTTAGCCAACATCTCTCAGCCCTCTGAGAAAATTGCCAAAGAAACCCACTGCCATTCTCAGCACTTTGCATGCTTCTCTTTTTGTGGAAGTTTGCTGTAAATATTTTCTCTATTAAAAGTAGTTGAGTTTTCATACTCTCTCAAATATATTAGTTGTTTAGCAACTGATTCCTTTGGAGTTTTAATCAAAAAGTCAACATTTATATTATAAAATAATGTGTACTGCTAAAATACGTAACTTGTACAGATGTAGTAAAATATTATGTATTTAAAACAGCTAAGTTTACGTATACTGGGTGAATGGTAACAAAATGCAGACTTCATAGCTAAAATTTTATCAGAACATTTTACTGCCATGCTTTCAGTATGTGAAACAAAATAATAAAAAATGCCTTCGTTCTTCTTTTAAGGCAAAATATTAGTATGAAAATCAGGAAAGCCAACGCACAGTGAATTTATGCAACTTAGCTTTCTAGAACCAAATCTTTTTGGCATCTCCATCAAATGTTTAAAGTCTTCTGACAACAGAAGCTTCCTGCTGGAAGCGCACATCTTCCAGTCTACCCAGAGGACACGTCAGAACAATAAGAAAAAGAACCAATCTTACTTTTTAAGTGGAGGAGCAGGAAAAAACTGAGGTAGAAGACGAATAGAGAGTTAATTCTTGAGTGAGCCATGTTCATCCTGATAGGACATCCTCTGACAAGTTGTCTCTTCTCCAAAAGGCTGGTGCTGATCCTCACAGCTTTCTCCTCATCTCCAGCGCTAAGGTGCCACCAGCAGCACCGAGCCCACCACAGCCCATCGTTGCCCGTGGCCCTCAGCAGCCCGCTCCCTGCAGACTTTGATTTGGAAGGCAGTTGTTCTTGCTAAGGTTTTACTTCAGCAGGTCCGAGTGATTTTTCAAACCTGGTGCAGATTTGTGTGTGAGCTGGACTGGAGTCTTGCCCGGCTGTCAGCAGCGGGAGTGTCACAGTCTGTGCGGTGTGTGGCTGGCAGGGCAGGCAGCACTCTGTGCATGGAAAGATAAAGAGCCTCCTGCATCATCTTCTGCTGAAGCTCCATTACATCACGTTCCTTCTGATTCAGAGTATAAACCCTTCGTGCCTTTTCACATGAAGTCTGCTAACAAAAACTTTGTGTTTTCTGCATTTTTTTTTTCTGTGTCATACCTCATTAGCAGACGAAGTAAAAAGATGAAACACTCCCACTTTCAGTCTTTTTGTAGTCATTTATTACTTGATTCTCTTCCAGAATCTTAGCTACTTAGTTAGTTTGTTTGTTGGGGAGGAGGGGAAGGGTCGTTGTGGTTTTCTTGTTTGTCTTTTAAACTGCTTTTAGTTTGTTTAGGGGTTTTGTTGAGATTTTCTTGTTTATTTTGTCTTTTAAGCTGGTTTTAGTTACTTCTGTCATCTTTTTTTTTTTTAACAAAATAATATAAAAACTTGGAGGCGCTATCAGGACCTGCTCTCTCACTGTAATTTTGAAGTAGGAAGGCCTTTCATTTGCAAAGTCAGGGAAAGACGGAGTTAGATGGATAAGAAAAGGGGATGGTGCCAGGGGCCAGACCACTTCTTTCTGGCCACATCTGCCTTCAGTCAGCCCAGTGATGCAGCAGGAGCCTCCCCCCAGGCTGCTATTCCTTCCTTGCTGCACTGCACAGGCACAGGCAATGCCCTTTCTGCTCAAAGGTGCCTCCATGTCTGATGCTCATCAGCTGACCTGCAGCTTTGTTCACAGAACGCAACAATATCGTGTAAATGTGTATGCTGATGTTTAAGTTCAATAGTCTGAGTTGCCTTTAGGATAGCCAAAAGAGGATGCCAAAAGAGATGCTTTTTCATCCTGTTTGAAACTTCATTCTGCCTTTCTCAATGCCTATTTCAAATTTTTCTTCTTTCTGATGAGCAATTCATATCCCAACGTTTAATGATGAGCAGATTAAATTAACTTACCACTCCTCCAGAAGTTGCTGAAAGAGAAAGGTTTGAATTTCTGTGGTGTTGGTACTTTGTGAACATCATTTGCATGCAGTGAGATGTAACATCCGAATGTATTTTTGATACTTTCTCAGTATCTCTTCATTTTGATGAGATTCTGCAGTTAAATAAGTTGTAGGCTGTGCCACTTTCTCGGAGAAAAGGTCTTGTGTTGAACATTCTGCTTTACCTAAGTGCTGTCCTTTCTGTTCTGATTGCTCCTTTACAATAATTGCAGTGCACTGTGGTATCAGACTATACACACCAGTGTCATGTCCTCTAAAATATTTTGCTGCATCTCTGGCAGGCAAACTTCATCACCTAACATCTTTTGTTGCCTGATACAAGCACAGTTTTCAACTTTCAGATGACAGCAGCACTAATTAATGGCGTGTCTTTTGCCTGTCACTGCTAGATGGTGAGACTGTTTACTCATCCAATTTAAAGTGCAATTTTTATTAATGTGATTCTGTGCCAAATACAATTACAGGTGATTTTCTTAAGTAATTAATCTTTTCTAGTCTGCAAAATGCTGCAGTATTTTTTAATCTAAACTCTAAAGTGAACAGAACTAGTGAAGCTAAATATTCCATATAAAATGAAAAAATTCCCTTGAAAGTAGTTGATGCAAATTTAAAAATCATTTGTAGCTGATTAATCTGAACTTTTTTTTAGTAGGTGCTTTTTGGTCATTGGCAATGAAAGCACAGGTAAATAGTCAGAAGCAGATGGATGATTTCATGGAAGAGTGAAACCATGATACAGATAATGTTGCCTAGAGAGACGCTGTGGATATGCAAAACTTGGTGGCACTGCCCTTCCTGGGCAGACTGTTTGAGCTGAGCCTACTTTGAGCAAGTGGATGGACCAAAGATCTCTGGAGGTCCTTTCCTACGCATATCATCCCGTGATTTTCTCAGCATTAGATTTTCTGCACAAGCTCCAGCCTGTTTTAGATCAGTTCCCAGTTTTGTATTCCTAATGTAGAAAATCTTCTGCTTTATAATATGCTCTTGTCATTGTTTTTTTGTTTGTTTTACTAGAATCTTTGGTTTTCTTGCTAGTATTCAGCCACACTTTTTATTTTCATCTTCTGTTAAGTACTTGACAAATTTCATCACAGTTATGTGCTGCTGTTCACCTTTTGTAGAATTTCACTTTCTGAAAAATCTATGAAACATGAGGCATGAAATCATCTCACAACTCAGTTGTGAATGTCCCTTGGGCCTTCAAACCACTAGCAGACTTCTCAGCCTACACTGATTCTCTCATTCAAGCTGTCCTGTTGAATTCAGATAAACATATGGAAGATGCTTTGACGCTCGTATGAGAAAAATGAGCAGAATTTGATCTATAGAACGATAGCTGTGTCCAAGGTACATTGTAACAGATTCATTTTAAACCACACATTTTTAAGAGAAAAGCAGTAGAATTATATTTATCTCCAGCTAAATGCAGGTGCCCCCTGTATGAATTTAACAGCATGCATAGATACTGTCATCATGATTGGGGCATTAGAACATATTTCTTATGAACTTCTTGGGAACTCAGGATAATGGAGCCTGTTAGAACAATGGATCTGACAGTCCATCTTCCTGTTCATGATATTGATACCATCATTAATAAGCACAGCTTACATTATGTTTAGATTGCAGTTCTTAGGATGATTATGAATGGACAAACCAACATGAATAAGGCTAAAGAGAGAGTTGCATTGTAATAGGAAGTTGTTTACTTCATTAACAAAACTGCTACAGATTCATTTGCATTTTAATTAGGCATCTTGCATCAAGAACAATTCTATGTGTGTGAATTTCACATAACACTTTCGAAGTTTACTGTCTTTAAGATACATTAGGAAATTTCTTTGGCCATAGAAGCTTTTCCACAGATAAATTCTTTATGATTACATTTACCTTAGGTTAGTTTGTGAATATTAGCTTTGAGCTTCCCTTTCTCTGTTGTTAGCATGTACCATTATTTTCTATCCCCTTTGTGAAGTCTTGCTTTGCTCTTTTGCTCCTCCTTGGCCTGAGCAGAACACATCCTACCAGAAGGCCCAGGCAGAGCATGGGCTTTCTGTTTTACCAATCTGCAGACTATAAATGGCTTGCTGAAACTAAAGGGTTGTATTTTACAATGCAAAATTATTTTGCAAGCTCTGCCTAGCCTTTTGCTTCCTTAAACACAATATGCGTTTTAATGTTATGAGCACTTTATTGCTTTTCTGTTTTCCACATAGCCATTTTCCAGCAAAGTAATCTGGGATTTCTACCTGCTAACGTAGAACATGAATGAACTGGAGATTACAGAATTGTCAAGCCAATTCACTCAGATAAATCTTGTTTGGGCTGTGACAGAAATGGTGGGAGCAATGATCCAGCCACTGCTCTAACAGTGCATTCAGCCACAGAACTACAAGCTGTGGTTGCTGGCAGCGGTACATGCTCTGGGTCAGCCACTAGTCCAGGTCCTGCTGTTCAAATCATTGCATTTCTGGAGAGGATTTTAAGCTGCTTTATTTGGGTTGGTTTGTTCGTTTGTTTACATACAGAACCTCTCCTGAGTATTTTACACTAAGCCAAAACAAACGATTCTGTAAGGAACTGCAGGATTCTCCTGGGACTTGCGGAGCTCTGTAGCGTGTGATTCACTTACCTCCATCTTTGATGAAATTTGCCAAATAACATCTATTTATTGTATAGCGTGTGGCTAATACCACCAGGGAAGCAGTTTCACTGGCAGATGAATGCAAGGTCGGGCCTTGTCAACGCAGATGAAAATTTGCAATTAGTATTCTGTATCTTACTGCTAATGGACCGTCTAATCAGGAAGTTTGTCAGTACCAATAATCTTCCTGTGAGCTCCACGGTTACAGGAGTACTTGAAAAATGAAGCAAACAGTGTTTTTACAACAGCACTGATATATTAAGCGCTAAATAGTTTGCAAATTTATATTTTACCTCTGTGCTTTTCACTCTAGCAGAATAGATATGTTGGCTACTGCAATTTGCAGGTAGTGCAGTTTGCAATGGAAATGCAGAACACAGTACTCATCAAAGAGAGTCAGTTGTAACAGGGAAATAGAGAAGTTTCTTAATTTTTTCCAATCTCTAATATCAATTTTTCCCCTTTTTTTCCATTCAGTTATTGTATTGCCTATTTGCATCAACGTTTTTAAAAATGTCTGATGATTTGAGGCTTTTTAATTTACAGGTTACCAGTTGAAGGATGTGACTTCCAGAAAGTGCAAAGCAAAACTTCCCTGCAGGCATCTCTGAAGTATCTCAGCATGGGTCTTGGCAAGTATTAAATTCCTCTTGAAAATGTTGGCCTCTGTGCTAAAGCATTGGAGAATATTGTAGTAACAGTAGGTAGTAGTAAGTGCCCCAAAGGGATATCAAGTTCCTACTAAGTATTGGTTAAGACAGCATTCATCTTAATGCCAATGCACTTCTTATATGGCTGCACTTCTGTACCAAACTACATTCTGAAAGACTGTCAGTTTGAATTATATTGTTCACAAGGTAAAAATGAAATATTCTGGCTTCCAAACTTGTGTTGATTTAGAATATTTCACACCTATTTTATTCACTAAGTGTGACTCTGACTTCAGTGACGAGGACATACATGTAGGTGACATGATGTCACCCTGTTCCCATACCACTCAAAGGAAAATATCCCCTGGATGTAGATGGCACAGCTGGACCTCTGAGCATCATGTTGAATGTGATGGGGCAAAGAGTGGGTATTACTGTTATAATTTATCTATGTTCTGGCAGTATCCAGAGGCCAACTTATATCACCAGGCGGTTTGCTGCTGACTTGAGTCCCTTAACTGCATCTTAAATTTTCTGGGGGGGAAGGGAGGATATGCTGATATCTTTGCACATGCTGAACTTGATCTTGTTTTAGGTATCAAGATTTCTTTTGGTAAAAAACAAAACAAAACAAAACAACCATTTTTATTAGTAACTTCTTCCAAAACAGCTGTGGTTACTATGTTTTTTTTGTGCCACCAATAGCTGCTGAGAGATTTTTTGTCTTAGAATCCGTGACTTTAGCAGCTGTGTTCACCACACACTGCTTTGTGGAAATCGGACTTCTCCCTACAGGACTTCTGAAGACTTTTGCCTCAGGTCCTCAGCTAACCTTCAGGAATAACTCACATGCTTAAATAATGGTAGGTGCTGAATTTAGGGGGAAGTTCTTTACAAGGAGAGTGGTTAGGCCCTGGAACGGGCTGCCCAGGGAGGTTGTGGATGCCCCGTCCTTGGACGTGTTCAAGGCCAGGTTGGACGGGGTCCTGGGCAACCTGATCTGAATGTGTGTGTTTGGTGGCCCTGCTAGGCAGGGGGGTTGGAACTACATGATCCTTGAGGTCCCTTCCAACCCGGGTGATTCTGTGATTCTGTGATTCTGTGTGATTCCGTGCTGAGCTCTTCTGAAGATGTTGTCCTGAATGTTGCTAAAGAATAGAAATGAACTGTAGCTTAAAGACACAGCTCATACAGCTCTCTCTTTCCTTAAATAAGATTAATCAGAATGAGTGATGAATGGCAGAATCTGACCATTGAAGAAGGGGTCAAATGAGCCGTGTCAACCCTGACCAACTCCACTCAAGTCAGACTGCAGTATTAATTTAATGAAGTAGATTATTAAAATATATCTGTACACAATGCTCTCTTTAAGTAAGGTGAGAAATCAATATCTCAAAGTAAATTATTACTCTGAATTGCATTTTGATATGATCATCGCAGCTGGCTAACTCGTTAAGCTATGGAATTAATTTTCTGAGGGCCATGCATGCAGAACTTAACGTACATGTTGTTTATTAGCAGCTGTGCAGACCAGTGGTCTGATAGACTGCACCATTTGTGACCGATTAACGTGATTCTGTAAGAGATTCTGTAGCTATTTGGCATTTATCTAAGACTATATTCTTCTACGTTTCAGAAGTCCCACTGATTCTGAAAGTAGTTGTTTCACTTGTAATTCGAAACGGGGAAAAAAAAAAAACAACTTTTGTACGTGGGCAAAATAGATGCAAATCTCACAGGTTCTCTACTGATAATAAGTAAAATGTATCCACCCACATTTATGCACAAAAGTAAGCACAAGGAGTTTGGGCTGTATGCTACTGTAAATGGGAGCTGTTTTCCAAAAACTGAGCAGCAGTATGAACATATGCTCATCTCTCTCAACAATACAGTCTTTGAAGCAGAGCTGATGAGGGATTTTTGGAGCCTTTTAGAAGGAAGAGGTGGGTTTTGCTTGTTTGTTTTAATTGTCTTCTATTCAGAATTATCTGGGAAAATGTTTTGGCAATTTTAAAAATATAACCTTCTGTCTCATTGTTTTTTCCCTTTTGGGCAAGTAAAATAATTTTTCAAGTGCTTTCAAAAATTTGAAAACTAAGTTAAGATTCTTCCAACCAAACCTTTCAGTTAATCCAAATCACTTCTTATGTGAAATATTTTCAGGGTAATAAAGATTTCACTCTTTGGTTTAACAACAGGAAAGTATTTTCAGAAAGAAAGAGAAGCATCTCACTTTTATTTGGAAGTATCTTCTCCCTGTCTTGCTTCAAATGCTCTACTGTAAGCCAAATTTAAAAAATGCTCATAAGAAGAAAGGCGTTAGCTGTGTGTCTTTAAGAAAGGCACCCAGGCATCTGTGAGCCCTTTCACCCCCAGAACAGCATGTATAGTCATAGTGAGTGGGACTGGTGACACAGCACTATTGTTAACAACAGAAGTGTTGCACAAAATTTTGCACTTCAAAATGATCTGAGAGAATTCACATTCACTCTTCCAGAAGAAATGTTGCTGGCCTTTTATTTAGAAGTGATACAGTGCTGTGTGAATTTTTCCTAATAAAATAAAACTAAAACCTGGTTGTCCCCATCAGCTTTTTTACTGGGGAAGTGTGCTTTCTGAAGTGAAATAACATCAACCTTGGGAAAATAAGTAGCCACAGCGGAAGAGACATGTACAGCTATCCTGAAAACCAGAATGCACTGAAATGGATTTAGACTCAGCATGCCGTGTTGGTACATTCTTGTTTGTTTCATTCTTATTTTTATTTTAATTTCGGAATGTCACTGTAACAAGGTGATTCTTACTGAACTGTTCCATAGTGTTGTGCTTTGGAATGACAGAATGATGCCATTATACTGCTACTGCATCCATTTTCACATTTTACAAACTCTGCTGTTATGTGTCTTGTTTAGGTTATTTTTTAAAATACCTTTTCTGTTGAGATTTTGTGTGCAAACTGCTTTGACTACTGGATGCATATTGGATTGCTATCTAAGCAGAATTAATTAACATTTTTCTTCTATACTGCTTGCTTGCACAATGCATATGGTAATTGCTCCTTTTTGACTCAAAGCTGATTTGCTTTTTTAGATTTTTGGATCCTCACTTATACCCTAGTGATGCTTCAAAAACAAATGTAATACATTCATTATGTGGCGCTTTTTTTTTTTTTTTTTTTTTTTTAAATCATAATGAGCAAAGTAATACAAGGCATAACCTTTCTAACAGCAGCCTTTCATCCTGACTGTAAATGCACTGGCAGTGCATCATAGCTTATGTAAGTTGGGCTCGGGTGAATGAACACACATAGCTAGAAACACTCATATAATCCTAAAACATTCTTCAGTTTTTAGAATTGGATCTCTCTTGGGGGAAAAAAATGTGTTGTAAATTATACATAGCCTTAACTTTATAATTCAATATAAAAAACATCTAAAAATTATATGGATCGTGATTAGGGAGAGTACAGAATAGCACTGTAATCTCCTTCTACACCTTGAAACACCTTGCTTCTATAACAGAGATGGATCTGGATTGCCTGACAACCGTAACCATGTGAGGGCTCAAGACAAAGGAAACAAGAAGGGATCTGAAAAGCCCCAGTCAGCACTGAGCTGATAGGCCTGTCTGACTACATTTTACTTCTAGCTGTCCTTGTAATTACATATTGGACATTATCAGGGGACAAAAGGGCTTAAATAATGTTGGTAATTTTGTCAGTTTCACGTGCTGCACTTCTAACAACATACCACTGTTGTCCTTCTCTTTTTTTTGCCCCAAATTCTGTTTTCTGCCAGGCAATGCAAGTGTGGTGCAACTGTGTGACTGAGTGGTTCAAATACCACAAAGCATCTGTCACATCCAGGCCAAGCAGCCACAAGCTGGCTCTCATTGCACAACAGGTGCTGCGTTACTTGTATAGCAAAAGTCATTTTGGAGACTGTAAAGGAATTCTGTTCTGATATCATGGAGAGGCATGTGAAAGAGCTGCTTTGTGGAAAGAAGCATTACTATTTTATTTGTAATTCAACATGTTTATGTCCAGGCATAAGTAAACTGCGTGTGTTGCTACATTCTCTAAACAAGTTATGCTGGATAACTGATGTGGGGTATTTAGCTCACGTGAAACTTAGCATTAACATGGATAGATTGCTTATAACATTAAAGACAGGGCTAATTTAATCTTATTGTAAACTTGGTTATTCAAAATTAGTTCTGTACCTTTTCCTTCTGCTATCATAAGCAATGCACTCTTTAGACCCTGGAGGGCCACAACTCGGTAATAATCTGAACAAGAATTGGCCTTGGCACACTCAATTATTCAGCTCTGAATCCTTACAGTAAAATATTTAATCCTTCGGTGCATCAGTCTAATTCTGTGTTAAATATGCCCTCAAGTTTCAAAGTAACGTAAGAAACTCCCTATGTCTTTGCAAGAGTACTAGATAAAGGACCTGGGATCCTCAGTGTAAATCAGCACAAGACCTTCACATGAGGCTTTTCCTGGCAGAACTCCTAACTTCATGTTCTCTATAAATCTGAAGGGCTAGTCTGACCCTCAGGTTTCCACAATGAGAGAGAATATATATATTAAAAGATTACTAATTTTTAAAGAAAAGCAACTACTTTTCTTAGGGATGAAAAGCAATGTCTATGGACAGCATGGAGAGACAGAGACCAGAAAGGCTCTGACTCTTATTCTATGGCCCAACAAACACCACCAGGTCTGACTGCAAAAAAAACCACTCCAATTACCTAGCACTTCTACCCAATGATTTAATTGGGCCTGTCAACTAGGGATAATTGGTTTCTGGTTGACTGAAAAAAGTGACAGTGACAACAGCTCTCTGCTTCCCTTCATTACTGAAATTCTTGTACTATATCAGGGCCTCACCACACAGGGCATTCCTGCAGCATTTACAGGTCCCTAGTTGTGCAGGGCAATGAAAACACAGCAATGTCAGACATGCAGAAAACATTTTAAGCTGTTTACCACATAGTTTTTCATGATGCAAGGATTTTTGAGCCAAGATTGTTTCTGTAGAGTGAAGTCTGGTTTTGCTTGTTTTACTGGAAATTTGATAGTACTGTTGCAGCTGTGACAGTCCAAGGCTATAAACAAAGCAAAGTTTATAGGGAGAGGCAATACCTTCCATTAATCCAGCTGATATCACTGGAAAAATAAAGATAATTTGGAGCACATTAACTCTTCCTGAGGTCATATACCCAAAGCTGGTCTGGTTTTACTTCAGATGGTCACGTATACTATCTGAACTAATAAAAGTTGTTGCATTTCTCCCCAATTCTTGCCTTGCTTATAGGAAAATAAGACTTTGATACTAGTGATGAATTAGCACAGAAGCTCTAATTTGTTCTTTTGAAAACATGGTTAAAACAATTGATGTAAATCCTTGCTTCTTTTCACGGCTTCAGAATGGGGACCACAGCCTTAAACGACGGCAATTTTTGTAGCAGTGCTTGAAGTTTTCCATCAGCAGAGGAGAATACCAGGTATTTCTTCTGCTGAGATTTTCTCTCATTCAGCTTTTCACAAACTCTCCTCCTTTCCTGTAGGCTGTCAGGCACCAGAGGAGCTGGCGGAGCAGGGAAAGGCAGCAGTGCCACAAGTACATATACAGGTAATTTCTCTTTATCTTAAGGCTTCTATTTTTCAAAGTGCAAATGGAATGCAGCAAATCCTTAAATCTTCCTGTAGACTTTGAATCCATTGGTTGCTTAGTTTTCCAATGGGCTGACTTTAGGTTTTCTCAGTTTCATAGTTCCACATACAAATCTTAAGTGTAAACAACAGTGGAGCTATGATGATGATGAGTCCTAGTCATGCATTGACGTATACAACTACTATTCTTCCACAGCATAGCTCTAAACAGAAACTGAGAACAAGCCTAATGTTGAGAAACATTTCAGTACATACTTTAAACTTCAGCCTTATTCTGACAGCTCTGAATTTCTTGTTCCTTCTCCATAATAATGGTCTAAGGTCTGTGCTGGATCAGAGTTCCATGAGGAAGTCTGCTTGGTGGGGTCTGTAATAGCTTTCTGCCACGTCCATACTGCACTGACCCCTCACAAGAAAAAAAAAAAAAAAAAAAAAAAAAAGAAAAAGAAAGAAAGGAAAAGAAAAAAAGACAGCAAAAGCCAAGTCCGTTGTTATTAAATCCATACTTTTGCTAACACATTTGAGAGTGAAGTCTCCCTTCTCAGCAGAATCTGGAGAGAGCCCAAACAGGGGTACTGCTCTGCCCTTCTCTGATTCAGCTCCTTGGATGGAGTGAGGCAGGCTAATAGAGTAGGAGGCAAATCTGACCTCCTCCTCTACACATTTCAGTTGTTGCTCTTTGAAGAGGAGATGAGGAGAAGCCTGATCAACTGGATTTGCGTTCCAAACACCTCTAACAGTATGACAAGCCTCCAGTTGATTAGCACCCCACAGAGACCTGAATTGAGAGATTGGGGTGGTAGTTTCATGGCCTACTTGATCTTTCTTGGCAATGATTCCAGCTTTATTCAGCACTGTTGGCTAGAGAAACTCTTGGAGTCTCTAGACAGTCTCATAACCCTTTCACTTCAAGACTAATTTAAAACATTTGTGTGTATGTGGTGGCTGTCGATAAAATACAGAAAAATTTCAGACTAGAGGAAATATAGGTTTTGTGGGTTTCCCGTAGCCCACACATTACTGCTGAAAGGAAGGGAGAGAAGACATCTCTGGGGTACAAAAAGCATGACTGACAGTCTGGGTCATGTTTCAGTAATGTCATAGGAAGTGAACCCACAGCAAAGTAGCTCTAAAATTCCCAGTGAAATAGGCACTTGCCTAAATAAATGTCACAGCCAAAGTGAAGGCAGCAGTTTAGAATGTTTATGCTGCTAGATTTATAACTGGGTATTTGCAGTGGATAGCTGTTAAAGAATATGTTGGAAATAAATGGGAATTTCTTAGTGAGGTCTTAAAACTTGCAGCTAGATTCTTGAAATCAGAGATGATTCTCTTTACGCTTGTTGTTTAAAATGCACTTGATTCAAGTATCTGTCATAGTTTCGTATCTTAGAAATGAAGATTTTGAGCTGAAGAACAGGTATTTTAAGCTGAAATTTCATCTTCTAACGTCAAACTGTCTTGCACAAAGCTACTTCACAATTTCCAATATTTTAAGAATGTTTGTGATTAAAATACTATTTTCTTGGAGAAATCTATGCGTGTATTTGCAAATCGCAGCCTCACAGACGTGAGCGAATGCTTTTTCTTTGACACTGTTTCTCTTTATTTAACATAAAAGCCAGTCTTTTTGTCTACGTGAATATTCCAGTAAGTAGCAAGAATATTCAGCATGAATAGGTATTGGGACAAAAAGGATTAATACAGTTAAATTTTGCCCTTACCATTTTAACTGTAAAAGAATTCATGCTGAAAGTACCACCATGACCTGAAAGTTCAAGAACATTTTGTTTCCAGAAGATAATTACTGTAGCAATGCCAGCCGCTGTAATGGATCACTTAGCACTGCGTAATTTTCTTTGAACTAAATCCTTCAGGTAGCATAAAACAGGAAGAAAGAAAAAGTGTTATCTATATTTCAGCTAAGTCATAACTTCTGCTGACAATTAGTCTGGATGCTCTGCAGACTTCCAAGAACCCATATCGTGTTCAGCACAAAATGAATAATACTAGCAACCAATATCTGAGAAGGTAGTTATCTAGAGGAAAAACAAGGCAGAAGCACATGCTAAAGGCATTGAATTTAATTATTAAAGTGGAATGGGAAGAACTTTTTCTGACTTTAGGCCAAAGTCAGAGGTCCAACTTCTGTTTTTAGGAGAACACTGGAAGCCAACTCTGAATTCTGCTGGTGAAAGGAATCATACCCACAGTATTTTTGGTTGGCCATAATTCTTTATGTTTACCTCTCAAACCAGGCACTAGTATTGCTTTCAAATGAGAATATTACTGTAAATGACCTCCAGTAACAATCTGACTTTTTGCCATTGGAACATCTCCCAGGTTTACGCAGAAATATAAAATCTTACGTAGAAATAAGGATGTTGACTATCCGCATGAATATTTCCACACCAGGCAACAGGAATGGAAAATTCTGGTCCTTGATAATTCAGTAAAGACTGAAAAACACCAGAATCCCACTACCACAGGCACTGACAAGCAAGCATAGCTCAGACCTGCTCTGCACAAGTCTCCGGCCTGGTTACTCCTCAAGGAAACATACTGCTATTGGCTGCTCTTACAACTTAACGATGCCTGTTTTTATTCACTTCAGAAGCAGCCTTTGAAAGAACTGACAGATGAAATAATTTAAAAACTGACTTTACTGTACAATTACAGTGAAAAACGAATTTGAGTGTTGGATAATTCTAGACTTCAATAACAAAGCGAGCACAGCACAACAGCCACGAGGTGACGAATACTTTGAGAATGTCCGGTATTTATATTGGAAGAAAGAAAGCAGTGTAGGAAGGTCAAGCACAGCTCCTGGGTGCCACCCACGGCTGATGAACAGCTGCTGCGGAGCGGGACAGCTGCTGGGCCCTAGGTTCGGATCCCGCGCCCCCGTCTCCTTCGTGGTAGCTCGTGATAGCGGTGCCGCTCCCACAAGCTGCAGCCAGCCGCTGCCCGCCGCTTCTAGCCCAGGAGAGCCGTGAAGGAGTGCTTAGGAACGCGTAGGAGACGCTGTAGCCGCCAAGTGATGTTACAGAGAAAACGCTATTTGTAGTGTGGAAGTTTCAAGTCACGCGCGCGGGGCAGCTGTTGAAGCAGAACGCCACTCGCTTTTTCACGGTGTTTGAACGCTGGGGCTCCCCGCTGTCGGAGCAGCTGTTTGAGATGTCACCGCGCCCACAGCAGCCCACCAACCCAGCGCCGCCAGCAGCGCGCACCGCAGCCCGGCCGGCAGGGGGCGCCGCGCGATAGATGGCATCGGCGCACGCTCGATAGCGGCAGCGTCGCTGCCTCCCGCCCGCTGGCGCGGGGAGCGCGGCTGCGCGCTGGGCCGGGACCCGGAAGCGGCGGAAGCGGTCGCGGGGTGGTGCGGTGCGGGAGCAGCGGCGTTCAGCGGCCGAGCGCGTCCACGGAGCGCCCGGCGTCGCGCTGGTGCGTGGGGCCGCGGCGGCGCGGAGGGGGCGCGCCGGAGGGCGAGGGAGGGCGCGGCCATTTTGTGCCTTGCTCGGCGGGCTGGGAGAGCCGGTGAGGGGGGCGGGCCCGAAGCGCCCTCTTTGCTCCCGGGCGCGGTGCCTTAGGGCCCCGTCGCCGTCCTTCGGGCGAGGAACCTCGGCCCGAACCGGGGCTTCGCTGCGGGTTTGCCGGAGGGGAACAAAGGCGGCGGGCCGGGTGGGGCCGGGCGAGGCGGGGAGCGGCCTGGCGTTGGCGGTGACAGGCGCGGGGACGGGGCCGCGCCCGGCGGGACGGTGTTGGAGGCTGCACTCCGTGCGGGGCTGTAATAATAATAGCGCACTTGGTGCGGTAAGAATAGCGCGCTGCCGTCGCGCAGTATTTCACGGGCTATAAGCGTCTGCGAGGCTGCGAGCTGGCCGCGTCTCCTCCCGCTTCTAATAATAGGCGGCAGCAGCGCGCTCGCTCGGAGCCGTGCGGTGTGGCGGCCTGCAGTGGGATGGGGCCGTCCGGGCTCCGAAAGTGCTTCAAGTGCATTTAGAGCTGAGTGCGGTGTGGAGGGTCTGAACCTGAAGGGAGTTATAGCTGAGTGCCAAATGTTGTTGTTGTAATTCTTTTGCAGATTATGAAATTGCTGTTAGGAATTTTCTCGAGGAGGTCTGGCGTGGAAGCAAGTCTCCAGGGGAATTCTTTGTCAGTCACCTATGAAGCTCCTGGTTTTAAAGTTGTGCTTCTGCAATGAAGAAAAGGAGACGGCTCGCTGCAAATGTAAACGAAAAGGTTCGCCTCGGCCATGAGAAAGTTGCTTCAGATCAGATTCTTGTAGTAGACTGTGCCCAGGAAATTGTCTCCAAGTCTGCAGAAACAGCTCCTGCAGATCAGCTTGAATCTGCCCCAGAACTTTCACCCTCGTCAGAACAAAGGAAGCTCCTAAGCTCCTTACAGTACAACAAAAACCTGCTCAAGTACCTAAATGACGATAGACAGAAGCGTCCGTCATTTTGTGATTTGCTCATAATCGTAGAAGGAAAAGAATTTAGTGCTCACAAAGTTGTAGTGGCTGTTGGGAGTAGTTATTTTCACGCCTGCTTAAGCAAAAATCCAAGCACTGACGTCGTCACGTTAGATCACGTAACTCATTCTGTCTTTCAGCATTTGTTGGAGTTTCTGTACACCTCTGAGTTCTTTGTATATAAAAATGAAATTCCGCTGGTTCTGGAAGCGGCAAAATTTTTAGATATTATCGATGCAGTGAAGTTGCTGAATAACGAGAGTGTTTCTAGCATACAGTCCGATGTGGTAACTGACACACCTACACCTGTAGAAACGCTAACCGAGCTGACTGGTAAACTGTTGAATAGTCATCAGTGCACTTTCTGTGGTCGAAGTTTCTGTTACAAGAAGTCTTTGGAAAATCATTTGGCTAAAGCCCACAGATCCCTTTCACTGGAGAGAAAACATGGGCTAAAAATGGTTGAGAAAGCAGGCTTTTCCACTCGACGGTCCACGAGAAACCGTAAGTGTCCGGTTAAATTTGATGATAGCGATAGTGAAAGTGATGATGCATCTGACAGCAATTTGGAAAAAGTCAGTTCTGACAAGGAAACATCTGATAGAAGTGAATTTGAAGACAGTGGAAGTGAATGCAATGCTGATGAAGAAGGACAGGAGGAAGAAATGTCAGGTGAAGATTCAGACACTGAAGAGCAAAGTGAAAAAGAACATGATACTGAGGAGGGTTCCGAGGTAGCTGATTCTGTGGGAAGTATTCCTGAAGGCTTAGCTCCGGTCATCGTTCAGAGCAGTAACAAAAAACTGCTGCAGTGTCCCAAGTGTGACAAAAAGTTTGATCGAATAGGTAAGAACATGCAAGTTGGGTAGCTCTCTTTCCATTATTCCATGTGGGAATGCTAATTGTACAGGGGATAAACAGAGCTGTTTCACAGGGGGTGAAGATCAGAAGTTCTGGGTGACACCCTTTAGATCACAGTAAGTGGGAAAAGGACCGTTCCTCCTAGCAGCAGGACTTTTTTTCTTATAATAGCCTCGTTGTTTCTTTCATCATTTTGAAAGTTTATACAACGGGAGGTTTGTGGTGTGTGTTAGTTCCTACTTAGAGCAGTGTGTTTAGCTTGCTCTTGTTCTAAAAGTTGTTCGATACAACTCTTAGAACTGATTTGTTGTCCTGATCTGTTTATTTTCTTTGTAATTGACTATAGCATAAAAAAACATACTTGTGAATTATTTTGACTCTTCTGTGCAACTTGTCATTTTGAAAGTACTTTGGTTAGTTGAGTTTATAAACAGTTGTGTCTTTAGTGTTATCCACATTTTATAGAGGGGATACTGCAACTGAGGTGAAATTAATTTCCCAAATCCAAAGTTACGTAATAATAGCTGTTCAGTATTAGAACATCAAGACTTAACCTGTACTTCAAATGCCATGTCTTAAAATTAAAGGAAATCAGGAAAATTTCTTGAGATGACATGTTTTCTTTAAATACTCAGAAGCTATTGTGCAGAAATAAATGGCTTGTGAAGATGTAGTGTTGTGTGTTTTGAATTTTCGTGCATTGGAGGCTCTTTCTGCCCTTTCGTGACTAAAAATTCTAGGTTTTCTGCTCAAAAAAAAAAAAAAAAAAAGAGAAATAACATTAACTCAAGGGATATATGCAGTATTTCTTTGTAAGCTTGTATTTCCACAGGTTTTATTATTTGAAAATATCTTTTTTAAAAATACCAGTTTGCTGGTAAGGTGTTTCTTGTTCTGAAAAGGCACTTCACAGTCAGTGTAATGAAAGTACTGAGTATGTCTGGTGCTTGGGGAGTAGAGTAGGCTGTAGGGTTGAACTGGTGGGATTCAAAATTCTTGCACGTGTTTAACAGTAATACAGAGCAATTGTATTTTTACTCTTAGTTTTACAAATAGCTATGATGGAAGTGTACGGAGGAACCTTGCATGAAATCCATAAGTGATCATCGTGCAGCTTTCAGTGGCGTAAACCAATAGAAATCTGTAGATGTGTGTGGAGGTACCTAGACCTTGACTGAATTATTCTAGAATTTAGAATCAACCCCCAAGCTTTTGTACTGTACATGATACCTCTTCTATTTATGCTAATAAATATATTTTTTTTTTCTGTTGTTATGTAGGCAAATATGAGAGCCATACTCGTGTACACACAGGTGAGAAGCCTTTTGAGTGTGATATATGTCATCAGCGCTATTCAACGAAGTCCAACCTGACGGTGCACAGAAAGAAACACTCTAGTGATACAGACTTTCATAAAAAGGAGCACAAGTGTCCCTACTGCAATAAGCTGCATGCAAGCAAGAAGACGTTAGCAAAACACGTGAAGAGGCAAGTATGAGCTAATTTGACACATGTTTCTGAGGAATTGTTTGTGCAAACAGCATTTTTTTGCTTTATTTATATAATTGATTCTAAGTATCTTTTCAAAGGCCCTAGGGATTAGCAATGTCAAACTAACTTGCCACGTAGACTGCATGAGAACTGGTTAAATAGCAGTTCCACAGCAGTTCTGTAACTATTACAGTACCATAGGTTTTTAGGTAAGTATTAGAATGCTCAGATTAGCTATTAGAGTCAGTCAGAACACAAGTCTTCATAATTATCTGTTTGGTTTTTTTTTTTAATTTGAAGGAAGGATGAAAGGCCATTGATTTTATATGTTGATACTGTACTGTTGGTGATAATAGGTGGATAAACAATTTCTCCCCAAATTCTTTTAGATTAATAAATTGTTTATGACAAGTCTAATTAAAGGTGTTCATATTTATGTATCACTTTTTTCTCTTTCTTTGTAAATATCCACAAAGTGTTCTAGTTTAGATGTCCTTTGTATCACCAATTGTCCTATGAGATTCTAAAGGAGTCTACGGCCAGCACTGTTTTCAAGATACTTGTGCTTTTAGAGCTGCTTAATTATGATTGTCCTGTTCTGCTGTTTGGTCAACTTTTATGGCATACAGAGTTTAGGAATTGATATTTAGTACTTGGGTGATCTTCATCTTACAAAGTTAAGAATGCTTTCTGCTGCTGTCCTTTCCCTAGGTTTCATCCAGAGAATGTGCAAGAATTTCTTTCTATTAAAAAGACTAAGAGTGAAGGTTGGAAATGCGATGTAAGTAGTACTGTAGTTTTTTCCTGTAGGTACTAAGCTGTTTTGTGACCTGAATGCTGAAGTGAAAATAAGGTACATGTTTCTCTGAAATTTCAGCAAGCTTTATAAGTATAAGCTTCTTCCTTATGTGTGGATTTAAAGGCTGAATTTTGTTCTTTGTGTTCAGTTTGTGTCTAAATAGAGCACCAAGCTGAATTCTAAAATAGTTTGAAGGGCCTGTTTTTTCATGTGATTAGCTATTACTTTTATGAAGTGCATCAATTTGCGGATGATTAAACTTGAGAGTTATGAATACTTAAACAATGGAGTATTTGTTCTTCTGTTAATTACACACTTCAAGCACTGACCTTAAAGTATATGTTTTAGGAATGCTTTGAAGGTGTACGTTAAGTATGAGATGTTTTTTCATTTAGCTGCACATGCATGTCAAGAGAATTGTAAATTTGTGTGAAATCTATTTCTAGATTTAAAATCATAGGATACTTTCCATCATTTTCTGCAAAAGTGTGTGTATGTGAAATGATATCTACTGTAAAAAGGAAAGTGCAGAATTTCCATTCATTTTCTATCTGCTGCAGATAACGTTTTAAGGTTTTAAATGTGGTTTTCTGTATTTAAGGTAATCAGTATGCGTTCATTTTTGGTCAGGACAGTTGTTTTTGTCCAGCTAGCTGCTGTAAGCATCTGTATGTCTAATACTAGGTGCTGTAACACGATATAATTACTAGTCTTGCTTTGTTTATGAACTTTGGCTTATAAACATACTGGAGAAGGTTGGGAGATGTTAGCTGTAAGGATGAGTAGTGTTCATTCTGCTAGTGACTGCAGCATGGTTGGAGGTATTGCATGGCTGCCTGAGGGTGTGCTCTTCCAGACGAAGTTATGTTGTATGAACATATTACAGATTCCATTTGCTCCTAAATAAGAAACGTTTTAAGAGCAGGAATTAATCGTACAACTGGGTACAGGGAGATGACTGCCTATCTCTGCTCTGCCCTCGTGAGCCCCCATCTGGAGTACTGTGTCAAGGTCTGAGGCCCCCAGTGCAGGAAAGACGTGGCGCTATTGGATAGTGTCCAGCGGAGGGCCACGGAGATGATCAGAGGGCTGGAGCACTTCTCCTGCAAATGACAGGCTGAGGGAGCTGGGTTTGTTCAGCCTGGAGAAGAGAATGCTGTGAGAGATCTCACTGCTGCATTCTAGTATTTACAAGGGGATCATAGAAAGGAGGGAAATAAACTTTTTACTAGGGTAGTCAGTGATAGGATAAGGGGGAATGGTTTCAAGCTCAGGGAGGGAAGGTTCAGATTAGATGTTGGGGAAGTTCTTTACTGTGGGAGTGGTGAGGTGCTGGAACAGGCTGCCCAGAGAGGCTGTGGATGCCCCATCCCTGGAGGTGTTCAAGGCCAGGTTGGATGGGGCCCAGGGCAGCCTGGTCTTGCACCAGATCTGGACATTGGTGGACCTGCCTGCGGCAGGGGATTGAAACTTAATGATCCTCGGGATGCCTTAGAACCCAAACCGTTCTATAATTCTATTCTATGATTCTGTGAGTTTTACTTTAATAACAGCTAATAATTCTTACTCCTTTAGGCTTTGATTATTTTAAAGTTGCGTATATTCTGTGTCTCTAATGCATGTTTTGAGGTTATATTTTTCTGTTGGGATTTGTGTTCTCTCTTTAAAAACATGCTATCAGATAATTTCCCAGTCGAAATAGGGAACAGGTATGACACTAGTTCTACAGTGGCTTATGCTGCAGAAGAAGCTTTTATCACTGTCCCACATAGGTGTGTGTTTTATTGTCTGAAAACAAACGAAAACTGTTTGTTTTGTGTATATATATATATATATATATATATATATATATATATATATAATTTTTTTTTTAGTAGAGTTGATTTCTTTTCAGGAAAAAGAGTGCTAAACATTAGAGTTGGTAGAAAGAGGGGAGGGCTGAGTGTGTGGCTGTTTACAGGATACCAATATGTTAGTTTGATTTCATTTGATCTATGTCCTAATTTGCATAGCGTAATATATTAGGATTTATGTAGACTCAGGTTTTTCTCTGCAGAGAGCAGGTGGAGTAAACTGTTAAAAGTTGATAAATAAGGAAAAATCCTGATGATAGTGGAAGAATTTTTGATAAAATATATTATCGTTTTAGATTTGTAAGAAGTCCTTCACTCGCAGACCTCATTTAGAAGAGCATATGATCCTTCACTCTCAGGATAAACCATTTAAGTGTACCTACTGCGAAGAGCACTTTAAATCCCGATTTGCAAGACTGAAACATCAAGAAAAATTCCATCTCGGTATAGAAACCTCCTTCTGACATGTAAACAATAGATTTAAAGTAAAACTTCCTCCACCACTGTATGTCCTGATCAGTTTGGTTTCTAATTCATCCACCCCTTTCTTTTCCAATTCCTTCTCTTTTGGATTTTATTTTTTTAACTTTCTGTTCAGCTGTCTTTTTGAGATGTTGTATTGTATCTACATCATTTCTATTGGGGGGGAGGATTAAGTTTTCTTCTGTGTTTTAAGAGCGTTTTGTTTATATTGGTTCTCGGCTGCTGAGTCAGATTCTCTCTGAAGTTTTCCAGAGACCTTCTTCTTACTACCAGATATTTACATCAGCTAGGAACTAGGGAATACATGGTGATAGCAATGGGAATTTGGGTTTTGGAGCAGTTAAAGTGAGCTTGAATGTTTTGACTAATCATTCTAATTTTTGCTTTACAGTCATGATACTTTCAAAATAACTGGTATTAGGAATAAAGGGGTAATTCAAGGAAGTTTAATTAAACTGCACTGACTGTGCTAAACATCAGTCAATTCATTAAAGAATTTTTTTCTTTGATTTGTAAATTGATCAGGGTTTTTACGAATCACTAATGTGTGTATCTTGTTTGGTTTAACTGACAGATAACAATACTGTGTGTGTCTGTTTACCATTAGGGCCTTTTCCCTGTGACATTTGTGGGCGACAGTTTAATGATACAGGAAATCTGAAACGCCACATAGAATGTACTCACGGAGGAAAGAGAAAATGGACATGTTTCATCTGTGGGAAATCTGTTAGGGAACGGTAAGGAAGTGCATGACATTACAGAAATACGCAGCGTAAGTTCTGGCTTTGACTTTTTAATGTAAAGGAAGCCATGTCAGAGGGCTAGTAGGTCAAAACTCAGTGTAAGAGGCACAGGTAACACGATTTACTGATGACCAGTGACAACTGTGCGTAATGTAGTTATGAAGCAGAATTTTATTAAAGATGTTTTACCTGTCACCCACTTCAGTTAGGGATCCTGTATTTGCCAGAACATCTTGCATTTGTTTGGGAAGAGTTTTCTGCCATAGATCTCTTGGTAAATGCAGTGATGAGGACAGGAAGGCAATGAGCACTGGTGAGAGTGGCTGAGAAGGAATTGGACTTCTGCAAAGAGTTTCAAGGAAGATGGAATAATAAACTGCAAAACCTTTGCTACTGTTTCAATGGAGAAGAATGTTGTTAGTTTGGCTGTTTGGCAACACTAAAGTCCCAAACGTTGACTAATAAGTTCTATTTTTGTTCACATGTATAAGTAGCATGTAGTAGCAAATGCCATAAACTTTTAAATGCAGCGCAGTCCCTCAGTGCCTTGTTTCCACTTGGAAACCATCGAAATTAAACATGCATTTCTGTTCCAGGTATATGAATTTAAAAATGTAAGTTTTCATTAGTCATTATCATTGCTTCAGTGCAGGTATTAATCAGTGCAGTTTTCTATGAAAGGATGTCATCTTCAAACGTTTCCAAATAGTGACTTATTTGGGTTCTGAAATCAGTCAGCTGGTGTTTTTTTCATTTGAAAAAAGCGAGCTTCATGTCAGTGAATAAGATTCCAGTGAGTTTTCCATAGAGAATATCTGTTGAAAAGATCGAAGTTTATCTATGCTGGAGCCTGTTTTCTTGATTTATTTTCTTAATGTCTGATAAAGTTGTCTGGAATAATTACAAGAAGAATGTTTGTCCCTAACAGATTTTTGTGATGGTGTGTGTTATCTAGTACTTTAATCAGTAGGGTATACACATGTTAAAAAATTCTAATGCAATAATGAAACAGTGAACAAACTGTGAAAGACAGTCTTACAATTCTGTGAAGTTCAATTTGAACTGCAAGAGTTTGGTTTTTTTTTTAAAAAAAAAAAGTCAATATATATTTATACATTTCAAGTTTCATTTAAGTTATGCAATGCAGTTGAATATTGAAACATTACTGCTTTAATTAGAAATAACTTTTTTGTGTAAAATGTAGAATATCCTAGACTAATAACATTTTTAGTAGGAACTGTAATAGATGGAAGAATTTTCTTTTTTGTTTAATTCATACACGTACCAGTTCTGTATACTGAATTTTATTTTTCAATTCCTTTGCTGAAGAAGGATTGCTACTGGCATGCACTTGTAGTTCTTTGCTCTTTGCAAAGGCAATAGTAAAATAAACCTGCAAACATATGTACTTACCTATATACACAGAGTAACTCTGTACGTTTAAACAAGTGCTGTGAAGAATTAAGTTAATAGATTTCCATGATCTGGATGTCCTTCCATTTTGATAATAAAGCTTAGAGATACATAGTGACATATTACTTAGAAGATACTGTCAGAATTGATGTTTTTTTCAAAGTATGTTGCCCAAGCATATGCTGGGATGATGTTTTGTTTCTGTGGTGATATTGTGTCCAAACTCAGCTGCTTCAGCAAACTGTAGAGGTCTGGGATACTATCTTTGGATGTATGCGTGTATGTATTTGCATAAATTGAGACAGTTATTTGGGTATGTTTTGATCTATCCGAACTAAACTGAGAAAATGAAGACCTATTTTACTTCAAAGTGGCAGTGACATTGCTTAAAATTGAATTCCACTGCCTTTTTAAAACAGAACAACTTTGAAAGAGCATCTGAGAATTCACAGTGGAGAGAAGCCTCATCTTTGCAGTATTTGTGGGCAGAGTTTTCGTCATGGAAGCTCTTACAGGTACAGATTTTTATCAGATACATTGCTGAAGTGTCTAATCTGGTGATTTATTCACTTTGTCAGCATAATAATTTATACCGTGTTCTGATGTATTCTAAGAGCATTAGTACATGCTTTAATTGTGCTTAAATTTGGAGTGTGCATTAATAATATGTGAGAAATCATTCATTTTTTAAAATACAAAACATCTGAGTGGTTTCAGCACAGAATCCCATATGAATTTTGCATTAAAGTTGAGTACTGTGCATTTGTGAAAACACTTGAATCTTTGTTAATCGGAGAGAAATTAAGTGGAGGACTGAAATGTTGTGTTAATTAATTTTGAATGTGAGACTTGAGCTCTGTCCTCTGTTGCTTTTTCAGAGTCATTAAGAATATTTCAACTAAATGTTATTTCCTGGTATTTGCGAGAAGCTTTAAAAAATGAATTTTCGGATAATTCTGCATTGAAGTAGCAGGACGGATTATATTAACAAAGTTGTGTTTGGTGGCCGTATGACTATAAGTTTCTTAATTTTGAGCAGCGACGTGAAAGTAAATTTGTCTCCGTTGTAATACAGACTTCACCTAAGAGTCCATCACGATGACAAGAGATATGAATGTGAAGAATGTGGGAAAACATTTATTCGGCATGACCATCTGACAAAACACAAAAAAATACACTCAGGTAGGCATGTGCTTTGAAGATAGTCTCAGAAACAGCTACTTTCAACTGAACGTATTACAGATTCTCTTCAGTGTAAATCTATGTGGTGGTTTTGACCAAGTGCCTTTAAGGTCTGCTTCAGTAGGGTTAACCTTACGTGTTCTCCAAGTTTATATGCTAAATGTTTCCTCCATGTTAACCTAGAAAGCCAAGGGACAGTCAAAAACATGTAACACCGAATTGCTTTAAACTATAATAATAATAAAAAAAGCAAAAGTGAAAAAGGAGGATTTTTTTTTTTAATGAGTTCAGATTTCTTTTTTTTAATAGCAATTTTGTGAAACTTTAATACCACAACAAAGAAGCTGTCACAGTCTCTATCATAGTTTGAACGCTGATCACTTTAATGTAAAAGCATCCAAGAGGTGTTTCTAAAGTTCTCTGTTGTGGAGAAGGAGGAAGAAAGGAAAGTGGTGGTTGTCAACCCTGAGAACGGCCAGAAAGAGATTATCTGAAGGAAGAAATAGAAATAAAAATAAAAATATCTCCCAAGTGTATTAAGTCAGGAAATGTTACAGAATGTATAGGCAGAGCAAAAATTCACTAGGCACTTTCTTAAAATGGAGTCCAAAGGGAACATGGCCTTCTACTAGGCAAAATAATTCATAGGCAGCATGAAAATATGAAAGTGATCAGAGTCCAAGCTTCCTGAGCCTTTTCTTTGAAGGACGGCTTCTTTTTTAGTGTTCAAAATCATAATGTTTGCTATAAAATAAAGAAATCTTTTTTGAAAACTCGAGTACAAAAAAAAAAAATCCTCTTTTCTACTCTATTTGCTTTTTCCCCCTCTAGAAAGTTACATTCTTTGACTGTCCACACTCCTCCTACTTACATGAGAAGAAACATTCTGCCACTATTTGGAAGATCTCAAGATGACTAAAAAGAATCAAGATTCTTTTAAGCAGCAGAATAAAAGAAAAAGGTAACTATGTAAATCAGGATAATAAGATAAATGCTGTGAAGCAATTCTAAGTTCTGAAAATTAGCGGCTGAAAATATGTTTAAATAAGCTTTTGTAGCTTCTGAGGTATTGAATATACTACATTTCCAACTGTAAAGAAGAGAGTAGATTCCTAGTCATTCGTTCGTACGTCTTGTACAGTGAGGTGAAGTGTCCCTTAACTCATGAAAATGAATTTGTATGTAGGAATGAGGGTATGGTCAGTTATACTCACAAACAAGAAATGGTAAAAATCTTTGCTCTGATAGAAATATCCTACTTTTTGAACTTTGTTCTTTGGTAACAGATAATCCTTTGGTATAAAAATCAAGGAAGGTATGGAAGAGTTTGATGTGGATCTAGTCTATTTGTTACAACTATAACTCTTGGACAGTCAGTAAGTTCCAGAAGGTTTAACCAAAATGTATTGAACTTTGCCTTTAAAGGTGAAAAAGCACACCAGTGTGAAGAATGTGGGAAATGTTTTGGCCGTAGAGATCACCTCACTGTTCATTATAAAAGCGTTCATCTAGGAGAAAAAGTTTGGCAGAAGTAAGTGTTGGCAATTCTAATAACTGCATAAACGCTTCTGCAACATAACTGGTTTTGTTAAGACTTGCATGTTTGTGCAGAACTGTAGTTATCTATGTGTCTGTTATGGCCATTACCTTTGTCCTTGGTAAAGATACCAGTATAGTTTGAAATGGATGTCAGAAAATTGCCTTTGCAATTGAAGTGAGTCCTTTTCTTTGTAGTGTAATGAAGTGTTAAAAAAATAAATAAATAAATAAATAAAATTTTAAAAATCAAACTATAATTCCATAGAAATGTATCAGATAATTGTTGTTTTGGTGTTGTTCTAAATTCTAAATGAGTGGTTTGTTGTAATATTTCTCACTATCATTACATACTAATTAAGAGTGAATTATTAGACATCTTTAAGCACTGTGATAACTTCCACTCTGACCTATCTAAGAAGCTGGAAGTAGACTGTTGATTCTGAAAGGAGGTAAATACTTTGAAAACCTACATATTTCTATACATTTAAAATGCAGCAGGGTTTTTAAATTATTATTGAGTTCCAAAAATGAGCTTTTCAGAGATGTCCAAGTAAACAGAAGTTATTTGTTTTTCAAATAATGTATTTCAACTGCTTGTACTCAGCAGTGTGTGGAAGCCTTTATGTCTATGTTGGAAGCACACTAAATTGTCCTATCATTCTATGCTTTTTTTGTGAGGAGTTTTTTGGTCTTTTTTTGTTTTTCTTGGTAGCCTGTAGGCTGAACCATTCCTAATAATTAATTTATGGCATAATTGTACCAGAGTGAAAGCCTCGAGTGGGTTTAGTCAAAAATGGTACTGAAGGACGTATTTGGGAAAAGGAAAAAAGTTTTAGTAGTCTTTGCTCCTTGAATGTTAGTTGTCAATCCCAGGAGAGAATATGAGTTTTAGTTTGGGAGAGCTAATTGGCTTTACTGTCACTCAGGTGATGAAAAATATGAATGTAACATAATATGAATGTAAGGAAGTTTGGAAACCTGGATTTCCATCTGTTTTGCAGTTAAAGACTTCAGAAAGGACTGTGCACATAGTTTTTTCCAGAACTACTAACAGTAAAGCTATCTAACATGAAATATATATTTTTCTTTAAAGATATAAAGCAACGTTTCACCAATGTGAAGTCTGTAAGAAAGTTTTTAAAGGAAAATCAAGTTTGGAAATGCATTTTAGGACACATTCAGGTAAAAAACAAAAATGCATGGGAACTTATTTTTGTACTTCAAAATTAATGGTATTGCTTTAACTTACTACAGTTGTTAAGCATTCAGAGTAAGAGTAGCAGAATGCTGCCGCACTTATTCTTCATCATATGTGTTGGCTCTTTCTGAGTACTGCCTTCTGAATACGTGTAACTTGAAATATTGAGAATTCTCAGCACAGGTTTGTGGTATGTCTCCACACCCAGACTGCCTGATCAGTTTAGAGGTACAGAGAATACTGTGTTTCTACTGGTAATCTGAACAAGGATCTGAAATCCGTTTGTGGAAGGGTTTATGTCTTCAGAGAAAGTCATCGTCCTTTCAAAATGTGAAGTATAAACTAAGCTTATTTAGTAGTGGTGCTATAACTGTTGAAAGACAGGTTTTTTGGCTTGTTCTATTTTTTCTTTTGTAGTTTGCTTTATATTCGGATTGTTTTTATGACAGAAATCCCAAATATTGGGAGAAGGGTTTGTCAGTATAACTTCCAAACTTTCAAGGGCTCCCTTGATTTCTGAATTGTTGAAATATGCTCTTTGTTTTCAGCACGCTCATTTTATGCTGGGTTCCTATGCTACGTACAGCTCATCTATTTATGTATAAGGTGGAGTTATTCAGAGTCAATTATCTTTACATCTTTTCTTTGCTTCTTTGTAGGTGAGAAACCATACAAATGTCAAATCTGTAATCAGTCTTTTAGAATTAAGAAGACGTTAACAAAGCACATGGTTATTCATTCAGATGCTCGACCATTTAATTGCCAACACTGCAATGCAACATTTAAGCGAAAAGACAAGCTGAAATACCATATTGACCACGTTCACGGAACAAAGGCAGCAGAAGAGGCACTGACATCTTCAGAAGAAAAACTAGTCTCTTTGCCAGTACAGTACACTTCCGATGACAAAGTTTATCAAACTGAGGCTAAACAGTATGTGGAACAGTCCAAAACATATCAGTCGGAAGCCAAAACTTTGTTACAGAATGTATCTACAGAAGTATGTGTGCCAGTGACTCTGGTACCGGTTCAGATGCCTGATCCTCAAGCTGATCTAGTACAGCATACTACTCAGTCACATGGCATTCTTCCTCCACAGCATGAGCAGGCAGATTATCAGCGTGCGACAGATCTGTCATTTCTAGAGAAATATACTCTTACTCCACAGCCTGCAAATATTGTTCATCCTGTAAGACCTGAGCAAATGTTGGATCCTAGAGACCAGTCATATCTTGGAACTTTACTGGGGCTGGATACAGCTCCTACTGTACAGAACATTTCAAACAATGAACATTCGTGATCAGAGCATAACATTCCACCTAATTTACTAAGCCATTAGCCAACAGGAGGCTGATATGGCAATTAAGATTTATATTTTGTATTTTATTTGGACTCGTGAGTCTTCTGCATAGTTTTTGGAAAAACAGGTTTGTTTACATGATATTTGAACATTTAGGCACACTGATGTATACAGAGAGTGTTTCTTGTGATTTTAAGAGTTTATAAAATATTATAGATGGTCTTTTAAAAATTATGCTCTGAAATATCTTTTAAGGATAGTTGCTGAGAAAATGTAATTATGTACCTGCCTATTAATTTAAATTTTTTTTTTTTTGCCTTTCAGCATCTCACTGAGTTAAAGTTATAAGTGTAATAGAAAGCATACTGGAAGAAAAAGGATTGTATCAAATTCATTAGAAATGGTAAGCGTAGGCAGTAATACAAAACACAAACTTCAAATTATGTTTCACGTGTAAATTAAAATTGAATCCTCAGGCATCTTTGGAGACTTTTTAAATTTCTAAAGACTCTGCAGCCTTTAAGTTAATGGAGGGAGCTAGATAATTCTGGAAAGTGATTTAGATATTTCAAGAACACAAAACATGGAACTGTAAAGAACACCAGAAGTATAATTAGGCTACCTACATTTGGTCTGTTACTTGTTCCTTGGTCTTAATATTGACTTATGTATGAAGATTTAGACAATACTTTTGTCTAATTTTCTGCCGTTAGCACTATGCAATTTTAGTATACATTTTTCTTTTTCAGTCATGTTTGTTTTCTAAAGTGTGTCCCACACTCTTAAGTTTGAAAGAAATGTCATGTAGCCAATAGACAGTCATAAAGAACTGGCATGACTTATCCTTGTTAGAGCATCAGTTGTACCAGGATCCCCCATGTTCATTTTCAAATTATCTGTGATGAAGAAGTTTAAAGACAGTTATTTCCAGTACAGCACTCAATTGTTTTCTTTAAAAAAGAGATAATCACTAATCATAAATCTTTTGTGAGTTGCTAGTGATTTTTTTTCCACTGTCTTGTGTTGTTTATAAAGCAAAATCAAGCTCTAGAGAGTATGCTATTTCTTCAGTTATTTTTAGCTTTTTCTTTACTAGAAGTAAGGTTAAAAAAAAAAAACCTATTTTTAACTATAAAGTCTAGTGTAATTTACCGTGAAATCTAGTATAATTTAATCTAGTGTAATTTAAGATCATTAAGCTTTCTATTTTAAGCCTAATTTAAGTCTTTCTTCTTTGTTTGTATTGTGAAAATTATGCCAAAGAAGATATTGGATATCATTTTATAACCTTCATTATTGCTCACAAGAATTACAGTCTAAGGTAAATTTTTCCCCAGCCTCCCCAGTAATCTGCTATTATTAAATTATTATATTAAAGTATCTTTAAAGTGGGTAACTGGATCTATATGAATTATTGTAACTGTTGGATTTTTCCAGTGACCTGAACACAACCAGTCTGTGTTGAAAAGCTCTTCTATCATCCCTTTTCTGTAAACTGTAAACACTGAACCTTTCAAGTCCTATTTAAATACTTTGGTGTGAGATTATTGTAGTTCCCATTTACTTCAGTGTTGAGCAGTTTGCAGGAGAGGGGCCAGAGCTGCCTGAATGTTCATACTTTGAAGCTTGTGCCCTATCGGATTCTTAACACACCAAAGATTTCTGTTAGCTGTTAAGTAGTGGCAGAGTTATAGTATTTTAAGTGTTACCGATACTTAAATAGGACTTAGCCAAAGAAGCACAATAAAAGTCCTAAACTTTAAAAAGTTCAGTTTTTGAAACAGGACTATGTATGTTTAACTGTTCTATGTTTGTATCTCTGAAGTAAAATGTGGAGCTGTGCTCTGGGAATGTTCAGACTGACGTGCTGTAAATATATCTGGTAAGAATCGAAATACTGGCAAATATACAGCAATAATGAGGCCTTTGAATGCCACTTTCTGAAAGGACACTATCAAGTACTATACTTCCTGCTTTCTAACTCCACCTTTATCTCCTTTCCTAAACAAATCATTTTTCATCTTTACACTCCATGACTTGGAAACTACTGTTTTATCTGTAGTTTTCAAGTTTACATGTATATGTCATATTACCATGTGTTGTGCAACATGAGTTCCATCATTTGTAATTGTACGATTAAAAGTAAACTGACATCAGTGGGGTCAGTGCAGTTCTCATAGTTAGAAGCCTGTTTATTATTTCTTGTCTCTTCTGGCCTACTATAGAAGTAGGTATGTAGGATTTTGATAAAACTGACTTAAAATTGGTTGGTAACTAATTTGTTTTCTTTTGAAGTCCAGTTCTTTTGCAAGGTGTTCCAGTAAAATATTAAAAGAGAATTTAGAGCACGTTTACTTGATAATGTCCTTTTAATTTGTTTTGTTTTTTGGTGATTGTGCCTTTTACGTATATTCTGATAATGGCTTTTTTCTGTAATTAGTTGATTATTCAGAAGGAGTTAAGGTCAATATCTTCTGAAGGGCTTCATGTTTTTGGATGCCCAACAAGGAACAGATTATAAAAATGACTTTTCAGGAAAAAACGAGCTCTGTCTTCACTGTTTGGATGGCCAGAAATACTAGTCATTCCTGGAAAAGAAAAAACAACACAATATACTAGTTCTTTGACATTCTTTTGTTTGCAGATAATCAGACTAGTTAATGTTTTAACCTGCTGGTCAGGCTGATTGTTGCCAGTTGACAGTGAATAAAAATAGGAAATATTACATTGTTTTTATTTTTAATATCATTAGCTGCAACTCTTACGGCTTTACATCTATTCATGTATAAGCTGTGTAAATTATCATGGACTGGTACTTCATGTGGTGGATGGAAGTAGCTGACCTCTAATGGCAGATGGTTCCTTTTGTTCTGGAGTTGAAGGACAGAGCTCTGAACTTCACATCTGTGTGGGTCAAAACTCCTTAGGTATGTCGTACCTCCATTTTAATACGTGTGTGTACTCTTAACAGTGGTCATATCCTATTAACCCGGAGAGCATTTTTACAATACAAGCTGTGTTGTATCTGACAGTAATTGATTCAGTTCACTGTTAATTGCCAAAGAAGGAAGCAGGTCTCTCAAAATGTCTAAAGAATGATGAGTGGCACATTGAAAGATGTTGGTCTTTTCCACGTGCTGACCTTTGGGGAGAGGGATTGGACTCCACAGCGGTGCTCCAAACTCGTACGTAGTTCTGAGAACTTAACTGCACTCATTCTGTAAACACTGAATTATGTGCATTTTGCTAGACAAATTTAGTAATTTTTAGCTGTTGACTGGATTGCTGTCCTTTTCTTAAAGTGGTTTGTCTATTCAGTTTTATTTATTTATATTGAAATTTACTGCTTGAGCACTGACACTTTTCCTACAGAGGTATCGTTGTCATGGCTTGTTTTTGTTTTTTTGAGCATCAGTAATTGTAATGGTGATGATACATCTTCTGTAAGGTTCTGGTTTCCTTAAAATATTTAGTGCTACTTCAGTCCGCATTGTTATTTGGGTAGCTATTTTTAAAGATGGGTCAGGCCAAAACACTACTGCAAAAGATGGACTTGCCGTCATTAAAGAGCTAAACTTATTTTCATAGTAATAAATATGAAAGAGTATTTGGAACGCTGAGGAATGACTCTTCAGTTCAATTAAAAATGGTAATAGTTATATCAGTGTAGGAACTCGCACAAAGCAAAATGACTGAATTTTGAGAAGGTTAATGGTGGCGATTTTTTTTTTTTTGCCCCATGAAAACAATTGCAAAAAATGTTATTTTTTTTTTCCTATGTTGAGCATACACACATACTAGATTGCACTCCACACGTAGTACATTTATCATAGCATATTAGTGCATTGTCCCTTTTTTTTTTTTTTTATTTTATCATCTCACAGTGATTCGGTTGTTTCATCATATGCATCAAAGAAGAAACTTGCAGAACATAGTGCAGGGCAGTCACTGTGTTAAGCCCATAGCGATCCTTTGCATAGTTCGTAAGAAATGGTTTGGTATAAAGGGATTTGAAGCATTAAATGACTTTTTTTTTTTTTAATCCCCTGGTTCCATTTTGCTCATATTTAAATGTTGGTTCTTTTATATGAAACAATAAGGTGAAAGAAGCTCAATATTTTGTCACTGGTATATGAAATACTGTGTTTTAAATGTGGTCTGTATAGGTTGGTAATTTAGGTGGAAGTCTTTAAAGTTGTCTTTTTAGGAGAAATTATTTGCTGTAAGGAAAAGTTAGAAAGTGTACTGTAAATGTAGGGGTACTCAGTCCAACGTGTAATTTTGTTTGTTATGGAAAAGTAAAGTTCTTTTGTCTTAACATTGCTCGCTTCACAGGGCTTCTTGCAGTGGTGCTTGCTCTGTTTTGCTTTCTGCCTTTTCACTTTGAGCAGCGTAGGAACACAGTGTGGAAACAACACTCTGCGTGTCTTTTTACTTTTACAACTCCTGGAAGATGAACAGAGATGAGGCAACGTTTTTGTCACTCTTGTGTGTGTTACTTTTTATTTTAAAATATTTTGTAAATTAAATTTATTTAAAAAAAAAAAAAAAAAAAAGCTTCTGTTTGTTCGTATGGAGGAAGCGGGGAATACTTTAATGTAATGTTTTGTCGATTTATTTCTGTTACTGTCCCATTTTTAATTAACCCCCGGTGCTGGGTCCGCCCTGCCCCCACGAGGCGGCGCCCTGAGGAGCCTCCCTCGGGCCGCGCTGACCGGCGCTGTCGGCCGTTTAAATAAAACGCCCGGCGCTCATTGGCGGAGCGGCGGGAAGGGCGGCGATTGGCTGACGCGCCGGATTTGAACCGGCGGGCGGAGGTGCGGCGGTTGGGGTGGTGACGCAGCGCGGCGTCCCGTCCCCGGCTGTGAGGGGAGCCGCAGCCCGGTCCCGCTGCGTGACCCGCGCCGGGCATGGCCGCGCGCTCGTTCCCCGAAGCGGCGGCTTGGCAGCTGAGCCCCGCCGGGAACCCCCGGAGGCGGCGCTGGGCCGTACCGCGGCCCGAGGATGACTCGGACGAGGAGCCCGCCGTGCTGGTCCTCAGCCACTTCTCGCGGCCGCCGTACCTCAGTTTCGGCAGTCTGCGCGTCGGCTCCTCGCGTACTCGGCTCCTGGAGATCGACAACCCCAATGCGGAGCGCGTCGAGGTGCTCGTCGATCGCTTCCCGGCCTCCGCCACGGGCTTCAGCCTTGAGCGCCGCCGCTTCTCTGTGGAGGTACGGGGCTGCGGGGGGCACGCGGGGGTTCCGAGCCGTGCTCGCGGGCGGCTGCAGGCGGGGGGGGCCGGGCTTCTCTTCACGGGAGCCTCCGGTCGGCGTGAGGTGCTCCTGCGAGTCGTGGACTCGTGCTGCCCAGGGAAGAGCTTCTTTTCCCACTCGTCATAGAATGGGTTCGATTGGAAGGGGTCTTAAAGAGTATCGAGCTCCGATCTGCTTGCCGTCTGCAGGGTTGCCAGCCCTCGGGCTGCCCAGGGCCCCATCCAACCTTGAACAGCTCCAGGGATGGGTTTTCCATTGCTTCCCTGGGCAGCCTGTGCCAGGGCCTCACTGTAATTCTATGTCAAAATGTAGGATGTATTCTGTCTGTCTGCAAGATGCACAGATAGTTGATTTCAGAGAATGTGGCTTTTAAGACAGAAAAGACCCCTAACGTCATCACATCCAAATGTCCACCTATCACCAATGTTTCCTCACTAAACCATGTCCTTTAGTACACATCTAAAAGTTTCTTGAAGGCCTCCAGGGATGGTGACTCCACCACTTCCCTGGTGAGTCTGTTCCAGTACCTGCCCACTCACTCTTTGTGAGGGAAGAAGGTAGCTCTCTGAAGATCACCTGCAACAAGAAGCTTACAAAAGCAGACTGAAATCTTGCTGTGAAGTATTTAAAAGATCCTGTTGAAATTAATAAGTATTAACTATTCATAGAATCATAGAATGGCCTGGGTTGAAAAGGACCATAACGATAATCAAGTTTCAACCCCCTGCTATGTGCAGGGGTGCCAACAACCACATCAGGCTGCTCAGAACCACATCCAGCCTGGCCTTGAATGCTGCCAGGGATGGGGCATCCACAACCTCCTTGGGCAACCTGTTCCAGTGTGTCACCACCCTCTGAGTGAAAAACTTCTAATCTCTAACCTAAACATCCTCTGTCTCCATTTAAAATCATTCCACTTGTCCTATCACTATCCACCCTCGTAAACATCCGTTCCCTCTCCTGTTTATATATTCCCTTTAAGTATTGGAAGGCTGCAATGAGGTTTCCCTGGAGCCTTCTCTAAGCCAGATGTGCCCAGTTCCCTCAACCTTTCTTCATAGGAGAGGTGCTCCAGCCCTCTGATCATCTTAGTGGTCCTCTTCTGGACCCATTCCAAGAGCTCTGCATCTTTCTTGTACTGGAGGCTCCAGGTCTGGATGCAGTACTGCAGATGCGGCCTCTCTCCCCAAGCAGAGAAAGACAATCATCTCCCTCTCCCTGCTGGCCACCCCTCTTTTAATGCAGCCCAGAACAGAGTAGGCCTTACAGTCTGCACGCGCACACTGCTGGCTCATGTCCAGCTTCTCGTCTGTCAGGACCCCCAAGTCCTTCTCCGCAGGGCTGCTCTCAAGGGCTTCTTCGCCCAGTTTGCATAAACCTGAGATTGCCCTGGCCCCATCATTAGGTTTACATGGGCCCACTTCTCCAGCTTGTCTAGGTCTCTCTGGATGACTTCTCTTTCTTCCAATGTATCAGCTGCATTTCTCTGCATGGTGTCATCTGCAAACTTGCTGAGGGGTCACTCGGTGCCATCTTCTATGTCATTGATGAACATGTTGAAGAGCACTGGTCCCAAGACTGACCTCTGAGGGACACTGCTTGTGACCGGCCTCCACCCTGACATAGAATCATTGATGACAGCTCTTAAGCTGCAACCAGACAGCCAATTCCTAATCCATTGAACAGTTCATCCTTCAAATCCACATCTCTCCAAATTAGAGAGAAGGATGTGGTGAGAGACCATGTCAGAGGTTTTGTGTAAGTCCAGAATAGATGACATCTGTCGCCCTTCCCCTGTCCATTGATGCAGTCACTCCATCATAGAAGGCCATCAGATTGGACAGGCATGCCCTTAGTGAAGCCATGTTGGCTGTCTCGAATTACCTCTATCTCATGTGTGCATTAATGTAGCTTCTAGGAGGATCTGCTCCATGCTCTTTCCCAGGCACAGAGACCAGTAGTTCCCCTGGTCTTCCTTTCTACCTTTTTTAAAAATGGGAGTAATATTTCCCTTTTTCCAATCACCAGGGACTTCACTGGACAGCCATGATTTTTCAAATATGATGGACAGCTGCTCAGCAACCACGTCAGCCATATTGTTGACAGATCTTGCAGTATAAGCATGTGTTGAATTAGTGTGTTTTCCGGAAATGGATCTGCTTAAAGAGGCAGAACTCCTTGTTCAAATGCTCTAAAGATTGGTAGCTTTCACACTGTTTTTGAATTTGACAATGGTATAAAAATGTTTTGATCTGTTTGTATGGATACCTGCACAGAAGTGATTTGGTAGGGCACTCTGCATGAGCAATCTTTACAGCACACACAGAGCTCTGTGGCTTTCTTCTTTATTTGCAGATCAGACCCTCAGTGTTTTTGCTTTTATTCAATGAATTATTCAATGAACTTGTCTGTGTAATCATATCTCTGCAGATCGTTTGACTTAAAAAAAATGATGATTGTGTTTACATTCGGCTAAGGTCCTCAAACTTAGCCTCGGATTACAAGTCCAAATACCATTCTCAGAAAATGGCCTTATTAGATTAATATGTGCAAAAACATCATGTAATCTCTTCCATCTACCTTTACCCTAGTATTATCCTTTCTATTGTGTTTTACATTTATGTGTGTTCTTGCTTGCTTTCCATTGTAATTTCTTCAAGAATTATATGCCTCTTGAATAAAATGACGTTTTTTGGTTGTTTACTTCAATTAATATAATATATTAGAATATATAAGGGTGAGCAACTGACATTTAGAGATGGATTATCACTTCACAGTGTCAAAGCGTGTGTTTCTTCTATATTGTGCTTTCATTTGGTTTGATTTTTCTTATATTTGATGATAAAAAATTTACATAAGCGCTTTACATCAAGCGTTTCTTTCCATTAGTCAGGACAAAGAATATTTGTTTGTGTAACATGGACCCCGTCAGAAGAAGGCAAGGTCAGAGAACTGGTAACATTTGTTGTCAATGGCATTGTAAAGCATCAGGCTGTGCTTTTGGGCGTTGCTGAACAACCTGTGAAAAAAAAGGTGAGTATGTTTTTATTGTCTTATCTAATTTCATTACTTTAATGTAGCTGAAACATACTGTTTTCATTAGTCAAAATTCAATGAAGGATTAAAAATTCTTAATTGTTGTTTGTGGGAGGCCACATTGTATTTCATTTTTTTCAGCAGGTTTGAAAAATAGGTACTGATGTATTGCTCTTTAGAGAATAAAACCCTATTTTTGATCATGGAAATAAATTATAGTGAATTCTGGACTAAATGTGTTGACTTTGCCTTCTTTTTTGGACTATCTTCTTGTTGGTGCTTTTAGTACAGTGATGTATTTAGCTGCTTATTTTATGGCAATCACAAAAAGGTTTTGATTGGAAGTGGTGAAAATTTTCTGTTCCAATCTTCTGCTAAAGGAAAGCTTTAGTCTAGCTTGTGTTGAGCCTTGAGCATTTGCGGTGAGGGAGATTGTAGCTCTACTGTGGACATCCTATTCCTATGTTTAATTTTCTTCATCATGAAGATACATGCTTTCCCCTACACATATACATAAACAGATTCAATCTTCCTCATAAGCAACTTGTGCCTGCTGCCTCTTGCTGTACTACCGTAGGTTCTTACCTCAGAATCATAGAAATATCTTGAGATAGAAGCGACCTTAAAGAGCATCTAGCTCCAATTTGCCTGCCATGTGCAGGGTTGCCAGCCACTGGCTCAGGCTGCCCATGGCCCCATCCAACCTGGCCTTAAATGCTTCCAGGGATGGGGCATTCACAGCTTCTGTAATACCTTCTTCTTAGGTGTTAGAAAACTGCAAGTAGATCCCTCAAGCTTTCTCCTTGCTAGCCTAAATGTTCCCCTTTCATCAAGTCTGTGTCATATGCCTAGGTATTCTTTTTTGTAATTTTAGACTTTAAAAGAAGGTACTAATGTTCACTTCTATGCATAAATGTATGCGGAAAGCCAGCATACTAACATTTATTTATGGTTCTTTTTCAGAAGAGTCTTTGGGATACTATAAAAAAGAAGAACAGTTCAGAAACATCCGTTCCAAGGAAAATTAATAAAAGAAATTCAAAAGCTAAAAACGTTAATAAAACCTTTCAAGTTTCCCAGGAGGCAGATAGACTGAGAAGCCCACTTCAATCATGTGAAAATCAGAATACAGTGCAAAACAGTACATCGCCAGTAAATGAATCTCCTGTTGGCTCAGAAAATAAATTGCCTATCTCTCCTATTGTACCAGTGCTAGAGGAACTTCGTACTACTGCTGGCACACCCCTTTCAATGAGGAGATCTACTACATTCTCAGATATTGCTGCTGCCGTAAATGAGGGGTTATTTCCTGTTATGGACAGCCATAACTTCAATAAATCAGTTGATGACCACAATGAACTGAAATCTGGAAGTGCATGCAGCTCTCCTGGATTAGGAAAACCACTGATTTCAAATGATGAAGTAATTCTTAATTGCACGCTCTCACCTGTTTGTACTCCAGAACATTCATCATCTGTGCCCTTTTTAAGTACAAGGAGATTTTTAAGTCCAGATTCTTTTGTAAATGACAATTATCAAGTTGATGGAGATATAGTAGAGCCACCCGTTCCAATTCTGTCACCTGATCAGTTTGTGAAAGACATGCAATTGTATATGCAGTCAAAAACTCCCAAACCAGAGGCAGCTTTAATATCTTGTACAACAGAGACTTATGTTGTGAAGCAATGTGTCCCCTCAAAATGGAAAAAAAATGGAGACAGACAGACAAGAACAGAGGTTCATGTAGAACGTGTGTTAAATGAAGCCGTTGAGGTGCATAGCATAGATTCCCGAGGGCTTCATCATAACAAATCCAAAGAAAATCACACCACTTGTCCTTCTATAGGGGAATTTCAAACACACTCTTCTCAGATAGAGCAACCAAAAAAGCGCCCAGTTCTGTCTGCCACTGTCATCAAAAGTAAGCCCAATGCTGATGAGAGGAAAAAAATGGGAATGCTTCCGCCCAAATCTAAGAAATGTCTTAATAGCGCAATAATGACATGTGAAAATATGGCGCCATTATACACAAAGGCTGAAATATCTGAACACCTTCCAGTCATAGGTCCAGTTTCAGCTGGAAATAAGTGTCCCAGCGACAAAATAAGCTCATCTACTGAATCAACGTCTTTGTGTCGTAAAAGGAAAAATGAATCATCTATGGAAAAAAATAGAGTTGTAGGCCCGGTGCACGTGGAAGAAGTGGAAAGAAAAAGAGCTCTTACATCCAGCATGGACAGTAAAAAGCACGCTACCGTGAGACCGTCAGCCTTCAAACATACAACCCGAGAGAGAATAGGGCAGAACAAGAAAGCTGGTGAGCTGTACTTTCATTTATCACTTTTGGAAAATGCTTTTGTTTATAACATTTGCATAGCAAACGGAATTGTCTAGCAACAGTCAAGGATATTTCGTATCTCTGAAATGTGGGTCTTTGTAATTTCTTTCTGAGAAATTATCTGCACTGTACAAATTTGAAAACTAGATCTTTGATTATACTATTGGATTCAAATTTACTTCATTCTTTTCTAAATCTTGGTAATGACAAAAACTGGAAAAGTATTTGGCAATTCCTGAGCATGGTAATTCAAATTTACTAGAAACTTGCTCACTGTGCAACGTTGCTGTTAGGTGTACGCTTACCAGTGTGAATATTTGAATCCCTTTCTGCTGTAATGCACTTTCAAATAGTTCCTAGGTCTTACTTGTGCTGCCTGTTTTTTTACTGTCTGCACTGAGTATGATATCAGCTTTCTCCGCAGCTTACCAATGTTGTTGCTGGAAGATCAGAGCAAGCTGACTTCTTGTGTTTCAGTGTGCTCTTATGGTTTCAAAGGGTTCCGCTCCCAGATACGTTTTGGAGTATGAGAGGAGTGGTAACTAAAAGAAGCATTTCATTTGCGAATCTTCCTGCAGTCTCTGTAATATAACTACCAGGAAAAAAAATTATCATGGCTTTGAGATTAAAATAGCATATGCTGTTTTCTTCAGTTCTTCAGACGACCCATTCTGTGATCTGGAATTAGTTTGAGGCTTTCAGTAATGTGGTTTGAGTTCAGGCTCTTTAAGACAGCCTTCATAAAAAGCCACCAGGTTCACATCCAGCAGGAAAAAGCAAAGCTACCCACCAGATTATTTCTGTTCATCCACAGGTGTAATTGTAGATGACATATTTTTTGAATTGCGTTCTTTTTACTACAGTTTATTTCAAAATATAGCCTGTTATTTTAATTGCACGTGTAGATAGTGTAGCAGGTGCTGCTTCACAAAGAAAAATCATATTTCACTATAAAAGTTACCTTTGCAACCAGCCTCAGAATAATCCACGTGAAACCCATTTTTCTTAACAACCAAAATATGCTTAAAACTTATCAGAATAATAGGAGAGGTTGGAATAAGCACAAAAAAAACCCACTTCAGCTAAACATATTGACACAGTCTGTAAACTAGCCTCTTTTTTTCTTCCAAGATAACACCTTGTCATTGGGTGTAAACCGGGAACCAAAGTCCATTTGCAGCGTGATACTTTTTTTAATCCTTCATTTGATGTCACCATGACAAAGAGTTAGCTCTGAAAGTGTTTGTTTTCATACGTTCAGAAAATCTAGGTCTCTTAACCCTAGGTCACTTCATCTGTCAAAGCTCCATCAGGATCCGTTAGGATCAATTTTAACAGTACATTTCTTTGATGTTCTGAAGAACTGTGAAATCAAATCACCCTTCCATGCTCTTAACAGTTCTTCCCTTATTGATTGTAGACTAGATACTCTGCTTAACTTTCTTCATCATCGACAGATTACTGCTATTTTATATGGGTTGGGGGGAAATTACTCCAGTTCTGTGCTGTTACAAGAATTATGAATCCTAATATGGTAAGTTTCACTGACATTTTTAATTGATATTTGTGTGCTCTTTTTAGGTTCTTCCCTTCAGAAAGCATCAAAAACTACCAATAGAATTAACAAGCCCATTGCTGGATTGGCTCAGTCTCACCTGACATTTGTGAAACCGCTGAAAACAGGTAAACAGAATTCTGATATTCAGTAAATCCATTTTCATTGAACTAATTGCTCAATTGCTGCTGCTTGTAGTTGAGACCAACTGGGTAGAGTTGGGATGAAATAGAAGATTGTACGCACAATTAAATAACTAGTAGAAAATTTTGTACCTTTTACGATGCATCTCATAGGAAACCTGTTGTAACACATGGTCCTTTCCTCCTGTTTTGAATACAAGAAGTAAATGCAAAAGGTACTTTATGGGTGTGTTCCCTGTATTGATTTAGCAAATCTGGTACTAGTAAGTTGATCTGGTCAGAAAAAAAACGTGTGTATGAAATGGTTGTTCCTGAAGGTAATACAACTCAACTGGATTTTGTCCTGAGATATGTGCCAAAAATGACCTATGTTCCAGAAGTCATGTTTTTGTCACAGTGCTCTGACTTTATCCATGTTTTGTGACTGAAATTTATTCACTGGTGGCTGATTCACAAGTCACTGGAGATTCTGAAAACCTAGTTTTTTTTTGCTGTAGTGCTAGATGGAGTATCAGACATTAATCTTTTCCATAACTTGCTTGTCATACATTTCAAGAACTGCTGTTCTTTAAATATTGATCGAAGGAGAGACTGACGTTTTGATTTTATTTATTTCTTTTAAGTCATTCCTAGGCACCCAATGCCTTTTGCTGCTCAAAACATGTTTTACGATGAACGCTGGAAGGAGAAGCAACAACGAGGTTTCACTTGGTGGTTAAATTTTGTGCTCACCCCTGATGACTTCAGTGTAAAAACAAACACCTCACAAGGTAAGTGCAGGATTTTCACTTTTAAAGTTCTCAAATTTTTTGTTCATATTAATGAATATCTTAACACTAGTCTTACTTGTCATTTTACTTTGCATTACCTTAGCTCTTATACAAAGAGTAGATCTTGTTATTTCACAGTTCTTATATTTACCTGCTTTTTAAACAGTAAATGCAGCTGCTCTTATCTTGGGAGAAGAGAACCATCATAAAACCAGTGTTCCTAAAGCACCAACAAAAGAGGAAGCATCTCTAAAAGCATATACTGCTCGTCGTAGACTGAACAAGTTGCGTCGGGACGCTTGTCGCCTGTTTACATCTGACGCAATGGTTAAAGCTATTAAGAAGCTGGAGGTTGAGATTGAAACTCGACGTTTGCTAGTTCGTCGAGACAGGCATCTTTGGAAAGATGTAGGTAAGAATACTATAAATTTTCACACTCTCCTGTTTTGTGAGTAGGGAAATGATTGCTCATAATCTTAGTTGGTTTAAACTAAAAGCAATTGTTAGTATGTTTTTCTATAATATGAAGTATTTACTGAATGTAATATCAGAAAATGCTCTTTCGCAGGAGAGAGGCAGAAAGTCCTTAACTGGCTTTTATCTTACAATCCCTTGTGGCTGCGTATAGGGCTGGAGGTAAGTGCAGAACTACGATCTGTAATCAAAATATTTAGAAAATCTAGCAAGCTTTCTAGAAGAGAGTGTTTCAGGTTTCTCTTTTATTTTCTGTTTTATTAGTCTAAGTGGATTTGATTAAGTTATAGCACATTTTCTTTCCCTTTGCTTTACTATAACCAACTTGCATTAAAAGTTGTTTATTAAAAAGGAAAATATTTAATCAAGGAAAGTTGAACTAATTACAGAAGAGCAGGTTGCAGTTAGTTTCACTCCTCAGTGACCTATAGGAAGATGCCTCTAAGTGCAAATTCTCAAACATGTTTTTATATAAGACAGAATGTTCTGAAATTTCCTTTCGTTTAATCTTTTAGTCACTGTTTTAAAAAATGATTTTTAAAGACTAGCTACCACTTACTGTTACAGAATACCAGTACTATTTCCATAGTGTATGACATTCACAAGAGCATATAGCGTTTAAGGCCATTTTTAATGGTTTTGTTTTTTTTCTTCTTTCCTTTATATTAGACTGTTTATGGGGAACTGATAACTTTGGAGAGCAATAGTGATTTTATGGGTTTGGCAGTATTTATTCTTAATCGCTTGCTTTGGAACCCTGACATTGCAGCTGAATATAGACATCCCACTGTGCCTCACCTTTACCGAGAAGGTAACTAGTCTTTCCAAAAATAGGCCATCTTAGCAATTAATTTTTGAACTGCCACTTAATTAGTTCTGTCATTTTAGGCCATGAAGAAGCCTTGTCGAAATTTACACTGAAAAAATTGCTGTTGTTAGTTTGCTTTCTGGATCGTGCTAAACAGTCCAGATTGATTGGCCATGACCCTTGCCTCTTTTGTAAGGACGCAGAATTCAAGGTAAGAGAGATATGGTTTGATGTCTGAGTCAAGCATTGTTCTACACGTGAACATTCTGTGAGTGAACGTATGTTTGTTTGGTTTTTTTAATATCATGTATTTTTCTATAATGAGTCTTGGCTCTTCGTGCTTGTGCTTTTACCTATGCTCTTATTCTCAGTGCATGACTTCATGGTTTTGAAAAAGATTTCCTATGAATGTTTTGTGTCGCTTCTTTAGGAAGGACTCTTGTTACGTTGCATTACCTTGCTTCCTTTTCTAAAGCTAAGCTGCTGCACTGCTCTTAAGTATTGCTCTAGCGTACTGTACTGCAGCTGGTCTTAAACCAGTTTGTGGGTTTCCTGATTTTTCTTCTGTTATTTTGCTGTGATAAGGGAATATGCAACATCTGTCATACAGACTCTAATAAATGTCTTTGCTACGTTTAATTTCCTGTAGTTTTGTACTGCGCAGACAAGCTGTGCAAGACATTTATCTTTTTAAATATTTGTATCTAACGTATATCTGTGTTTGTTTATTTTAAGACAAGTAAAGACATTCTGCTGGCTATTTCTCGTGACTTCCTGAGTGGTGAAGGTGATCTTTCCCGCCATCTTGGTTTCCTGGGACTACCCGTCAGCCATATTCAAACTCCACTTGATGAATTTGATTTTGCTGTAACAAATCTGGCTGTGGACCTACAGTGTGGCATTCGTCTTGTGTATGTTGATACCGTATTATTTTGAACTGTTCGTTTTCCTTATAAAACACTTTATTTGAGCTAAGTTAAGGTATTAAACTGTGAAATTCCCTTTGTTAGGAGAGCAATGGAACTTCTAACCAGAGACTGGAATCTTTCAAAACAGCTGAGAGTTCCAGCAATTAGTCGTCTACAGAAGATGCATAATGTTGATATTGTTCTCAGTGTTCTTAAACAGCGAGGAATTCACTTGAAAGATGACAGTGGTAAGGCCTAGAAATCAGTTATTCTAAGCCCATTGCAGGAGTAGTGCATGTTTTATTTCTTTCTTTTATTTAATAGGTGCTTCAATTGACTGTAGGGATATTGTGGACAGACACAGGGAACGAACATTAGCTCTGCTGTGGAAAATTGTCTTTGCTTTCCAGGTATTACTTCTTTGTGTTTGTTGGGTTTTTTTTTCCACTAATTTGAGGTGAAAGGTAATGAAGATATCAGTCCTTTAGCAACTATTTGTTGTCTGTGTAGGCAGACCATAGAACTATTTACATTGTAAATTCTAAGTGCCATAGAAATGCTATCTAATAGCCCTAACGGTAAATTTTAACATTTTTATGCACGTTTTTTTTCTTGTATACAGTCATAAAAGTTTTTGGAGGAAAAAAAACCACACAGATACTTCTGAGCATATGGTGTTAGGCTGTCGGAATTGATAATTAGACTAAAATAACTTTGGTTTCCAAAAGCTGGTAAGATCTTATTAACTGGAAAGTGAGAGGAGAATCGAATTTTCAATTAGCTTCTGAGGTTAGTCTGACAGGCAGTATAGAGTATTTAATGATATTTAATGAAGTTGTAAACATTGTTCGCTACTGTCTTCTGCTTGCTCCATTGCCCGACTCCAGCACCCACTTCTGCTAAACTGCTCTGTAACCTTTTGCCATGAAAAGGCTGAGCGTGGGTTTAAGTTCTCTGCTTCTTAAGTTCTTTACTTGGTGGAGGATGTTGCCACCTATGTTGGCAAGTCCATATTAATCACTACTGACTTAGTGTGGCAGGTAGTAGAGTAGTTTCTCTTTCTTTAAAAGGCAATACCTACAGCTTCCGCATCCATTCAGCTGTTTTAATGATTACATAAATAAATTCTTTTTTTTTTGTCTTCCATAATAGGTGGATATTCTTCTTAACGTGGAACAGCTAAAAGAAGAAATCAAATTTTTAAAGAATGCGCATAAGATAAAAATGCAGCTGGGTGCTCTCAAGCTTTTTTCAAGTTGTTGCAGAATACAAGAAGATAACACCAGTAGCCCCTCACCTCAAAGTCACGGTGAAAATGTGAAGCTGCTGATGGCATGGGTTAATGCTGTTTGTGGATTTTACAGTATCAAGGTAAAATGCTTATTCTTTAGAGAGCAGAATTCTTTAAGCTATGGAATAACGTCGTTACAGGCAATACTAATTAGTTTTAAATATCCTTCTCAACTTTACATAGTCTGATTGGGAATAACCATCTGTCTGTGGATTGACCTGCAGCTCAGCTCTCCTTTTTAAAAAATATGAGCGAAAGCATACTGCCTTCTCGCTAGTCTCATGCATAAAAATGCCTTTTAGGAAAATAACATTTTAGTTGCAGTGGGTTTTTTTGTTATTATCTTCTGTTTTTTTTTAAATGAGTATTCATCCTAAATGTATTTGTGCATAAATTTTTTACTGTTCACAGTAACTGTGAGAATTAAACTAACGTTTAGGCCAAGAAGGATTCCTCTCTTCAGAGGTGTCTGTTTAGAAGGATTATGTTACCAGCTGTTCTCTCTGAGAACAACTCTCTGAGAAGCCCTGTTAAGACACTTGACTTCACTCCGAATCCTGTCACACCTGATAATCTCTCTGAAGGGCAAATTACAGTCTTTGAAGCTCATGCAAGTTCATTCCTGATTTCTGCTCTGAAGACCTACATGAAAGCCATCTGTAGAAGTTTCCAGAGATCCTCCTGTAGAAACAGTGCTTTCTTTTTGAAGCATTTCCCTTGAAGTTTCACTGTACAGTAATTCGCACTTGTTGCAGGTTTCTTACAGCTATATGACAATGTGTAGTGAATGTTCAAAGGAAGCAATAGTTTCTGTTCAAAATAAGCGATCAGAATTCATGTCTCATCTAGGGCCAGATGTACTGGTTGGCAGCCCCACCCACAGCAGGGAGTTGGAACTAGATGATCTTTGCGGTCCTTCTAATCCAGGCCATTCTGTGATTGATTACTTTCAAAAGTACAAGATATAAACTGGGTGTAGGATTTTCTATCAATGAAATGGTATTGAAAAACAAGGAAACTGTATCTTACTGTATTTTATTAAACAGGTGGAAAATTTCACAGTCTGTTTCTCAGATGGAAGAGTGCTGTGTCATTTAATTCATCATTACCACCCGTGTTATGTGCCTTTGGAAGCTGTGTGCCAGCGTACAACTCAAACAGTAGAGTGCTCAAGAACTCATAAGGTGGGACTGAATTGTTCCTCCTCATCCTCTTCAGAGTCTGATACTTCTCTAAATGTTGTGGAAGGACCATTTGACCAAAGTAAGTTACTTAATGTTCGGAAGCACTTGTAAAATCCATTACTCTTATGCTCGATCTAATCTGACAAATATTTTCTCTTTGCAAAGCTGTAACTGCTTCAGTCTTGTACAAGGAACTGCTGGAAAATGAAAAGAAGAACTTCCAGCTGATCAATAACGCAGTTTCTGACCTAGGTGGAATACCAGCAATGATTCATCACTCAGACATGTCAAATACAATTCCTGATGAGAAGGTGAGATAGCTGTCTTTAGTTAGAGTTGATGTAAATGTGCCCAGCTCTCTTTACTCGGTCCTTAACTCGGCTATGTTCTGTGTTTGAATAGGTTGTTATTACCTACCTGTCGTTTCTGTGCTCACGGCTTCTAGATCTACGGCAGGAAACTCGAGCCGCTCGTTTAATTCAGTCTGCTTGGAGGAAATTCAGGCTGAAAAGGGAACTGAAACTTTTTCAGGTACTCTATCTGTGCAATGCGTGGAACTTGTACTTTGAGAAGTACTAAGTAAAGAATATAAATTCACTGTTAAGAGAGTACACAGGTTTATTGGAATAATATTGGCACTAAAATTCATACAAGCAATATTATTATCAAATTATATGGACTTCTTGGTAGCATAATCTACTAAAGATTAGTTGAAAACCATTCTAAATTAGTTACATGTTAAGTGAAGTGGATGCTCCTTAAAAATTCATGTCCTTCGGGAATTATTTTGTGTTCTAACTGAAAAGCAGTTCCCCTTAAATCCTTTTCCGAAGTCAGGTGTGAAGTTGCTGCACTGCTTCCTTGAACTGAAAAGAGCTGTTCCTTTTAAATTTCTATTCATTGTTATTTTGTTTAATTACGCTTTACGGCTTGTAAAATTAAACTTCCACATGGTTTTACTATTTCTGTAGATGCTAAACTGCTAGACTTCCCCACAGTGTTCTGAGTCGAGTTGTGTATTATTTTGTTTCTTGCTTTTCTAGTAGTTATGCCAGAACTTGTGATGATCGTGAAACTATTGATACCATTAAGGTTGATAAACACCTTACATGTATCTGAGATCGATATTAGAAAATCGAGCAGTGTCCGAATTTAAGAATCTGTGGCATATGATGGGGAATTTTTCATCTCCAACTTCTTTACCTTATTAAAAGAATCAATCTCGATGCTAAGATAGAAGAGTTTCCTTTATAAATAACTTTTAAAATACTTTATAGCAAAGCTGATTGTGGGCGGGCGGTGTCAAAAACAAAACCCACAGGCACTGCAGATGTTATTTTGAATTTAATCTTGCAGTATGAGCAACTCTGCTCTGTTGTAGTGCAGTACAGATAGGCTACTAGTTAGGATTCTGACTGTATGGGCTTTTTACTTAGGTATTACACTGACAACTTCCTTTTCTTGTTGCCCTGATGTATACAAGTCTGTTACTACTGTCACTGGGGTACTGTAAAAACACTGCTCGGTCTATGCAGACAAAACTCTGGCTAGATGGACATGATCTGGTGAGGCCGGTTTTGTAATTTTATGTTATTTAAGTATAGCTGGATACCATTATTATGAATATCTTGAACTCTTGTGAATGAGAACTAAAATCGAGGCTTAAAAACAGATTACTTGAGGAGCAGTAAAAAACTGACAGACGTGATGTACTGTCAAGGCAGAAAGATATGTGTACAAAAAACTTGGTGCTGAAGTAAACATTCTGTCTCAGAAAATTTTTTGAAATAGGATAAAGAAAAGCAGTGGAATCGACAAGCCTAATTTTTATAAGATAGTTTTTTAACGCATCCAAAATATGAACAGAATTCTCAGTCCTGACTGTTCAGTGCAAATTCACTCTTTGTAGGAAAGAGACAGAGCTGCTCGGATAATTCAAAAATACGCAATAAACTTCTTGTCTCACCGACGCCTCGTGAAGAAACACAACGCAGCACTCATCATCCAGAAGCACTGGAGAAGACACTTAGCAAGGATGATTTTTTTAAATCTAAAAAAGACAAAATGGGAGGAAGCCAGAAGTAAATCTGCCACAGTAATTCAGGTAATTTGTTTTAAAGTGAGATTACGCAGCAGCAAGGAAACCCTCTGAAACCTGGAAGAAACAGTATTGCTCAGTGTCATTTGTTCTGCTTACAGCAACAGATATCTTTTCAGAGCAAAATGGTAATATGGCTTTAAATCTCTCATTGTTCCTTCTCAGTAAATATTTTATACCGGTATATCACAAATAAGCCCACACTGGGCCTTAAACCAGACAGGACCTATCAGATAATTCTGCTTTGCTTTTCTGCAGCTGTTGAAGCTAGAGATGGTTTGTCTCCTAATGTTATGACACTTGCAGTTGGCACTTTCAGAATAGCGGAAATTAGTTACCAGTTCATAGCTAGTGATTGGATAGTTATTTCTGAGTATATGTTCCCCACTGTTACCCAAAGCATTCTTAAGGTTCTTTGGAATGGATGTTAAAGAGTCACTGATGCATTACATATTTTAACACGTAATCTTTCGTTGACAGGGCAATTTTTTTAATTTTTTTTTTCTCCCAGAATATAAAGCGCTTAAAATAGCGAAGATGGAAGTAATTAGCTATTTAAAATTGCTTGTTTTTAATATACATATCTGGGCATTGGAGAATCACGGGGATAGGAAGTGACCTCTGGAGATTCCTGATCCTCCAGTCCAACTGCCATGCTAAGACATGTTCCCTGGAGCAGGTTGCACAGAAAAGCATCCAGGTGGATTTTGAATGTCTCCATAGAGAGAAACTCCACTGGGCAGCTTGCTCCAGTACTATGTGGGTTAAGTAGGAATACAGAAACTTTAAAACATCTGAGGTCAAGAGTCATCAAATTTAGACTTAAGCTAATTTACTATACTGATACACTAAGAATGTGCTAAATTTTCTATTTTTTCCCTATAGGCTTATTGGAGGAGATACTCTGCAAGGAAAAGTTATTTACAGCTAAGATACTATGTCATTTTTGTACAAGCAAGGATAAGGATGTTGTTATCCGTTGCTGCATATAAGCGAATTCTTTGGGCTACTGTTACAATTCAGAATCGTCTGCGTGCAACTAAACTGGCAAAGGAACATCGGCAAAGATATGAAATCTTACGGTCTTCAGTACTTACTATACAGTCTGCTTTCAGAAAATGGAGAAAACGCAAAATTCAAGAGAGAATTAGAGCTGCTTTAGTGCTCCAGAGGTATTTCAGAAAATGGCAATCTTCAAAACTGACTAAAAGAGAGGGAGCTGCCCTTGTCATTCAGTCTTGGTATAGGATGCACAGAGATATGAAACAGTATCTACGTATTAAGCAAAGCGTTGTCAAGATTCAGGCTTGGTGCAGGTGTCAGATAGCTAGACGTATTTACCAGGAATACAGGGCACAAATAGTGATCATTCAGCAGTATTACAGAGCTTATAAATTAGGAAAAAAAGAGAGAGAGAACTATTTGCAAAAGCGTGCAGCGGTAGTAGTTCTCCAGGCTGCTTTTAGAGGCAAGAAAGCACGTATGCTATACAGGCAAACAAAAGCAGCTTGTGTTGTTCAATCACTGTGGAGAATGAGACAAGCAAAACTAAGATTTCTACTATTAAAAAAATCTGTTACTTTATTGCAATCGCACGTGAGAAAATACCAACAGGTGAAAAAATACAAAGAGATGAAAAACGCTGCTTCTGTAATTCAAGCTTGGTATAGGGCACGTGTCACTTCTAAAAAAGCAGCCTTATCTTTCCAGAGGATGCGTCTGGCTGCCGTTGTCCTTCAGTCTGCCTATAGAGGAAAGAAAGCCAGGAAAGAAGTTCACATATTGAGATCTGTGATAAAAATTCAGTCAAGTTTCCGCGCTTATGTCATCCGAAAGAGATTTAAAGACTTGAGAAATGCTACAGTGAAAATTCAAGCTTGTGTAAAGATGAGACAAGCTCGTAGGTATTACCGTGCCTTAAGGGAAGCAACGCTTTATGTCCAGCAAAGGTATCGGTCTCGTAGATGTGCTCTTCAACTTAAAGAAGATTATAGGAAATTGAAGGGAGCCTGCATAAGAATTCAAGCTGCAGTTCGAGGCTATCTTGTCAGGAAGCAAATAAAAAGGTGGAGGGAGACTGCAGTATTTCTCCAGGCACAGTACAGAATGAGGAGGACCAGGGCACGTTATTTAATTATGTACAGTGCTGCTGTTGTCATTCAGAAACACTATCGTGCATACCACAAGCAACTCTGTCAGAGGCAGGAGTTCCTGCAAGCTAGAAAAGCAGCAGTGTGCATACAGGCAGGCTACAGGGGTTATAAGGCACGCAAAAAGCTCAAGCTGGAACACAGAGCTGCTGTCAAAATTCAGACAGCTTTTAGAGCTCATGCTACAAGAAAAAAATATCAGGCAATGATTCAAGCTTCTCTTGTGATTCAGAGATGGTACAGAACTTGCAAGACTAGTAACAGGCAAAGACTGGCCTTCCTGAAAACAAGAGCAGCTGCGCTTACTTTGCAAGCAGCTTTTCGCGGTTACCAGGTTCGAAAGCAAATTCGAAGACAATGTGCTGCTGCGACTGCAATACAATCTGCCTTCAGGAAATTCATGGCTCTGAAAACGTTCAGACTTATGAACCATGCTGCACTCACTATCCAAAGGCGTTACAGAGCCAGCGTCATAAGCCAAAAACAACGGCAGGAGTACGTTGAGCTGCGGAACTGTGTAGTACGTCTTCAGGCGATATGGCGGGGAAAAGCAGCGAGAAAAAAGATTCAAAAGAGGCACAGTCTTGCCACAATTATTCAGTCCTACTACAGAATGCACGTCAATCAATTAAAATTTAAAAAACTAAGGCGATCCACTCTGGTGATTCAGAGGTACTTTAGAGCTTACCGTATGAAAAAAAAACAGCGTGCACTTTATCTAAAGACAAAGGCAGCTGTGCTAGTCTTGCAGTCTGCATACCGTGGAATGACTGTGAGGAAACAACTGAGGGAATTAAGCAAAGCTGCAACAACAATACAAGCAGCCTTCAAATCGTACCTGGTAAAGAAGGACTATGTAAGACTGAGATCTGCAGCAGTAGTAATTCAGAGGCGCTATCGTGCAGTTATTCACGCTAAATGGCAAAGGCAAAAGTACTTATCTTTAAAAACAGCTGCAATCAAAATGCAAGCAATTTACAGAGGCGTAAAAGTCAGACAAGAAATTCATTCTATGCATCAAGCAGCTATTCGTATTCAAGCCATGTTTAAGATGCATCGCATAAATATTAGATACCAGGCAATTAGAATGGCAGCAATTATAATTCAAAGACAGTATAGAGCATTTTGTTTAGGCAGAGTAGAACGTAAGAAGTACTTGGAGCTCAAGAAGTCTTCCATTGTCCTTCAGGCTGCTTTTAGAGGCATGAAAGTTCGACAAGACTTAAAAATGATGCATCAGTCAGCAGCACTGATACAGTCTTATTATCGAGTGCACAAACAACAGAGGGATTTCAGAAACTTGTTGCTGGCAACCAGACAGATTCAGCAATGGTATCGTGCTTGTAAGGAGAGAAATAGGCAAGTTCACAACTATATGACTGTGAGAAGTGCTGCGCTTTGTCTCCAGGCTGCGTTTCGTGGCATGAAAACAAGAAGACATTTAAGAACTATGAATCAATCTGCTGAGCTTATTCAAAGAAGATTCAGAACTTTTCTCCAAAGAAAACGTTTTATTTCCCTTAGAACAGCCACTGTTGTAATTCAGAGAAGATACCGAGCAACAAAACTAGCAAAAATTCAACGTCAACAATATCTCTCGTTGTTTAATGCTGCTGTTATCATCCAGTCAGCCTATAGAGGCTTTTTGGCAAGGCAAAAAATGAGGCAGATGCATCAAGCTGCTACGGTCATCCAAGCAACGCTAAGAATGCGAAAAATTTACATTTCTTACCAAGTTCTCAGACTTGCTTCAGTAATCATACAGCAACGTTATCGTGCTTACAGGGAAGGGAAGCGTGTCAGAGAAATGTACTTAAAAACATACAAATCTGTTTTAGTTCTTCAGGCTGCCTATAGAGGAATGAAAACAAGATGCTTCTTGAAGAAAAGGCATGAGGCAGCGCTTATAATACAGAGAAACTACCGAATGTACAGGCAGTACCACCGCTACAGACGAGTTCAGTGGGCAACCCAGCTAATACAGAGGAAATTCAGAGCGAATAACCTAAGGAATATTGCAGTACAGCGTTACTCCTCATTGAAGAGAGCAGCAATTTGTATTCAGAGGGCTTTTCGGGACATGCGCTTGAAAAAACAACATCAAGAAATGCACCGTGCCGCTACTGTGGTTCAGAAAAATTATAAAGCTTTTCGAGAACATCAAAGATTTCTCTCTCTTAAAGCAGCTGCTCTTGTCTTTCAGAGCAGATACAGAGCTTTGATTCTGTCTAGGCAGCATGCTCAGGAGTATCTGTATCTTCGCAGAGCAGCTATTCGTCTACAGGCTGTGTACAGAGGAATCAGAGTGCGCAAGAGCATTGAGCACATGCATTTAGCTGCTCGTACAATACAATCAGCCTATAAAATGCACAGAAATAGAAGCGCTTATCAAAAGATGAGAACTGCGGCTATTGTTATACAGTACTACTACCGTTCCTACGTTAAAGCAAAGAATCAACAAAAGGAATATCTGATGATTAAGAAATCTGCTCTTCTTATTCAGGCATCTTACAGAGGCATGAAGGAACGACAGAAGTTGAAAATGATGCATGCTTCAGCAATTGTAATACAGTCTAATTATCGAATGTACATACAGCACAAATATTATAAACAGTTGTGCTGGGCCGCCAGAGTTATACAGCAAAGGTTCAGAGCCAAAATAGCAAAAGAAACTGATATGGAAAACTATGCGAAAATAAGGAAGGCCATCGTTTGCCTTCAGTCTTCTTTTCGTGCTAAAAAGGCAAGGCAATTGCATAAAACCAATGCTGCTGCACTATTCATCCAATCATTCTTACGAATGCGTGTGGAAAGAAGGCATTTTCTTGTGAAAAGAGCAGCAGCAATAACGATCCAGTCAGCTTTTCGATGCCAGAGAGCTAGGGCCCGCTATAAATCCGTTCAGAATTCAATAGTTGCTATTCAGAGGTGGTATAGAGCGTGTCACGCTGCTCGTTTACAGAAAGCAGAGTATTCTCTTCAAAGGCAAGCGATAATAATTATTCAGTCTGCCTACCGTGGTATGAAAGCAAGAAAACTAGCAAGACAGATACGTGCCACAAGGAAGATTCAGTCTTTTCTTCAGATGGCTGTGCAACGTAGAAGATTTATTCAACTTAAAAGAGCAGCTGTTACATTACAAGCCTGTTACTTAATGCACAAAGCTAAATCACAGTATGTGAGCTATAAAAAAGCAGCTGTTGTCTTACAGCGATGGTACCGATCCCACTTGATTGTAAAACGCCAAAGAATGACCTACTTGCAAACCCAGAAAAAAATTATCCTTGTGCAGGCTGTCGTCAGAAAATTCATTGTAAGGAAGAGGTTCCAGAAAATGAAAGAAAGCGCAATAAAAATTCAGGTACTTATACACGCATGATATTGTTTGTTCTTCTCTGCTTACTTATTTGTTTTGGAGAACTGCTACGATTTCAAACGATGGTTTAAAACCATATATCTTAGAACAGAATCATGTTCTGCAGTGTATTAAGTGTGTAAAGGTAACCACAGCAGGGCTCGGAAATGAATCTGACTCCGTTTTGTCTTTCCTTGCTGAGGCATTCGTCTGAAAAGTCATATTCCTTTTTTCCTTATGTTTCCCCTAAAATGGTACTGTTTAAAATTTGATCTCTGATATTTGTGTGTGTTTCCGTTGTTCTTTTAAGAACCTTTTTGTCCTAACTGGCTTTCACCTGCTGAAATATTAATAGCTTAATGAATATTTTCTTTGGAATGCAAATGAAAGCCATTTAGATGTGTTGAAATAAGTGAGTTCAAGTACTGGATATCAGGTGAAGTAAAGGAGGAGGGGTGTGACTGCTGTGATTTGCAAGACTTTGATTTACCTGTGCCTTCCTAAATACTCCACATTAAGATTTTGGGTGCTTGCTTTTTTTGTTTATACCTGTTAAATAGCTCCAGACTAATTTTGGTGCCTAGATAAAAATATTTTGAAGAGGAATATGAGGAGACATATTTCATTCTTATTGCATGCCACAGCTGGTACACTGGGTGTGAAACTGCAGTCTGTGATGTCTCAGACGTGCTCTAGGAAGGCGAAGTTTTGACACTTTTTCCTTCCTTCTTTACTGGATAAAATATCAGCAGGGTTGGCAATAAGTAATCAAGAGTTAGAATTGCTCTCCATCTCTGACATGTTTTTTTTTGTCTTGTTTTTGAGGGTAAAGGAGGGAAAGTTTCTCCCTGTTATTTATATTGATTACAATTTGTATGTATACTGAGAACACTGTCTTTCCTTCTGAGAAAAGCTTTACATGACTTCTCGTGGTGTTCTTAGTTATTTTACCCTAAGGGAAAACGAAAGGAGTCTTTCTTCAGGGTATGACTGAAATGAAGGGAGTTTCAATTCAGAAAAGAAAAGGAAATAATCTCTCGTAATTCCTCACTGCTGTTTGCAGACAAGAAAACAGCTGTGCCTTCCTTGCCTCCCTTTTTGAGGAGAGGGTGCAAGTGGTGGCTTTTTAGTGATTATCTTTATCTTTGTGTGTCCAAAACAAGGTGATGATTTTTGCTTAAAAAGTAGAAATAAGAATTAACTGGGGAATCAAAGCTGTTTTAAAATTAATTGTATTGTTAATTTTAAAAACAGGTTAGTGACTATAGCAGTACTTAAAAATACGCAGTCGTGTTTCCTGTCAATACTGTGCAAGTGCGGAAATAGTCCGAAATTTGTCTTTGTCTTTCGAGGCACTTTTTCGTGGATTTCCTCAGAGACAACAATACCTTCAGTGCAGGTTTGCTGCCATAGTAATACAGCAACGCTACAGAGCGTATCAGATGCGAAATGTTGAACAACAAAGATTCAACCGAAAGAAAAGAGCTGCTATCAAAATTCAGGTAATCCAGGAAGGTATTTTGGTTTTGGAGGAGGAGGAGTTGGTTTTGTTTTTTTTTTTCCTTCATGTTTCTTGCGTTTATTTTTTTGTGACATAACAATTTGTACAGGTGTGAGTGGCATTTGTAGTATTTCTCTAGCTGCTTTTTCTGTTTCTTAGAAAACAACTTCCAGATATGAGGAACTCATAGCTACTTCTAATATTGTACAGATAGGAATCCTTTTGTGCTAAAGGGACTTTGTCTTTTAAATTGGTTTGCTCCGTTATAAAAGAAATAGAGGTGACATTTTTGTTTTTGGTTTTTATATTTAATAGGCCTCATATAGAAGATTTAAAGCCAGGCAGTTGGCTAACAAAGTGAGAGCAGCCCAACTAATTCAAGCCTGGTTTCGAGGCTGCAAAGCACGGAAGGAATATGCATCTATGGTAGAAGCTGTGCGCATTATTAAGAGTCACTTCAGAACAAAACGGCAGAGGACCTGGTAATGCTCAATTTGACATAGTTTTCTCTACTTCTAAAAACTGTTGTTGTCTTATTACTTTGTACTGCTTTGCACTCTGGCAAACACTTACAGATTCTCAGACGTTGTCCCTCAAGTGTGTATATAATGTACTTGAGTGTAATCGTGTTGATGTCAGTGGAATTATTCTTTTGCAAAGGATTTTTCTTTTGTTTGAATATTTTTCTGGACTAGAAGCTACTGCGTAATCCTAAATGTTATGAATTAGGGATCTGGATGGAGTAGGGCTTGATCTTTTTTATTTATCTTTTTTATTGTCAATTTGTTTTTGTCATTTAAACGGTGCTGGAAGAGGCTGCCCAGGGAGGCGGTGGAGTCACTGCTCCTGGAAACGTTCAAGAAACGTTCAGATGTACTGAGGGATGTGGTCTAGCAGGAGATGTTGGTGTTTGGTGGACGGTTGGACTGGATGATCCTAAAGGTTTTTACAACCTTGGTGATTCTATGATTCTATGAAAAATCCAGCATGAAGATAACAGGATAGGATAATAGGACAGACTTTTTCTTCATAATGCATGTTGAAATAGTTAAACTGCTGTTCATTTATTTTACGGGAATGGTTTGACAAGAAACACTCTACTAGATCAGACTGTTGTTTGATCCCATTCAGATCTGTGTCCTGTCAGAAACAGTGAAAAACAGTTATGTGAACCTGAGCAGTTACTGAGTTCCTCCCTCAGCATCAGTGTTCACTAGACTATGAATGTTAAAGCTTATATCCTTGCTATCCTTGCTCTTTGTTATCCTTCTTCTGACCTGTTGAGGGTCAACTTGCCTTTTTAAACCCACTGCTGCCTCCACAGACTCATTTTGCAGCAAGTTCTGGGAGTGCCTACTGTGGGAAAACAGAACCTATCTATTCTAAACCAGTTGTTTTTGCGTTGCAGGATTAGGCTGAAAACAGCTTTGCTTTTGGCACATCTAAATGATTTTGTGAACCTGCTCTAGGCCTCTCATCTGAAGCACCCAGTTCTTCTAAGTTTTACTGTCTAATTCTGTCGCTCTATCTTCTCTGTTTTAGTCATTCTTCCCTGACTTTGCTGTTTCCTGTCTGAAATGTAGAGATCGGAATCGCGTATTGTCCTTATGATTATTTTAAGTAGCAGCAAAATTATGTCCTCTGAATTGTTCTTGGTGTTTTTCACCATGATGCCTCGACCGGTTTTTGGCTTCCATTGTGCATGGGACATAAAATAAAAAGATTTAACCTGATGTAGGGAACTTTTTTTTCTCTTCCATTTAGTGTTTCTAAGTTTTCTAAGACATTATGTGAGTGATTGCTATTTAGTTGTTGGATTTTTTAATAGAGCATGTTTTTTAATAGAGCATGAACATCTGCATGTTCTTTGAATACAATGTCTTACATAAGCTGTCTCTTTCATTGCCTCGCTTCCTGTATCCAGAAGCTTCATGTTCCACTTAAAAAGGTAAGCGTTCTCAACTTTTAGAAAAACCTAAAATGCATTTTCTTGTCAGGTTTTTGAAAATGAAGTTCTGTGCACTTACTATTCAAAGAAGATGGAGAGCAACCCTTGTTGCAAGAATGGTTCGGCTTCAGTTTCTGGCAACTAAGAATGCAGTAGTCAAGATTCAGTCGGCATACAGACAGTACAGGGCTAGAAGACTTTTAAGAAAGGTATGTTTTCACTTGCACTGTATGTCATGGCTGTGTTGAGTTTGCATTGCTTTTGAGTGAGTTTTGTCATCAATAGGTTGATGGTTTTGAGCAATTGAATTGTCCACTTACGCCAAAGAAATGAAATGTATAAATGATCTACTGGCTTTCTTGCTTACAAAGGATTAAGTTAAAGCAATAGCTTGACCTCACTTAGGCAAGGGAAAAGACCTTCCCAATTGTGAAAGTGGTTTTTTTCGTAGAGTATTGCGATGTTCGTTTGCTTGTACTTCCTATTTGTTTACTTTTAAGTTTCATTTCTAGTAAAAAATTTCCATCCTAAGATAAAACTAAGACATATATGGATTGCAACAGGAATGAACCCCATTTCAATTATCAGCGAACTCTTTAAAATCTTTTCTAGAAGCACGAAGCTGCATGTTTGATCCAAGCAACATATAGGCGTTTTAAGGAGAGGAGGAAACTTGATCGACAAAAAGCTGCCGCTGTGACTATCCAAAAACATCTGAGGGCTTGGCAAGAGGGCAGGCTTCAATTTATGAAATACAACAAAGTCAGAAGAGCTGTCATTAAACTGCAAGCGTTTATACGGGGTTATTTAGTCAGAAAAAAGGTTAGTATACTTCACTTTAAAACTACGCTTGATGTAAAGTATCTCCGGAGCAATTTTGGCATTAATTTTGGCTGGCAATAAAAGAGCTCAGATCATTAAACTCTGATTCCTGTTGACTGCTTTGAGAATTATGTGGGCCGGGGGTCAGATTATTGTTGCCTACAATGAAACTGTTCTGGCAAGCACTTTGCTGTGCCTCAGTTCAGATTAGAGACCCAGGACTGAGGAAAGGTAGCGGCATACTTAGTTCTGAGGTATTGACTTCGGAGGGCATTGAATACATTGCTGTGTGCTATGTTCTCTGCATAAATCGGCTGTCTCTGGGTATGAAAATTAATGATACTCTTTGATCTATTTTCTTCCGACAGTTTTTGGAACAGAAGCAAAAGAAGAGACTACTTTATTTTATAGCAGCTGCATATCATCATGTTTCTGCGATTAAAATTCAAAGGGCTTATAGGATGCACCTCGCCTATAAGCTAGCAGAAAACCACATCTCATCAGTTCTTATAATACAGGTTAGTCTAATTAATTTATCTAATTATGGATGAATAGTTTTGTGTAATGTAGACTGCTGAGCTGCAGCACTGCAACACAGTAGTTCCTTAATTTGTAGTAATAAAGCCAATATAGAGATGACAATTTATTAAACAATGCTGCTTATACTCAGCTAAGCATAATAGAGTGGGTGTTAGCAGACAGTAGAGGCTTCAGCAGCTCAAAGCTGACGGTGGATAGGAAAGTTTGTTTTCTTTTGTCCCCCAGTCTTGCTAAGATAATCTAAGTGCTGTCTTAGTGTAGTGGAAGTAAGAAAGATCAGACACAACCACCTGTAATGCTCATGAAGTGCATCTACTTAAAAAAACAGCCCTCGGGATGGATTTGCAGGACCGTAGCGTGGTTGAAATTACAAGGGACCTCTGGAGGTCAGCTAGTCCAACTCTACCTAGTAGGTCCATCCAGGAGCATGTCTAGTTGGCTTTTGATAGTCTCCGAGGAGGGAGATCTACAGCCTCTTGGGGCAGCCTGTTCCAACGAGTAGTCACCTGCACGTAGCGTTTCATGACATTCAGAGTGACCATCTTTTGTTCCACTCTGGGCTCATTTTCTCCTGTCTGTCACTGGGCAGCAGAGAAAAGAGCCTGGCTCGGTCTACTTTGCGCCCTACCTTTAGCTTTATGTCGACACTGATAAGATCTCCCCTTAGCATCCACTTTTCTTAGGCTGAACATCCCAGCTCTCTAAGCTTCCTCTCGTAGGAGATGTGCTCCTGTTCTTTTATCATCTTGGTGGTCTTATGGTGGACTCTCCAGCATGACCGGGTCTCTCTGTTGCTGGGGGGTGCAGAATAGGACTCAGTACTCCAGATGTGGGCTGGCAATGCTGAGTAGAGAGGAAGGATCATCCTACTGGTGATACTTTCCCTGATGCAGCCAGCAGTGCTATTAGCTTTCATAGCAACGAGGACATGTTGCCGAATGATGTTCATTCAGCTAGGCGTCCTGAGGCACTCCTAGATCCCCTTCTGCAAAGCTGCTTTCCACTTGAGTGGCTCCCAGCATGTACTGGTGCCTGAGTCCCTCCTCCCCAAGTCCAGGACTTTTCACTTCTCCTCGTTGAACTTCATGGGGTTCCTGTCAACCCACATCCCCAGCCTGCTCAGGCTTGTTTGACTGACAGCATGACCCTCTGATGAATTAATCACTCCCAGTTAGTTTTGTGTCATCAGCAGTGCTTTGTTTGGTCAGATTTTTCTGACTTGTCAGTGGCAACTAAACATGCCTAAGTTGCAGTGTCTGTAATATAAGCAAGTTTAACTTTTCTAAAAAGCAGTGTTAAAAAATCAGATCTGTAGTGCAGCATAGCCACGTAGTAAAAATTACATTCAGGATTCCAAATCAGTCACTTACTTAGTTCCACTGATGGAAGGAGTGCAGGGTTAAATAAATGGGGAGTCTGAAACGTGATTCCTGAAATAGCTACTATTTAGTCAAGGATATTTTATCACACATTTCTGCATCCACTAGGCCAGTCACAGCTGAGATGTGTTGTGAATGTTAGGGATTTCTAGAGCCTGTATTTGTCAAAAGTTATGTTACAATAATTTTTCACTTCATAAACAGTGCTTGTTTTGGAAGAGAAATGGGGGTTTAGGGAGAGGTCTTAACTAAATATGAAGCTATTTTAATTTTAAACAGAAATGGTTCCGAGCAAAAATGCAACAGAAAAGACTTCAAAGAGATTTGCAAAGAATCATTCAATGTCAACGTACGATCCGAGGCTGGCTAAATCGCAGAAATGACGCGGCAACTGTAATCCAGCGACACGTACGGAGATTCCTTGCCTGCAGGCGTAAGAGAAAAATCGCAGTTGGAGTAATTAAATTCCAGGTGAACACCTCTTACAAGAGAACAGATCTCTTTTGGTCGTTGTTTTTTTTGTTGTTCTTGTCGTTTTCTCAGAAAAGTTTACTTTGGTTTGTGAATTTGTCAGTTAAATTACAAGCCAAATCAGTTTCAATTCAATTAAATACAAGCAGACCATGAAGTAATATTAAGCAGGTACCGTCTGAGGTAACTTAGGAGGCAGTGTTTTTTGGGGGTATATTGCATAGCTGCTGGTATGCTTTGCTCTTCCATCTTGCAGATCAAGTGTTTGGAAGACTAAACACTGAATGTGATTATTAGGCAATTATCTAAAAATGAAGAACCAAAGTATTTAAATACTTGATTAGACTTACGTAACATTGATTTGGAACGCTAGTAGAAGTTCTATTATCCGTTCTACTTACTTACAATTTTTTTTTTGGTCTTTGTGAAATTCCTTTTCTGTAGGCATTGTGGAGAGGATACTCTTGGAGAAAGAATAATGACACAGCGAAAACTAAAGCTTTAAGGCTCAGCTTGGAAAAGGCTAACAGAAAGAGCAAAGAAGAAAACAAATTGTGCAACAGAACCTCAACTGCTATTGAATATCTTCTAAAATACAAACATATTTCTTACATTCTTGCAGCATTAAAGCATCTAGGTCAGTATTTCACTTTATTACAGAACCATAGGATGGTCTGGGTTGGAAGTGAACTTCAAAGTTTCAATCCCACTGCCGTGGGTCGGGGTCATCTTCCTCTAGATTAGGTGGGCCACAATCCCATCTAATCTGAGTTTGACCACTTCTGGCGAGCCACATCTCTGGGCAACCTGTTCCATTGCCTCACAGTAAAGATTTTCTTCCTTATTTCTAATCTAAACCTATTTACTTTTAGTTTGAAACTGTTATTCTCTTGTCCTGTCACTACAGCCTGTGGTGTAACCAATAGATTTCCAGGATGACAGTTAGGAATTTTTCTGCTGGGAGATGTTCATAATGACATTTATGCTTTCTGTATAATTTTGAAAAGCGAGTGAGTTGTATGTGATAAAATAGATGCGATTTGTTTTTCAAGACTAAAATTAGATGACTGTGTTATGAGCAATATTAAAAGGCTTTTGTAGGAAAAGGAAGTCCTGTGCGATAGCTCTGATTTACAGGCGGTCCTTGTAACATGTTACTGTAAAGTCAGTTGTATTTACTGTCAGTAAATGTTCTGTTTGGATTGTTTTGTGTGCTTAAATTTTAGTCTGGAACGCTAAAACTGTTCTGGAAATACTTGCTTAAATCAAAGTTATGGTTCTTACTTCCTTGCAAGTTCAATTTAAACATAGAAAGAAAGCCCAGTTACTTACAAAACGAATCGCGTGCGCTTCATAGTCTTTTGCAATTTATTTGTAGATTTTTTTTTTTTGCAATTTGTTGTAGAGGTTGTTACCAGGCTCTCCCCTCTCTGTTGTGAAAATATGGCCCAGAGCAGAGCGATCTTCACGATTTTTGTTCTGATTCGAAGCTGCAACCGGAGTGTTCCATGCATGGATGTGATCAGATATTCAGTTCAAGTTCTACTTAATGTTTCGAAGGTAATTTTTTTTTTCTTTTGCGGGTTTATAAGCAGCAGCCTACTTCAGTGCAGTTTTTACTTTTCTGCAAAATTTCTGAATGATTTAAAATAAAATGTATAATTTTGCAGAACAAAACAATATCCGAGTTGTAATTACTTCCTGGAGAAAATTAAATCATAATAATTACATCTGGTAACAGAAAACGTTTTCATGGGCAGAAAGTAATGAAATTTACTTTTAAGAGATTACGTGGCAGGATATCCCCTGCTTTGCACGAAACGTTGGAAATGTGTAAAATTTTGTACAAATGGGATAGGATTTGTACGAACTGTGTAATTTTTAAAGAAAAAAGTGTATGTTGCAGAAGGTTAACTACCTTTTTATGTCCACATCACAGAATAGATAATTTACAGAACTGATTATTTTCATAAATAATAAAGCTGGAGTAGTTTCGATTTTGAAATTAAAAGTAAACTTGTCAAATATAGGTTTTCAATCTCATATCCATCCTACAGACATTTATGTTCAAATTCTTTTTTTCTTATTTCAGGACAAAATAGAATATTGCAGCTAAACTTATTCCTAAAGTATTCTATACCCACACTGATTTGTTGTTGTTATTATGTCAAACGTAGAATCCATTTCTGGGGATTTTTACTTAAGGGGCTGGGAAGCAAAAAGTGCAGCTTTTTGTGACCTGTTAGAATAGCGTAACGCGCAAAAGTGATTTTTGTCACTTAGGTGCCAGACAAGCCACAGACTTAATCAAGGGAAGAATATGGATTTTGCTTTTTCCTCTAGTTGGGAAATTAATTTGAGGATCGGTGTATATGAGACCTCTTATTTCTTTCCGATATAACAGTATGAAAGAACCACTCAAGCGGTATATGAAGTAGATAATTGTATAGATACATTACTAGACCTACTGCAAATGTACAGAGGGAAAGCTGGGGACAAAATTTCGGAAAAAGGAGGAAGTATTTTCACGAAGACTTGTTGTTTGTTGGCCATCCTTTCAAAGGACTCAAAGAGAGCTTTGGTAAGACCCAGCATCTTCTTTTTGATAGTTTGACTTACACTTGCCTTTTGCTTTTCTTGTACGTTTTGGCGTCATTTGTATTTGTGGGTGATTTTTTTCTTCTCCATCTTGCCTAATACCCTTTAGCTGTTGTAACTAAACTTCATTGGCAGGAAAATGCATTTCAAGGTGGTAAAAGCAGTCATTAGCCAGCAGCGTTTGACTTTGTCACTCAGAGTATGACACCGAGTTTTTGATCCCACAACATCTACAAGATGATGAGGTCGTGTTTGTTACATGAAAAAGTTTTTTGATGAATTTCTATCAGTTTCTTTGCAGTACATGAAGTTTAGTTGTTAAAAAAAAAAATAGAAGACATTAATTTACTTTTTTCCCCCTACTTCTGAGAGGTTGCCATTACTTTTCAGATGAAGTTAAAATCTTTATTGCCAGTAAAAAATAGCAATACTGTGTATGCCTTTGTGTGACGTACTTTATCGTAACAGAAACAGCCTGGTTTTGACAAAAAACCAACGTGTATTCGTTCATTCTTCTGGATGGAATGGCCAACAAGAGCAGTCTGGGTTCCATGCTATAAATAGGCTTCATCAGATTTATTCAGGTTTATCCATCAGATATGAGCACTTTGGTTGTTCAGTCACTTCCAACCACGGTGTTAGTTTGTTTTGATATGAAGATGCACAAAAACACTGATTTGTCTCTCTGTACCTCTTGTTAGAGACACGCGCCTCTGACATAACAAAACTACCTGAAATGAGAAATTATTACCATTTGAATTGCACTTATAGAATGTTCTGAAGTCTCAGGTAGTGTTCCATGTATATATTTTGATAGCAGTAGTAGTCAGCGTGCTGGTTTTAAAAAAGCATTGCCGTACTTTGAGGTAGAAGTTTGGTTTTCGAAAAAGATTTCTGCGTTTAAGGTAGTTTTAAGTTTGCAGTATTTACAACGTATTGTTTTCACCTTTTCTCAGGAAATCCGAAGCATGCCAAGAGTTGTTACATGCATTCAAAGCCTCTATAAGCTCACGGCTCGTAAGTGCAAAATGGATGCAGAGAGAACGCTTGTGAAACAGAAGACAAACACTTTAATTAGCGGAATTTCCTTCATTCCAGTAACTCCTCTAAGAATAAAGACAGTTTCAAGGTATGTGTCTAAAAAGTAGTCTGCAGTTTTTACAGTGGCAATACACTGTTGTAATGATAAACCACTGTTATTTCCGCAGAATTAAACCGGATTGGGTTTTGAGAAAAGACAACATGCAAGAAGTTGTGGATCCGCTCCAAGCCATCGTGATGGTGATGGATACACTTGGCATTGCCTGCTACTGAAATGTAAATTAACGTATTTGTACAGTAGGTATGCAGCAGGCAGCTGAATGATTTTAAAATGGAACAAATAATTGTTAAGCTGCCCTTGAACAAGTTTTTGTAATTATCTTTTTGGTATTGTATAGCTTTTGAAATCCTGCCAAAATCAATTGTACAATAAAATCATATGTCCTTGTCTATTTTACTGTTGCACTGATGTGTCATTCTTGTACTGCTCTGAATCTTACCAGTATCGCGGTATTTCTCACCCTGACCAACTGTTGCGTAGCTGTTTGCATGCGACAGTTATGTTGGCCTCCCTGAAGTAGAAGGGTGTGGGAAGAAGAGAGAGGGTGCCGACTTGAAAAGTGGCTCGTGATTTCCTGGGGCTAGAGATCGCCTTCTGGCGAGCTTTGAGGGATCCCGCGTAACTGTAGGAAACCTTTAAAAAATTTGTTTTTCAAACTACAGGATTATGATGGAACAAAGGGTTCTTATAAGGATGAATCTTATAAGAAACTCTGACCTGCTATTTTAAGGGAGGTAGTTTTGTGAGATTTTACTGTCATATCATCACTACATAATAGCGTGCATCCCGTCCAGCTGAACAGACGCTGTTCATCACCGCATCTCCCTGAAATTCAGTTCTGCCATGCCTGGCAATTGCGTTTTCTTAGAGCACGGTCAAGAAAACCAAACCCATAAACCAATAACCTCCCACTCTGTTACCAGACGGATGCATTCCATGTTTTGACACGCTGAGAAGCGAACACTGAAAATTCAACTGTGGAATGTTGATGCTAAAGATTCCCGAGCAGCGGCACTCACGGTCTTTTTGTATTCCCTTCTATTTCCTGATAAACGTACATCAGTGTCACCAAAGCGTTCCGCTTAGAGGGCGTAACGGAAACACTGTACCCAAATAACTGAATGTAGTTTCTCAAAGTTATCTCGCCTAGGCCTCACGAGCAGAACAGAGAATATCATCACTACTAATGTTTCACTCGTTTCTACCAAGTGCAGCCACATTTCCTTCCAAGCAGAAAAGCGCAAAGGTGGAAAAGAGGCACATTGCAAGTAAGCAGACAAGTCCAATGAAAAGCATTTCATCGATACTAAGACAGACTTTCCGGTCCTTCTAACGTGTTCCTGAAGTAACTGTAAACGCAGCCTAAATAATTGCAATAGCAGCTTCCAGGCCATCAGATAATGCGTGCACGTCTATGACCGTGATGAAGTAATACTGTAGAAAATGGCTCTGAAATGAGAGCCGAGACCAGGAAACTCAAGCGCTTTCATTTAGGAGCTTACATCATAAGTGTAATTAGTACTGCGTATTAGAAAATTTAAAATCGGTACTAATTGTCGATATGAACTTGCTTGTTTTGATGTAAAGCTGTGAAATAGTAGTGTGGAGCTTTCTTTTCCTTTGGCATTTCATTTCTGTCTCCCAAAGCTATTTTCAGCCTGCTGGTACCCTGCTTAGACGAGCGCTAAGAGAAAAGCCTCTCTCCTGCATGGAATTGAATGCAATCTGCCTCATTTTAGTTACAAACTTCAAAATGCAGCTATCCAAGGGAAGAAGGGAAATGAAAACAGTTTCCTAACTATTTGTTACAAGCAGGCACATTAGTGAAACTCCAATTATAGGGTCAGTGTAATTAGACAGGGAATTGAACACGAGCGTCCAAGCGCTACGATATCACAAAGAAGCTCGTTCTCATTTTATACAGTCCAAAAATCATCAGATGTAAATTGAAACAAATTGAGGAAGTGATGGTAGTATATTACTTAGATGCACTCAAACTCCTAGTCTGACCGATAATGGTCAGATTTATGAAACCATTTATAATGCTTCAAGCATAGCGAGCACAGGTACAAAACTTTGTGCTGCATATTCCAGATCCACTATTTTGACTGAGGCGCAGGTCAAGATTTGTCGTCGGCACGGTCATTTCTGTATTAACAACACAGCAGCCTTATGCCCACCTCTTGCTAGAAGTATAACAGACGATACCTGTAAGGGTATTGTTTGGATTGCATGGAGGAAAACAGTCCGCACGAAAGAGAAGGGAAGCAGCGCTCCGCTTCTCCTTTACCGACTTCAAAGCAGCTACCTCAGCAGCTGGATTAGCTCAGCGCTTCCGAGCGGCTTTTGACCGCTAAGGGAAGACCAGTGTCTACGTATCACATTGCTTATGCCTTCATCATCACGAATTTATGAACCTAGGTACAGCCACACTCTTCCCCTCTATACTTTTTGTCCTCAACCTGAACACAGCTGTGATTTACTGAGGCAGAAGCAAGAACAGAGCCGGTTATTTTGCACGTCCCAAGACAAGCTGAGGTTAAATTACTTCAATAGCCTGCGTCATTAAGCCCTTCATAAAAATGAGCACTTGCTTCTGGAAACAGAGGGACACGCCTTTTCATTCAGTAATGAAGTGTTCCGATTTAAAGAATTCAACGAGTTGAAACCGAACAGCAAAGCTCATTAAGCATTTAACCAAAATGAGTATTGGAGCGCTTGCTGCTCGAAACAGGGACATGCTTTTTCATTCAGTAGTGCAGTGTTCTGATTTAAAGAATTCAAAGAGAAGAAACTGATCTGCAAAGTTTTGTTACCAACCTATTACACGAAAGGCACTTGTTGACTCACCCTCGGCATGCGTTAATCGTAACTCAGAGTTCCATTCCTCCTATCTTCTTACAATCTGACCGTTAGAAAAGAGATGCGAGGTGCATCTTGAGTCCAGCAAAGGGCTCTCTCTAAGAAATACCAGGTCTTCTCACAGCGTACTGCAGCTAGTTCAACGAAGTTTGTTGTGTTGTTTACTCACACAAATAGTTGTAAGCCCTGTGCTACGATGCTTTTTGTCTCCCAGGGCAATTCCCTTATAACATTTGAGTAAATTGAAGCCTTTTGCACAGCTGCAAGATGACCCGTCACCGAACCCTGCTCCTTCTCCCAGAGCACGTCGCAACATATCGCACAGACTCAGCGAGATCTCTCACCTCGCTCATGGCACAACGTCGCTGTTGGCTGTGAAAATACATCTATAACAGTGTGCAGTGAAAACATCTGCAGTTCTGCAAATATAAATAATACAAATGAACAAAGTCCCACTCTTGGGGTTTAACGTAAGAATGAAACTGCTACATAAGGTGAACTTCATCACTGAAGCCTTTTCGTAGCGCTTGTGTCCATTACTGGAGATAGCTAAAATCTCACAGAAAGTCATCCTGCCGATTTATAGGACACGGGAACGTAACTCGGAGCAGTGCAGCACAGAACTGTTTGCAACGCTCCCTTTCTAATCCACCAGCCCGCAATTGTTTTCGCTAACCCATGCGGCCACCGGTCACGTTGCCGGTCCCTTATTTCCACTGCCATTTATTGTGGACGAGGGGCGAGAGAAACCGGAGCGCAAACCGTCACGGCCGGGGCGTTCTGCGGAGCGTCATTCTGTCACGTCATTCACGTCAAATTCCAAGCGAGCCGTTTGAATTAGGTACAACTACTGAACTTATTAACAAACCCAACAACGAGGCGAGGAGAAGCGCGTAACAAACTGCAATTTGAAGCACAAATTAAGTCCGTGATTCAGATCTGGAACGCACGTGTCGAGCCGTCAGAGCCCCGGGCCGGCCCTAACGAAACCCAGCCTCGCTAACGAGCGCCAGGCGCCGCGGGGCCGCGCCCGCCAGCGCACAGCCGCGTCTCGTCGGGAGCTCGGGGGCGGAGCCCGCCGCAAAGCCTCTTAAGCTCCGCCGGAGTCGGCTGGGAGGCACGAGGAGCTTCGCGGAGATCCTCCGCCACGAGGGTTGGAGCGAGAGCAGGTTCCGTTCCCTCGTACTGCGGGGGGGGGGGAGAGCTACTCCCCCCCTCGTGCTACGCGAGGGGCTGCTTTTAGAAGGAAACGTTGGGATTCTACATAACGTTCTCTGTTGTTTTGTTTCAGGTTGCAGCGAGACCGCGCGCATTGAGGATCAGCCCGACCCGGTGAGCAGTTCCGGAGGTAGCGAGACGAGGGAGGCGGCGAACCGTCCGGCTGCCCTTAACGCTGTTTTTGGGGCCGGCGTAGGACTGCCGCCGGGCTCTGCCAGCTTTTCAGAGCCGGAGTACCGTCGCCGTCCGGTTTCCATCGCACCTTCGGGAGGTGCCGCCGCTCGCTTCCTCGAGTCCCGACGCGGCGCTCTCAGCCGCGTCGGGTTTTTGGGCGGTCGCTTCGGTTCCTTCCGCCGTCATCGGCGGGAGCGAGCGGGACGGGGCCGTACTGTTCCAGCCTTTGTGCTGGTGAGGGTGACACGCGACGCGAAGGGCTGCTAACACTTAAGTTTACGTTTTCGCAGGCGGAGCGAGGGCCGCGGCGGAGCCTCTTGTCGGCCCGATCCGGCGAGCGCTCGGGGTGCCAGGTAAGCGCTCTGCGCTCGGGTTTTGCGTAGCGCAGCTGTTCGGCTACCTCAATTTCTTAGGCTCGGCACGGGGCCGTTGCCGGGCTCTCGCACAGCCTTTTAGAAGGATCGGCACTGGGCCGCCGCGGTCCCCGCAGAGGGTTTCGAGGGCACTTCAGCACATCCCGCGTCCGGTGTTAGCAGCGAGTAGGACGGGGCCGTGCGTGCACTCCTTCCTCTCCCCCAGTTACGTGTAACTTCAGGAATACCATTCGCGGCAGCTCGTGTGGCTGGCGATGTTCTTTTCAGGACAGACAGACGCGGCGGTTCACGCGAGGAAGCCCGGGGGCGAGCGGAGGAGCGCTCGGCAGCGGGTAATGCGGCAAACGTCCTAGGGGCGTCCGTTACAGAGCGGGACGAGAAAGTCGGTAAGACCTTCTTCACGCAGCTGGAGTTGGCCTCACCGCTGCGGGGAAGAACCGTATGACAGGCGCGGCACCCGAAGAAGACTGTGCGTTCCCGGCGGGTGAGAGGTACTGCGGGCGGGCCGCGCGCCTCGTGGCCGATGTTATCCTGGGGTGAGTTAAAAGGAACGCGGGCGGCAGGGCGAGGGAGGGGACCGTCCTTGTTCCACGTGCCCCGGCGGGGCCGTATCTGCTTCTGGACTCTGCAGGTCGAGGAAGACAGGACGTTTGCGGAGTCTGGCAGAGAGCGGTGAAGACGATGGGGGTGCGGGAGCGTCTTCTTTCTGAGGAACAGATGAGAGATCAACGACTGCCTAGCATCCTTCTCTGGGAGTACGGTGATCTCCGGAGAGCCCTTTTCAGTCCTACAGCTCTGGTTCTGATCTTGCTGTGGGGTGAGGGCAGCAGTGAAGCCGTTTTTGCTGGCGATTGGCCTGAATATGCGAGCGGTTTCTTCAGCGTTGGAATGAAAGATGTGAGCCTTCAAACCTGAGTGCTGTCTGCCTTGGTGTGGGGCCTCCCACCTGGGTGGCCCCTTGGTGCCCTTCCTGCATGTTTAGGGCTGGAGAAGGGTGCTATGGAGGGATGGACTGAAGTGAGTTGTGTCCTTTTGTGTCTGACCTGTATTCCTGGGATGGAATTGAAGGGTAGGACTGGGTGCTAACAGACAAAAGCCCCTTCTGTTTGGGTCCTTGCTTGACACGAAGCTTCACTGTGCTTTCCTTTCAGCCTGGTGGTGTGTGGCAGGTGCTCTCCTGGAGGGATGGAATTGACGGAGGGAGAGGTGAGAAGTTCTGCCTGTCCTCCTGTGTGGGGAATCTGGAGTCCCTAGTTCTATTTCCTGTACTGGGGCAACCTGTTGTCTGCCTTGGTGAGTTCCAACACTGCAGAGCTCTTTTTTTCTTCAGGTCCTGGTGCAGCTGGTGTTCTGGGAGGATATTCAACATCCTTGGTTGGTAGCTGGGCTCTTGTGAAGCTGCAGAGGTGGAAGCAGAGAAGCTGTCCTGAGAGGTAAGCCTTGGGTGTTGCTGCGTGCCCTGTAGGTTGTGTGTTAGCTGTAGCACCCCCCCCACTGGATTCTTTGAGCGCTGATATAAGTTGCGGTTTCTCTGGAGGTGCAGATTGTAATTTTGTATCAGTGTGGTTTATTGGCCAGTGAGGTTAAGGTGGACCTGAGTTGTGGTCTGTGTCACTTGGTTTATTTGCTCTTTGTTTGTGGTGGCTTATTTGTGGTCTTCACTTGGTTTACTTTTTTGTGGCTGTAGTAGTTTTGCTTATTTTTCTGTGAAGTGATGGTGAGTTGTTACTGAGTTTGTTTGTTGTTTTTTTTTTTTTTTTTTTTTTTTGTGGTGGTTCACCCTGCATGGAAGAGCCCCCCTGGCTGGTGGGGCTCCCCCTGAGGGGGGGTGTGGGGGGATACCCTACCTGGGTGCTGGAGTGGCTCCTGTGTGGTAATGATCCTTCTAGGCTGGAAGAGAGGTGGAAGCTAGCGAAGCCAGCTCTTCTTGGCCCTGTGTTCTGCCTAAAGGTAAAGTACAGTTCACTTTACCTCTTGGGTAAAGTGTGTTTAATGAAGCCTTTGTCTGGGGCTTAAGTTGCTCTGTGCAGTCACTTAATGTGCACTACAGAGTGTAAAGGGTTTTACCTTCTGAAAGGGCTTGGGTAAGCAGCTGGAGGTGAAATGTTCCTGTGGTGAGTGTCCATCCAAGTATGTGTCCTGTATGTGCTAGAGCTGTTTTGCAGTACCTGCAACCTCAACAGACAGTCAAAAAGGAGTAACATTGGTGCTCTTGGTGACCTTTGCCAATTACTAATGGGGGGAGAAAGTGTAATAGGAAACTAACAAATGAAAATGCTTAGCTTTTACTTTCATAGAAATGCAGAGAACTATCTCCTTGTGGGGATAGGGCTTTACTTCGCTTGTATTTAAGGCAATGCCTCAACATGCCTACCTACTAACTCAATTTGGTGCAACTTAAATGGTATGTTTTAAAATTATATTAGTAAAATAGGCTCTTTTGTAGACCTGCCTTTCACTTTATCACCTTGCTGAAGCAAAACTGTGTAGGAGGACTTGTAACCGACTCTGTTTGCATTTCAAGGTATGTCCCAAAGATACTGGTAGCAACCATGTTTACTTCTGTGGGGTGGGAAGCAAGTGATGCATCAATTTTGCAGAGGAATGATTAGCTCAGTACGGTTACTTTTTTTATAAAGACTGTTCTGACTAAGGCAGAAGTGCTCTGTGGTACACGTAGCCATGAGCACGCCAAAGAATAAAATGGAACGATTAGACTGAACTAGCTGAATTTTTTTATTTATTTTTTTTTTTTTTAGGGTGAAGTAGGTACCTGCCTGTCTTCAACGTAACTGAAAAAATCTTCACTTACCACAAAGAAAGGGATGTACCTGCTCTTCATGTGCTCCTGCCTTATTCCCTTGCCACATATGTTAGCTTATTAATCACGGGGAACAGGAAAGGGGAGGAAAAAGTCCCTCTCTTGCAATTGGCCACTTGAGTGTTCTGTAAAAGATTCAAAAGCAAGACTTGATTACAAATTCTACTTATCTACTTCAAAGCCACAATTCATCAGACTTGCTTTACTTGCTGACTGCAATCATAAGTATGTTTCCAGTGTTTGTATTGTTACAGCTGAATTTCAGAATATCAGTGTTTCTCAAATTTGGTAGAGTCTTACTGAGCTTGAAGGCAGGTGTGCTGTCTCAAAAATAGAGTGGCATTGAGTGTCTTGCAATAAAACCTTGTTTCCTTTCTATAAAATCAGCTCACTGAAACTTATCTGGTTTCTTGCTAGGTAACTCCAACTAATGTTTCTTGGTGAAGGCCTTTGTGTCAAATCTTAGTAAGTTAGCTTCTGCAAACCTTCATCCCATACTGAGTCCAAACTCTAATGCAAACAACATTGTCCTATTCCACATTTACCTTTTTACAAGAAGAAATGGAACTGCGTTTGGATTCTGCCATTGCATTAAATGTTGGTCCAGGCTCTCTGTATATGTGCATTCCTCCATTGGTGAATAGTAGAAAAGGTTTTCTTTTTTGGATTAACTCTTACGGAAAAATCAAACAGGAGCCCTAATCTTAAATTTATGTGGGCTCTGGGACAAAGAGTGGGTCCTTGTTCCTTTTTTGTTTATACATAGCACTGATTTCCACTCACACAGTGCATGATAAAACTCCAACCTTCTTCACTTACCATATTTCAGTGTTGTAATTGTACACGGTAAACTCGCTTATGCATTGACTCAGGTTGCTGTGCTGAAAAGATAAATCCCTCCCTGTAAGCCTGTATGATACATGTCAAACTATGTTTTTTTTAAAAACAAAAATAAACTACAGTAACAATGTACGTTGCTTTGACTTCACTAACTTTGGTTTGCAGGTTCTAAAGTACTTGATGTGACAAAAACCAGTGGTAGAAGGAAGAAAAGAGCAAGGTTTCAGAGGGGGTCTCAAAAAACTTACTGTTTATGCTATGAGCTATTCATACTACTTAGGCACACTAACCTCAGATAAGTCAGGTGGAAGTGCTTACCCTTCCAACTATGTTTCTAAGAGACAAGATCCCGTAAGCTCTGTGAGCCTAGCAAAAAAGCACAAGAATGGGCCTAATGACTCCTGAGGAAAAAAGAATGAGCCTGGCGGATGGAACTGCTGGGGTGAAAGCCAGGCTGGCATGCTGTTACATAATTTTGTTTTTAACTGGAGTTTAATAAAATCAAGTGATCAAGGAGATAAGTGCATGCATGAAGTCCTTGTGTGACTTGCTGAACCCTCATCTCAGTTATTTACGGTGAGTTAGGATGTCAAATCTGAGGTTTTGCATATAAAAACTGCAGGCCCACTTTGAGCAATTCCAAGACAGGGCCGTAATCTATCTTGTGAAAGGCATTTAATTACTGTGTACTTAAAAACAAACTGCCTCCAAAGCCTGTCAAGAATTCCAGAAGTTTTTAGAAAGGTGGATTTATCTTTAAGATTTTCCAGGCATCGTGAGAATAAATTTTTTTCCCTATTAAATGTCTTAGAATTAGACTGATGCTCTCCCATGATGTTGGAAGTAACCATGCGCTCAGATAAGTGGCTGTTTAATGACATCATTGTGCCATCACAATGCCCCACGTGCTTTCTTCACTTTGCAAAGCAATTACCGTGTTCTCCAGGCAGCATTTATTGCTAACAGTAACTCTGTAGAATGTTAGCTTTTAAGAACAGAGTGCATTGCTAACAATTAAATAACCACCCGGGGAAAGAAGAGATGTTTCAGCTCTTTGCTTTCCCACATGCTTTTGCAGAACATTTGAGCTCTTTTAATTTCAAATTCAGAAGCCCTGTGTTGAAGTGATTAAGTTCTCTGTGAGGTGTAAAGCCCCTCAGATTGCCAGTATTTTCTGTCTTCCACAGACTGCTCTAATTGTGATTCCAGGTGTATATCCTACAGGGGCAGAACTTAACATTCTATTCGCATCATTCTCTGTGGCCCCCAGATAACTTCATGAACGGGCAACTGGCCAACTACAGAATGGGGGGAGCTAAAAATTGAATCTGCTGAGCAAAGAAAGGAAATAAACATGTTTCACCGCTGTGCTAAAACTCACTCACTTGTACACGTTCCTTTTGTCTCTGTGTCGAAAGCAAACCTCTGCCTCTCTCCTCCAGTTTCGCAAAAGGCAAGGAGACTGAAGCGAGCACTCTGAATGGGGCTTTCCAAATGCTGACTTACCGTATCAGCTTAGTTCTCTATCAAGCTAAAGACAGTCAGATCTACATTTTTCCCCTGTCTAGAAGAATACCTCATCTACCTTCCCAGTAACTTATAGGAATTTCAACCAAGTGGACAAAGCGTTCACCTTTGGAGGACAAATCTTACCCTCTGAAGTGTCCTTAATCTCAATGAGGTGATTAAGTACAAACTGAGTCCCTACAAGTGCAAAGCCTGGCAGAAGTGGCCGCAGAGGGACCAGGTACCACCGCACTTATCTGTCAAGACTTCACAGGGAATGAAAGATTCTCCCATAAGGAGAGAACTGCTCCTCTGAGCAATTGTTCTTAAATCCAGTACACACATAGAATCCTAAATACAATAAACAACAGCAATACCACCTAAGTAGAAACTGAGTTCTGATATTAAAAGCCCCTTCATTATGAAATCTACCAAAAAAACAAAATTCTAACACTCCTTGGCTCTTTTTTTCCCCACACCAAGAAGGAATAATGCCAGCCCAGCAGCGTTACTTCAGACGGGTTCCATTTCTGCAACACTGGATATGTTTCAGAGCTTTCAGTTACCTCACGCTGAGGAGGCTATGAAATTACTACAGAAAATAATACAGCAGACCATGTGTGGAAGACAAAAAATACATATAGATTAGCAAATGCTGAGATAGAAAGAAGCATAAGAGGAACTCTTTAAGGATGCCTTTCTGAGAGTGCTAGAGTTCTCCAGCCCCTGCGCTAGACAGCAAGCAGAGGGGGCACAAGACCAGGGTGTGACAGAGCAATCACCTTCTGGGGAAAAAACAAGGCAAAAGAAGGAAAACAAAATGAACAGGCTGAGGAAACAGGGACGTGTAACCTGGAAAGAATACACGGATGCTTTCCAGATGGGCGGAGATGAGTAAACTGACAGGCACATGAAACTGAACATGGCAGGAGACTTAACAAAAAGCAATTTCTTTGTGTCAGAAAGACAAAAGCCAAGGGAAGCGTACTCCCTCTGATAAGCGAGAAGGGAGAAAAGGCAACGACAGACGTAAGGAAGGCTGAGGTGCTCAGCGAGTCCTTTGCCTCAATCTTGGATGGCAGTCAGCCTTTCTGTATCTCTCAGGTCCCTAAACCTCTGGCTGGTGAAGGGGGGACCTAATCCCTCCAGCCGTAAGAGAAGAGCGAGTCCAAGCCCACCTGAAGAGACTGAATGCCTACAGGTCCATGAAGCACGATAATATGCACCCCAGGGTCCTGAGGGGACTGCCTGATGCAACTGCTGTGCTACTCTCCAGCATATTAGATAAGCCAGGGCTGTCAGGCAAGTCCCCGGTGACTGGAAGAACATCACAGCAAAGCAGATGAATGCAGAGCTGTAACCTCGATGAAGAACCATCACCTGTGCCACATCCAAATGGACTGACACAACCAGGGGAGTATCCTGCACTGCTCTCAAATTTCTGTGCATCTCCTTACTAAGAACAACTGATTTTATAAGCTGTAAAAAAGAGCTCGCTGACAGACCGAGAGGCTTGGGCTCAGTCGGTTCAAGCCAGCTCTCCTTCACAAGCCTACAGTAAACACGTGGAGAGGGTCGGTGATTTCCCAGTACCTACAGTACTGTGCAGCACGGGTGCTTTTCCAGAAGGGAAGCCTACAATGTCCACTGCAGCACGTGAGGTGACTAAGCGTTCAACCCGCAATGAACTACTCCCGTTCTTTGGCTTTACTCTAATCTTTACACAATACAAACAATAAAAACAAACAAAAAAATCAAAATGCTACCACAAAAAGTTACCTGATACGTGTTCCCATGATTTTCAGTGTCTGCACTTCCAGGATGACCTTTGCCACCACCGAAATCCCAGGCAGAGTAAGGCGCAGTGGGAAACCCTCTGTTCCCTGTGTTGACAGCTCCCGCAGGTGCCTGAGCTGCCGCAGATCCCACTTGTGCTTGACAATGGCATCCACATAAATACAAACCTGAAAAAGCAGTGATTGCCTTTCACTGGGTGCTGTGATGCTGTCGAAGTAACTGCCTGAGCTTTAACGCACCGCTGTTACTTTGACCTTTCATCCCTCTCCCTTTATGCTCCATTTCATCCTGCTTTGAGAATAGGAGCAGTAACTGCCCTCCACTGAAACTGCCCTTTTGTAAGGCTAGAATAGGGTGATAATAGCAGGGTGGCAAAGTCTTTGGTTAAAGCAGATAAGAATGAACTCAAATGCAGCAGACACAGAAAGGAAGGGAGCTGCTCAGCTTTAGAAGAGCTCAGGCAGGCAGGAATCTCTGGAAAGTGATGCCCTCACCTCCCCTGCTGGCCCTTAAATGAGGTCTGGGAAGGGGTGGATCCTGGCTCCACCCCTGCAGGCCTCTCAGCTGCATTGCTTGCACCTGAGCACCCCTGAATCTGCCCTGCTGAGCACCAGGTGCTCGATTACTGCTTCAGGCTGTGACTTAGTTTTTTCTCTACACCTCAGTGTATCAATTACAGATTTTCCAGACGCTTACTCCAACACTGCTGCTTCTGGTCACCTTGACTCTGAACTCCTTTTCATTGTCTGATCGACTGCAGATCTTGTCGCTGATAGGCTGGTATCTTTCCCCACATTAGACATAATGTTTTATCACTGCCTCTGATTTCAGCGCACAGAATCGCGGTCGAGCTCATTTCTTGCTTAGCTAATGCAGCTAAAGAACATCTTACTATTGACATTAGATCTTATAGGTTGCACACTTTTGATAAAATGTATGGAGCATCTTCAGCTTCCGTAGACTGCTATCTTTCTTTTAGGTCCTTGTAGGATTGGTGACTCGAACATGTTAAAAAAAAATTGGGAGTGTCCGCGTCATACTGGCTATGCAGTTTCAGACCATCATCATCATTTATACCTCCCGTTACCATTTAGACATTTCGAATTTCAAAATCAGAGTCTGAATTCTTATCTTTTTAAAGTCTACGGAATTTTTATGTTTACTTCAATGCCGCAAATTGCATCCCAAATGAAATTTCCAGGTGGATGAGTGCCACGAGGCCCAAAAAACTGAGGCATTTTTCGTTTCAGTGAACACTCGCAGTCACATTAGATATTCAAGTTACAATTACTGAATCTCGACAGCATTTCATATCAAGGCTGCAGGGTGCTCGGCACTACCCGAAGCAAAATGCTGCTTTAAGTTGGAGGACTGAGCGTATGCTGAGAACTGAGTGTCCCTGTAAAAATATGCATGTCAAGTCAACTCAAGAAAATAAAAAGATTGCCTCCTGATAAATGAAAGGCTTGGCTCCTGCAGAAAACCATTCAGTATTTAGATCTTTCAGCTCATCTACAATTGCCTTCGCATGCCCTGGCTACATACGCTTGGCAGCGTCGATCCGGAACCCAGCCACACCAATGTCTGCGGGGTACTTCAGGTATTCTGCCATTCTGGAGTGCAAGCAGTTCTTCTCCAAGGCCAAATCAAGGAGATTAACAAAGTCGAGCAGCTTTCAAAGCTTACGTTAGGCTACTTGGGATCTCATTTTGTGCCCTTCATGTTTAGAAAGCAGAATGATAAAGAAATGCTACCACAGGGATCTGCCACACACAAAAGGTCGAACTATTACTTTCAGCAAGTAACAGAACAAAATATTACTATTTCCCCCTAAGTACTCATTCATTGTAAAAATCTCTCACGACTCAGAAACGATACAGGACAAGGAGGGAATAAGGAGGTCGCTGGTCAGTTTCGCCTGGGAAACATACATAGCTCTGGTGAATGCTTAAAGCGCCCTCTGGTTTGCTACGTTTTCCTAATGTAATGAAGCCACTGAGCCTTACCGGCAGGGAAACTGCTCCATGCCTTTGGTTACTCAAATAAGAAAATCAAGCGTCAGATAAATTTCCCAAAGCGGTAGGAATAATATATTTCGACTCAAACAGCGTCAGGCCTAGCGTTTAAGGCGAAGACTGAATGCAGGGTCTCATTCCTTTGAAATAAGGCTTGCGGCTGCTCCAGCTTCAGCGCGAGCAATAACAACGCAAGGGCCACGTGAAATCCCCCACGCGCTCGGAAGCTTCCAAACGGTTATTTTCCACGCTTCAAGACAAGTCGAGAAACAGCAGCCACCCCCCAGCTCCCCCGCGGTGCTTACCGGGCCGTACGGGACGCTGCCACGCTCTCCTGCCCGGCTCGCGGCGCCGCTCCCGGCAACTGCGAGGCGCCGCCCCTCGCGCGACTCCGAGCGGCCGCAGCGCCGAGCGCGCCCCGTAGCCGTGCGCGTGCCTGAGGGGCTGCTCCGCGGCGGGAACGGGCTGGCGGCGGGCGCGTGTGAAGGGCGGGTCATCTGCGCGTTCTTTTTGTTCCTTTGTAATTTAAATGAAGTATTTCGGCTTTTGAGTCTCGCAGCGTCGTCCTTTTCTCCCGGTCCGGCGCTCCTCCCCGCAGGTAGGGCACGCGGCAGCGGCGAGGCTCGCGCAGCATGCTCGCACAAGCGGTTTATGCAAAGGCGCCCGTGACCGAGAACGTGACAGACTAAACCGTGTCCTGCTCAGGGACAGCGGAAGGCCACCGGGCGATCTGCCGCCAGGCGATCTAGGGAGCTACCCGAAATGTAATGTAAGTGCCCTTCGTGTACCGCACCCACCCGTCAGTCACACCCAGCACGTGGCCCCAGTCCCGCGGGCTGCTCCGCAAAGATGGGCTCCCCTAGGACGTGGTCCCGAGTAAACCGCGGTGGTAATTACAAAGGAGACCGGAATCATACAGCAAAAACTCATGCTGGTGCACTGGTACTGTTTGGTCTCCAAGACAAGTAAAAGCATTTACACTGAAATGAGACTGTCCTTGGATTTACTTGCCATCTTACCCCGAGCTATTAGGAGCCGAACATCAGACCCGAATCAGGTCGAACACGTTGTCCACAATGACAGCGAAGGTTGAGCAAAAGGTAAAAAAAACTAAACAAGCCCTAAATCTCAAAGAATTGCAACAAAATATTTGTGTCTTGCTCCTCCTTCCTGTTCACGAACCTCATAACAACAGGAAAACGTAGCATTAAGAGAAAGGAAATGATTCATTAGAGATTTCAAAAGCAAACTAACATACATGTATCATGTAAGTCTTCTGACCACATTACGTAACATACGTGGAGTCTTTAAGATGAGGAAGTTTCTACTCTGCCTCAAATACTTTAGAAATGCTCTAGACACAGTTCCGGAGTCCTGATGGTGGTACTGCTTCCTCCCCAGGCTTGGGAACTCTTGTGTGGGATGGAATGCAAAAAGGAACCTGGAACAACACAAAGGCGTGTTGCCAGCGTGAACAACCAGAACCTAGCAGTGCTTTCTTTTGACAACCGAATTGGAAGATGGTTAATGTGATAAGATCTCTGAGTACCTGAAGAAAAAACTCAGCGGGTATAAGCTGTATTAATTTTATATTATAATAAATGAAAAATGATAATGTAATACTAAATCCACACACACACACACAAAAAGTCGCCGTTACCTCATTGAAGAGAGTGATGGAAAGAACGACAGAAAAGTAACAGTGACTAATAGTTCCGTTCTGAACTCTGTTCCTGCGTTGTGAGACACTGTTGGATTTTGGTCTGCTCAAAAACAAAAAAATGTACAAACAGAAAATCGACACAGACAGTTGCTCATTTGATTGATTCTATGCATTCTATTTTGAATGATTCTGTGATTCTGTAATTCATACAGTAGGACAACAGTGATCAAACACATCCTAAAAACACATCCAGCCTTTAATAACATTAATAATGGCTTTGTGACGTATTTTAAACCAACATATTATTCTAATGGTTTATTTAAAGAAAAGGACGACGTCCTCAGTGTGAGCCCAGCACAGCTCCACACACATCTGTGAAACACTTCTAGCTCAGACAAGCTAAGGAATTGTATCGAAAATTAAATGAATTATATGACCTTTGAGGAGAAAGGTGAAAGCTGCCTTTTCAGATTAGGAACAGGAACGCTCGTTGCAACTGCTCACCCAATTGATAGCTCCTCTTTTTTTTTCCCTTGAAAAAGTGCTACTTTTTAAATCAATAGATTAATTCAGCCTCTAAAATGCATGAGATCTTCCCCAAAAGGAATAAGAAAAAGAAGGGAACGCTTTTGCACACCCTTGTTCCTAACAGCTTAAAGTCGAGGCTCATTCGTCTGCTTTCAACAAACAGTACAGAACGCCTGTAAAAACAACTCATTTAATCTAACTAATTTAATCTAACTTCTTTGGACAACAGTGTTGTTCCATTTTTCTTTGCTTGAAAGAAAGGTGGATGGCTATGCTATGGAACATAAGGACAGGAAAGAGCAGAGGCTATGTGGTTATGTTCTCATAAATATTAGGGCCTCCAGAATGAATTACAGATAGAATGCAAAGGAGTGTGTGGGAGGGAATTTTTTATTTCTTCTTGCTGCAGCCAAGGTAAATAATAAGCTGATAACAGAATGCCCTTTAAACCTGGAATTCAAGCGGTTCTAATGGGAACAGTGTTCAACTGGTTAAAATTTTTCCATTCGGTTTGTCGCCTAGTTTAACTGTTATATAACAAGTTCAGTCCCATTTACTGATATACAGCATGTCCAGTGGGAGCAGAGTTCTGCACGTCTATTTGTGGTTTGTGGAGAATTAAAACAAAATTAAAGTTTTCGGGGAAGTAACTTGAGTTACAAACCACTCTGGGCATTACAGCGTTTGTGAGTAGCACTGAAAATTCAGTTAATCATTTACAGAAGTGATAGTCGGGGAGTTTTTGCAGATGATGGAAACTATTGATGGGGACGGTAATGAAGATGAGATTTAAAAGCTGTCTTTTCTTCCTAGTTATGATGAATTCAGGCAAACTCTTTGTAGAAGGTAAAAACACCAAATTCTTTTGCTGATTAATATGCATTGAACGTAGAACGTGCAGTTTAGGTTTCTAAGGCAGGGTGTCTTTCGTATCTTGACTAAGAATGAAGACTGCTTTTTAAATACTGTTCTGTTGCGAGATGGCCGATAATCGTGGATCGGTTGTTGCTGCTTGTCAGAGCTACAGATTCACACGTTGATGCTGTATAAGGGAAAGATCCAGCTTTCTATTCAGAAAAGTTTCCTCGGGAAATGTATCTGAGCTACTTTGGGGCATTATACGAATGGAAATTTGCCCTCCTAGACATTATGTACGCTGGCATGTCTCAGTAATTGGGCTGTTCTGGCTAACCATCAAGCACAAGAGCAGAAGTTAAATGGTGCCTGCAGAGGTTAGCCTTGGGTGGTGTTTCACATTTCCTATCCCTGTTTTCAGTACCGTTTGAAATTCCTGGGTCTGTCTAGAATGCGTCCTGCTTGAACTGCGACTTCTGTTCTTAACCGCCCTTCCTTCAGCGAGTCGTCTTCTGTGTTACCTCCTGTTGGTTTGTCGTGCTGAATGAGCAGCTATTGCATAGCTAATTCTTGACGCTGTTTCCATTTCACTTCGGTCTGTGCATCAGAATGGTTTTTCAGTAGAAGGTGCTCGTTTCATTCCACTGATTGCATTTCTGTGAACCTAAAGAACGTAGTCAGATATATTTTCGATGTATTGTAATTTCAGTGCGTGTTGTAAGACTCTTCATGCCAAGGATGAGATTTAGTAAAAACGCATAGTAAGTATGATAACTTTAGAATAATACTATTTTCATTTAACAGTGACTGCAAATACACAGCTTGCACCTTGTAAGTAGTGTTTCGTTCCCTTTGTAACCCTGAATCACTCCAACTGTTTTTAAACAAATACGTTCTTAGATGGGGTGAGATTTTTAGTGAGCAATACACGTGTTATGTCTTTGCAGATAAACTCTGTGATTTGCCACATGTAGAAAATGGAAGGATTGCCCCATATTATTACAGCTTCAAAGATTACTATTTCCCTACGCGTAAAGGAAAAAGCCTTTCCTATTCTTGTGTGGCTGGTTATACAACTGAAACCGGGACTCAAGACGGAAGAATAATTTGTACAGCAAAAGGATGGTCTCCAGTGCCACAATGCTACAGTGAGCTCGCTTCTTCATTTCATTACTGCCTCTAGCAGAAAACTATTTTAGCTCAGTTTCCTAAGTATTATGGGGACAAAAGGTGCAGAATAGTAGAGATAAAAATGCCTAAGTTAGGTCGAGGTGAAGTCCGCTATGTATATTCATACGTTGAACTGTTTAACACTAATGTATGTTCTAAGGACTCTTACCACATATGCTTTTTAAGAATTTCAAGAAAGCTGCCTAGCATAACTTAACCGGGGAAGAATAATTGACATCTGAACCTCCTTAGCTCCAGATTGACATATTCCGTGGTACTACTGTCTGTTCAATGATCGCAGTAGCTTTTCGGTAAAACGAGAAAATGAAATGAGATGGAGATTATTTAAAAACCCCACTTTCTTGCCCATCAGAGACAATATTACCTTAGTTATTTATTCCTAACCAAACCGTCTCTTTTCATTTAGAAAAATGTAATAAGCCTCTTCTGGAACATGGCATTTTTTACGGTACAGAAACGTACTTCAAAATACATGAGAAATTACAATACAAATGTAATCAAGGTTACCACACTCCCAGCGGTGGCACTGAAGATACAGTACAATGTCAATCAGATGGATGGTCTTCCCAGGCAAGCTGTATTAAGAAAGTTGGTAGGATTGTGTTTCTCTCCTTTTTATTTCATATATGTTTATAAAATTCTGCTGTCTTTCCCGTACCTGTAAGGTCAAACTGCCTTTGTTAGGTTATTTGAATATTCTTGAAGTAAGTTCCCGGCTGTACCTCATACGATGAAGTTGTCAGATGTTTCACGCTGCTTGTTTTGTGAATTGGTATAGATAAAATTGTGGAATCGGTATAGGTGAGATAATTTTGTTTCAAATAAACCCATTTCTGTCCAAACTTTGCACCCAAATGAACGCTAGAAAACCTATGTAAACTGTTGCGTTTTTAATTGTTCATTATTTCCAAAGACTGCCTCAGATACAATCACTTTAAAGGGAAATTTTAGATAAGTAAGCTTACAGGGAAAAAAAAAACCCACGGCAATATTACACGTCTTATTCATTTAAGAGTCATGCCAAGTACCCGAGTTACATCATGGCAACTACCTAACGACCCAGCGAGAGCTCCGAGTGAATCAAGTGCTGCTATATACATGCGATGAGGGATACCACACTGCAGGAGGAAACACTACTGAAGAAGCAGTTTGTCTCACTCATGGATGGTCCCTTACTCCAAACTGCTCGAGTACGTAGTGGACTTGAAATGAATTCTTTTTGAAATGTGACACAGCCTACAACTGAATAAAAAATTTATGTTTTTTAAACTGTTGGGATAAAAAAGTTTTTTATGTTTTCTCCCTAGAAAAAACCTGCCCCTCCTTGGGTGTAATAGAACATGGAGGTTTCTATCCTGCGAAGAAAATCTATGAAGAAGGAGATGTTGTTCATTTTTTCTGTGAGGAAAATTATTCTTTTCGTGAATTTGACCTGATTCAATGTTATTACTTTGGATGGTATCCAGATCCTCCAGTGTGTGAAGGTACCCTTATTTTTACATTTGTGATATGTAAAATTCTCCCGCGCTTTCATGAAATGAAATGCCTTCTTTATGAACACAAAATAAAAATAAGCTCTTGTACCAGTTTTACAACCTGAGTAGAAATAAAGCGTTAGCAGAAGAGCACGAAGCCTAAATGGTGGGGAAGAGGAAATGGCGATTGGAATTAAGCTGCTTCCGCCTGTTCTAGGTGGAATCTAACAATCGAGAGGGTACTGTTACCTGCTGCTTCTTCATGTGTTGTTTCTTGGAAAAGCAGGAAGAAGCAATAGAGGGGAAGCTGCTCAGCCTTAGAGTTCAAGGTAAACTGCGTTCAGATTATTTGAAGAATTATTCGAGCATGGCTTCCTGAGATGAGAGCATGCCTCTCGAGGTACTAAGAACAGTTATTTTACAGCATTTCTGTCTGATGCTTGAGGAAGAAAGAATATATAAGTATGTCTCCTTAAAAAAACAAACAAACAAACAAAAAAACCCAAAATACCCCACTACTGTCTTAAGTGCATTTTTAAATAAAATTGATGTTTTTGAATCATTTAGGTTGGAAGAAAGACCCTTAAGATCGTTGAGTCCAACCGTTCACCTAACGCTACATGTCCATCCGTGTCCCTAAGCAGCACACCCACACATCTCTCAAATACCTCCAGGGGCTGTGACTCCACCACGTCCCTGGTGCAGTGTCTTCTAAAACCTAACTGCTCTTTCCATGAAGAAATTATTCTTGATGTGCAATATAAACCTCCTCTTCTGCAACTCGAGGCTGTTCTCTCACTTTCTATCACTTGTCACATGAGAAGAGAAACGGACAATGTCTTTGCTGTAGCCTGCTCTCAGGTGGTTGTACAGAGTGATGAGGTATCCCCTCAGCCTCCTCTTCTCCAGAAAACAACCCCAATTCCATCAGCCATTTCTCATATGTCTTGTTTCCCAGTCTCTGTACCAGCTTTCCATTTACTCAGTATCCTTCTTGTAGTGAGGAGCCCAAAGCTGAGCACAGTACTCCTTCGTAGCCGATCTTGTAGAAAGTAATGTGATTGGTACAAAAATGAAATTTATGTTCCTTTCCTAGCAGTTATGCTTGGGTTTAAAATGCAATAAAATCTCTCTCAAAAAAATGACATCTTAGTACATTCCTCAGCCCTGCATTTGTTCAGAACTGTTTCCTGGGTGAGCGCAAAGAAAGAGCAGTGCTCAGAAGAAATGAAAATGTGGCCTAAATCTAGTTTTGAGGCAATACTGATTACAAACTTCATGTGAGGATAGGAAATGAGTCACTGCTTTCACTGCTTGTGTAGTATTAGAATTGCTACATCGGCTGTGTTAAGTACTGTATTAATGGAGGGTGTGGAAAATCTCTGTTACCTGCATACTTTGAAAGGACATTTTACTGAGTACACAAGAGATTACTAGTTTGTTTATAACAGTGCAATATCATAATACCTCTCTTTTATATTTGCTGAAAGTAAAATCCCATTTTTGTTGTAAATCTTCATTTTAGAAAATGAGCTGTGAAGCTAAGAGGTTCCTCTGGTTAACCAGAAATGCCTTCTAAAAACATAGACTCGCACACTATATGGTTAAATGAATTGCTCTGCTTACAGGTTTGCTTAGTGGGAAAAAGAATGCGCTTTTTATTTTCAGATGTAAGAAATAAATGTCCTCCACCACCACTGCCTCCTCACGCCCATACTGTCGCAGTTAGGAGAACATATCGCAATGGTGACAGAGTTCGTATACAGTGTCAGAGTGAATATGAAATAAGAGGATCTGGGGAAATCCAGTGTGAAAAAGGAAAATGGACGTCACCTCCTATCTGTATGGGTTAGTACCTCTGGCAGCTGAAGAGAAATAATTCTTAAACAGTATCTTAATGTTCTTAATAGTCACAGTTTCCATACCTTCAAAGCTATTTGTCCTCCTCTGATAAATGCTTGAGAGTTTAAGTGCTGCACATTAAGAGAGGATGAGCTAGATTATTTCTTAGTGTTTTTTTTTCTGTTTTTGTTTTGTTTTGTTGTTGTTGTTTGTTTGTTAATAATTGAAAATGAATTATTTTCAAGGAATCCAGTTCTAAGTTTCTGCTGTGATTTTAGGATCTATGGATAAAAGGGAATCTGAGACACCAGCATTCGAGGCAGATGCATTGATAAGGGCAAGCAAAACATATCACAGTAAAGAAATGAGTAGGTGCTTTTCTATTTAATAAGAAATCCAATGCTCTCTAGTACTGTTACAGGTATTTTATGACTAACCTTATTACTCTTTTGCTACTCTACCATTCCTTACTCTTGAGGATGTTTGCGTATTCTTTGTGTGTTGTTTTAGCAGTATGCCTGAAGGAAAGAACATTCTTATTTCCAGAGACTGTGAACTAAAACGATATTTCAGTGCTGTATATGTAATTTTTTTTACATGCATTAGCATTTAACTGCAATCACTTTGCATTGCTTCTGTTTCTATTGTCTGAATGTGCAAATTCAGGAGTATTTTGCTGATCCTATTTAACAGTTCACCGAGGTTTATTTTGAACTCCATGTGGGTTTAACATTTCAAGCAACAAATCAAGACGGTCTCAGCACACCCAAACAGCTAGTCCGTACCGACTGTAAACCAGCAGGAGTTAAGAATGGACATAGATGAGAAGTGTAGAATGAATAAAAATTGCCTGCACTTCAGTAGGGGAATTGTGGACCTTGTCAGACACTTTATTTGTATGCAAATTTTGGATCAAACTCCATAGCTATTCAAATACTTCACAGTGCTGACATCATTTTAAAGATTTAATTACGTATCTTCTTACCTTGTATTAGAAACACAGCAAAACTGTACCTCTCCACCTGTGATTAAAAATGGTGTTCTCCTTGGCCCTTTATTACCAAGTTACAAAAATGGCAGCTCAGTAGAATACAGTTGCCAGCGTTACCATTTTTTGGATGGACCCAGTACTGTTTACTGCGAACAAGGAAACTGGACAGAACGGCCTACTTGCTTGGGTAAGCCTTGCAGGAAAAAAATACAATAGATGTATCCTTCTTTCCTTCCTGTAAAAAAAATGATCATTTTTCCACTAGGATCCATTGTTAAAAGGTATTTACTTTAGGTTTTTAATCTACTGTGATAACGCAAATAAATAACGTGTCTAAGATTTAGTTATTTATTTCAAAATGAAGCGTGCCAGATGTTTAAAAATATTTGTAGAAAACGTATCAGAAGTTTGTGTTTTCTGGGAATTACTGTTCTGAGTTGTTTTGGTTTTTTTTTTTTTGCATATTAGTTTTGTTACTTTGGTCCATTTCTTTACTTTTGTATTCTTTTCCTTTTTTTAATATATTCAAAATGTTATTTCTCACAGAATTCCAAAATATTTTAGTACCATGGGTTTATTTCCTTTTTTTTTCCCAACTCCTACAAAAAGGAGTTAAGAAATCGCTTGATTGTTTTTATTTCCTAGATCCATGCATTCTTAATGTAACTGATATGAATAGTAACAATATAGAGTTGAAATGGAGACAGGAAGAATTCGTCTTCCTACACGGTGATCTCATTGAGTTTGAATGTAAGCGAGGATACAAATTTCCCCATGCTACCATGCCATCCCCTGGGAGAACTTGGTGTGACCGTGGAAGGCTGAAATACCCCAAATGTGTTTTGCAAGGTAAAACCGTCCTTTCCATTTGTCTTTTTGATTTCATCAATCTCAGACCTATTCAGAAACTTTTGCTTCAGCAGTACAGGCCTAGAAAGTATTATAAATAGTAATAAAAGTTTAGTATCTGACTGATATCTTTACCCAATACAGATAAATTGTTAAATTTGTGTTGAATATAGTTGTTAAATATATACAAGCATAATAAAAACAATATGCCTTCCTCTGGTGGGAAGGCAATAGAAGGGAGGGAGGAGCTGTTCTTCAAGCTGAGGGAAGTGAAAGCTCTGCTGTAGAAAGACAGCTGTAAACACTGAACCGCATACAAGGGGTTTCTCATGGTTTAGAAAGAACTCAGATTTCATTCCGATTTGAGACGTAATGTAGAAGTATTGAGAATAAACTGGGTTGATATTTATGTAGTGCTGACAGCAATTTAAAGCTGCTGACTTGTTAGTTTCTTTGGTAGCTGAATTTTTCACAAAGATTTTTGACATTATTCCAGTTCCCACGGAAAAATGTGACTCTCCACCGTCTATTGCAAATGGAGCTCTTACTCTCCCGCCTCTGACCCAATATGACAATGGCTCTTCAGTTCAGTATAGTTGCTCTGATTATTACTTCTTGCAAGGATCTGAAAGAATTTATTGTTCCGAAGGCCGGTGGACTTCACCACCACTTTGTATAGGTAGGCACAAGAAGATATATATGAGCATTTATTTCTGGTTGTTAGATGTGAACCATTTATAGATTGATGCTCAGTATTTATAGATTTTGAGTGTTATCAGCTGGAACATTATTAAGATCTCAACTGCATTTTTCAGTTAGAGAGGAATGGCCTGTTTTAATAGAAGCAAGCTTTTTTTAAGTACATCTTACGTGCCAGCTGTGTCCAAAAATACAGTGATTTCATGTATAATATCTTAAGAGAATGGGGAATAACCTGCCTTTTGAGCATCAACTCTAGTCACAATAATCTGATTTCAAAAATAATTGCTTTCTTAACACTGAATATATCTCTATTCGTTAGAGCCGTGCACTTTGTCAAAGAATGAGATGGAAAAAAATAACGTGCTGCTGGAAAGTTTTTATGAGAGCCAAGTTTACTTTTATCATGGAGATTATGTCGGATTTTACTGCAAACAGAATCATGTTGGAGCAGAATCTGGTGCGACTTTATTTCAAGTGCAGTGCAAGAGAGGACAGCTAGTGTATCCAAGATGTGTTGAAAGGAGAGAATAGGTAAGTATGACTTTAAAAAAATGTATTGGAAAGATATGTATGTATGTGTTCTTTATCTAGTGTTGATTAAGGTGGCCTCCTACCTTCAAGATGACTACAGTTGACTTTGAGAAAGGAGTGTTCAGTGGCATTGTTGAATCTGAGTCGAAAAGAGAGGGAAATGAGAAAATGTTCTATAGACTGAGGACTGAGTATACAGCAGTACAATGCAATATTAACAGACCGTGTGTGCAAATGTTAGGAAGAAGAATTCTATGAGGCTTATATTGCTTCTGCCAATGCATCTGTACACAAGAGAATGTCAAAAGGAGTATTTGTGTTTGTGGAACTTGGATTTTAGTTACTTTGTGTAGGCAGTACAGGTGATGAATTGTATATCACTGTATTCAGCTTATCGCTGCATTTTCACTAGGACTGTTTTCATAATACTGGTTACTATTATTAATGTTGCTCACATATTGCCAAGATTTCTTCTCATTCTGTTGCTGTCATTGCATTCAACGTTATGCATTTGTTTTTCTACCAGATCTTCAGCTCTGGCTGAAGCCAGGGGGGAGGAAGAGATCCCCTTTAGTAACAATACATGGCAGATGAATGCCATTTTGTAAGGCTGCGAAGATGAGCACATAAAGTAAATAATAATGCGCTGCAGTAGCCTATCGCTTTGCACTGAAAGTACTGGCAGTGCTTTTCCTGTCATCTGGATAAGGTTTTGAAACAAGAGGCTTCATCAACGTTGATAAACAAACAAACAAACAAGCCCAACATGCACTTCTTCTCAATATGAACGTTTAAAATACACTGTCTATCTCTCTCATTCCCACAGTCCAGACAGCTAAATGGAACCCCTCCGCAATATGGAGCACCAGCTCTTCCCCCAGGACACTTCCCTGCCTTATATGATCCGTGGTCCTCTAACAGAGTAACTGAGTGAGATCACCGCTGTCAAATCTGTACATTAAATGGCATTAAAGCTCAATTTCTTCTCTTTTTCTTTTCCTTTTCCTTTTCTTTTTCTTTTTTTTTTTTTTTTGATAGTCTAAACAGAAGCTTTAATAGCTTCTTGCTACTCTCAATGGATTTATCTTGTGCAGGGGTACTTGCACCCTACCCTGGAGCCCTACTGTTCTATTGGACCTTCAGCATTGATTCATCCCAGTCTTCAGCTGAAAGATTCCCTCTTCTCCAAGTTCCTGCAACAAAAGACCTGTCTGTGCAAGGGGAGTCAGCAGGCCTTTGTTCCCTTGAGATCTTATCCCAAGAAATCATGTCCAATTATTTGGTGACTAAAGCAAGGTTTTAGCTGTCCTGTAATTTCCCTCATCAGCAAAAGCAACAACAGGAAAATCAGGCACTACTTACTTGCTCTATTTTCTTAGAACTCAACTCATGTTTATACCCCTCTTGAATACCGAGACTGTGAGACTCCATTAACAGTACACAAATGCAGCATATTGCGTTGGTTAATTTTCATGAGCTTGGCTGAATGAATTCGGTGAAGTTAAATAAAAATCTCTCTGTACTGAAGGCATCTCAAGGTCAAAGAATCATCCCTTGCCGCACCGAGCTGCGTGTGCTGTGCACACTACCTTTCAAAAAATTCTTAGAAAAGTGAACTTCAAGAAAAATGAAGAGCGTATCTTCTATGAAGCTCTATCAAGAAAGGCAGTAAAAATGCTCCCCAGCGAGCAGTGCACCAATGCCACATAAACACACTAGCTGTTCCTATCCATCAGCTGCAATATGTCACCATTGGATCAATTACCAAAAAAATAAATAAAGTGCAAGCGTATCAGATCCATCAGGACAGCAACGCAAGCTCACCAAAAAATGAAAAGGATGGCAGGTCTCATTTCAGGACCTGGACTGAAGGAGTTGTGCCTAACTACATCCAGAAATCCCAGTTAGTCACTTGCATCCCAGCATCTTGCCTTTCCACCAAATAACATGGAAGCTCAGGTCCTGAGTAGGAGAATTGGGTTCTGTGATCCAGAGATTCCCCGAGTTGTTTAAAAAAGACTCACCCTGACTCACCCTGCCTCTGCCGTCATTCCCAGGCTAAGTTCCAGGCATGTTCATGGAGAAAAAGCTAGAAGCAGATGAGGCGAAACACACTGATAATCAAATTACCTGCAGGCTTTTTAATTCTTGACTCAATATGCCACCGAAGCCAGCCTACTTCAGGATGAAAATGTAAATAAAAGTAACAGGGATCAATGCAGAATAGGCAAGAGGCAAGTAAGTACACTCAGGTGGATGAAATGTAAACACAATTACAGAATGTAAATAAATTTACAAAAAATGGTTAAATTTAAACAAAATCATCCAATAGTATAAAGAAAATGAATTAGCACATTCCAGCAGAGAACACTGTCTAAGCTATAAAGCACAATAAAGCAGGAAACTCTGGGAAAACTTGAGCTCAAATCACTGGATTTGTTGAAGGAGAGTTCATTTCTCCAGCTGGACTCAGTCATGTCATTTCCATATATCCAGATGCTCCTGCATTGTAAAGAGACAGAAGGGGAAATAGAGATCTGGCTGACATATTTTCACGTTTCCCGAGAGCAGAGAAAAGCAGTTGCCAACCACGCTCCCTGCTTGAATTCAATTCCCCAGGTCCCTTGGAACAGGAGCAGCTCCTCCATGACAGATGCAGGCTGGTATGGGATTAAAGGAATCTGACCCTCTGTTTACAACAGTCCTTCTTGGCTGTTGCTTACAGTTCTTTTACAGCCCCCTGTGTCCTCCCATATGAGCTACTTACTGTGCATTGAGGGTACTCAATTACTCCATCCAGACACTGTGGGTTAAATTTCTCCGGTCTTGAAACTGCCCTATGAAGCCACTTGCATGTAAAGGAAATACGTTCCTTAGAGCGATAGGTGTAAGGCTTTCTCCATTCTAGTTTAATGTTGTTCTTATCCATTTCTGACTCAAGCACTGTGCAGTCACCTGGAAAACAAAAAGCTCCACTAACCACGTGAAGTATTCTCACGATTTGCCTGTAGATCTCACACTGGAAGCCAAGTCTCTGAAGAAGTTGGTACCAATTAGTGCCTCAAACACCTATTCTGCTTCCCTTTTGTGAAATATAATGCAGGCTGTGAAGGAAAAAAGCTCATTTCATACTCTTTAGCAATGATCCAGTAAGGCCTGCTCATAGAAACTGTAGAAGGGGACAAGCAGAGATTTCCCTTCTGAGAAGCCTACAAAGGCTTGCAATGGGCATGAGCTGCTGTCTCTACACATATCAGAACATGGTATGAGCAGAGAGGCGCTGAAAAGGCCACAGAGGTACAAAGGGGGTCACGGCATGGCAGCAACCCAGGAGAGAAGCTCACTGGAGCAAAACCCTGCCTAAACAGGCAGGCTTGGGAGAGACTGCAATGAAATTGTTTGCTGTCCCACCACGGTCGGGGAAACAATTTCAGGGATATCACTTTCAGGGAACTCACGAGCCCTTCAGTCCTCCCTGGAATTAGACAGGCAGTCAAAGAACAAATTACCCTAGCGTGCAACTTGGTGATTCCCTTCCTCTCAGATACTCCTGTCAGCAGCACCTGAAACGCAATCCACCATGGCCTACAGCTTTATGGGATTTCCCACACCCTGGTTCTCTGTTATTACTTCCCCAGGCACACTTGCTAAAGGCTTCTCTTTCAGTTTCTGCACTAACTATGCAAAAAACAGCAGCCAAACAATGGCAAATGGAGAAGACTTACGTCCTGGATTGCACCGTGGATATTTAAATGTGCCATTAATACATTGTACTCTGAACGGAGAAGAAGTTGGGTCTTTCACATTTCCTATTTTACAATCAAATTCGATAAAATCACCCGATTCGGAATACAGCTTTTTCTTGTTCCTCCATCTCAGCTCAATGTTGTTATTGTTCATATCTTCTTCAGCCGCTGTACAGGCCGCTGGGAAAAGGAAAGAGAACATTGTCACCAATTCATACAGATGCACCACGTGTAATTTTTTTCTCCCTACAGAGGTTCTTCACATCATAAAATGTTTCCAGGACTTTGCTCTGAGCCTCTGCTTTTTGTAACAGGAAAGATATCTTCATCAAAAATGAAGGGGAAAAAAGGTGATGGTTGAATCAACGTGCAGTGCTGCGGAGAGGCCGTTTCAGTCTGAGAGTCACACGGGGCAAAGGGGAAGCAGAGCCTCGGGCAGGGGAACTCAGCAGGCAGCATTCAGCTTTCCTGTACCTTTTTTCAGAATCCTCCTTGTCCCAGCATGTCTTTAAATTCATTTTCTCATGGTCACATCACCCCTGGATTTACCGCATTCAGACAGACCCAACCTCCCCATTGCAGCCTGCAGACTGTGGCAGTGTCCTCAACGTGGGAGCCCGGCACACTGATGGAGATCTCCTCACATGGGCAGCTCAGCCAAACTCCCCTCCTTCTGTGGGTGAGAGGAGGCAAGGAGAGACTGCAGGCAGCAGTGGGGACCACACAAGCTGACATTGAGAAGAAATTCCTTCTAGATAAAAGGAAGACTTGTTGCTGTCAACCACAGCAGAAGTGCTGTTTCACAAGGGAAGTGCATTGGAAACACCTTCAGGATCTGAGAAAAAGTCAGCGTGAGCAGTAACACAGCTGTTGGCCATGCAGCACATGCTTTAAACCTACCTAAGCAAACCGGGGGATTTGTCCACTGCCCATTAATACATCTGATCTGCGAAGATCCTTCCAGGATGTAGAGATTCGGGCATTTATATTGCAGAGTTTCACCTTGTGAATATTCTGACTTTGGGAAGGAAAGAATATCTCCATTTTCAATATCTGGAGGTGGGCCACATTTTCCACTCTTTCCTGGAAGAACGTTAACGCTTAGAGAAAAATGCATCAGAGTTTAATTGCAGGAGCAGCCTAGCCTTGAATATTTTGGTAAACTACCTTGCCCATACTTAGAGACACTCAGAGGAAAGCAGAGAAAATTGCCACCTTGACACCAAATATCTGGCAGATGGAGAAGAGCGACAGTTTCTCATTTTTCCACTGCTGGGACTCATAACTACCAATTCATCCATCTGTCATCTCTGGAGCATTTGCTGCTTTCTGGAAATCTTTCACTGGTCCTACACAATAGTGCAGGATGTTTGGCACAGCTCTTTCTGCAGAACTGCATGCCCACCAGCTCTCTGTAATGCCTGAGCAGGGACAAGTGTGAACCTCTCTGTAAACTAGAACAAATGTCACTGGACGATACAATTTCAGTTAATGGTGGGGCAGACCTCGGGCTCTGGGGAGTCCTTACGTGTCAGATGCATCGCATTGCACTTGCTTGCAGCTCAGAGACTGAAATTTGGAGAAGTAAATACCGCTGAGCCAGCTCGATAGCAGTCTCACCAACAGGCTACCGGATGGAAAGACAGGAAAAGTACCTCTGCACGTGGGCAGCTCTGTCCAGTTCCCATTCTGACAGCTTATGGTGGAAGCTCCAGTCATACGAAAACCTTTCCAGCACTCATATTTAGCTGTCTCCCCAGGCAAATACTTGGACTTCTTAACACCTTGAACTTTACCACCAGCGATTTCTGGAGGAGGTCCACACCTCATATCTGAAAAGAGATACTTGTACAGTTGCAGTTATAGTCATTGAGGTGTTTCTCTATGCCTATTTTAGGTAAGGGAATTGATCTCGTTACTCCCTAGCTCACACAATTTCTGTCCAGAGCTTCTAATGCCTTCACAATAATTTTTTCATATTTTTCCTCCTGGCCACAAGAGCGTACTGGGGTAAAACACTGTGAACACCAGGAATGTGGGCAGGAGTGTTACTTCAAATGACAGAAGCAGCAGAACGCTTATTTGTGGACTCTCAGAAGATGGCAGTGTCAATGAGAGAGTCTAAAAAAAGCCAGCATTTCTGTAGCTACACCTTATGGCACAAAAGTTCTTTTAGTTAAGCCACAGCCCTCCCCAGAGAACCCCGGCATTTCTGAAAAATCACAGATGTAGCAGCCAAGCTGGCCCTCTGATGAACTGCAGAGCCCTGGAAGAAGTCGTCAGCCTGCACTGCATGGGCAGATACGTGCAGTCAACTCCTCAGAAGTATGTGAAAGCCAAATAGCAGCAGTTCACCCTCCAGCCACAGATTTTGGCAGGTAAAGGAAGACAGCACATTGCCTTTTTGTGGGAACGCTCTTGCCATTTCAAGACTCTAGCAGATCTGCAGTTTTTACATCCTGAGATTCTAGTGGAATCTCTATCAGTTAGAGCTGACCCTCAGAAAAAATGGCTGGATCTCTCCCCCACTACTTCCATTCAGACAGTTATATTTTTCTAGAGAAGGCCAATAACACAGTGTATTTTGGGGAATAACAAGTATCATAGTGGAAAATGAAAAATCATCATTTTTTTTAATGCCCTTTTTCTTTAAGAGGTTTTTGCTTTCAATGAAAATGTACATAGTATTTCCAGAAGCAATAAGTTCAAGTGCTGTGCAAGAAAGCAGTAGTAGGTACAAAGCTGTGGTACAAAATTAAAATATCAAGTTTTCAAGTATTTAGGTAAACAGACCGACTCCTCTATACTAAGGGGCAAGATGAAAGCACGGATTCCTACCTTTGCAAGTTGGTGTTTGCGACCATTGTCCATTTGTACAAGTGACATAATTTACACCTGTAATCTGAAAATTTCTGTCACATTCATACTGTACCCGAGCACCAGGCAGATACTTCCGCTGTTGAGTGCTGATAATATTAGCGCTATTAATTTCAGGTGGGGCTTCACAGGTAACATCTGAAAAGAGAGGCACATTTAAGAATACTCGGGCAGTAATGTATGACCGTAGAATATTGCGTTCAGAGGCAGCATTATTCACGATGAGGACAGGCAGTTTGCATAAGGCAGGTTTTCCACAGGTAGGAAAGAAAGATACTGTGGTCTTTATTCTGCAGTGCTTCACCTGACAGTATACTTTTTGCCTAAAGTGACTGAAAAGCAGAAAGGAGTTGTAGAGATTAGCTGAACATGGAGGCTGGTGCTCTACAGCATAGTGCACCAAAGGATCAGAGAGTGTTCTTTTTAATATTTTGAAGGTAACTTTAATAATGAAAGTCACATTCCTAGCGATGTAAAAATAAGTACGTTAGCTTACCAGTTATCCCTTTGCAGTTAGCACCCTTTCCTCCATAACCTTCTATCTGTTAGATCTAAGAAACGAGTTCAGTTGCATCTACTAGCTTCAGCCCAGAAGGGGAAAAGATTTCAGTTCTACTCAATGGTTCTCAGGAACCAGACAAAAGGTGTTGTACCATCCCATTCAAATCAATCCAGTGATTGACTCTATTGTTTTGACTCACTTGTAGTGAGGGTGGGTATTATTTTAATGAATGTCTTAAAAGACTAAAAGGATTACAGACTTTAGAAATAGAACACGCACCTTCACATAATGGGGGTCTTGACCAATTTCCTTTTCTGCAAATAATTTCTGGGAGACCAACAGCCTCGAATCCTTCATCACACTGGTAGCGAATTGTTTCGCCAGGCTCATACACTTCCTTGTTTCTGCCTTCAATTGCAGAATTTAGAACATTTGGAATACTTCCACAGGACATTTCTGAAAAGATATGCAAATCTGATGCTTATGGTAATATGATACACACAGGATGAGATTATTTTTCTGACCAAACAGATGCTTTTTCTAACTAGCACAGTCAATAACAGCAGATTTTGTATAGAAGAGAGCATGAAGAAACTTCCATGTTAGTCCCCTAAATAGGCATACACTTTAGTCACTGTAAAGATTTAGATTCTCTTCCTATCACTGCCAGAAAAGTTTGGTAAAGTCTTCTGTCCCTTGCTACACAGAAGTGATATCCATCGCTGAAGCATCAAAGCAACTCCCAGTCACTAGTGGACCCTGTAGAAAACAGGTCCTTGTGTGATAAGGATGCGCCCATGACTTATCTGGTAGAGATAAACAATAAAGATTGCAAAAATACCACAGGAGTACTTAAAATACTAAACTGTTGTTACTAGTCAACTCCAGTTTAAAAGTATTTCAAATTCACTGCTAAGCACATTTAAGGAAAAGTATTATTTGACGTTACCTGAACACATAGGAGATGAACTCCAGTTTCCCATTGAACAACTTATCTCTGATGGTCCTTCTAACTCAAATCCAGATTGACAAATGAACTTCACTATAGCACCAGACAGATAAACTGTTTTCCCTTCTTTTTCCAGTTTTAAGTTTTGATTTACCAGCCTGAAATCTTCAGCATGTTCTATAAGTTGTGGTGGTGAACAGGGTTTTTCTTTAAAACACAAAGATAAACAATAAGATAAAACAATTAATATTACAAAGATATATGCAGTCTAAGACTGAAAAAAAAATCCAAATGAAAATGAAGTGTCTTGAAAGACAGATAAATAAATATAAATGGTTCACAAAGCAAAACTCCTTTCCTTTCTCCGTCCTGCAAGGGTTTTTTGTCTTTTGATTTCACCCAAGTTAGAGCCATATGCCACTTCATACAAAGAAGATACAGTTAAAACTTAGTAACAAGAACAGGTTAAAAATCTTAGGCAGAGAAGCAAAAGAAACTGTCACATTTTTGGGATACTGAATGTGTGTTTCTAGAATTTTAACTAAGTTAAGTTTGTCCACAACTCACAAAACTGTACCAATATCCTGGAGATTTTCTTGCCGAAGAGGGGGAAAAAAAAAGGAGAGCATCAGAGCTTATTAAGAACTGCAACCTACTTTCCCAGATATACAATGGATCAAACATCTACTAAGCCTTCCTGAGTCAAGATTGTGCTCATACTTCATTCACTTGCAGAGTGAACATAAATTATCCATTTTCAGTTACCAGTAAATTAGATTTATTAATTGATGCATCAAGTTGAAAGCATACATTTCTACTCAATTCTACGAGACAAGGATCTAATAATAATCAAACTTCCTGTTCAGCAACTGGGACTGAAAATTTTATTGCAGAACATTTATTTTATGAACAGCTCAAACATTTTTCTCTATTCTTCTCTATGTCTGCCACTTAGCAGCAGAAGTGGAAACTCACAAGCAAGAACAGAGAAAAAAAACCAGCACGATGCACCAAAATTTTTCAGTTTAAAGACTCACTTGGCACGTTGTGCACATGAGTCACTATCTTGCACCTCATTTGTCCCGTATTTCTATTTCCTATCCACTTCTGAAGACACTTTCTTCTATCTCTTAATGAACTTCTGCTCGTAAGAGATTATCTGTATTGGTAATGTTTTAACCATTGGCCTACAAATTCCTCAGCATATGAAGCACAAATACAGGCTAAGTGGAGAACAGATTGAGAGCAGCCCTGAAGAGAAGTATTGGAGGTGCTGGTTAATGAAAAACTTGGCAACGTGCGCTTAAAGTCCAGACAGCCAACAGTATTCTGGGCTGCATCAAAAGAAGCATGGCCAGCAAGGCAAGGAAGGTGATTGTCCTGCTCTACTCTGTTACTGCATTCAGCCCACTGCATTCAGCTCTGAGGCCCCCAGCACAAAAAGGACATGAACATGTTGGAGCAGGTCCAGAGGAGGCCACAAGGATAATCAGAGGGCTGCAGCATCTCCTGTGAAGACAGGCTGAAGGAATTGGGCTTGTTCAGCTCCTTGGAGCTCTCAGTATGGCCTTCCAATTCTTAGAGGAGGAGCTGGGGAAGGGCTCTTTATCAGAGAATGGAGAGATAATGAAAGTGCGGTAATGGCTTTAAACTAAAAGAGGGGAAATTTAGATCAGATATTAGAAACAAATTCTTTACAATAGAGGTGATGAGATACTGTACAGTTTGCTCAGAGAAGCGGTGGGTGCCCTATTCTCAGTAATGCTGAAGGCCAGGCTGGATTTGGCTTTGGGGAACCTGACTTAGTGGGTGATATGTCTGCCCACGGCAGGGAGTTAAAACTTGATGATTCTTAAGATCCCTTCCAACAAAAAACATTCTGTGATTCCTAAGGACAGACATACAGAGTTATGTCATATTGCTTATACTTGTATTTCAAGAAGAAGACACAAAAAATAGAATAAAAAAACAAGAGTAAAGACAGAAAAAAAGAAAGTGCTACCACTCCATCCAAAATTCTCAATTGATTCACCAGGACACAATTTAAAAGCTCCTGCTCAACAGACACTCCACACTGAAGTACGCTACACAAATAAACACACAGCTCTTGAGGAATTGCCTGAAAATGTTATGTGCCATCTCAGATACATCTGTCTGAATAAAAAAGCCTACAGCTTAACAGTTTAACTCCATTTTTTTTCAACCAACTTACATTCCGTTGCTTATCTGTACAATTACCTGTTTGTGACAGTCCTAACAAAAACAACAGCATCTTTTTGCTAATGATGAGTGCAAGTACACAACACAGAAGTTCATTATAAAATAAAGAGAAAAACAAATACTACTGACCAACGCAGTATGGTGGTGACTGCCATTTCCCATTTATACATATTATTTCACTTGCACCGATGAGATGGAAACCCTCCAGACATGAAAAAGCTATTTTACTCCCATTCTTGTAATTTCTTCCGATCGGTATCTTCTTAGCATTAGGCAGCTGTGGTGGAGGTGGGCATGTATTCTCATCTAAAGATATGCATTCATTTCATAACAGAACAGAAGATGAAGCGTAACAGTTCGTCATAGATTGCAGTAGTAACCAACAGCTAAGAAAACAATAGCAGTAGACATCTCTTCAGTAGCTGTCTCAAGTTTTAATTAGTACCATGATCATTTTGCTCTGCTTGAAAAACACTAGAGCTGCTCTCAGATGCTTACATAGAAAGCGTGCTCAGAAAAATATACACCATGGTTGTCTTTTTCTATCTCAAAATTGCCTTCCTATCATAAACCGGTAACCTCTCTTTTCCGTTTCACTGGGGAAGGAGTGGGAAAGGGGAAGGAAAAAACTCAGTAATATAAGATCTTTGAACTTTTCTCACATCAAAAGTGACAGTGATGATGATTCCACTGTCAGAGTAGATACTATTAAGTCTGCTTCACTAAATAGAGTTTCTAAATTTAATTTGATGTTCAGAGGATTTCCTTAATTAGTTCACATGACTATGTAATTATATATATATACATACATATACATATATATACATATATATATGTATATACATACATATATATATATATACATACATATATATACACAAGAATGTAAACATTTCTGTTACTGATCATGGCACAGAGATGCTAAGAATCTTCAATAACGAGCATTTACCATGCCTACAAAAAAGAAGAAATTGTATGCAAATCTAAAATCATACCTGTACACTGAATCTCTGGAGACCATTTTCCGGACACACAAGTTGCCCGTTTAAATTGTCTGTCAGCTGGCTTACATTTATATGTTAAATGCAGCCCAGTCTCCTTTGTTTTCCTGGGAGAACCAGTGCGTACAACCACAATATCCTCTGGACGTACACACTGATGAGATGGGGCTGAAGAAAATCAACATAAGCAGTTAAAGAACAGATTTGGTTCAGATAATATTTATGTACGCATTCATAATGAATAAGTCACCATTTTCCTAATACTTATCTATATGAAAATATTTTTGTATGTGTGTGTGTGTGTTTTTGTTTTTTGTTTCACTATTGTGGTTTGAAGTAACTCTTAAGACTCCTTCAGAGGTGGAGCATCTCTTCTATGAAGAAAGGTTGAGGGAACTGGGCTTGTTTAGCTTGGAGAAGAGAAGGCTCTAAGGATCAGAGTGTGAAAGCTGAGCAGATTGTGTTTTGTGCCAGATGCAGTCCTCAAAATAATTGTAAATAAAGTTACAATGTATCCAAACCACCAATAAATTTAAAAAAATCACTTCTAAAGAAAGGGAGTACTAATAATATAATATCATATATGAATATGATGTCCAATAATATAATACTACTAATACTAATAATACATAATAATACTATAGTACTAATAATATCATATCAATCTTTGTTAAAGTCCCAGAGTAATTTAAGCAGCCAAGACACTTTCTTATAAAATATCACTTTTTATCACTTTTTTTTTTTTTTTTTTTTTTTTTTTTTTTTAAAAAAAAAAAACTGACTCCAATGCATCTTTTCCTATTATGGCATAAAGTTTGTTTTAGATAGCTTGCTTTTAGAAGTTTATACACTGTGAAACTGTATGAGAAAAAAAAAGAGAAAACCACTGACCAGAAATGGACTAATCTACATAAAAATGACAAGGATAAGGTAAAACCAGTGCACTGAGGCTATTAATATTATTTCTAATTTCCAGAGATACAAATCTTCATTTAATTCACACAACATGCACGTGACTTTTTTGCTGGTATGTCTGAAGTTTCTGAAGGGTCCTTATTGCTGGGAAACACAGGCGAATGAGTACAAAACTACTGCTGTAGGGTGAAAGACATGCAGAGCAGCCATATTGGATTTTAACCACTGTGTAACCATCCATTCCCTTCCCCAAAACTACTCAGTGTTTACAAATTTGCAGCTCCATAGTCTTTCCAGGATGAAGGATGTGTTATGTTAACTTTTAAAAGAGAAGGAAATGAAAATAACCTTTTGTTGAGACGTGAGAAACTATAGTACCTCAAGTTACCTATTGATTCCCGAAGTCCTTGAAACCATGACTATAACAATGTTAAACTCATAACTGAAATAGAAGATTACCGTTACAAAGAGGTGAAGGCTTCCATTCCCCATTAAGACATTTTGTTCTCATTCTGCTAGCATTCCCAGAGCCTTGCTTACATCCATAGGTTACTTCATCGCCATGAGAAAACTGGACTCGATCTTGCTGGTGAAGAACAACATTCAAGAAAGAAGAAGGTGATCCACATGGCATTTTGTCTTCTGTTGAAAAGAATAGAAATATTCCACAAAGTATTGATGTCACATATGAGTGTCCAAAAGAATTTAGATAAAATAATTCATTTTGCATTTGGTAAGTAAAACCTGCTCCCATTAATTAGACGTCTTGAATAACCTTCTACACAGCTGGGGTACATCTTTAATTTAATCAGTTGACTAAATTTCTTTCCTTTCCATCACTGAGATAACTCCAGGGTGTACTCAATGAGTCATTTCAGCTAAGGTTAATTTCCCAAACAGTTTTACAAAGGTACATGAATCCTAAAGTGTAAGAAAACCTTCAGTTAATCCAGCTCATCTGGATCCTTTATTCTGGTCAATCAAAAATTACATTCAATCATACATCTGTACATTCATAATGTACACTTTCAATTAGCATTACTACAAGAACTGTCTAATATCACTTAGAATTGATTAGAGGAGTTATCTCTGCAGAGTTGTCTCCTCCGTGTGATAACTGAAGTTCTGCCATCATTGCTGCGGGCTGCCATCATTGCCATGCTAGGGACAGGGAAGGTTGGTGGCTTGCAAAGATGAGTGCAGCGTATGAGTAGTCCTTGTGAGGAAGGAAAAGGGGGATGTAAATAGAACAGATGCATAAAACTGTCTTCCACTGGAGGAAAGGGAAGACCCAGGGCAAACTCAGAAACTGGACTTGAAAAGTTCTGCACTCAAGCTTGGATCACACACTTCTCAGCTTGTGCACAAAACCTGTTCTGTGCGGATCAAGTATTGAAAAAATGTGAGCAGTCATACAGTTTTTAAACATCAGTGTTGCTTTTGGAAGATGTGTCAGAATCCAGAAGCCAGAGATTACCAGATTTCCCAAGGGAGTTGCAAGACTTTCGAGACCTCTGTAATACTGAAGCAGTTTGCTAATGGATTCTAGCTCCGTTTCTAAGGAAAAATATCCACGTGATGGCACATTCCTCTCTGCCTGTTTCCAGACCTCCACCAGAGTTAGCTTCAGAATCTCCTGAACAGTTCAATAAAATAAATACTTGTGGAAGCGATTTTATGTTCTCACAAGCTCTGTGAAAACCAGGGGCAGCTGTATCAGGGGAATCCTCCACTGAAGAAGTTTCCACAACAGCTATACAAGGTTTTTCTTGTTTTTACTGTAGAAGCAATTTTTTTTTTTTTTTTTTCTAGTGAACAGATGGCTATAGTTAATTCACATTTGATTATCTTTGTATTGCATCACCATGGTTTTATATACATAGTAGAAGGTAGATTACCAATGCAAGAAGGAGGAGGTGACCACTGCCCATCCAAACATTCTATTTCCTTTGATCCAACCAATTTGAATTGAGTGTCACATTCATATTCCATTCTGTTCCCATGTGGATACCATTCCAGAAAGCTGCCAGTAACATTTCCATTGGTGATTTCCGGTGGAGGTCCACAGCCTCTGGGATTCTCTGAAATCAAAAAAAATCATCAAAAATATAAACTACAAAAATATACACTACAGTCAGGACTATTAGCACATTTATATATTAAGTGCAACAACAACAGCAACTAATTTATTGCTTAAAATTAAAAAAGAGATATAGAAAAGGTTGAACAGGTCACTATTTTATGCCTATGTCTGTTTAGATACATGCTGGGGTGGAGCTCACAGAGATGAGTTACGCTGGCTCAATCTTTTCTCTTACTTCTGTGCACAATCAGTTTCCAGCTATGATAAAATAAGTGGTTCGTGAAATCAATCCATTTTTAATGGAAGAAAAGCATCACATGGGCATCGACTCCACTTACCTGTGTTACACTATTCTCATGGAATAAAAAAGCAAATATTCTACAAGTAACAGTGAAACGCTATTCATCCATGCAGTGCTGTGCACTGTATATTAAAGGAATTCACATCTGATGGAGTGAATGCCTGCCAAGAGAGCTTAATATGTTTTGAGCTTAAGAGTCAACTACATAAAAAAACACTTGCTTTCAAATGCAAAAATTTGAGTGAAAAGAAGAATGAGGGCATGAAAGGCAACAACATAAATGACTGAGTAAGCAGGAAGGAAGAGGGATGAGAAATTTGAAATGCCCTTGTCATTTTGATCTTTCTCATGGAAAGCATGGTCTAAAAAAATTATTTTCGGATTCCACCAAGTTGTGCTTTGTCATCAGCATGGTGAGAAGAGTAGGTGCATGTATCTTCCCTTCTGCAGGAAACTGTTAATCCTACAGGATGAAATTGAGGAAATTTGTAATAAAAAACTTTCACCGAGTTTCTTTCCCTTGGGTTCAGCTGTGTGTCATCTCCAAAATCATTTTTTCCCCTTTAAATGTCACATGATCAGAGAAAACAGCATAGAAAAAAAGTCTTTGATGAATATCAATGCTAGGCAGTGGCAAAAGTTATTTAGGGTGCAGGAAGAGATGGTTGTACTCAAATAATTTCTGACAGCCATATCACACCCTATTTATGCCTTTCTGGATAAGCAGTATTTTACACTTAATAATCTGAGTGAAGTTTTGTGCAAACCATTTAAGTGAAGCTAAGAGGATAAAGACAACAAGAAAAACATGTGGCCTGATTATCAGAATCAGACAGATGTTCTAGATACATTCCATGTTTTGACATGCTGAAAAGCGAACACTGAAAATTCAACTGTTTGGTTTCTTCCACATAAAACAGCAGAACACTAACAAACGATCTGAGGAAAACCAGTGCTCACCTTTTTAGAGATAACAATGCAATAATTGTTCCTGGGTGTGAGACTGACTTACAGAACGTGCCCACAAAAGTCTTCAGGACCGAAGTATTTGCATACGTATCCTACCACAATAAAGTCAACAGAGGAATTACCTTTACATGTTGGCGGTGATGGGAACCATCCAAAGTAATAGCACTGAGCAGAAGCAGGGCCCACTCTTACATAATTATGTACACAGCTGAATTTCACAACATCTCCATTGTAGTATCTGCTCTTTGCAGGATCAACATCTCTATTGGACATTACTGGCAGTTCACATTCTATTGCTGCGAAGAAAGAATATTCCATGGTATATTGCAAAACCTACAAAAAATATATGAGCTACTACTAATGGAAAAGTGGGAAAAAAACTAAATATACAGAAACAAAGATCTGACAAAACAAGCATGGAGGCAATGACAAGAAACTTGCCTCCCAGTTACATTAATTGATTGGATATCAGGAAAATACAGGCACCGCTTTTGGGACGATCAATCTAGACTTTGCAGCTGATAAGACCCTGAGCTAGGGGGACCCCAGATAAGGAGCAGTGTGGAAATCAGCACAGCTATGCAAGTCCATGAAGGGTCACGCAGAGGGATCCCAACAAGTGGAATAAACAGAAAAAGGCATTGAAGTGTCAAGTAAACTGTGCAGGTCAGTATGCTCATCTAGTTGAGCCCTGAACCTGACCACCACAGTGCACATCTTTTATCTTCTCATTACATCTTTTCTTGTCTATCTTGCTGCATACTCTCACTTTCAACTGCATGTGTTTGCATGCAGCAAGGTCTGGGTGCAGGCTACTGGTGAGACCTGTATATGTGTCAGTGCAAAAATGTTGACAGCTCCTTAAATCAGACCAAGGGTGTAAGCACTCCTGGATTCAGGTGCCAGATATCTCACCCAGTGGGAGTCTTTAAATTCCAGCTACTGTGGCATCCCAAAAACCAGCCACTAGAGAAACACTGGTGTGAGGGAGGCGAGTGAACGCATGCATGCTTGAGAACCCAGAGTGCTGCACTTGTGCCTTTGCTGGTAAACTCCTGTCTCTTTCATCTGGCAAGGAGGAAGAAAGAGGACATGGCTGGTCTATATTTATGTTTTACTTGAGTCCCATATGTAAGCACTGTAGAAGGCAGCCTCCTGTCTGTGGCATCCTGTGTGGCTGTGTCAGAGCCCCATGTCTGTGAGCCTTTGGGGCTTGTGCTCAGCTTCATTAGTAGTTGAACCCACTAAGATGGAAGTGACACCTGCAGCCCTTGGGTCTGGGCAGAGGCCCCCTCTCCCTGGGACGCTGGGCTGCACTACAGCAGCCAGGCAGGAGAGGCGGGAGGAGGCAGCCACACTTTTATCGTCACTTAACACTAATTAGAACAAAAGCACAGGAATGAATAAAGCTTCACAGTGTGCGCAGTTACAATGGTTAGTGAGTACAAATGTATTTACCGACACATTGCAGTGCTGGCTTCCATTCACCATTTACATCACACCTGGTAGTACCAGTTGGCATGTTATCTGCAATCTGAAATTGCTCATGACACGCATACTCAATTATATCTCCAGGCAGGTATATATTTTTCCTTGCATAGTCAGTCAAAATGTGAGTTTGTGGCATTTTACAGGATTCTGTAAAATGAAACAAAGTTAGTGGATTTGGAGATCCTGAAATTTGCTCTTTGGAGCCATCATTTCTATACTGCAGTGGGTGCTGGTTCTATAGAATGACTGGGGATATTCAAAACAATGAAAGTTCTGCAATGTCAGCACATAAATGTAGAATATCATGGGTAGTGTATTCACATAATATTTATTGTATTCATCTTCTTTTCCTTCTACTATTTCTTCTTATTTTAATGATATAAAATCAAATAGTTTTACTTATTTTGCCCATGAACATTTGTGAGGGCATAATAAATAAATAAATAAATAAATAAAATTCTGGGTAAACATAGTCTGAAACTAAAATATAAGGCAAAATATTAGCTAAAGTTGGTCAACATGGCAACATGGTAACACTGGAAGATCAATTATCTTCTTTTTTTATCCTATACTCCTGTTCAGGAGAGGATAGGGCTTCTAAGAGAAAGTCAACAAGAACGAAACTATTTTCATAAGAAAGTACTCCAGTCTTTTTTAAAAATGTAGTTTCTAGCCTTGGAGTAGAAAGTACAGCCTAACCTTTTTTTATGCACAATGATAATATCTCTTCAAATAATGAAACATGTTTCTCACTAGTCTGCTGACTTGTTCTTGGCATGATTGCTTGGCTGATAGGCATTTCTTCATAAATTGTCCCTGACAAGTGTGAAAGGTATTCATCTTCTTGTCAACAAGATGAAAGAACTGTGATTAAGTTTGTGTGCATGCACCTAAAATCACTGGAAAGGTCAGTGAAACATACTTTATGCCACTGAGGGTCCAAAAAGGTAGCTCACCTAGAAGACAGGAGATACTTTTTCCTGCTTACTCACTTTTGCTTTCTGTCTTTATTTCTTGGAGCCTCAGAAAAGTTCCTCTCTGGAGGCTCAGTCCTCTTTTTGACTCTCCTTCCATTCAGTAAGAAAACTATACCAGTATGGATGAAGAAAATCAGAGTGCGTAGGAAATCTCATTTTTACCAGCGGCAGCGGCAGGGAACTCTGAAGCTTGAGTGCTACTCACGGATGCACTTTGGAGGCGGAGACCAGCCACTCTTTTGACATTGTATCTCTCCTGTTTCTTGTCTTTCTGGAGTTACAAAGCCACTGTAACAGATATAGGTGACTGTTTCCCCTATATCAAATGTTGCCTTTCTCTTCATGAAATAGCCGTTGGTCAGATCAACCCACTGGCACATTTCTGAAAGAGAAAGACAGAATTCCTTCTCGTTGCTAAATGGCATACATGTAATATCTAGAATAAGGAGGACAAATGAAGACAGCAGTAGGATTTAGAACATTTTTAAGAACATGATTATTTCTGCCTCTGCATTAAAGTCCCTTTCTGGGATCCAACCAAAGCGTGTAAAGTCAGAATTCAGTGTTACCAACTGGTGCAAGGCTGGGCAGGGATTTCATTTGCAACTGTTCTTCGAGATTCCAAGACTATATGGCTGCATTTGGTTTTCAGCAGAAACAAAATTCTTAGGCATGCATTTTGCATGCATCAGGAGGACGTTATGCCCCTATTGCAAGTGGGACACTCCAGACATCATCATCATGTGCAACTAAGATCTTAGTTCTACTAAAGAGAAATCCCTCAGAGTGCACATACTGCCGGACTAAGCAAACTCATATCAAAGGATTCCATCTTGCACAACAAACCACCACTGCAGATGGACTCAGCGTTGTGCCTGATCTCACATCACTTGGAATACCTTGTTTGAGCCAATCTAACTGGGTGGAAATACGTCCTCTTGTTTAGAAGTTATGGCCTTGTATCTGGGAGAAAACTTCTGTAGTATACTGAATTGTGCACTAATAAATCATTCTGCAAAGAGTTCCTTCATTTCAAGAAATGAACACAATAAGAAATGGCAACAATAGCACATTAGAGTCAAGTAAATAAAGATAAAAATAAGGTGTACAAAGCCTTTGAGAAATGCTACAAGATGAATTTGAGTGTTGGGAGCAGAGTTAATGATACTTCAGTGTAACCATTTCAAAAGTTTAAGTTCCACTGATAATTTGTTGATGTTTATTGCAGTAATGTCCACTACTGGCTAACGATAGGAATCATAGTTTTATTTTGCTTCCTCACTGCTATGCCAAAATATTAGTGAGTGGCTGTTGAGAACCTTCTATCACAGGTGTCTCTTTCATGCTGGAGTTGTTTTCTAAAAAAATGATCTGACAGTCTGAAAGATGGAATTTGTGTGCATAAAATCATTATCTAAGGAACTCATAATTCTGGTCAGGCATTCTAGCAATTTCAGGCTTGGCTCAAGTCAGGTTCAAAAGCTGGAAACAGTTCTAGAAGAGGTAACTTTCCCGTTCCTCCCTCCTTCCAATATGATACCAACTGGATAGCAAACAAGAGATACAGGGATCAAGTGGCATAGCTAGAGACTGAAAAGAGACAAGAAATTACAGATAGGCTGTACAGAGGCACCTAGACTTAGTTTCACTAATTAGTGGTGAGGAATTAAAATGGGTAATGTAATCATAGATTTATTGGTTTCAGTTAGAAACTGTGACAAAAAGTAAGCACACTCACCTTTACGGATACATCTTGGAGTAGGTGACCAGCCATTCTTTGTGCACATAATTTCACCATCTTCATTGTCAGTACGATAATTTGTATTGCAGAAATATCTAGCTCTTTCACCTTCTTTGTAATAACTTCTCCAATTATTTTGGATAACACCATTTTCCACACGCTTGACATCACATATTTCTAAAGAAGAAAAGTAAGTACATTTAACCACATCAATAAGAACAGCCTAAACTGCAGTAAAATAATTCCTAGGAAGAGATTTACCAAAAAAGCCTCCTTCTACCCTTGTGTCTATCCCCAAAAGAACATCAGTTTTCAAATCTGAATCAAAGCATGTTTCCTTTCACTGCCCTGTAATCACTGTATCACAAAAACAGGAGCTTCATAAAGCACTAAGAACTGGCCTAGTAAACTAAAGTCTTTACTGTAGTTAATAAGCAAGGCTAGATAACTTCACTGCCTCTAGTGTCACGTACAACAACTCTGGTATACTCTGCTAAGTCTCTCAAATTTTGATGTCTGTGCTGAGACACATTAGGCATTTGATCCCAGGCAATTTTACTATCCCTGTGCAAGTGCATCAGCCTCTCAAACCGGCTCTAGAGAATTTATCAACAGCTAAGCATGCTGTCCCTACAGCATCCTGTATCCCAAGAGCTTAGACAGATGGAAGGAATGTTGTGGCAGTGTTACTGGAGTAACTGGTTGTTTCCACTGGGCACAACTCTGCTCATTCCCTGCATTGATTTCCTGTCCACCGAGGACAAGAGAAGAAAATTCAACCTTTAGTTGATCCTTCAGGTTCTACTGGTAGGTAGGAACTGCACTGAGACTGAAGATCTGCATTGTAAGAGTTATGGGTTATGGGTAAGTCCTCAGCTCACTGGTTTAAATTTGTTTCCCATAGTTGAACGATAATTCAGTGCATCTTGATCTCTTATTTGCAGACATTCTTACTCTCAGCTTATTTCAAAAGTGTTCCACCTTTCTCCAAAGATTATCCCAAAGGACAAGGCAGTGGATTCCAGATAATAACCTCTAGACATTGCACTCAAGCCACTGAAGGAATAATACATTTACATGGAAAAGAATGTATCTGTATGTATCACTGTGTGTACAAAAGAAAGCAGATGCATGCGTGTGACCTGGACTCTAGAGAGGAAAAGCATATCCTAATTCTTACTCTCCTTAATTTTTCTAAATCTCAGGGATAGCTGCAGGTGTAAAGAATGACCCAAATCCAAATGTTTAATTTCAAACTTATTCACTTTGTAGTGTCACTTTATCCAGTGATTTTTTAAGCCAAAAA